>NC_085844.1:27257106-27926690 GCF_035594765.1 Anolis carolinensis | reverse complement strand
ACTTTGGAAAGGCAGCTGAAGGATTACCATCTACCTAATATTTTCTATGCAACTCAAAAGTTTACATACTTTCTCGTTAGTATGGTGTCATTGAATGATGGTTTCACTTCAAATATTATCTCCCTATTTTGGAATATATACATTTAGTAAACATTTCTTTTGAGCAACACGAACTCAGTTGTTCTTTGAAGCAGTTTTACACTCAGTATTACTTTACTGTTAAAAGAGCAACACAGGGCAAAACAGTGGTCTTTACTCTTCAAAGTGCAACACACACACACACTGATACAATTATTATTACAGTAGAGCATAATCAGGGTAGCTGTGGTCGCTATACAGCAATGTACACATTACTGTTTTTAGTGCAGCATAATGATAAATGCAGGAACTGGAGTGGGACCCAGGTTCAAATCCCTGCTGAGCCAAATGTTTACCAGAGGATGTTTTGGGCTAGTTTCACATTATCAGCTTAGCTTGCCTCACAAATCTGCCCCTATTATGAAGATAGATGACTTTGAAGAGCTACATTGTGAGGATTTTATTATAGCACAGTCTATATTCAGATTAGAATTGCAAAGTGTTCCTGATTTGTACTCTTCCTAAAATAACACTAACATACTAATAAGTAATCTTCCTGAAATAATACACTAGTACGTAAAATAACTAATAAGATAAGTTCCTTGTTTGAGGCTCAGAACCTTGTGTCTTATAGGGCTGGCAGGTGCTCCTTATTATGAGGGTTGAAAATATTTTCCTTTGATATTGCTTCCCCCAAACCATGTAGTTTGGAGTGTGGGCCTTTCATAAAACAGAAATCCATGCATCATGTAATTTATGATTGTGCATAATGTGTTAATTTTACAAAGTAAGGTTAACTGAAAACAGTACTTTCATATGGTATTTAGATAGCACTCAAAGTTGTTAATATCTTCTCCATAATTGTCAGCCCATGTCATGAATGTGTGCCCCCCATGAAAACCTGCTAACATCAATTCAGCCCTACACTCAGTGAGTTAATTTACACTATATAGTTACAGCAGTTAGATTCCACTTAAATGGCCATTACTCCATCCTATAGAATACTGGGATTTGTAGTTCAATCAGAATTATCTAATGCCTTCAACTACAAATCTCAGAATTCAACAGAAGGCACTTCCACACAGCCATATACGAAGGTTGAATGAAAAGTAATGCCTCCAACTTTGTTACTTGGGTTTGGATGGGAATATTTTAATAAAACAAACGCAGAAATAATACTTAGAACGTGCTCCTTAACTACCACTATTCACTTTTCCACATAATCACCAGACAATTGGATACATTTCTGCCAACAATGAACAAGTTTTCTGAAGCCATCACAGAAGAAGTCAACACTCTGTTTCCGCAACCTGCATCTCATAGTACCCATTGTGCACAGATTTTCTGATAGCCAAGCAAAGCAATAATGTGACCCACACGTTCTTGTGAAATGCCGATTATGCTTGAAATTTCTCTCTGAGTGATATGATGATAGTCCTGAATCCATCTGTCAACCTTTTGCTTGTGAAACTCGGTGGTTGCTGTCACAGGACATCCAACTCTTTGTTTGTCACGCAAGTCAGATGTTTCCACCTCAACATCTTTAAACTTACTTGCCCAACGACACACAGTACTCACATCAACACAATCACCATAAACAGCTTGCATTCTCTGATGAATCTCCTTTGGAGTGACACCTTCTGCTGTCAAGAATTCAATGACTGCACGTTGCTTAAGTCGCATTGACCAACCGTCTGCACAGGGTTCCATACTTCTAACTTTAACAACACAACCATTCAATGCTAAAGCTTCCCACAAAATGGAATTGTAAAGAAGAGTCTACTGAACAACCCAGTACCTGCCGCATACCAGTACTGTCATCTGTTGAGGAGTTACGAAGGTGGAGGCATTACTTTTCATTCAACCCTCGTAACCCAGAATACCAAGGCAAGCAACCCACAATATCTTCTTTGAACTGGATTATCTAGGTCCACACTGCCATATAATCCAATATGGATTTATACAGCTGTGAGAAAGGGCCACAAACATCTGTAACAATGCAGTTCCCAGACATTCACTATTGCATGGAAATTTTCCTTCTGCAAACCTCCACATCATCCAGTCTTTAGGCCACACCTATGTAGCTTTTTCATTTTCATTCATTTCAAATAACTAAATAATGTGAAGAATACTGTTCAAGAAAGAAGACAAATATGTTTTTAGGCAAAATATTACTATCGTTTTCCCAAACCACAAAGGAATATTAAAGTAATTATTAGCCAGTTTTGGCTTTTAGATTAATAAGCATGTTGTTGCATCTATTTACTTACATGGGAGTGTTAAGGGCACTCTTCTTGAACATGATAATTATTCTATGTTATTTTAAAAAATCTACCATTGGGGATGGCATTTGCTCCTGGCTGCACAATTTGCACCATCTTATTAAATCCATTCTGGTTTCTCTTTTGCTTTCTTTTGCTCTAATCACATTGTGGTTGTAAAAGTTCCTCGTCCCTAATCACTTTAATGTTGCTTTCCTCATATGGAATGTGAAAATGAGAAAAAAAGCAGTTATTCACGAGGAGAAAACAGGAAACCTTATAAAAATAGGCTTTGTTAATGGATTTAGCCTCCATCAAATGGCAACCTCTCACCTTCATTAAAACACTTTTCACATAGTGAAAGTGACAACAAAGGTGTTGGGGAAATGTGCTGTCTTTAAGAAAGGAAAGCAAAGAATGCTTAAATTAAACTTTTCTCCACTGAAATAACCTGGTCTACATATACAGCAGAGTAAGGTAGGCCCCTTCTACACAGCTATATAAAATCCAGATCATCTGCTTTTGAAGTGGATTATCTGGCAGGGTAGATATAGATAATACAATTCAAAGCAGATAATGTGGATTATCTGCCTTGATATTCTGGATTATATGGCAGTGTAGAAGGGCCTGTAGAATGAGTTCATAGTACTGTAGCGGAACCTTCGTGCTACGGTTCTTGTTGGCGCAGTGGAGGAATTTTGAAGACGGACAACTGAAGGAATTTCCCAGAAAGCAGTTTTATTTCGCTAATGGCCACTAGGGGTCCCCCTAGCACAAAGTAAGTGCTTCTCCAGGGGAACCGCCCAGTGACATGCTGAGTGAACATTTATACACACTACAGGGTTCGGGTTATGCCCGCCCACAAGCAAATTCATTGGCTTAGAGTTGTGACGCTGCCCAATCTGTGCTGACCAGCAGGCCGGCTGCACCCTTTTTGTGCCGTGCTCACAAATCTTTCAGAGCGCCTGCGTACGCATGCTCTGTTTGTTTATCTATAGCTTTCATTTCTTCAGAAACACATGATTTCCCAGAAGTCACATGTTTCTGTGAGTTTATGCACCCGGGTCGCTAGCTGTCGCCATCTCTGCCCATATATGGTATTTCCTGGGGTTCCTTAACCCCCCCCGCCTCACTCCCCCATTTTCTTTTTGCGAAGCGCATGTACAAAAGCTGAAGCAAAGCATTATGGTTCCATCCAATCCCGCTTGGCTTGGAGTATGGCTATCTTTTTTTCAGGTAAAGATTGTGTGACACACCTAGTACACATTTGCATCATTATTGGAGTGCAACACATAACTATGAGAACAATGAACAATCCTAAAATCCCTACCAACAATATGTTCTTCAACCATTCTATTGAGGGTAACCAGCTAGTCACCCAGGAGAAGGGAGACCAACCTTCTATCTCCTGGACATTATTGTAAATTAACTTTTGTAATGACTCGATGTCATCTTCAATAGTATTATTCAAGTTATGAAATTTCACTACACAACGTCCTCTAACCATGGCGCATAACCCCCCTCTGGCCGCCAGTAGGTAGTCAAGGGCCAACTTATGCTGTAGGGCCATCTGGCTGATTTCTTCTACTTCAGACTGGATTTCCCGGAAAATTTTACCAGTGGCATTTATGGACTTTTCAAGGCGGCAAGTCAGGCCTAGAACACTTCTACGGTTTGCTTGAGCTACAATCCCTGGGTAAGCACCCAGTGTCAACAAGCCTGTGATCAGGCCTCCTCCTACACGGGAGGCTTCTGAACCTGACAGGGCCTTGTTGATAATGACCTCATCCGAGCATTCTGGTCCTAGAGGGCCTGTTTGCACAATGTCCCGTTTCAGGCGCTGATGCCCTTTGTGTAAGACCTGAACTGGGAATGTCAAATAACCCACACCGACACACTGGTAGTTGCCGGGGTGATAATTTGTGGCCCATTTATCAAAGAAAAACCATAGATTTGGATCCCTAATTTGCCATAACGGACAGAGGCTTTTACCTAGGCTCAGTTGGGTTAATTGTTGCAGTATGTTCATATAAGATTTTAGGCCCTCAATAGAATCATTCACACTAAATGTGGGATAATCTGGATACATGCTAGCCCACTCGGTTGCGGTTAGATTTAATCGTGAGACATAAGATGTATTAAATCGTCCATGTAGATAGAACCGGTCTCGACAATGGGAATAATTGCCTAATCGGGAAAAGAACGCCTGCCTAGTTCCCCAGTGTTTCCACTCAGAATTCCATATTCCCGATCCTCCACAACAGAAGCACAAACCCCTGGTGGAGGTATGGTATCTAAACCGTCGAAACCGAGTTTTATTTATCCTTTGCGGTATGCTAGAAAACACGGTAGGTGGACCCTCCTGAGCCTTGGACAATCCCTCCAACACAATCTGTGGTTCATCAATTAAATCGGGAAGAAATGAAAAATCTCCTACGGTGAGGGGGTGTTCATATATTAATGCTACCTCTTTCCCGTGCTGCTCAAACATATAATTGGCATGTTCTTTTATCCAATTCCCATGTGCTCTTTTTCCAAAAGAGAGAATAAAACTCAGCACAAATAATATACCAAACACAGTGCGCTTTCCTCCCCTCCTCATAGCTTGTCTCCCACTTTTTCCTCTCAAAATGTCTAGCCACCATCTCCCGGAGAGCGCCTTTGTTGGGCCATGCTGCGACATACTTGACCACCGACGCTCCGTTGCACCCGAAGGGATCAGCTTCATGGCCTTGTTGACCCCTTAGGGAGTTGCCGGATGATCCTGAGTCTCAGGTCCTCACCAGGAACTCGCTCCGTCCGCCACTCCTCAGGTGCTAATTTTACACGGGTGTAATGTATCCACGGCTTAATCTCCTTCACCTTCACTGCAGTGGGGGTAGACAGGAGCACAACATAGGGTCCTCGCCACTTGGGTCCCAATGGCTCAATCTTCCAATCCTTGACCAGAACCTCGTCACCTGGTGAAAAACAATGTAGAGGTGTGGTAGGGAATGGTGGGTTCAATTCAGAAATGTATTTTTCTAACTGCTGCATTTGTCTGCCCAAAGCCTGAACCTGGGCCAATGTCTGTTTCTCTCCTATGAGGTGCTGCTCAGCTCCTGTCTCTAAGGCTCCCTTCAAGTTCAAAGGGGGTCGTCCATAGAGTCTTTCAAAAGGGGAGAGTCCTGTCCGTTTGTGTGGTGTACATCTGATTCCTAATAATGCCATGGGCAAAACCACCGTCCACGGCAATCCTGTCTCTTGGCAAAGTTTCCCAAGCTGAGCCTTTAATGTCCTATTCATTCTTTCCACTTTTCCAGAAGATTGGGGTCTATATGCACAATGTAACTTCCACTTTATGCCCAAAATTCTACATAATCCTTGCACAGCCTGTTGAATATATGCGGGGCCATTATCTGATCCAATTTCTAAGGGTATGCCAAATCTGGGAATAACATCTTTCATTAGAGCTCTTGACACCTCTACAGCCTTCTCAGTTCTTGTAGGGTAAGCTTCCACCCATCCTGTGTATGTGTCCACGAACACCAGTAAATATTTGTATCCTTTGTATGGGGGCATTTCTGTAAAGTCAGTGACTAAAGCTTCAAAGGGTACCCCACCCACATGTTGGACTCCTGGTGGCTTGAGGGGTCCTTCTCTGGGGTTATTTTTGATACATGTCCAGCATCTTCGGGCTGCTGCTGCCGTTAGGCTATGTAATCCATCGATATACAACTGTCGTCCTAGCAGATTTGCCAATGCCATTTTTCCTAAATGTGTGTTTTGGTGCATGTGTTGGACTAAGTGCCATGCCAAGTCCTTAGGGACGTAGACACGGGCGTCTGGCATCACTATGAGTTCTCCTGACCACTGACCCTTCTCCTTTAAGGCCCATTCTTCTTCCTCTGGTGTATATGTAATGTTATGTTCAGTTAATTCTACCTGTAGGGCCATTACCTGATGTTCAATATAGGGCAGCCTAGCTGCCTCTTTGGCTGCCAGATCAGCCTGCCTATTTCCTTGCACTACGGGATCGTCTCCACGTTGGTGCCCTTTACAATGCATCACAGCCACCTGCCTTGGCTTCCAAACCGCCTCCAGGAGATCCACAATCTCTCCAGCATGTTTCACGCACTTTCCTCCAGACGTGAGGAGCCCGCGCTCCTTGTACAGTGCTCCATGTGCGTGGAGGGTGGTGAAGGCATATTTTGAGTCTGTGTAGACGTTAACCCGCTTTCCGCTTGACAATTCCAACGCTCGGGTCAGGGCAATCAATTCGGCCTTCTGGGCAGAAGTCCCCGGGGGCAGTGACTCTGCTTCCAGCGTCTCTCCCCCCCACCGAACAACCGCATAACCTGAGTGTCTTTGATTATTTTCCATAAAGGAGCTTCCATCTGTGAACAGAGTGTCGTCCACCTTAGTTAGTGGCACATCCTTCAAATCCGGTCGACTGGAGAATACCTCATCCATCACCTGGGCACACTGATGGATCGTGGTGTCTCCTGGAGTCGGGAGCAAGGTGGCCGGATTCAGAGTGGAGCAAGTCTCCAGGGTCACCAGTGGGTTGTCACACAACAATCCCTCATATTTCATTAACCTCTCACTTGTGAGCCAGCGCGGTCCCTTAATGTCTAACAGTGCCTTAACGCTATGGGGCACCTTAACTGTCAGTGGCTGTCCTAGGGTCAATTTATTCGCTTCTTTGATTAAATCTACTGATGCTGCCACAGCCCTCAGGCAAGGTGGCAATCCACGAGCCACTGTGTCCAATTGCTTTGACAAGTAGGCAATCGGCCTTTGCCATGAACCTAGTGGTTGGGTCAATACTCCAACCGCTGTTCCTTCCCGCTCTGCAGCGAACAGAGTGAATGGTTTTTCCAAATCGGGCAGTCCTAATGCTGGAGATGACATCAATGCTTCTTTTAATGCCTTAAATGCCTGTTGACATTCTTCTGTCCACTCAAATGGATCTTCTCTTCCACCTCTCGTAGCCTGGTACAGTGGCTTAGCCAACACGGCGTAGTTGGGGATCCACTGTCTACAATATCCTGCTGATCCCAAAAATTCCCGCACCTGTCGCCGGGTACTGGGAGTGGGGATGGCACAAACAACTTCCTTTCTTTCAGCTCCTAACATCTTCTTTCCTTCGGTCAGATGGAACCCCAAATATTTCACCGTGGGACAGCACAACTGGGCCTTTTTCTTTGACACTTTGTAACCCTTTTCTTCCAATGTCTTGAGAAATCTCAAAGTATGCTCTTTACAGCCCCCTAGTGTCCGGCAAGCGATAAGCAGGTCATCTGCATATTGAAGCCAAATTCCCTCTTCCTTAGGTATTACAAAATCCTGTAAGTCTTTGGCCAGGGCTTGACCAAAAATGGTCGGGCTATCCCGGAACCCCTGAGGAAGGCGTGTCCAAACATACTGGGTCCTTTGCCCTGACTGCTGAGATTCCCACTGGAAAGCAAAGATCGGTTGGGATACAGGGGCCAATCGAATACAAAAGAATGCATCCTTTAAATCCAATACAGTAAACCATTTGGCAAATGCTGGTACTAGACTCATCATGATGTATGGATTTGGCACTACCGGGGTTAGGGGAACGGTGACTTGATTTACAGCCCGCAAATCTTGAACTGGGCGATATTCTCCTTGTCCTCCTGGTTTCTTGACTGGGAGCAGGGGCGTGTTCCATGGGGAACTGCATGGTACCAATATCCCATGCTGCAGAAGTCGCTCTAGATGCTTTCTGATCCCCTGCACTGCCTCTCGACTGACGGGATACTGTGGCTTGCATATGGGCCCCATTCCTCTTTTCACTTCCACCACCACCGGTGGAACATATTTAGCTAATCCTGGAGGATTATCTTCTGCCCACACTAAAGGAGTCTCATGCCATGGCCATTGTATTTCTTCAGTAAAAATCCTAACTTGAAACAGTCTCCATTCCTCTTCCATGGGAAATGATAGCTCCACTTGTCCATTCTTCATGAACTGGAGTTGAGCTTGTAATTTTGATAAAATGTCCCTTCCCAATAAAGGGACTGGGCAGTCTGGGAGATATAACATCTTATGCTTGACCTGATGTCCGGCCAGATTGCAGGTGCGTTCCTTAAGGAAGGGGCACTTCTGGGTCTTCCCAGACACCCCTATTACTTTCGTAGTTTCCCGAGTTGGTGGACTAATTTTTGTATTTACTACTGATTTTTCGGCACCTGTGTCCACTAAAAAGTCCAATTGTTGGTCCCCGATTTCAAGTGTGACCATCGGCTCCCCGGGGTCCAACAAAACAAGAGCCTGGCTTCCTCATTCCTCTCCTCCATCCATATCTTCCCATTCTTCTTCCATCACAGCTGCTGCAGCTATCACCTCTCTTGCAGGAAAAGGTACGTAGTTCCCACGCCCTCTTCCCCTTCCTGGGTTTCTTCCTCTCTCAGGCCTTCCTCTTTCTCTCGGTCCTTCCTGACTTCCTTCTCTTCCTTCTCTTCCTTCTGGGCATTCACCTTTCCAGTGTCCAAACTTCTTACATTTAGCACATTGGTCTCGACCTAACCTCCGAGGGGGCCCCCTTCTTCCTCCTTGTCCCCCTCTGGCATATCCTCCTCTTCCTCTCTGTCCACTTGCACTTTGTTCCATCATGGTAACTAATGCTTGGTATTCCTGCTTCTTCTTCCTGTCCTTCTTCTCTTCTTCTACCTGGTCCCTCGCCATATAAACTTGATCTGCGAGTGCCAACAATTCATTCATAGTCTTTCCTAGAAATCCTGGTTGCTTTTGAATCTTTCTCCGGATGTCAGGAGCCGCTTGACTGATAAAAGACTGTTGAATCGCCCTCCTACCGTTTTCATCCTCCAAATTATACGGGCTATACTTTCTATATGCTGCCTCCAGCCTTTCCAAAAAGGCTGTTGGTGACTCAGATTTTTCCTGTACCACTCCCTGAATTTTTACAATGTTGACGGGTCGCGGCGGGCCCCTCTTTACCGCTTCTACCAATATACGCTGGAATCCTCTCAGTCTCTGCAAATGTCCTTCTTCTGCGGTGTCCCATTGGGGATCTATTTCCACAGGAAACCTCTGTGCTCCCCACTCGGCTGCATCACCATCTTGTGGGGCACCAACCTGGGCTATGGCTACCCCATTATTCAACACTGCTCTTCTCTCCTCTGATGTGAACAACATATTCAACAATTGTCTGCAATCTTGCCAGGTGGGATTATGGGTTGCCATAATCCCTTCCAATAGCCTAGCCATAGCTTGGGGTTCTTCACTATAAGGTGGAGTATTATTTTTCCAATTCAAAATGTCACTACTACTGAAAGGCACTACCTGGTATGCTTGAACTATCTCATTCCTGTTGTTTATCACAGGCACCGTTCTCAAGGGCATCTGGAGGGCCGGTCCGGTCGGTGAATCACCAGACCACACCGGAGCTCCATGTCTCCGAGTTTGTGCCGGAGAAGCACCACTGGGCATCCGTTGTGACTTCTTCTTTTCCTTTGTTTCCTCCTGATATTTTTCTAGGCTAGGATAGTGTTTCTTGGCCGCTTCGGTTGACTCCGAAGAGTAGGGTGGGGGTCTCGTTCCTAGTGTGGGGGCTGTTCCCTGGGGTGGGGGGGGCGGTGGCAAGGGTGGCGGCAATAATTCCTGTTGTCTAGCCTGTACACTCAACTGTAAATCTGGGTAGTCCTCCTCATTGGATTGGAAAACTTCCTTCTTTTTCCCCTCCTTCTTCACCACCATACATTTGCCATTCCTGCACTGTCGAACCCAACCTGGATCTTCTCTAACTACCCGTTCCCACGTAGCAATATAGACCCACTGGTTCGGATGATTCACAGCACAATATTCTTCCACTGTTCGGATCAGTTTCAGATCCCACGTTCCTTCTACTTGCCAACCTAAACCAAAATCTGGCCATTCTCCCTGACACAAATTTCTCAGTCTATAATCTCTTAGGTCCCTTGGATTCCCTGCTACGGCTCTGCTAGCAAAAGAGCCAAAATTATCTAAGATGCATTGTAAGGGAGTGGAGCTCTTTGAATTTTTCCCTCCCATCCTGCCTAATAGAGGGGACTGTCCTGGCCTGGGCACCCGGCCACTCACGGCATGCGTCAGGAAACACAAGACAGAACCCCTTTCTACCTCCCTGGGAACTTTTTTTTGTCCCTCCCAGCGCTGGCGTTCCCTTAATATCTCATGCAAACCCCTATACTTGCCAGATTTCTGTAGACGTCGGACCAACCTTCGCCCCTGGGCTTTTTCCCCTGGATCCTTTTCCTCCTAGCCGGTTTCTGTGGAACCTCGCTGATGTTGCAGCTCTCACCGTCAGTCGGCGTTGGCAATCAGAGGCAAGCACCGCAGCCGGTCGTGTAGTATTCAGGGGCCCCTTCTCGTCTCACGGTAGTTGCCTCAGGCCCCCACCGCTGAGTTGAGGCCGTCCCGCCAACGGGATCCGTCTCCAAATCTCCTGGCCCGTCTTATAGGAAAAAATCACGTCGGGGTCACCAGAAAATGTAGCGGAACCTTCGTGCTACGGTTCTTGTTGGCGCAGTGGAGGAATTTTGAAGACGGACAACTGAAGGAATTTCCCAGAAAGCAGTTTTATTTCGCTAATGGCCACTAGGGGTCCCCCTAGCACAAAGTAAGTGCTTCTCCAGGGGAACCGCCCAGTGACATGCTGAGTGAACATTTATACACACTACAGGGTTCGGGTTATGCCCGCCCACAAGCAAATTCATTGGCTTAGAGTTGTGACGCTGCCCAATCTGTGCTGACCAGCAGGCCGGCTGCACCCTTTTTGTGCCGTGCTCACAAATCTTTCAGAGCGCCTGCGTACGCATGCTCTGTTTGTTTATCTATAGCTTTCATTTCTTCAGAAACACATGATTTCCCAGAAGTCACATGTTTCTGTGAGTTTATGCACCCGGGTCGCTAGCTGTCGCCATCTCTGCCCATATATGGTATTTCCTGGGGTTCCTTAACCCCCCCCGCCTCAGTACCTCATTCTACCTGTTCCAATTTAGACTGTGTGGGATGATTTTTTAAATTCCCCCATTGCGCAAAAAAATCATGGTAGTTAAAACCCTGGCCCCTTCTACACTGCTGTATAAAATCCAGATTATCTACTTTGAACTGGATTATCTGGCAGTGTAGACTCATATAATCCAGTTCAAAGGTGATAATTTGGATTATCTGATTTAATAATCTGGATTATATGGCAGTGTAGAAGGGGGCCCAGTCTCCAGAGCCTGGGATGGGTTAGACTTGAACCTTTGTCTCTCTTATTCTACATTTAAAACAGCAATTCAGAATTAGTATTCATTCTATCACCAGATACTTCTGCATGTAGGTATGTCTGTGTCTTCTGACAGTGTGCACACAGTTTGAATACAATGAAGTAAATTTATGTTAACTGTTCACTTATCAAAGCGTGGGATGCCTGACAACTAAGGCACCTTAATTAGAAGCTAAGGTTTGTGCACAAGTGTTTAAAGCTGTCTGTCAATAACAATCCACTCAATTGACAAAACATTTCCCAGTAAAGGATGGAACTCTGAAATTAATTGGAAAATATGGTTTCGAAAATGTATGAAAAGTAATATGCAAAAATGAGAGGCATGAATGAGAAAATGGCACACAAGTACACTTCATGCCATCTGCTTATTTCAGTCTGCTAGGAGTTGCCTGGGAAGCCAAAGACTGAAGGGTACTTAAATTATACAGCTTAATGTCTGGTTGCATCTGACCTCAAATGTTCAAAATTTAGATTTAATTCAACCATGGGATGATTTCTGAAGTAGAATCTGCCTGGTTATCTTATCTTTTTGTAGTTTCATCTACCTGTTTCCCCAGGGAGATGCAATTGCCAATCCAGTAATACATTAGGCATGAACTAGTCTCTTCCTTTTTAATGCATTCTGAAACAAATTCCTGCTCCAGTGAAGAAATGCCAAGACAAATGCCAGTAGGAAATACTAAGGATTTTCTCTCATAAAAAATAGAACAGAAATTGGAGATATGCTTTATATCGGGCAAAAGGGCTACAATTAAAAAAATGTGGAATGACAAAATCCTGCAGGAAAAAATATATTATGTGGAAGAAAAGGGGCTCCAGGGTGATGACAGCTTTGAGTGTCCTCTACAACAGCTCTTGCTGTGAACAACATGGATTAGTGCTCTTGGGCTCTGTCTGTGCCTGCTTTGACTGCTATAACTGTCAAGCACTGGCTGAAGGTCAGCACTCAACCAGCCTCCATAATGTACATCAAATTCGTTTATGTGCATGGCTTATGCTCTGCTGTGTGTATCTTTGCCAAAACATCTAGATTTCAGACTGATGCGATTAATAATGTGCTTGTGTCACTGAGGAGGCCTCATGATTATTTTTTTCAGCTAACTGAAAGCACTATGGTTGCCTGTTTTGATGGCTATCTAAAACCACCAAGATTAAGAACATCAGAAGAGCCACGCAGGTTCAGACAAAGATTGTCCTAATCTAGTAGTATGTTGCTATAGCAGCCAATCATAGGAAACAGGAAGCCCATCAGGAGATCATGAGTGCAACTGCAACATTGAATTGTGTCCTCTCGAACCTGATATACAGATACTGCCTTTAATGGTAACTGTATGTAGCCATCGTGATTTTTTCTCATCACCGAAGCCTTTTTCCCATTGCCTTTTACAGCAATTGCTGGGGAACAAATATCATTGTTAATTGCCATCAAGTCGACTTTATGGTAACCCTATAAATGAAAGATCTTTAGTCATTCTGGCACCAACTGTGCTTTGATTGTGTGTTCATGCATGGCACGAGGTTGGCCTAGATAGCCCTTGTGGTCTTATTCAACTTTAGGGTTCAGTGGTTCTACGATTCAGTCCTTCACAGGACCAGTGTTTCCCTGAGTCTATCCATCTGAGATGTCTTCCTCTTTTCCTTCTGCCTTCTACCTTATAATTCCTGTTTTTTCTAGTTCCAATTTCCAGTTCCTTTCCAAAGTTACTTGCCAAAGAGAGACTTTTTACTAACTTAGTTCAGGTTTTATGTTGTTCTCTTTGCTGAAGGGTTTTTCTCTCTCTCAAAGGATCAGAAAAACAAAGAGCATAGCTAGCACAAAAATAATATGATTTATTTTTCCAACATTGTAAATAGAAATGTATCACTTTTCAGACACTATAAGAAGTCATGGGAAGTAACTTTCCAAGCTGTGAGACTCTTCACACACATAAAATGTGGAGAGAGGGATGGAAAACTTTCCCCTTTCTCCTCAGACCTGCTTTACCATCATATCCAAATCCCGCACAGATTTCCAGCTGTTATATCTGTTCTACAAAAGTTTTCAATCACTAGACCATGTCAGGGCTCTGAACTGCACCACAAATAAAAGATCTGCTCAATTCATTGTATTGTTCATCAGAATTTGGGAATGCAGCCTGAAACAGAGGCACGTAGTGAATAAACAAGGGTTGTATGCAACAAAATAAAGCCATTAGCAGGTGCAGCAGAGTCTCGGTGATAAGACAAAGTTGGGTTCAGGCAAAATCTGAGCTAATTCAAGATTTAAACCACTACACCACTCTTTAATTCAATGTATCGTGGTCCTTCCACTTCTGCCACACCTTTATCATTACAACATTTCAATGAGATTGAATCTACGCCACTGGGAGTACTGAGAAAAGCATGCAGGACTACCTATAAACAGAGATCCATAGAAAAACTAAATGGAAAAGAAGGGCATCTAGGGAAAGTCCAGAAATAGTAAAAAGGAGAATATTGCATTGAAAATGTATTTTCATTATTTTTTCACAAACCAAGGGTTTGTGAAAAATTTCTAGGAGCAGTTCATCTAATAAATAGGCTGCAAAGTGTTTTTGCACCAATTATATTTTTAAAATATGCCAATTTTGAATCCAGTAGAATATTATGGTCACAATCAGTTTTTTTTTTAAAGCATTTTTGAAAATCCATGCAGTCCTCAGGGAGCCACACTATATTGTCCCATTATTAGGCTTTTATACTACTGAGAAAACATGCTTAAGAGCCAAAATAGTGTAGTGGTTTGACTAGGGGTGCATCTACATTCCAGAATTAATGCAGTTTAACACCAGTTTAACTGCTATGGTTTGTTTCTATTAATCTTGGGAGCTGCATTTTGGGAAGGCACCAGCACTCTTTGGCAGAAAACACTACAGATCTTGCACAACTATAGCTCCCAGGAGTCCATAGCATTGAGCCATGGCAGTTAAAGTGGTGTCAAACTACAGTAATTCTATTGTGTAGATGCTCTCTTGGACACAAGGACACCAGGGTTTGAATTCCCTATCAGTCATGGAAACTCACTAGGTGACCTTGAGCAAGTTACATTGCTCAGAGGACGGCAAGGGCAAATTCCCCCTGAATAAATTCTGCCAAGAAAACCCCATTATGTGTTCACCTTAGGGTCACCATAAGTCAAAAATTGCTTGAACATATATCAGTAATGACACAACAACAAAACATACTTAAAACTGCACTATGGTTAAAGACAATTGGGGTTAGGATATTTAAAAAATGCTTTTCTCTATATAATATTTGCAGTTAACAAATACACTCCTGTACCGAGCATTGTCATATGTTAACACTCCCAAAGAAGGTCTTTCAAAGGTCACGCAGGTGGAATTGGAAAAGGCTTTAGCATTTAGACTCTGGAAATGTGTGGTTTCTTTTTATTGTAGATGGGAAACTTATTAACATCTGGAAAAGGGAGAAAACAATCAAATGCTGGGAAGCACTGAGATGGAAAATGAATTCAAGGCCAGTGTCATCACACAGATAAAATACATATTCATGGGTTAATGGCTGCTTCTCGCTCTTGCCTTGCTCCCAAGAAAAACTTGCCATGCTAGCAGCTTCCTAGCCTAGTGCTCAGAATAATAGCCACATGGGGCCTGTCATTACATTTTCAGCATTCTCTGTGCATAGCAAGAAGAGCTATGAATTTGGCCAAAGTGTCTTTCTATTAATTGCTGTGTGAACTTCCTCTATAAAAATCACCCACGTCTCAACAGTAAAATCTTCCAAAAATAAGTTTAATAAACCATGTTCACATTTCAGGTCTAATTTAAAAGCAAAAGCAAGCCAAAGGCCAAATGCAAGACAGATGAACAAAAAAGCACTCGGTAATCACACACAAAAAAAGGAGCCTCTGGTGGCGTAGTGGATTAAAGCTTTGTGACTTGAAGGTTGGGTTGCTGATCTGAAAGCTGCCAGGTTCGAATCCCACCTGGGCAGAGCCGGGCTTAGGTATTTTTCAAGTGTAGGCAAACAGAATTTTGGTGCCCCCCCCTCAAAAAACAATCACTGAAAAATAAAAGTGTTGAATAAGTGAAAATGTTGGATAATAAGGAGGGATTAAGGAAAAGCCTATTAAACATCAAATTACATTAAGATTTTACCAATTAAGCACCAAAACATCATGTTTTACAACAAATCAACAGAAAAAGCAGTCTCAACTGCACCCCCGTATGTTTGGCGCCCGAAGCAACCACTTAATTCACCTCATTGTTGGACTGGCTCTGCAGGATGATAAAAACATCAAAACATCCGGGCGTCCCCTGGGCAACGTCCTTGCAGATGGCCAATTCACTCACACCAGAAGCGACTTGCAGTTTCTCAAGTCGCTCCTGACACGGGGGAAAAAAAACCCCACACAAAATAACAGAAATGTATATTTAAAGTAGACTTGGTTGAACAAGGTTTTCTTTTAAATTATCTGAGTATGTTTACCTCCTATAAAGAGTTACACACTTAAAAACCATGCTGGATATAACACATAAGCCTAAATATTTTATTTATCCAAGCTGTTTTCATAGTTTTTTCTAATGTAGAGGTAGTTGAAGTGCTGACATTCTGCTAATCCTCACTGGTGCTGCAGTTAACAGGCAAACCTTTCTGGAAGGTTATCATTGCTCAACAGCTTGCCATCCCTTTGAAATCTTAGTATTTCAGTAGATTTCAGAACATTTCTTTCTTTTTAAAGATTTTAGCTCTTTTTAACACAGCAGAAATACCTTAATTATCAACTCTGACTCATCCACACCTCCCCAACACTGCCCTCCTCCACCAGAACTATAATTAATTTTGCAACGTATCGTTCACTGAGAGTCATAGACAGGTGAATACAGACAACACTATCCAGAACAAACAGAAGACTAGGAAGTACAGAATGACCTCACTTTAACAGTCTATATGGGCTCCACATTGTCTTATACATTGCATTCAAGATGTGTTGCTGGAAGAGAGTTCGATAGATATTATGGATCACCAAAACGCCCAAGAAGAAATAAAACCTGAGCTCCCATTAGAAGCCAAAATGACTCAACCAATGCATTTGGGAAATGATTACTATCATGATAATTAGTAATGGGGGAGGGGGGGATGGAAGCAAAACTAATGCAGTCCAGTATACAAATGTGCATGCTAACAAAGCGATTTGTTAAAAGTGTACTCAATGTTTCCCTAAAAGGCAAAGTGCATACAAATATTACAAAATCAACAAATGTTACAGGCAAATAGGACAGATGGATCGTATATAACCATGTTGTTATTATAATATGTAAGCTTGTCCTTCCAACTCCTTTCTTGACATTTTTAAAATTCAGACTTTGTGACTGTCCTTTCTAAAAGGGATCATATGATGTAGCTTCAGGGAGAAGTGATGCGAAGGAAACTGAAACTAAAAGCTGTAAGTTTTGTTTTTTTTAGCACATCTAAGTTGAAAGAAAATGAATGATTAGCAGTTGTGGTTTCTTGTGAACTTCAAGAGTTTATTTGATGCATTTTGTAGCAAATAATAATAGGGAGGAAGCTATTTTCTTCTGGTTTAAAACAAATGCTTTTAAGACAATACATAACCTTTATTCTCAGCAGTAACTATTTTGCAACTCACATAGCTACTCTAACAGTACTGATGTGGAACCTGGGCAAAAGCAAATATTCAAATAGAAAATAATCTGCATCCACTTAATTGGGAATTATAAAAGAGCACAAAAAGAACAATAGCAAACAAGGAAACAGCAACTAAATTGAATGCAGGGGTTCCTGGTACAATTTTGTGCTTAAGCTAAACATTATGGTTTGACTTCTGCATTTTAAAGTGTTATTATCCTGCAGCAGACTTCAGCATAAAAAATATATTAAGCGAAACACAGCTGCTGTGCACAAAAGGAAGATATTTCCAGCCATTAAGATTCTTGCCCCAGAGCTGGGTTTTATTGGGATTTGTCTGTCTCCTGCTGCTCTTGCCTAACTATAATCCCCTCTTTCATCCATAAAATATGTTTTCTCTTCAGTTTACTCCTGGTCATATGCTTCTTAATATCAAAAGTGTATAGCTTCTTTCATTGTGATTTCAAATGTTCATTAGTCACAATTCTGATGTTGTCAACAGATCAGATTCCTCATTTATGACTACTTCTGTTTTTAAAATTTCGCATCTGTGAAGTAGTGGGGTCATAACTAAACTGCAGATTGGCTACACTGACATCATCAGTATTTTCATGGGAGCCGGAACAGAATCCTTAGACTCACATGACTTACAACAAAGCTATACTGTACTGCTCTGAACAGACAAGGAGTGCTTACAGCTTGAGGAGGAATATAGCAATACCTTTGAGACTGACATATTTCAGCACAAGTTTCCATGAACCACAATCCACTTAATCTGATGTGTGGAGAGGTGGCTATGAAAAAAAATGGAATATTAAGGAGAGATATGGACCTCAATATTCTAAAGCAGAGGTCCTCAAATTTTTAAAGCAGAGGGCCGGTCCACAATCCTTCAGACTGTTGAGGGGCCGAATTATCATTTGGGGGGAAAAAACGAACAAATTCCTATGCACACTGCACATATCTTATTTGTAGTGGAAAACAACAACAATAACAATGAAAGAACAATACAATATTTAAAAATGAAAATAATTTTAACCAACATAAACCTATCAGGATTTCAATAGGAAGTGTGGGCCTGCTTCTGGCCAATGAGATAGGTTAATTAGGATTGTTGTTGTTGTTGTTGTTGTTGTTGTTGTTGTTGTGTGTCTTCAAGTCATTTCAGACTTTGGGCGAGCCTAAGTCCAAAATTATTTATTTATTCATTTACTACATTTATTTACTACATTTATATCCCACCCTTCTCACCCCAAAGGGAACTCAGCAGCTGTAAGTACATACAATATATTATATTATTAGCATAGCACAATATTAGCATTATACTATATTGAACTATACCACTATACTGCAATATTATATGTAATATATAACATATAATTAATATTATATATTATTGTTAGTATTGTATTGTATAAAATGATAATATTATTATCAATATTATATGTATATACAATATATTATATTATTAAAACTTATATAAAATATCTATATATATATAAAAGGGTAATGACATTTCGGCCTAGGACAAAACAACAAAACTGCACATCCCAGAAACACTAAACTTGGCAGCACAACCCCTCATCCATGCCTCTACGTTCATACAACAAAAAGAAAAGAAAAATAAAGTCCTAATTAGAGCGAGAGGAATAATTGTTTTTATCCAATTGCTGCCAGTTAGAAGGCTAAGCTCCGCCCACTTGGTCTCCTAGCAACCCACTCAGCCCAGGGGACAGGCAGAGTTAGGCCTCACTTAGGCCTCTTCCACATTGCCTATCAAATACAGATTATCTGATTTTAACTGGATTATATGGCAGTGTAGACTCAAGGCCCTTCCACACAGCTATATAACCCATTTATAATGGACTTAATGTAAGGTAAAACCTTTACCCTTTACCTTAACTACCACTAATTCCTCAATACTTTTATTTCTCATACCACCATACTTCGCCACAGCAACGCGTGGCCAGGCACTGCTAGTCTATATATATAAAAGAGTGATGGCATCACGGCAATTCACAAAACAACAAAAGTACAGGCCCCCCAACCTTAAAATTTGACAACACAACCCATCATCCACGCCTCAAGGTTGATACAACAAAAAGAAAAGAAAAATAAAGTCCTAATTAGAGGGAGAGCAATAATTGTTTTTATCCAATTGCTGCCAGTTTAGAGGGCTAATCTCTGCCCACTTGGTTGCCTAGCAACCAGCCAAGGGACAGCCAGGTTTCAGTTAGGGGACAGGCAGACTTAGGCTTCACTTAGATTTCTTCCACAGATTATCTAATTTGCACTGGATTATATGGCAGTGTAGACTCAAGTCCCTTCCACACAGCTATATAACCCATTTATAATCTTACATTATCTGCTTTGCACTGGATTATCTTGACTCCACACTGCCATATAATCCACTTCAGTGGGCATTTTATCCAGCTGTGAAGAAGGGGCCTCATATCATCCAGTTCTAAGCAGAGAATATAAGATTATCAATATAGAGTAGAGTCTCACTTATCCAACGTAAACAGGCCGGCAGGATAAGTGAATATGTTGGATAATAAGAAGGGATTCAGGAAAAGCCAATTAAACATCAAATTAGGTAATCGTTATACAAATTAAGCACCAAAACATCATATTATACAACAAATTTGACAGAAAAAGTAGTTCCATGCGCAGTAATGCTATGTAGTATTTACAGTAGAGTCTCACTTATCCAACACTTGCTTATCCAACGTTCTGGATTATCCAACGCATTTTTGTAGTCAATGCTTTCAATATATCGTGATATTTTGGTGCTAAATTCATAAATACAGTAATTTCTACATAGAATTACTGTGTATTGAACTACTTTTTCTTCCAAATTTGTTGTCTAACATGATGTTTTGGTCCTTAATTTTTGAAATCATAACTTAATTTGATGTTTAATAGGCTTATCCTTAATCCCTCCTTATTATCCAACATATTCGCTTATCCAACTTATCTGCCGGCCCGTTTATGTTGGATAAGTGAGACTCTACTGTACTGTATTTACAAATTTACCACTAAAATATCACAATGAATTTAAAACACTGACTACAAAAACATTGATTATGAAAAGGCAGACTGCGTTGTATAAGCGAATGTTGGATAAGTGAGATTCTTCTTTAATATGAAATAATTACTGGGATAGAATAATGCAGAACAATATCATCTCTAAAACCAGGACAGTAAATAAACAGGGGAATTCCACACAGGAAACAATCGGGGCCAGCTAACACCTCCCAACAAAGTATTCCCATCATCAAAGTCTGGCAAATCCTGTTTTCTCAGGGCCAGACAGTAGAAACACATAAAATATCGCAAACAACACCACTCTGAAAACAAGGGAATTCCAAACAGGAAACAATCAGGGCCAGCTAACACCTCCCAACAAAAAATTCACTCAGGGAGGAAACAGCCAGGCTTTAAAGCTGCAAGGCCATTACATCCTAATCATTTTTCCTAATTGCAGCATTCATACTTGCCTCCAACAAACAAAAAAAAACCTTTCAGAAATATTGTTTATTCACAACCTTTAGGAAATAATATCCCCTGATGGCGCAGCATGTTAAAGCGCTGAGCTGCTGAACTTCTGGACTGAAAGGCCGCAGGTTTGAATTGGGGGAGCGGAGAGAGCCCCCACTGTTAACTCCAGCTTCTGCCAACCCAGAAGTTCAAAAACATGCAAATGTGAGTGCATCAATAGGTACTGCTCCGGCGGGAAGGTAACGCCGCTCCATGCAGTCATCCCACATGACCTTGGAGGAGTCTACGGACAACGCCGGCTCTTCGGCTTAGAAATGGAGATGAGCACCAACCCCCAGAGTCAGACATGACTGTACTTAATGTCAGGGGAAAACCTTTACCCTTTACCTTAACGACCACCAATTCCTCAATACTTTATTTCCCAGACCACCAGACTTCGCCACAGCAACGCGTGGCCGGGCACAGCTAGTTATATTATAAATGAGGGCGGGGGCCAGGTAAATTACCTTGGAGGGCCGCATCCGGCCCCTGGGCCTTAGTTTGGGGACCCCTGTTCTAAAGGAACCAGATCCTGTATGACCTTGGAAGCTGAGCAGGGTTAATCCTGATTAGTCCTTGAATGGGAGTCCACCAATGAATGAATGTGCTGTAGCCTATATTCAGAGGAAAAATCTAGTAAAATAACCCCTGGTATTTCTTGCCCAATTACATTCCTTGAAATTGATGGAGCCACCTTAAATCAACTGCCACCTTGGGTTTCTTCTTAGAAAGATCAATCAGGGTAGCAGCAGCAACAACTACACAAGGACAGACATGACACAATGGTGTCCACATAAAAGTTTCTATACCTTTAACTTAATTCCAATGTTAAAAACAAAAGCACCAGCACTTATAGTAAGTAACTGAAACAGTAAAATAGACAGTTTTTGATGTTTTCTTCTACTTCTGTTTTCTAGATCAGTACTGGGTTTAGGCATTTCTTCTTTCCTACTTTCTCCAAGGTTGCCTCCAGATTTCTCTTCTTCCAGCTATAGTGAAGGTTTCTCCATAGTGGTTGTTTGAGCAAACTTGCATACATGGAAGCAAGCAAGGAATTTTTGAATAAATTTACTGAAATAGTAATGTTCTTTGTTTTTACCTTAGTACCTTCATTCATTGAAGTTATACATAGAACAATTAGAATTTATCAAAGGTTGTTGTGCCTTCAAGTCAACTAACACTTAAGGTGACACTATCATAAGGTTTTCTTGGCAAGATTCATTCAAAGGAGGTTTCCCATTGCATTCTCTAGAAGTTGAGTGTATGCAGACCCATAGCCAGAAAAAAAATTAGGGCGGGGGAAGTTTGAAACTTTTTTTAGTAAATTATGAAGAGTACCATATATACTCAAGTATAAGCCGACCCGAATATAAGCCGAGTCACCTAATTTTACCACAAAAAACTGGGAAAGCAGTTTTTTTACTCGAATATAAGCTGAGGGTGGGAAATTCAGCAGCTACTGATAAATTTCAAAAATAAAAATAAATTGCATTAATTGAAGCATCAGTAGGCTAAATGTTTTTGAATATTTACCATATTTCAAAGAGAAACAGTAAACTAGCTCTGTAAGTGGAAAAGTAGGGTCAACAAACTCAATATGGTATTAACAATAACATAATAATAATAATAATAATAATAATAATAATAATAATAATAATAATAATAATAATAAATTATTTGCACCCCACCCTATCTCCCCATGGGGACTTAGCGCGGCTTCTTACATAGTAAGAGGCAAACATTAAATGCCTATATAAACAAAAAAAACCATACACATTTTAAACAAAAGACAGTACTAAACATTGTACAATAAGTTAAAATAAACAGTTACATTAATTACCTTTAAAAGCAATTTAAAAACCAGCCAACATAAAGTGTCATATAGTTCCCTTTTGCCTTCTCTCAGGCTTCTCCTATTGATGCAGCCTAGAACTGCATTGGCATTTTCAGCTGCAAAATCATACTGTTGGCTCGTGTTCGGCTTGTGGTTGATTAAGACTCCTTTCATAAAATCCTAAAGTTGGAAGGGACCTCTAAAAACTATCTAGTCCAACCCCCTTCATTTTGCCTTCATGCAGGGAAAGCACAATCAAAGCACCCCTGACAGATGCCCATCCAGCCTTAATAATAATAATAATAATAATAATAATAATAATAATAATAATAATAATTCCTCTGCTTGCTACGAGGCCTCTTGCTGCCAGCGCAGGCCCCTCGCAGCAAGAGGAAGAGGCTCTGTAGCCGAAGGCAAGTCCGGGCACTTGGAAGACTTGGTAACAGTAGCGACGGCAGCAAAGCCCACCCCGGCTTATACCTTTACTCAAATAAAAGCCGAGGGGAACTTTTTCAGCCCTCAAAAAGGGCTGAAAAACTTGGCTTATATTCGAGTATATATAGTAGTTCCATAACGCAAAATAATTTAGAAATCAGGCGCCATCGATACTTCAGTGGACACTCAAGACAGATAAACTTCAGTGGGCACTCATGGGGATTTGGTTAATCAGTTAAAATTCATGAGTAAACCAGGTTTTTTTTAAACCTGAAAAATTTCAGGGGGCAGGGTTGAACCCCTAAACCACCCCCCTCCCTTGGCTACAGCCCTGAGTGTATGTGACTTGCTGATAGTAACCCAATGGGATTTGAACTCTCTTCTCCTGGAGTCTTAGACCAGCAATGAAATCACAAATACTATGGTTCCAAATAGCTTTACCATCATATTGCTATGAAGGAATCAACAGGTGGCACTTTGTAGGGCCATGGAGATAAACATTATTTCTGTTTCTGAATTAGTCTGCATTTAAAGGCTTAGGACTAAAGCTAGTGGTAAAAAGTTGGCAGACTTAAGTGATGAGATGAGTGCTCAGGAATGGAATGATTAAAATTGCTTTTGTTAAAAATAAAACATGAACAGGAGCACTCAGACTCTAGCTCTGAGAGTCACCTCTTTTTAGGGTACTCTTTAGACAAAGATACCTTCTCACCTGCTTTCCCAATATGTTTTCATTCTATATTTACAAGTGTACATAGTTCATATAATCCCTAAGCGCTTTGAGAAATGAGAATTTGGTTGAATTAATAATGTAGAAACGAACAAGGGAGAAGATAAATGTATTTGGTTTCCTCTGCAAACATTAAAGAACAAACTGGACAAGTATATTTGTGATTTTCAACTCCCTCTTTTGGGCACCTGAGCTATGCAATTTCTAACCTCAATGCACATTCCAGTGACGACGTGTACTATGTTGTTTGCTAACATTTTCTAAATGCTAGATCAGAACTGTGGGTATTTCACAAGCAAGAAATGGTGCCAGACCTCAGCAACAACAATTTACATGGGCATTTTGGATAAAGCCTCGGGACCATATGAAAACTGCTTCACTCATAAGTCTATTGAGAAAGTGCTAATTTTATTTTTGGGGAACAAACATACTAAATAAATAAGCCCCAACAAATTTTTGGTTTTTCAGTTGTTATCGAGGACCCCCAAGCACCAGCTAAGACCCATCTCCTGACCAATCAGAGGCTTGGAGGACACTGGCCGGCTTCTTGGTGCCGGCCAATCAGGGGAAAGGGAGAGAGTTTTCAAAACATAGCAATGCATGAAATTCTTGCCTACAAGAATTTATTTATTTATTTCCAATATTTCTATCCTGCCCTTCTCACCCGAAGGGACTCAGGGTGGTGTACAATTGGCAACAATTCGATGCCAACACATCATTAAAAACAACAACATATTAAAATGTATTGCAACCAATTAAATACAGTATAAAATATATGAAGAATGTCAGCTTATAATTGTGCTTTTACATTTGTAACCTTTGAGCATCCATGCTGTACAAGTGTTCCTTTTGTGCAAATTGAATACATCTCTGTCGTTTGCTTTCAACCTGGTGAGATTCCTGGTTCCTGATTACTGTTTAGTTCCATCCATGGTTACCGAAGCTTGCCAGGCGTCCCTCGGCTATCCTTGGGATCTAGAAAAACTCTAAATTTCTGGCATCACAGTGATTGTAAAAATAAACATATAAATCTGCACATTCTGTAAAATTGAACATCAGGACATTTATAGTCAGTTTATGTGTTTGGTACATTGCACCAAAAGATGAAAATAAGAAAAGGTACCACAAGAATCTTTCAGCAAAAGGAGCTGTTAGCAATATTAAAAAAGTAAAGAAAGATTTCTTCATTGAATAACTTTAGTTGAACAAAAATGTATACATAAGTAAACTCATTGAAAGGAACTGCTTTGCTTTGTGTTTGTGTGTGTGTGTGTGTGTGTGAGAGAGAGAGAGAGAGGGGGGGGAGAATATTGTACTTTCTGGAACCCTTCTGGGATCCTTCAAAAGAGAGGTTAACTAACGAAAGATATCATTTTGCTCATCATGATTTTTCAAGCTACTGGAGGATAGGGCAGAGCTTGAAAAAGTTAAATTTTTGGACCACAACCCCCAATATTCCCAGGGAAAACAACAGCCATTCATCTTTTAAACAGGTTGCAGGGGGGCTTCATTGTTTAATGCCCTCTCCCCTTATTCAAAAGTAGAACTAGACTTTGGCCTCTTCTGGCTTTTTTAATGTTTGCAAGAATAACTGATCCCCAGACCCACCACAGTCACCCATCTCTGCCCTAGTTCCACAAATTATCCCAGGGCTGCTCACGGGAAACTCCAGTGGAGCAAACATTTTTCCAGATAAACAGAAGTGAGCAGTAAAAGCATGGGGGTGGTTTCTGGGCCGAAAATCAATACTGGTGTTTTAGGGTTTCTTTTTACTTTTTTAGATCTGAATGCATCCTGTTCATAAATGACGAACAGTATTGACTCCTTGAAAAAGCAGCTGAACAAATCTTTCTGTAAGGGCAGTGGCTTAATAACTTGCTTACATTTTTACAGCTCTTTGGGCAGCCTCTTCTTCATGACCTACAATGTCAATGTTATCTTTCTGTGATTAATTATCTCTGACATGTAGCTGGCAACCTTATCAGAGATGCTCTTGCTGTGTCATAGTCTAGTTTGACCTCAGGCTGGTAAGTCATTTCTGAAGCCATTTTAAAATGTTACACTTTACACAATAATACAGGAGGTGAGAGGAATGGCACAGCTGAGGTTGTTAGCAGCTGTTTTGTGAGTTCTTTTTTGTGAATGGGAGGTACAGTACTCAGATTTCAGGTGCCATTTTTATGTTGCATAGCGTACACCATAGGTACTAATGTAAATAAGGAATAGTACAAAATAAATGTAAGTGGTACAGTTGTTCTCTCCATGTTTTCAGTTTTGACTGCAAATGTGGAGGGATTTAATTATCCACAGATTTAATTTAAAATACTCTTCCTAGAAATCGCTATTCCTCCAGTGTGACTCTACTGGGGACATCCTCTAGTTATGATGGAGGACCTAGAGATTTCTAGGGGGAGCACCTATCTAGGGATTTCTAGGTGCTCAAATGCAATTTTATGACCAGCTCACAGCAGTTTACCATGGAGATGTGCCTGAGGAGCTAGAAATTCCTAGAGAAGTGTTTTCTCAGATTAAAAAAATATTAACATTTTTATCACTTTCACGGGGATCCTTGAAATGTGAAAGCCTGACTATAGTAACAGTAGTATGTGGTGAATGGTGCTACCATCTTCATCATAATTTCATGAGCTATTCAAATAGATGACTCAGTTTGTATGAGAGTGTCCTTTACTATATTCTTGGCCTGAACTGTAATTAACATTAAATGCTTGGATTAACATAGTTATTACAAAAGTGATTGATACCCAGTTGCAAGACTAATCATAATTAGGCCTTCATGGATGAGAAGGAATTTAACCATTTCCTTCTCTGCCACATTCCCAAAGAAATACTTCTCCTTCTAATGCAAAATTGTGCCATAATGCCATAATCCCATGGTTTTTGTCTACCAGTCAGCAGCAAGTACAAAAGATGTACATTTAAAGAAAATGTTCCTGTTTTAAGCATAGGAATTGTGTCCAATCACTTAAATACCCTAAAAGCACTAGACGCCATCTGATTTTGGAAGGGTCTGCCTTGGTAAGTGCTTGGATAAGAGTTGTAGGCTATACTTCGGAAAAGATATCTGGCAAAACCACTTCTAAGTATTCCATGATTAGAAAACCCTGTTAAATCAATGTGGTCACCATTTGTCAACACACACAGGCTTTTAAAACTTTCCAAAGTAGGCTAATCTAGTATTTCTCCTTTTTTTCACTCTTCACATTTGCTAAGTGATTTTAGAGGCATCTGCTAACCTTGCCTGTTGTATGTAAGCACACAAAGCTACAGCAGAATCACCTGCAAGAAAAAATCCACCTAGAGAGAAGATAAGAAAATTGGGGAATAGAGGTGAGAGCTGGGCTGGGCTTCTCTAAAAATACTTTGTAAATAGGAGTTTCTTTAGTGGAAGCTTTGTCAACTGAGGTATGCTTGCTGAATATAAGGTGGGAAAGGTTATTTACCTTATCTGTTTTAATTCATCCTCTTCACTCATGCACATATTCGCATAGGGAAAAAAAGAAAAAGAAAAGAAATATATAAAGAGATACACAGTAGCAGAGGGTCTGGAGATGGAGGTGCTCTTGATACATTGTAGCTGTTTGGATTGTAACTTAATGATAAATACACACAAATGTCTATACTAGACAATGTCGAAGAGATAAGCAAACACTATAAAGGTTCAAAACATAAAAAGAGATGTGGCATGTAAAGGCCACAGAAATAGTCAGGCCTCTCTGAGTATAGAGCTATCTTCTTTCTATGTGAAAAAGATAAGCAAATACTATAAAGGTTCAAAACATTAAAATGCACTATTACGCGCAATCACATTTCAGCAAACTGACACTGCGAACCTATAAACTGAAGCAGACCCAACAATATACAAATTGAGCAGAGCCAACAATATACAAATTGAAAACTATTTGCTGCTTATCCATTGCCGCCTACCAGAAGAAGGACAACCGAAACTGGAGTAAACCCGGGAACCAGTACAACAGTTGACTGTACTTATAATTTTCGTTATTGTTGTTAACTCTCAGGTAATAATGTTTGTACATGATGCTCTAAATTACATAGTGCATTTTATGTTTTGAACCTTTATAGTATTTGCTTATCTTTTTCACATAGAAAGAAGATAGCTCTATACTCAAAGAGGCCTGACTATTTCTGTGGCCTTTACATGTCACATCTCTTTTTATGTTTTGAACCTTTATAGTGTTTGCTTATCTCTTTGACATTGGATTGTAACTTAGTTGGAGAAAGGCAGAGAGAAAGATCATGAGTGACCTCCAGTGAAGCTCTGAAGATTTGTTGCTGCGGACCAGTTTAGGCTGAACAGCTGAGCCGGGTGTGTGTGCACGTGTGTGGGGGTTCAGAGTCTATGGAGTTAGGGTTGAGGATGGTCTTGGGAGGCTCGGGAGAGGCTGCAAGGATGGTGGCCATTCCCATTTATCTGGCCTCATGGGAAACTATAACTTCTGCAAGAACCGAATAGTTTCTTTCTCCCTTCCAAAAAAGGCAGCTCCAATGCGTCCCTTACATACACTGAAACAACCCTGACCCCAGACTTGAAGTATTTAACACCTGTACATCAAAATCTCCATTTGGCAGGTTAGGAAGAACTTGGGTCACTTCCCTGACATGACAATGTGAGCATTTTTATTTTCTCCCTGCCTGCTAGACCCAGGCGAAGCAGTAGACCTTTGTCACTGGGAGACAACCAGCTCTCTTTGAAAACAAATACTCTTTCAGATAAAGTAATGAGAGATGACTCAGTCTGAGAATGCTGGCGTATTTTGGCAGGGGCTGAGAATAAATAAACCTGTTGTGAAAGACTCATCCTCCAGAGTTTAGCCACTGACAGCTATTTACATTATTGTCATTCTCTATAAAGAAGTAGTCAATCAAACCATATGTGCATCTCTACATGATCAGGTCTGGCTCTGTTGTCAAGGCAGTGGAAAGCATCTGCCTAAGAAGGCAAAGGGCAGGGAGCGAATGCAAGGGTTTGGAGGGCAACTTGCCCTTGCATGTCCACCACCACAACTGCTCCACGTCATTTTGTTGACATTTGGCACAGTGGACCTTGCTTTTCTGTTGTCAGCACTGACATAAGGTCCATCAGAGAGTTTTCTTGTCTTCTGTACATGGAACAGAGATAGAGGACAGGAATATCTTGTCCTCTGATTGAAATAGAAACATGTCTTGGGTCAGACCTACATTTTTCAGAGCCGGTGTTTCCTGTTATTCAGTCTGGAAATAAGGGATATGTGTGGTAAGGTGGACAGATGGTGTCATGGAGCTTTGCCTCCTGACTACATACATCCTTTAGGGCAAGAATAAGAAACTCCTTTCCTGTTCTGGGCTGCATTCTACTCCAAAGCTCACAAAAGTTAAAATTATTTGTGGATGTCAGCTTCCAGTATCCCTCAGTTCGAATGTCAGCTTCCAGAATCCTTCATGAGGAAATGTTGGGAATCGTACAAAACACATTTTTTGTACATGCTGCATGTGCGTGCAGGCAGGCATGAGCATGCTGCTGTGAGCTTTTGAATCATTTATGACATATATTGACTCTAAGAGGAAACCATCACAGGGTTTTCTTGGCAAAATTTGCACAAAGAGGGTTTGCCCTGGCTTCATCGGAAGCTAAGAGGGTATGATTTGCCCACAGTCATCCAGTAGGTTTCCATGGCTGAGTGAGGATTCAAACCCTGGTCTCCCATTATCTTACTCCAACACTCAAACCATTATACCGTGCTGGTTCTATGCATGGACATGATAATATTTGCAGGATCAGTTGTTTATTTCCCTCCTCTAGGAATATGCTTGCCAGATTTCAGGGTCTCATTAAGGCAAGGGTACAATTACTACAGGAATTTGGGCGGGGGGTGCAGTGGGTCAGCTGCACAGGAAAAAGATACATAAGGTAAAAGGTAAGGTAAAGGTTTTCCCCTGACATTAAGTCTAGTCGTAATCGACTCTGGGGGTTGGTGCTCATCTCCATTTCTAAGCCGAAGAGCCAGTGTTGTCCATAGACATCTCCAAGGTCATGTGGCCGGCATGACTGCATGGAGTGCCGTTACCTTCCAGCCGGAGCGGTACTTATTGATCTACTCACATTTGCATGTTTTCGAACTGCTAGGTTGGCAGGAGCTGGGGCTAACAACGGGCGCTCATTCCGCTCCCAGGATTTAAACCTGGCACCTTTTGGTCCGCAAGTTCAGCAGCTCAGCCCCCAAGGATACATAAGCAAGCCTTTATTGGGCATTGCTATAATCTAAAAGGACTCTTTGGGGTATTATGTGAGTTCAGCTCCCCAAAATTGTGGGGTTCGAAAGCTCTGGTGTGTCCCAGCTATTCCAAAAGGCCAGATCAGGACACGGACAGGTGGTTTATATTCTCAATGGCCAAAGACAGCACCAGTAGAGCTGGTGCTCAAAGTATATAGCTCGATGGTGAACACATAGGTCTATTTATAGTACATTTAATAGTACAAAAGAAGCAGTGCAGAACAACTGAAAATAGCTGTGCTTGTTTCCTATTCGTCCTGGAGGGAGCTGGCTAGGATCCGCAGCCGCATTGGAGGAGGTGTGAGTCTGCTTTTGCCTCTGAGCCAACCACAGGCAAGGCAGGAAATGAAATAAACTATAATTGCTCAGTTTGAGGGTTTCTTGCTGTTGCTGGTTCCACCTCCTATGGGGTGTGTAGAAGAAAGAATGTGGGTAGGTTTGAGGTAATGGGTGCTAAATGATGGTAGGTTTCCTAGCCTGGGGAGGACAATGGCCTGTGCTGGTGAAACAATGGATGTGAGCCAGCCTGAATGAGTTCCCAAGAGGAGAACAAAAGAAGGTGTCAGGCAATTTCCTGACCTCTGGTTTGATTTGACTGAGATTATGGTTCACATTCTGGAGAATTTCCAAGGAATTTCATAGAAAGGTTACTTTTTAGGGCAATTAGAAATAACCATGTGGCCAGCTATAGTTTACCTTAGAGCCACATCTTAAAATTCATTATTTATATAATTTGTATTGTTGAGTGGCCTGATTTCTCAATATCAAGGAGCGCTATGAATTGACTTAATTAGTGCCTTTCTCTGTCAGTTGTTGTGATACTAGGAGTCACCCTTCACTCTACTCTATATCCATCTCCTGGCTGTGAGCTAGATTAAAGATTCCTTATCCATTTCCCTAAGTAGGCGAAAAGGAATAATCCTCTGATTTTACAGCCCTTTTATGTCTTGATTTCCAAACAGAATCAGTCTCTGTGTGCGCGCCTGTGTGTTTGCTTGAACCACTAGCTGGAACAACTACAATTAGTACTTAAAAGACAATCCTTAATGACATCAGCAGGGCTATCCCCATGTCTCACATTTTGGCCCAGAAATCTCCAGGTCTAGGATGATCTTGATCTGGCAACTCTCAATGGGAAACTAACCAGTGTATGCCTGTCCTCCCATTTCCTGTATTTTATTCTGTGATTTACGCATAAGATCTTGGTTTTTTTTTTTAATGCATTTTGTTAAGGAGCCTTTAGTAAAGAACATTTTGCTAATCCAAACATACATTATCTCTCAGTTTGCTCTACCTAGTGACTTTCTCAAAGAATTCTAAGCAGTTAATGAAGCAAGACTGACCTTTGCAAATGCCAGGCTAGTTCTTCCGCACCTTACCTGGAAAACCTGATCCTTTACAACCTTAATGAACTAGGAGGCTTGTACAGGTTGCTTAATCAGGTAGATGATTCAGGCATTTTCTTCCAGTCTGGACTTACCTGTATTCTAAACCTCTCTCTGCGTTTCTTTCTCTGTCATTTATAACTGTATAAACTGCTGTATTTATACAGGATTATTTACAGGACTAGTATGCTTCAGTTAATTTTTCAATGTCTGGCAAAATATCTGCTCGCTAGGCATTTTCTAGCTCTTTCAATATGATTCTATAGTACTCTTGAGCCAAAAGTATTTTATTTCACTTTTATTATCTACAGATCCACATATCCATGCAAAGTCAAGAATGAGCAATACACTTTGCTCATTTGTAAAGGCAAAGTGTGATGTGGAAATAAATATGATATTTTTCTAGTGCTATTTCTTTTATTTTCAAGAAAACTGTATATCAGGAAGTGGAAATATGGAGGGAGGAAAGACTGAAAGCAGAAATAGAGCCTTACCCCTTTCCCAAGGCCGAGCTCACATAACAGATAACAAGGAAGAGTAGCAGAGCTTGGTAACAGCTTTTTACAGTTTATTTATACATCCTGCCTTTCTTTCACACTGAGATCCAAGGAGCGTTACAATAATTTTTAAAATATTAAACTAAAACATTAAGTAAAAGAAAATAAAAAGATTTTTTAAAATGTGAAAATGTGCCTTGATCCCTCTGGCAGCGAAGTTGGTGCTGGTCGCCATCACAGACCAACTTCGCTGCCAGAGGGATCAAGGCAGATCAGCGCTGCTCGTGTTATTGGATCTCACAGCAGCATTTGATACGGTCGACCACAATCTATTGACCCACCGCCTAGCCATGACGGGGGTTAGGGGGATACCCCTGAAATGGGTGTCCTCCTTCCTCCAAAATCGGGGACAGCAGGTGGTGAGGGAAGGGTTGGTTTCCGCGTGGTCTCCACTAACTTGTGGGGTCCCACAGGGAGCTATTCTCTCTCCTCTATTATTTAACATCTATATGCGACCGCTTGCCCGACTGGTGCGGAGCTTTGGGCTCGAGTGCCACCAGTACGCTGATGACACTCAGCTCATTCTGAGGATGGAGGGCCAGCCGGACTCCGTACCCGATAGTTTCCATCAGTGCCTTGAAGCCGTTACTGGATGGTTGCGTGCCAGCAGGTTGAGGGTGAATCCAGCGAAGACGGAGATCCTTTGGCTGGGCTGTCCGGGTGGGAGGGAGATCCAGCTGCCTGCCCTGGATGGTGAGACACTACGTCCGTCATCTTTGGTAAAAAGTCTTGGTGTCTTATTGGACCCTCTGCTCACAATGGAGGCCCAGGTCTCTGCTGTGAGCAGATCTGCGTTTTTCCATCTACGTCAGGCTAGGCGACTGGCTCCCTACCTATCTAGGAACGACCTGGCGACGGTGATCCAGGCGACGGTCATCTCGAGGCTCGACTACTGTAACGCCCTCTACATTGGCCTTCCTCTGTCAGTGATTCGGAAACTGAAGCTGGTGCAAAACGCGGCGGCTCGTCTTCTCGCCGGGGTGCCGGCGAGGTGGCGTATCACCCCAATTCTTCAACAGCTGCACTGGCTACCGATTGAGTACCGGATTACTTTCAAGATACTAGTACTAACTTTCAAGGCCTTACATGGTCTGGGGCCAGCGTACCTGAGGGCCCGCTTATCACCCTACCAACCCCAGAGATTACTTCAGTCCGAAGACCAAAATTTGCTTGAAGTCCCTAACATACGGACTTATCATTTGTCTTCCACTAGGCAGAGAGCCTTCTCGATTGTAGCCCCTCAATTATGGAATGCCTTGCCAGTGGAAACTCGAACCACCCGAGACTTACTTGCCTTTCGGAAAGCCTGCAAAACCTTGCTCTTCCGACAAGCGTTCAATGGGTGAAAGACTCGGGGCTATGTCTGTTTTTATTGTTGCTTTTATTGTTGCTTTTATTGTTTTTATTGCTATTTTAAAGCCAAGTGTATTGTTTTAATCTATTTTTGTAAACCGCTCCGAGCCAAACCGGGAGTAGCGGTATATAAGTTTAATAATAATAATAATAATAATAATAATAATAATAATAATAATAATAATAACAGTTGAAACACTTAAAAGAGATTTAAAATAGTTTCCATGCTGGCACTAGCTTTTTGTCCTAAAGCAGAATTGACAAAATATACCCTTTGACCCCAAATCTCATTTTGTGACCCATTTCCCAACTGAAACCCTTCCTCACCTTAACTATGGCCAAAAGCCTTCGAAAGAGGCACCTCTAATAGCCAATGTGTACATGGAAGGGCAATGGGCTTTGTAAGGCTTTGATTAGCTGGTTGTCCAGGAGGGATTGAGGGAGACTTCATCTAAGAGACGGGTGCTGTTGCAGTTCATTCTGGCCCTATGTCCTTGGAAAACTATAACTATTTCATAGTCAAACTATAACTCTCTTTTATTAGGGATGGGGGTAGTCGTGTTTGATAACACTATCTTCATTGTTTGTTTCCCCCCCCCCCCCCCCCCCATTGTTCGGCTTTACAGCCATACATAGGGTAAGTTGCTGCTGCTGTTGTTGCTGCTTCTGCTGCTGTGTACCTTCAATCATTTCCAACTTAGGGTAACTCTAAGACTATCATGAGGCTTTGTTGCCAAGATTTGTTCAGAGGAGGTTTGCTTTTGCCTACCTTTGAACTTAAGAGACTGTGACTTGCTCGAGGTCACATATAGTATTACTAGCTGTGCCCGGCCACGCGTTGCTGTGGCAAAGTCTGGTGGTATGGGAAATAAAGTATTGAGGAATTGGTGGTCGTTAAGGTAAAGGGTAAAGGTTTTCCCCTGACATTAAGCCCCCTTCTACACAGCTGGATAAAATGCACACTGAAGTGGATTATATGGCAGTGTGGAGTCAAGATAATCCAGTTGAAAGCAGATAATATAAGATTACAAATGGGTTATATAGCTGTGTGGAAGGGCCTTGAGTCTACACTGCCATATAATCCAGTTCAAATGTACATTTAAATCAGATAATCTGTATTTTATAGGTAGTGTGGAAGAGGCCTAAGTGAGGCCTAACTCTGCCTGTCCCCTGGGGTGAGTGGGTTGCTAGGAGACCAAGTAGGCGGATCTTAGCCTTCTAACTGGCAGCAATTGGATGAAAGCAATTATTCCTCTCCTTCCAATTAGGACTTTATTTTTCTTTTCTTTTTGTTGTATGAATGTAGAGGCATGGATGAGGGGTTGTGCTACCAAGTTTAGTGTTTCTGGGATGTGTAGTTTTATTGTTTTGTCCTAGGCCGAAATTTCATTACCCTTTTATATATATAGATTATTATTATTAATAATTTTCCCATGTTTTATGATAGCGCCCATTAGAAAATGACATTTATAACCCAGGAACAAAAAATGTGTTACATAGTGTTATCAGGTACCTAAGGTCCAAGCAGACAGGGTATTTTACCCTGTTCAAATCACGGGCCACCTCTTGATTCCATGTGCCCCCTTGATGTCCCCCCCCCTTCCCATTTGATTTGAATGTTCAACGAGTCCCCTGAGTGCTTAGACACTTGGGAAAATGGAATTGTTGATGTATCTGGCGTCGTGTGTGGATATTAAGAAAAGAAATAGCAGTTTGTCCTTGCTTTTAGCAGGAGATTAGAATGTGACCTTCTGTTACAAAGTTCCATGCTATATCACTTCCTTCTCCAAGATATCTGGTTTCAGTGGAGTAACCAAAGCCCCTTTCTACTCAGTTGGATACCACAGTCAATCTCCTCCCCAATCTACAGGACAAGATAAGCATGGTCTACTTGTCACAACTGGCTTTGAAGCAGGATAAAGCTTCTACAAGCAACCTGCAGTTGAAAAATTCAAAACACAGGAAAGCATTCACTCAATGATAGTAATCTTTGTCTTGTTGTTGGATGCTTATAAAATGAAATTTGGAAAAGTGTAGCAAACATAAAATGAAAATTATGTTCACCTCCTTATGCTCACTAATTCACTGCAACATTGGGCAAACATAACTTTCCTTTGAGGTGTGTTCACCAAATTATCTACTCAGAGTTATCATGGTGTAGTGGTTTAAGCACTGGACTGTGACTTTGAAAATCAGGATTCCCACTCAGCCATGGAAACCCACTGAGTGATCCTGGGCAAGTTACACTCTTTCAACCTCAGATGAAGGCACCACTGGTCTTCACATACATAGAACAACGCTTAAACCACCGGCCTTCATGCTGGTGGTGGAAAATGGGAGTTATCATCCAAAAACTAGTTTGTCCACTTTGACTACATCAATCAACTTAAATTTTGATTTTTTTTTGTTCTTAAGAAAGAAAATACAATCTTAAACAAGTCTAGTCAGAATAAAGTTCCATTGAATTTGGTGAATCTTACACTGGAATGTGGCTATTTAACTGAAGTCAAAGATTGTTCTTGCTTGGAGGTCAGCCCGCAGTCGGAAATAGCTTTGAGGAGCAATGAATTCCATTAGCCTGCCATTGTCAGGGCAATTTCTAGTTATCTTGCTAAGTACTTAGATTCAAACAGGCCACCCTGATAGCAAAGCCCACCAGAATTTCTGTTACCAGCCCTCATCTCACTCTTTGACCCCCATTGAGCAAACAATTGTTCCTGGATCAATAGCCCTTCCACATTACCTCCCCAAGGCTTTGAAGTATTGTAATATAGTACTGATTTGTGAAGGAATTGCATGTCTTTGTGCAAAAAGGGTTTACATAAGAAACAGAAAACAAGAGGAAGCAAATGGCAAGAAAAGAGCCATTCCTGGCATTGCTAGAGCGGGACTAGGACAGAGAACAGAACAGATGAAACAAGATCATCCTATACTCACCCTGGTTGCTGCAGGGATCTCCAACTGAAAATATGCACTAGTCTAGGGATATTAAGGTTCAGACAGTAGAGCCAGCAGGAATCAGTGGTTTAAGACTATGACTCTGGAGACCAGGGTTTGAATCCACCCTCAGACATGGGAACCCTCTGGGTGACCTTCAACAAATCACTGTATGGCGCCAGCCATGGGTCCAGAGATTTCACCTCTCTTCTGTTTTTTTTTTAACCTTTCAATATTTAGCTATTTTAGCAAAAACAAGAGATTTTTGTAACATTGTAAAGTTGATCAAATCTGTTTCCTAAGTAGCAAAAAGACATTATGTTGTTTTCCTTATTCCATCTGCATTTTTCAGCTTCTTGGAGAGGGTAACGTTTTTACTGGTTCAGCAATATGTAAATTATTGCTGTCAAAAAAGAGATAGATCACATGTGTTTATGTGTGTGTGAAGTTAAAAGTTGAATCTGGGCTACCATATGTAACTTTGCAATGATGGAAAGCCATCCTCTTCATGCAATGAAACCATGTTCCAGAATTGCAAAAAAATGTGAAATAGGATATCTTATTATAAGATGTTGTAATTTGCAAAGGGGTGTCACATAATGTAGCAAAATGTCAATGTACTGTCTGTACTTTGCAGAGGCGCATCCAGTATCAGGCCATGACAAAAGCAGCAGTGAGCCTGCAAATGTGAGTGTCACAGATTACAAACATCCAATTCTTCATTATTGTTGCACAATGGTTACCTGCCATGGAAAATACTTTGCCATTGCACATTGTGATATTAATGAGGCAGTTATGGCAACACTCCCCCTTTGAGAATGCAATTGTTGCGTAATGCTGCATTTCTAAGCTGGCAATTGTAGGTTGGTTTATGGCAGTGGTTCTCAACCTGTGAGTCCCCAGTTGTTTTGGCCTTCAATTCCCAGAAATCCTAACAGCTGGTAAACTGGCTGGGATTTCCGGGAGTTGTAGGCCAAAACACTTGGGGACCCAAAAATTGAGAACCACTGGTTTATGGCATTGCAAATACCAGTCAGCTGACATTTCTGTAATTAATACCTCTTGTCCAGTTGACAAATGTTGGAGTTTGGTATGCTAACAAATCTAAGGTACAGTCAATTGAACTGCATGCATATCTAACTTTTATACACAGCTGTTTAAATTACCATTGTCCATTGTGATTTGATGTGCTAATTCTTCATCTTCGACTTATGCTGACCCTATGAATGACAGACTTCCAAACCACCAGACCAGATTCAGACTGTGGCTTCCTTGCTTAAGTCTATCCTTATGTACTATAGTCTTTTCCTACCACCTAAGCATTACTATCTTTTCTTCTCAGGATATGTCCAAAGTCTCAATTTAGTTATCTGGGCTTCTACGTTATCTTTAAATTTCAGAGCAATATTCTTCAGACTGTGATTTTGACATGATAATTTATTCTTCTTTAGCTTTACTCTCATTGTTGATATTAGAACTTCATGGTCTGTGCTACAATGTAATCCTGTTTTTGCAAAGGCTTCATTTTTTTTTGCTTCTGATTATGTAGTCTATTTGATTTCTATGTTGGCTATCAGGTGATGTCCATATACTCAGATATCTCTTGGCTTACCTGAAGAAAATGTTTATAATGAACGAATTGTTGGACATGCAGCATTTAGTCAGTCAATCTTCTGCTTCATTTCTTGATTGTAGATCAAATTGTTCTACAATCTACAATAATCAACATGGCCTACCTTGGTAGGTGGTCAATTTCCTCTTGGATTCTAACACAGAATCTTCCAATTTCTTCTGTTTCTGATTCTGTAATTGGAACATGGATTTGGATCATGGTAATATTGAAGTCTTATTGATATACTACAGTCAGACTTTGCATTCTATCCCTTGAATGCTTTTGCTACATCTCTCCTCACTCTTAATGCCATTCCATTTCTTCTTGGATTTTCATTTCCTTAATGAAGCACTGTGTGATTATCTGAATCACAGTGTCCCATTACTGGCGGCATGTGCTGATTCCTTGATAGTTTTATGACAGAGCCCACCAGCTCCAATCCCATGACACAGAGGAACTTCCGATGGGGCTCCATTGTAAAACTATCAAGGAACCAGCGCATGCCGCAGCAGCAACATAGGACATTTCTCGTGTTGCAGCAGAAGCAGCAGGATGGTTAATGCTTCCCTCCATGAGATGAGGACTCGGGTGAATCAGTCAATGTGGGGCTTGGGGTGACAGGTTCCACATACCCCCTAATGGGCACTGCCTGAATTGCCATGATGCGTGACAATTCCAACGGCCTTTGTGATGAGTGCCATCCAACCTGAGTGCCATCTTCAAGCACAATCTCGCTTTATTTTGAGTTGCCCCATCATAGGATTTCTGTGTTAAAAGACATTCAGAAGGGGTATGCCATGCTTTCATGCATAGTATTAACATGCCTTAGCGATAGCACCACTGTCTTTGTCTCGGAGAGATCCTCTGCTAGGGTCAGCCAGCACTACTGCTGGCGTCCAGTCACTGTTTGGCATATATAGTCTGCCTTCTCAGCAAAAGCCTGTCTGGCATGGGACACCCTACCAGCAGCACTGCTATGATCAACATAGTCATCTGTCTAACAGGAGGATGAAAGCCTACCACCATGGAAAGATAGTGCCATGGTGAGAGGACATTATACAGCTGACTGCAAATATTCTTTTTAGGCTGTGAAACAGGTTTCGTGCCTTGTAGTGATTCAGCTTACAGTGGAATGCAAAGCTGAGGATAGTTCCCTGAAAACGTACTGTCTCTCATAAATTGCTCCACCACAAGCACACACACTCATAAAAGTTAGTAATAACATATCATTGGGATGTGTAAACTACAGAATGTGGATTACTATTTAATAAACAAAGTGGGAATTTTGAGTCAGCTCACATTAGCACATTTTATGTCTTTAAAGAAGCATACCAGCTGCACAAGAGAAGGCATGGTGTTGAATGTGTATTGGTTCTATAAAAGTACAGAAAAGGGGAAAAGATACAAAAAAACTACAGTCTAAAAACCTCTAATTTTATTTTTCTAAAGTATATTTTTAGCCTGAGCACTACAGGGCTGAAATGTCCACAGTGCAGCCGATAGTGATCTTAGTAAGATTTCTAGCTAAGAAGAGGCAGGCCTTGGTTACTAATGGTGGGAGATAAGTGAAAAACATGTATATCTACCCAGTTTGTGTCATGTATAGTATTGCAATTTACTTATTATCTTTGGAATGGATGTTAATTAAGTTCAGGAGAAGAATATGGGTGTGTTAACTTCCTGCTCATTGTTTCAGATAAAATTCTGAATTTTCATCATTCTGCTGTTTTTTCCCTATCCATACTGCACCAATTTATCTTTTCATTCTTTCCCCTAAGCCTATAAGTTATAAGAGTTGCTCAATAGGACATAGGGTGTACAGACTACAATGCTAAATGTAAAAATAGACATCTGACACATAGCTACATTTCCTAGTAGCATGTATGTGTCTTCAAGTGCTTTGTCTTATGGTAGTCCTTTGAATTTCATAGGGTTTTCTCAGGCAAAAACCCTGTGCTGTGTATAATTGAGATGATAGATTAATCATAATCAAGATAAATCTATCTTGCTGCCTGTTGTCTTTCTTTAAAAACCCTGACATCTTACTAGTGGCTTTATGCCATTTTTGGTTGTTGTGGAGGTTGAAATACCACACAATGACCACCATCACACATATCTGCATTGTAAGCAGTCCAATATGCTGACACTGGCAATTTAGAAAATATGTATGTATGTGTGATGCCTCCTTTCAAATAACAAACTGTCAGCAGGGGAGGTTAAATATCCTACTCTACAGAAAAGCACATGGCCACTTCATTTTATGATCAAATTGAATTCAGTTGAACAATTTAAATTCATTCAGTTCAGATGCCCAGCAACAACAGATTTCAAAAATATTCTGGTTTAACATGTCATCTAAAAGAACAGAGTGAAAAGCAGCAAGATATCCACCTATGTGTGGTTCAAAATCATGATCACACCCATGGAAAAGATAGTGATTAGATCAATAAATAATCTAGGAAACCTGTTCTTACCAATTTCAGAAAATATACATGTGTATATAAACACCAGAACTTGTAAAAGTCTCATTTTTGGATGTTAAAATACAAGAAATGTCCATCTAGCACTGTCATTCTATCTGAAGGAATTCTGATAGTGAGTGCTGACTCTGTATCAGACATCCTTTCAGGACTGAAAGCAATAAACCTCTGTTCCTTTTGCCTTCAAACCCGGTTTGCATGTTAATCTTGTCTGCAACGTAGGAGGATGCACCGGGCACTACTCCTTAGTGGGTTGCTGAATTTCAACATTGCTATGATTCTGCATCAGTTACATTGTGTGTATTTCACCACGTGTATGTATTCATTCTGCTACTTAACTCTTGTCTTGAAAAGCAGCATTAGACAATGAATACATTTCTGAATGTACCACCACAGGCATATCCAAATGTGCATGCACATCCACACCCAGAGTGGCACCACATGTGCCATTGAGAGACGCACAGAGAGAAACATCCCTTCAGGACACCCTGTCCTGGGTGGCACTGATGAAGATAGAAATCTAACACTATTGAAGACATTAGGATGAGGGAGATGGCTTTATACTTCTTATAATAAATTGCTATTTTGGAAGGAGATGTTTCTGCTACTTATGGAAGAGGAAAGAATTCACGCATTATACATGGTACCAAAGATTCTCCCTGCTTTGGCTGCTGGACATCTACAGTTTCTGGCCTCTGAAATATTATCAGCCACACACCAGATCCTGTCTGATCTTGGAGGCTTAACAGAATCAGCTCTGGTTAATAGTTGGGAAACTGCCTAGAAATTCTAGTTTTGCAGGCTATATTTCAAAGGAAGGAACTAGAAAAAAACACCTCTGATTATTCCTTGCCTAAGAAAATCCTATGAACTATAAGTTGACAGGTGACTTGAAGGCACATACACATATACACTTCCCACACACTTTAAACATAGCTTCATAACCATAAGTGCTAACACCTTTAAAATATATATATAAAGGTGAGATTTTGGGAGTTTTAATAAACTTTTCCAATTTGTGCCAATATCCCACCCTGTATTTCTGTGAGAACCTCATCACATGTAGAAATGTCCTTGTCTCTACACATTTTAAAAATGAAGTTCTGTGGTGATGATCACACAAAGCAAAGCTACTTTTGGACCCCATTTTTATATTTCATAATAACACAGAGTTTTTGGAGTCACGTATCTATCAACTTCACTTGTCTCTATGCACGTGGAAGTGACAAAATAAGTGAACTTTCATGTGTGATGGAAACTGTTGGAGTTATTTGAGTAATATCAATTTATGACATATATTTGTGGGTGGTCTTTACACTTTCCCCACAATGTTTCTTTTACCGCCATTACTTCTTGAGGACTAACCCTTTGGAGGTAAGTTTTCTTTTCTTTTCTTTTTTGGACATTCTATAATTACTCAGTCTTCATTATTTGATGCATTGAAATATACTCATTTCTTTTGAAAGATTTCTCCTTTTGAAATAATTTTGAAGTAATTTTCGAGGTGACTTTGAATGAATTTGTGAGATAAATAACATGTGTGCACAGTTCAATAGAGAAACATCTGTTTCATTAGCAAGACGGCCATTTGATAGGAACGTTTCAGTAGGGAAACGTCTGGAATGGCCAATGGAATTTTTCTTATCATTTTTCTGTCTTCTGCTGTAAACCACATTTTTCTTCACTGAGAAGTCCCATTTCTCAAACATTGCAAGGTTTCATACTTTCAGGGGGTTTTTAAAAAAGGAAAAAGAAAGCAAGATGGGCAGGGACTCCACTTCTCCGAGTTATGGCAAATGAAGCTGGGGATTGCAGATGAGATGGACACATGATGGGGGAGACTGAATTCTCAGTTTTATTAAAACACAGGCTACTACTGAACACTATGATAAGGTCTGGTTCAACCTGCATTTTTTGTATAATGTGACGAGGTCCTAAAACTGCAGTAAATACAGGGCTGTACAATGTCTGAGACAGTACATCATTATATTATATTCAGGAATGCTGCTGTTCTCCACTTTTTCTGCCTCTAGGTCTCAAGTTGGTATCATGAATTTGTTTGTTAAAGAACAACACAATTACACACATTCTCCATAGATACGAATGATCTCTGTCGTGTTTAGCCTCTCTTGTGAATAACACTAATTTAGTGACCCCACCATAGGTAAAATAGGGGACACATTCTCAAGGAATAAGGTTGTTCTAGCAATTGTGCTAGAAAATAAAAGGCAGTACATGGCTAATACAGCTGTAGATTTTTAACAAGAGTTTTAGCACAATTAAAAACAAGAGCTGTGAAAAAACTAGAGAAGGATGACGCCATATGAAGTGAGTGAGTTAGGGCCATGATTTGGTCTAAGTCAGGTTTCAAACTGATCTCAAATGTCAAGGAATAGAAGAGTGATTTGATTATTGTCATGCAGAAGGATAAATGTGCAATATTTTAGGACATGTGAAAATCTGCACTGTCCAGAGGTCTCCACTAAATAATTTATCAATATGTTGTCGAAGGCTTTCATGGCCAGAATCACAGGGTTGTTGTATGTCTTTCGGGCTGTGTGGCCATGTTCCAGAAGCATTCTCTCCTGACGTTTCGCCCACATCTATGGCAGGCATCCTCAGAGGTTGTGAGGTATGGATAAACTAAGTCAGGAAAGGAAAGAATATATATCTGTGTAGAGTCCAAGGTGTGGCAAGAGTTCTTTGTCACTGGGAGCCAGCATTAATGTTTCAGTTAATCACCCTAATTGGCACTGGAAATGTTTTGTCCCTTGCCTGGGGGCATCCTTTGTTCAGTCAAGTCCTCATTGTGTTGGTTCCCATCTACTGTTTTGATTTTGGAGTTTTGTAATACTGGTAGCCAGATTTTGTTCATTTTCATGGTTTCTTCCTTTCTGTTGAAGTTGTCCACATGCTTGTGGATTTCAATGGCTTCTCTGTGTAGTCTGACATGATAGTTGTTAGAATGGTCCAGCATTTTTGTGTTCTCAAATAGTATTCTGTGTCCAGGCTGGTTCATCAAATGCTCTGCTATGGCTGATTTCTCTGGTTGAATTAGTCTGCAGTGCCTTTCATGTTCTTTGACTCTTGTTTGGGCGCTGCGTTTGGTGGTCCCTATGTAGACTTGTCCACAGCTGCATGGTATCCGGTAGACTCCTGCAGAAGAGAGAGGATCCCTCTTGTCCTTCGCTGACCGTAGCATTTGTTGGATTTTCTTCGTGGGTCTGTAGATAGTTTGACTGAACAAAGGATGCCCCCAGGCAAGGGACAAAACATTTCCAGTGCCAATTAGGGTGATTAACTGAAACATTAATGCTGGCTCCCAGTGACAAAGAACTCTTGCCACACCTTGGACTCTACACAGATATATATTCTTTCCTTTCCTGACTTAGTTTATCCATACCTCACAACCTCTGAGGATGCCTGCCATAGATGTGGGCGAAACGTCAGGAGAGAATGCTTCTGGAACATGGCCACACAGCCCGAAAGACATACAACAACCCAATTTATCAATATTTCCTGGAACAAGGAGTAACATCTGACTGCAAAGAAACATAATAATGTAAATGTAGAAGTTTAGGATTATCTGGGGGTGCATCTACACTGTAGAATTAATGTAGTTTGATACAACTTTAACTGCCATTGGTCTATACAATTTTCTGGGATTAGTAGTTTGGCAAGGCACCTGCACTCTATTTCAGAGAAGATTAAAGGCCTTGCAAAATTACAACTTCAATTATTCCATAGTATTAAGTCATAGCAATGAATATGGTATCAAACTGCATTAATTCTATAGTGTAGATGTGCCCTGAAACAATGATCATCCCAATTGTGCTCCTAGCATTTGCCTTTAATGGAAAGCATGTTCTCCCATTCCTCCCACAAGATTTGCTACTAGTACTGATATCTTTTGGGCTGGCCTATTTAAAAGGAAATACACAACAATCATTTGCATCCTCATAATTCAGCATTCAATCTTATTACAGATTGGTTTTATGGGGCCTTGAACAAGGCAACAAGGTTTTCATAGCTCAGGTTGCCCTGGTTGCTAAGAGATTGGGGTGTATGGAATGAAAATGGCTAGATATGCCAGTGATTCCAAAGTGGCTAAAGCAAATAACATTCTTAATTTATCAGTTAAGAATGAGAAGTGTACAGAAAATATGATAAAGTCAGTAGACAGCTTTTGGAACTAAGTTTGAACTTGTCTTGCTTCTCTTCTCACTTCAATCTTGGAGGCAAATTCTTGCTTGTTTCTTTCTAATGCAACACTTTCTACCTGCTTTTGTGGAAGGTCATCCTTCTTTCCCTTTCACACTACCTCTAAGATTCCCTATATAACATCTTTGTCCCAAGTTTCCATTATCTCTTAGGAAAGAAGAGAAAATCAAGTGTCCCTCCAGATATTCTTAGACTATAACTCCCAGCAATGTTCATCATCGGCTATATTTGCTAAGACTTGTAGTCAAATAGAAGGCCTCCTCTGCTCTTGGAATTAGCTGTCCTAGTGGATAGCAACTAGGACCTCTTCACACCTCTTCGCTGGCGAAAGGACAAGGTGCGTTGAGTGAAAGGGCAGCAACCATTTCCCCCCTCAAACGGAGGAAAGACCAACAAAATGCAGGTAGTTTCATTGGAGCGACCCAAAATATACTTTCATCTCAAGGAGCTCAGTAGGCCCTGTCCAAAAGAAGCAAAAGGCATTTAAATCCCAATGTGATGAGGTTGTAGAATTGTATTCTCTGTTAGAAATACCCAGGTATATGACATCTGTACAATGTATTTCAGGCCTTTTCTTCTGTCAACTAACCAATTAAATAGAATGAGGTCTAAGAGTCAAAACATTGTGGACAACTGACATTTTGGATCAGGGACAATTAAATAAGTTCTCCTCCTTATGTGCAACAGTAAATGTTGGTTCCTGACTTATGTCTTTTTTTGTGTGTCAGGAGCAACCTGAGTCACTTCTGGTGTGAGAGAATTGGCCGTCTGCAAGGACGTTGCCCAGGGAACGCCCGGATATTTTGATGTTTTTACCATCCTTGTGGGAGGCTTCTCTAATGTCCCCGCATGGAGCTAGAGCTGATAGAGGGAGCTCATCCACGCTCTCCCCAGGTGGGATTCGAACCTGGCAGCCTTCAGGTCAACAAGCCAACCTTCAACTTACAAGGCTTTCATCCTCTACACCACCAGAGGCTCCCTGACTAATGTCAAAGTACAGTAGAGTCTCACTTATCCAACATAAACGGGCCGGCAGAATGTTGGATAAGCGAATATGTTGGATAACAAGGAGAGATTAAGAAAAAGCCTATTAAACATCAAAATAGGTTATGATTTTACAAATTAAGCACCAAAACATCATGTTATACAACAAATTTGACAGAAAAAGTAGTTCATTATACATTAATGCTAGTAGTAATTTCTGTATTTACGAATTTAGCACCAAAATATCACAATGCATTGAAAACATTGACTACAAAAATGTGTTGGATAATCCAGAACGTTGGATAAGTGAATGTTGGATAAGTGAGACTCTACTGTATGTAGTATCTAAGAGCACCCACAATTTGTGTACCTCACCCAATTAACTTCATTTTAGAACTTGGTTTAGTTAACATATTTATTTTGATCTAGACAATAACGGGTATCGCTGGGTAAATGCCAGTACAACATTTTCACAGTCCATTGTCTGAAAGCATTTGCAACTATATCACAGCTGTATTTTACTCTGACAACTCCCCTGTGTTAGGCACAGAGATAACCGAAAACCACCTAGTAGCTTGGCTGTGAATCAGGGATTTATTTTTTCATTATATTCCCCTAGTTTCCTCCAAGAAGCTGAAGGTAACATACACAGTTTTTCTTCATCCCCCCCCCAATTTATTTGTAAAGCCCATGAACCTGGATTCCCTATAACCAAAAACTTGTATGCCTCAGCTGCTCAAACTCTAGCTCTCTCTGTTGTGAAGGATGATGGTTAAATTTGGTGCCTATCTAGTCCACATTATTGTTTCTGGGGCAGAAAAAATCTGCAAGTTCTTGCTGACAAAAAAATCCCACACTACAGTGATAATACATATAACTATTAATTTGCTGCCCTTTTCTGACATCTTAGAACTTGCTGCCCTTGTTATTTTGACCATACTGTGATGTCACTTGATCATAGGTGTCCTAGTTTTCATCAGGAAAATGTTGGAAGGTATGTTCCTCCTCAGCCAGGGCTTTCAAACAAAGAGGCTTCTTACCTGAGTTTTTAAAACTTGGAAGTGATACATTTCTGGAATACAAGTCTCAGAAATCTGGGGGGGGGGGGGGGGGAAGAGTACTGGGACGAGTATTCTTAAAGTAACTATACCAAGTTCTGCTTTAAAACTAGGATGGCTAACAGGTACTTGGCAGACAACATACCAGGTTGGCAGTTGGAGCTTGGCAGGTTACATATTGCAAAGCCCTGGAGCAGCTCTTCTGGATGTTTACTTGTCTGCAGTGTGCAATTTGGGTCCAGTTAATCTTGCCGCTCCTTTACGAGGCAGGGAGGCCTACATTCCTCTCCCTGCAGAGCAAAGGATCTGTGACACATCCTATTTGGAGTGCCTTTTTTGAAAGGGTTGTGTGTGTTGCATGCGCTTCTGGCCACATGCCCAACCCCGCAAGTGCAGGATCAGGATCTTGTTTCATCTGTCATGCTGGAAATAAAATAGCTATTTTAATGTGGTTCTTCAAATGCAGAGAGTGAGAGAGAAAGAGACAGCCGCCAGTTCAGCCCAGAGCCTGGTGTTGTTCTGAAACACGCCCAGTGTTACACATGGCTCAGTCGTTTTTCCAGAAACATTTCTTACACTGGAAATGTGTTTATTTTTCTTTAAAATGTGTTTTATTTCCAGAAAGAGTATTTTAATCACAATAAAGAGATGGCAAAAATGAAACAGGAGGACTGATGAAAAACAATTACAATTGAAGGTACTACTAGAGGTGGAATTCCAAAAAAAATCTTCACTTCCAAGTCCTTTGAGAGGAATGCTTGCAAGAGAACTTTGCTTCAAGGAGTTTTTGTCCTATATGAGCAGCTAGTCTGGTTTGCTCCCACAATTTAAGAGAAAGCGTCCAGGGTTTAATGGTGTCTACGTCTGGTTTAGTGCCGGAAACAAGCCAGAGCAGTGGCTGGATACATACTCATTCAAATGCCATGGTTAAACATTTTACTATTCCTGTTGCAAGTGAGAATATTCAGGCAGCATACCTTACTGCTTGTAGACTTTGGGGATACATGAGAATGTGAATTTCCTATGAGACTTTCAACAGTTTGGTTGTTTGACTGAGACCTTTTAGTTCCAAACCGAGTTTAATTCAGTTTAAGCTCAAAGGAAATCCTTCTGTGACTGCAAAGACTTGTATATTTACTTTATTGTTCTAATATATGTAGAAAAGTGTTATTTCGTTGCTAATCCTATATGATTTCAGAGGACTTAGTGTTGATTTGCATTGCATAACGTGATATATGGTACTATAATATACACATCGTGTACTACAAACGTATTAGACCATTATTGTTTATATTTTTATGTATTGATACATGAGAAGGACCAGCTAAGGCTACAAGGAACAGTAACGGGACCATTTATGTGCTTGGGCCTTGGGAAGTGCCCAGTGAAATCAACCAGTAATAGTACAAGTATGGTAATAAAATATTAAATATATTTACTAGTATCCAGGAGACTGGGGTTTGAATTCTCCCCAGCCATGGGTGACCTTGGCAAATCTTGCCAAGAAAACCAACATGAATGGGTCGTCATATGTCAGAAATGACCTGAAGGCACACAACAGTAAGAAATGTGTTAAGTGAGTAGTTTATGTTATAGTCCATCTGTAACACAGTATAAAAACAGTATAAAACAGTTTTTAATGTAAACAAGAATTGAAAAACTGAAAACAGAATTCAACAATACATTCAAAAATAGAAGACCCAGAATCATTCCCAACTCGGAAAGAGTGTGTAAACAAACTTGTACTCAACAGGTATTTAAAGCTAAAACATTTATAGTCCTTGAACCACAGAAGGCAAAATTTTGCTAGCTGGAAATTATTGCTGTGTTTTCCTTTATGAATCATTGGGCTAGTTTACTCAAAAATTATGAGCATTTCTAAATAAGGGGATGGATGGACAGACTGGCTGGCTGACTTTGGGATTCTCAGAGCTGTGGTTCAAAAAGTAACTTCTCAAAGCTTTGAACCAGATGGAAGAACAGAAAAGTAGTATAATCTTTTTCAGTATAAGATTTTTGGGCTATAGTCTGCTAAATGTACTATCCCAAAATAAACTGGTTAATTTTAAAGATTCTACAATATATTTCCCTTTTTTTTACTTAAACAATTTAACATGGCTCTCTCTTTAAAGGTAAACAGACAGATCCCAATGGTAGAATTGGGGGTGGTGTGTGTGTGTGTGTGTGTGTGTGTGTGTGTGGATGATGGCTTAGAATATTTAGGCCAAGTCTCATGCTGTTAGACCGAGTTTCACTGATGTGACAAATTTCCACTCCCCTGATGTGACCATTTTAATGCTCATGCCCAGTTGAGATATAACAGTCACACCTCTAGCATTTTTTCGACTCTCCTCAACTACAAGTGAGAATGAGGAAAGTTAGATGACTTCGCTCAATGGTAAAAGTTCTTAACAGGCTGCAATGGGGGAGAATTTGTCAAGGACATAGTTTTTTTGGCAGCATCCTGTGGCTAGACTAATGTATCTTGTGGGTCTCAACATTGATTTCTGTGGCAGTTCAAGGCCCAATTCAATTGCTTCACTATTTACTATACCATGGGAAGATATTTGCATCAAACAGGCCATTCCCCTCTTAAAATAATGCATAATTTCAGCAGACCTTGAAGTTTAAAGTGTTCTCATCTGTGTGGTCAACTTTCAGTTTTAAAGTATTCTATCCATTGTGGTCAACTTGCAGGTTTCACATGAGCCTTATCACACATTTTTCCAGATGAAACCGAGGACATAAAAGCCAGTCCTATATTTGGTCTTCACCAGTTCAGAAATATGTCTGGAAAACAACCCACAGTTGTTTATTTAAATACATGAGAGATTCAGTTTTGTGTCAAAGCTAATGAGAAACAGAACTGCAATACAGATTTGCTTTTCAGTTGACCCTCAGTGTAACAAGAACAGATAAGAACCATTCCAGAACAGAGTGCGTCTTTTACTCTATTAGGCTACAAACAAAGGCAAGAACAGATTTAGAGAGCACAAAATGCTCTGAGATTCTTTAGGGGTTTTTTTTTTGGTGATGTGAAAAGTAAATCAAAGGACCTGAGAACTGCTGTACCACAAAGCTTTGAAAGTATTTGGAAAACTGCCATCTGTACAAAGCCTGAGGTCTAAACTACATACCACTTAAAACCAGAGACTTTTTTTGGTTTTTTTCACACTGAAGTAAGTGTGTGTGGTCTGAATCCAGATCTGGAACACCATACTCTGGTCGGAAAGGTTTCAAAAATCTTTCCCTCCAGTCAGTATTTACATGGAGACTGCTGGAGCATAAATAAAACACAACAGTGACAAGCTGGTACAGATGTTGGGTGCTTTTAGCTAGAACTACCCGTCAATGTTAAGCATGCCAGTTTGAAATATCTCATGTGATCAGGTCACAAGGGAATACCATAATGGTGGTGTATGTATTATTAGTCTAAAGAAGTTAGTGGATCAGCATATGGAGCTCATCTACCATAATGCCTGAACCAGCCATTTGCAAAGCCATATTCCCTACACAGCTCAAGATGCACCTAACGCCTGGGTTTCCAGGCCCAAACCTGTTTTTCTTCTTCTTCATCATAATGCATTAAGTACCAACCACAGTTGCTCACTACTTGTAATTCACACATATACACACAGAAAATGTATGTTCATGTTTGCAAATTGAGACAGAAATCTTAGCTAAAGGGGCTGTTCTAAAATCAAGATGAAGTGAAGGGATTATTCCTTCTCATTCACTCTGTGGAGATGGGATAGGGAACATTTAACCTATCTTGCTTGATTCTAGAGAGTGATCTGGGTGCAGAGTGGATGGCAAATCCTAGTACCACCACTGCCACCAAAGATGGAAGATAACAACCCTATTTACTCAGATATAAGGAGCCCCAGTGGCAAAGTGCATTAAAGCACTGAGCTGGTGTGATGACTCATGGGCCTTGTAGTCCTGTTCCTAGTACTATTGTGGCAGACGAAGAGGAAAACATGGGATTTCCGCCGTTTCAGCCAGAATCGGAGCCTCTCCACCTGGAGGATGTTTGTCCTCAAGAATGTAGCCAAACAGGCCTTGGGCAGAATTCCCCCCCGTTTTCCCGGAGGGACAATTATAATAGAGATAGGGGAGCCAGGGAGGCTAATCGCCGGAGCCTGAGAATCGCTGCCAAACAACTAGCTGATTAGGTCTGCTTCCCTTGGGAAATTCTAAGGAGTCATGCATCTGGACAGAGTTGGGTTTCGCTTCTCATTCTCTAGGGAAAGTGTTCTGTTGGCGGGAAAACGAGACCCAATATAGGTGCTGGACGCAAGGGGAACTTTGCGGAGTCAATTGTTCAGCTTGAGGAGAGAGATTGTGTGTGGACTTCATAACCCCAGTTCCTTGTTTCTCGGATCAAGTTTCCAGCCTTGCCTTGTTTCACGGACTTCCTTGGACTTTGTTCATGCTTCGTGTTTGCCTCGTTCCAAGTCTTTGATCTAGCCAAGAATCAAGTTTATTTTCCAGCCTTGTTGTCAAGCTACATTGGACTTTAAAGACTCTGTCATTTCCCCACACTTTGCTTGGCAAAGTGTGTGTTTCGGTCAAGTGGATTAAAACTTTGAACTCTAATATCTTATATTGGACAATACATTTCTGGACTATATTTGACCTCATCTGAAAGGTCTGCTTCTGAACTATATTCCTCACTTGTTTTTATTGACTTTATATATTTCTATAATAAAGATATTAGATAGATTCTGGCCTCTGTGTAAGGTTATTGGTGCTCTGCAGCCTGGGTCCTGACAGCTGGAGACCGAAAGGTCCCAGGTTCAAGGCCCAGGAGCGGTGTGAGCTCTAGCTCCTGCCAACCTAGCAGTTCGAAAACATGCCAATGTGAGTAGATCTTTTGCCCAGTAGCTGGCCACTTGGAGTGCCTCTAGTGTTGCTGTTGTGCATGTAGCAGGGCTCAGTATGCATTGCAGTAGGTGGTCTGTGGTTTTCTCTTCTCCACAGTTGCATGTTGCAGACTCCACTTTGTAGCCCCATTTCTTAAGGTAGGCTCTGCATCTCGTGGTGCCAGAGCACAGTTGATTCAGTGGCTTCCAAGTTGCCCAGTCTTCTGGGGTGGGGTGGGGGTGGGTCTCTCATCTGGGATCAGCCACTGATTAAGGTTCCAGGTTTTAGCCTGCCACTTTTGGACTCTCGCTTGCTGAGGTGTTCTTGCAAGTATTTCTGTAGATCTTAGAAAGCTATTTCTTGATTTAAGGCATTGGCATGCTGGCTGATATCCAAATAGGGGACGGGCCGGAGATGTCAATGCCTTGGTCCTTTCATTGTTAGTTGCTACTTCCCGGCAGATGTCAGGCGAACAGAGTGGCAAAGGGCAAGAGCTTAATCTGTTTCAGAAGTACCAAAGGAACCGGAGACTTGCATACAACTCTTTCTTGCTTGGAGATGACCCCAACAAAACTCTAGAAATTGCACCCCATCTCCAAATTGGATACTTAGTTCTAAGCCCTAATACATAACAATTTTACTTGCACACCAAGAAGGACCACTCCTTTGAGATACTTCTTGTTTCACATCCTGTGTTGCTGCTCCCATCCAAAACTGCTCAGTCATCCATCATCTGAAAGCACACAACTGGTAAATGTATAGTTGAGGCCACCAGGGATGCAGGAAATTGTCACCCAGTCACCCATACTGGCTGAGAGCTCAAAAGAGATATAATACAAGAAGTTATTTGTCCTAACTATGCAGTCAGTCTGAGAGCTGCATGAAGTTTTGGCTAGTTATCCCAATTTTTACACAGTTGATAGAGCAAATGTACACTTTTTGAAGAAACTAAATATATAACTTCAATGCAGAATACAAATGCTAGGTGTATTTTTAGCTATCCAAACCACCCATTGCTGCTGAACTCTTCTTGAGCTTTGGGCTACACGGTGAAAACTTTATTCCTAGAATAGGGAGCAGCCAAGCACAGATCCCGGTTATACTGGCTGGGGGATTTTGTGTGGTTCCAAACAGCAATTTTTCCAAGCCAAGAAACTAAAATTATTTTGGCACATGAGGCAGAAAATCCACAGGCCTCTCTCTTTCTTCCTGACAGTAAGAACAAAATAATAATAAATTAAACAGTTAAGAATTTTCTGGTCTTTCATAACACCCCAAATCTGCAGCCTGAGGTAGCTGACTAATAGCAGGGCCGATCCCATTTGGGATCCATTCAACTGCCTCCAAGTGGTGACAACCTAACTCTTAACCCAAAAGGTTTTTATAACCACTGATGCATTTGGGACTGACTAGCTTGGCAACTATACTGTGAGAAATGAACTCCCCATACAGTAACTTCAGGCTGAAGCTTAACAGAGCCTGGAGGAGGACGGCTTTTTAAGGAAAAGGGAGAGAGATCCGATTTCCCTCACATGAGTCACTACATCAGCCCTCCTAGCTGATCTTGCCAGGAGTTTCACGATTACTTTAATCCTAATCATTCACACCAAAACCAGACGTTTCTGACAATCTTATAAACTGCTGCTCAGTTCAGAGGCAGGAAAGAGTTTATGAGTGGCTTGTAGAAAATGTAAGAGATGGCAAGATGCCATAGGTTTGTTCTTTCCTTCACAGCTTTTGCATCTTTTTTTTTTTTGGCATTTCTGTCCTAAAACTGATGCCACTGACATCACCCAGAAGAACAATGGCTGTATTTTGTAGTTCAAAAACCAGATCATAGAGTTGGAAGATACCACAAGGGCCATCCAGTCCAATCCCCTGTCATGCATCCTTCCTAACTTTAATTTAAACCTGTTTAATTCTAAGGAAACGGTTGGTTAGTTTACCCATGACTAAGGAACCCTAAATGAAATGGTGGTATCATGAGTTCTCCTCAAATGAAGAGAGCCAAAACTAAGCAAGAATCCCCTCCTCTGCAGAAAAAAGCACCTAGATGCCAAGTTGTCCCATTTGTATCAAAGACGCCCACACAAAAAACAGCTGGGCAAAGGTGAAGCTGCCACAGAGAGCCAAATTCAAGAGAAACTAATAAGGCAAAGGCCAGACTAAGCGGTATCAGCTGAACTGAACTAAATGGCTGCCTGGAAAATACCCATTAGAGGTATGAGGTTGTTGGGTTTAACACTGTTCTTCCAGTCTGTTGCCTTCTGACTCATGAATTCCCTTGGCTTCCTCCTCCTGATGTGCTCTTTGCATTCACCTCCTCCTTGATTGCTTCAGAGATTGGTGGGACTGTCTTTTGTGTTTGAACTTGGGTTGCCTCTTGTCAAATGTTTGTGTCTACTCCTTTAATGACTAATGTCTTATGACTCCCTGAACTTGACCCTTGATTGACTTTGACTCAATTGCTGGGTATTCCCAGTCCCATGTTTGCTTGAACTGGATATTAGCCATGGTGACTTGGTGACTTTCATGTCAGTAGCATAGTGTAGTTTGAATTTACATAGCTTCTTTACAGGAGCCCCCGGTGGTGCAGTGGATTAAACAGCTGAGCTGCTGAACTTGCTGACCAAAAGGTTGGTGGTTCGAATCTGGGGAACGGGGGTGAGCTCCCACTGTTAGCCCCAGCTTCTCCCAACCTAGCAGTTCAAAAACTTGCAAATGTAAGTAGATCAATAGGTACTGCTCCGGCGGGAAGGTATTGGCGCTCCATGCAGTCATGCGGGCCACATGACCTTGGAGGTGTCTATGGACAACGCTGGCTCTTCGGCTTAGAAATGGAGATGAGCACCAACCCCCAGAGTCGGACACGACTGGACTTAACCTTAGGGGAAAACCTTTACCTTTTACTAGCTTCTTTACAACTCAAACTAAAGAGAGTATCTACACTATAGAACGGGCATGGGCAAATTTCAGCCCTTTAGTTGTTTAGGACTTCAACTCCCACAATTCCTAACAACCTATCGGCGGTTCTAGATGGTGTCTTCTCCCACATCCAAGGATAATGGGCCTAGTTTGAGACATGATCAACAAAAAATAAGAGGCATACCTCAAGGTGCTCAATGGATTAATGATTAACAACATATAAACACAGTCATCCACCACTGTTGTAAACAAACAGATGGTACGGGAAAAGTACTCTCTTCTCATTTTTGCTATCTGTTTTATAATCTGTGAGTCACCTATAATACATTCCCTTTCTCCAATATTCTTTGGGAGCCCAGATTGCCTTCTTCTCAGTCTGGGCAGGTTTGCAATGGTTAAGAACCAATGCGCTGAACAGAAGTGTTAGTGAATGCCAATGTAATCAAATGTCATCAATTGCCCAAGATTAGATAGTGTATGAAACAGCTGACCTCATAAGTGTTATTTGGTTGGGAAATAATTATTTCTACCTGGAACTTCAAAACTTTTTTTGTGGGGGGAGGAATTTAGAATTTCATGGTTCTATGACCAAAGTTTTAAAAATTACTTTTAAAGAGAATTAGTCTTTGTTTATATCCCTAAAAAGTTATTTCTGTAGTAGCAGTTTGACTGAAGTAACTCTTTACCTATACAATTAACTTTCTTGTGTGTATATGGGCTGGGGGATTCTGGTAGTTGTAGAAAAAATTATCATCTTTATTTTTTTCCTCCTTCGTTTCTTGAGGCAGCAGAACTGGCCTAGATTTTTTGGTTTGGAAAGGCAGGAAAGGCCTTAATTCAGTGTAATCTGTCTCCCTTTTTTAGATGCCATAGCCAGCTACCTGCACGTTTTTGTGTTTATTCCTAAAAATGGTCCTGTGTGATAAAACAGAAATTCTGTTGACATATTAACAACATTGATTGTAAGATAGTGTTACAACCCTAGGTTTATGGATCGTCCAGAGTAAGACTGCTGTTTTCAGTGTAGTTTAGAATGTTTTTATCACTATGATCAGAACTAGGAAAAATTATTTTAGAAGTAGTTAGTCATATTTCCAGTGCCTCAAGGAATTACTATTTTAGTTTCAGTTTTTCCAGTTTACCTTCCTAGTTACTGATTTAGCTCTTCGTTGCATTTTAAAATATCAACACACACTCTCTCTTCCCATTTACATCATCACCTCTTTCCAACCATCTCTCAACGCCCACAAAAAGCACGGGATAGCAGCACATGATGCAGGACCACTTCTTAAGGAGAAACAGCAGTTATAACAATGGTTGCTGGAAACAATTCAGCAGAGAACGTGCCTGAAAGAGCTGCTGCTTCAGCAAAGCTGTGGAACTGACCCCATCTCCCTCTTCGGCAGCTTGATGGAAGATCCCATTCCTGTTTAAATTAATGGACCTAAAAGTGCTTAACCGTGCTGGCATTCTTAAGATATTAGAGGAGGGAAAAGGCAACGGCTCCAGCAGTCCTCTGCTTTTTATCAATTCCCTTTTACAGGAAGGAGATAGGCACTGGAGGCATGGGTGGTGAAGGAAAAAACTTTCTCCTGGCCAAATCAAGATATGAACGGAACAGAAGAAGTTGGTGGACTCACCTCGTAAATCTTTCTGCATCCATACAGACACCTCCCCAACATTTGGCACTGAAGATCAGTGAAAAAACAAGCCAAAGATGAATATTGCTGAACTGGCTCACCACCTCTGGCTCCTGTGAGTGTCAGTGTCCTGCCTGCCAATCCACCTCTGAGTATGGTTCCTCCTTGTTCTTTTTTTACACTCCACTTCCACTAACGCAGGACATATCTGTGATTTTCAGATATGGTGGGAAATGCTTCCATGGTTCTGACACAAGCAATCTGAGCCTTTCCAAAGAGTAGCTAAGACAAAACAAGCATGAGTCAGCGAGCAGAACTTGCTCTTACTCCAGGCACAGAGCCAGGTGGATCAATGGAAAGGGGAAGGAATTTGGCTTGCTTTTAAGGTCTGTGTTAGTGTTAAAGGAAGGAAAACTCTTGCAAAATGCAAGCAGTTCTGATCTCAAGTGCATTATCCTATTCAATGATGCATCAGCAAGGAAATTTGTGCAATAACACACAATGCTGTTATACCATCATAGCAATACGTTAGTCTTGTTTTTGTCGTTGTGTCCCAGGCGTTGTTGTACTACAGGGCCTTTGAAAGGTAAGGTAGAATCTAGTTGGATGTCCTACTTTCCTGGCAACCCCCCCCCCCCACACACACACACAAAATTGAGTGACACAGGGCAAAGGAAAAAAGGATTTTTTTTGTGCTAAAGGTGAATATCTCAGGGACTCAAACTGTACAAGAAGCTGTTATCAAGATAAAGAATTGCCACCTGAAGTCTGAAAATCCAATACTTGTTATATCCTTGGCTTCAGGAACGAGATGGGGAACGTAGAGAGGGGTGCGAAACAACATTGCCTGTTACAGACACAAAAAGCAGACTGTGATACACAAAGGATGAAAGTTGTTATGTAAAACTAATTTCTAGTTTGGCCTGAAATAGAAGCAAACACTGGTTGGATGGCCTACTTTTCTGATGAAAAACTCAGCTTGGAGATACAGCATGTCACACCAAAAAACTGTCCTCTAAAGTCAATTAAATCTTGATTTCTAGCCGATATATCTGAGGACAGGAAATTGTTTCTGATCTCCTTCAAAGAGCTTTGGTGAATAAGATGAGGAGTCTTGCACTTCATTTGAGCTGATAATAGTTTATGCCTATTTACCTGAGAATAGCTCTACCAAACACAGAGATTAATTTGTTTCAGCATAAACATAAGGTTGGGCTGGTAAAGAATTTTTCCTTCTCTTTTTTTCTGTTGATGATCTATATCCAATAGCCCAATAATATATTGAGGTAAATAAATACACTGTAGAATTAATGCAGTTTGACATTTTAGCTGCCATGACTAAATGCTACAGAACAGTGAGAGTTGTAGATTTACAAGGTTTTACCCTACTCTGCCAAAGAGTACTGATGCCTCTCCAAACTACAGCTTTCATGATTCGATAGCATTGGGTCAGGGAGGTGGTGTCAACCCGTATTGATTCTACTGTATAGTTGCAGCTGAGGTTATTTGAAGGACAATTAGCACAGGCAACATGTTAGAAAACTGCATCCAAGTAGGGAATATGTTGTTTTTGGTCTTTAAGCTCCATGTTATGTTTGGACAGTAATGCCAAGCACAACATGGGCATCTATAAGTGGCATCTTGTTGGACTCCAGCTCCCATGAGTTCTAGTGAGGATAAGGAATGCTGGAAAGAAGAAGAAGACGGGGAAAGGCACGGTAAGCATGAGGGATAACTGGCCATCCTTGAAGATGGAGAAAGACGGGAGGGAACAATGTAAGATGGTTCCCTTCACTTTCTTCTGCTTTCCCCCCGCCTGTTTGATGAGGTCCTAAGTTATCATTTGAACCAGACAATATGGTTATTGAAAATTAAAACCCCAAATTATCAATTATTACCTGTGGCTCCATTGAGATATACAGCCAGCACGTACTGGATTTTTCTTGCCTGCTAGGAACCTTTTACAAATTTCCCTTGGAATGTTTTAGAATGTTTCTCACCATATCCTAGGATCTTGGGGAATGGCTTTGTAATTATCACAATCCTCTCATAATACCCTGGAAAAATCCCAGGACACATAATGGGTTTTCTCATGAAGAGAAACAAAGGTTTCTCACCTTTATCTGATATCATCTAAAATTTTCTCCTGGGAATATTGCCTCATCAATTGCACCTATCCAGACACCCTGTAGATTGTCCATTGTATGTAACTGTGTCTTAAACTTTTTGTCAATTGGCCGGCACCTCCTTTGTTTAGATGGCATTGGACCATCAGAACCCATCAAACTGCATTCCACCCAGATGCACCCAGTTTCTGGGAAGGATCCACAACAGACAGAAACTTTAAATCCACGTATGACAGTTTATTAAATTTCCCACCTTGCCTCTGATTGGCTCAGAGGTAGAAATGACCTTGCACCTCCTCCAATGGGGTTGCGGATCCAACACCCTCCAGGATCAATGAGGAACTGGCTCAGCAATTTTCAGTTGTTCTGTACTGCTCTGCCTTTCTGTCAAATGTACTATAAATAAACCTATGCGTTCACAGTTGCAGGTTTGTCAGTTCTTTGGAGTGCTTTCTCCATTGACATCCTCTCTGGTCATTGAGAATAAAACCTCTGATTCAACCCATCTGTGTCGTATCTGGCTTTCTGGAAGTTTGACAGTCTGGGCCCCGAATCCAAGATTTTAGTCGAACTAAAATCACACAACAATATCTCTTCACTACCGAATGTGGTTGAATATTATTACTACTAGCACAATTATTTTCATTTATAGCTTACCATTTTCACAATCTCAGTGGCTTGCAATTTAAGCTACAATATAGCTAAAACATACAAGAAATCAGCATTAAGATTGAATTTAAAAAACCAACCATGTTTTCAATGTGCAGTGTAACAGGATAAAAAGCAGTTTATAACAGTGCAAAACCCACTTTTAAAAATAAAACTTTCCTTTAAAATCTTCAGTTATATATAGGCACAAGCTTAGTAAAATTGTATGATTTTGAGGGATCTCTAAATATACCAGCAGTGAGATGGCATCTCAGTCTTTCTCTGTGGTTTATTTTTGTTGGAGGAGTTAGGGTCTACATTAAAGGGAATTTTTGCCACTCACTTTTGGACTGTCATAACATTCAAATCTGTCTGAAATGTACATGCTTCAAGATATTAATGCACCACAGATCACAATTCAAGAGATGTATTTGACCCTTTTCAAAGTCTTGTTATAATTCGTAGGCATATGGAATGGCAACACAATAAGGGGCATTTTAGTGGCCATTTTGAGGTTCTAGACCTCTCTTCCCATGCTGACTAAAAAGGCTTGCTCTTTTCTATCTTTGCTGATATTCTGGCAAGCATTTTTAAACTGACTGCAAGGACATTTAATGCTGTGCTGTTTCGTTTACATTCATCTTTTGTATTTTTCATTTATTTGTTTTAAAAGGTTTTACTTCTAAGGAGAGTTTAACTGCATTTTAGAACTGACTTTGTGCGTGTTTTTACTTATGTCTTGTAATGTGCTATTATCTTCAAATTTTATTTTTGTAGGCTGCTTTGGGCCGCAGCTTTGGAGAGAGAGGTGAAATATAGCAAAAACTTGCATTTTGTAAGAGTAAATGGATAGAAGAAGACAACTTTCTGGACCACGTGGTTGGGATGGAAATGGGACTGCGTCCACACCACAGAAACATAGCAGTATGTCACAACATTAACCGTTATGGCTTAATGCAATGGGATTCTGGGATATGTAGTTTGTGAGATATCACCTTTCTCTATCAAAGAGCTTTGGTGTCACAAGAAATTACAAATTCCAGGATTCCATAGGATGGAGTTATGCTAATAAAAGTGGTGTCAAACTGCTGAAATTCTTCAGTGTTGATGGCCTTCCGGAGACACTGGTTTCCATTTTTCGAAATAGAAGACAGTTATTGAAAAACTCTTGCTTTACACCTTGGTTCTTTGCATACTGTGTTCCGCAGAGTTTTGCCCACTCTCTATAATTTTCAAGGTCTACATGTGACTCACAGGGGGGGACAGTAATACATGGAAATACACCCACATTTGTGGCTGAAAAACAACTTCAACTGTCCCAATTTGGCAGTGACACTCCCAGTTAATCCTACAGCATTTCACTTTTACACCTGCTTTTAAAATATCCCAGTTTCTATCTGTTCCTTTTCTCCCACTTTCCCATTGTCCTCCGCTTACTTAAGTCCCTGCAAATTGAATTCAAAGTGCAACGGTACTGTTTGCATTCAACTCAACAGGAGGGAAAGAAGGGGATGGGAATTTTGTCTTTCCCAGTAGGCTCCGGCAAAAGCAAATTGCTGCAGCCTGTTTTATCTTGCGTATCCTTCTTCATTAATACATTTTGACCGCCCTCTGATGTTGCTTGTTCCAGTTTGCAACTGTGAAATGTTGGCTGGTATGAAGCAAAGTAATCAGACAGGTTTGTGTGACGATGATGATACAGTACTCATAACCTTCACCCTCCCATAACCTTAGGATATTTATTAATGACTTAGTTATGACTACGCTTGGCATTTGCCATGGACTTTGTTTCTTGTTGTTACTGTGGACTTAAGAAGCAGCAGATGATAAACAGTGACAGATTAAATAGAACAGAAACACATATCATTTTGTCCTGTTCTATTCCAGAGCTGATATTATTTCTTCTTTGCAAAGACAGCCTCTAGCTGTACTGTAAGTGGGAGGTTTATGAAACTGTGTTGCTAGGAGTCTTTCTGAAACAAGACAGAGAGAATACAAGCTACTTGTTCCTCGGCTATGTATTTTTTAATAATGACGAGGAGAGAAGAGAGAAGCAATCACAAATGAAACATTGGCTGGTAGGGTACATTCCTGGCCCTGGATCTGTCCTGACTAATCAAAGGGAAGATGCCGGAAAAGCAAATATTTTTTGAAAAAAGAGAAAATTTCTTGTTTGATTTCCATGAGATGACTTCTCTTATTCAAAAGAACCTTTGTGTTTTAACACATGATAGATTGGTAAGCTTGCATCCAATTCTTGGCCAGTTAGGCATTGAATTTAGTATTTATAATTCATGACTTATGATCCAGAGTGGTTTATTGGCAAGAAATAGAATAAGCTTGTGTAGCCCTGCAGAGTTTTATTCATCTCTTTCTCCACTGAGACACCAAGTTTACTCCATGGCGAGCTTCTAAAACGGCCCTCGTTCCCAAAGTAACATGGTCAGAGTCTTTTGAAAAAGTCTCTTTCATCATTAGGAGTTTATAATCCAACATTATTTATACAGATTGTTAAAAATACAAATTGTATCCAAACTGTTAGTGAATGTCTGCCACAAAAACAACTACTTAATGTTAAGTGATGATTTGATGTAAAAGTTTAAATTTCAAAATGTTATTGCATGTCATCACTCATTCCTTGGCAGATACATTGCTTTTAAAAGCCACAACTATGATTATTTTGGTAGAAAGAAAAGGCCCTGTGTCTGGGCTCAAAAGAATTGCTTTGCTGTCTATCGACCCCTGTTTAGGCCCAGGCTGTGGCGCAGGCTGGAGAGCAAGCCAGCTGCAACCAGCTGCAATGAATCACTCTGACCAGGAGGTCATGAGTTCGAGGCCCGCTCGGAGCCTATGTTTGTCTTGTCTTTGTTCTATGTTAAAAGGCATTGAATGTTTGCCTATATGTGTAATGTGATCCGCCCTGAGTCCCCTTCGGGGTGAGAAGGGCGGAATATAAACGCTGTAAATAAATAAATAAATAAATAAATTCATGCAGGATCTACACAGGTGTTACTAAGATAGTAACAGGTAAAAGAAACGGGATTATGTACATCTCCATGAAAGACTCTTAATACTTTCTTTTAGTTCAGAGGAAGACAAGAGAAGGGACAGTTTCAAGATTCAGAAATACTGAAAAGTGCTGAAAAGTACAATGTACATTTAATGCGTTCTTCTTGAGTACATAGCTGCCACCATAAAGGTACCTACAACCATGTGTCAATAAGTGTAAAAGCAGTATCAGCCAAAAGCCATGGTGATATGAGCATTGGACTATAAAGCTGGAGACCAGAATCCAAATCCCAGCTTGACCATGGAAACCCACTGGGTAATCTTGGGCAAGTCATATATTCTCAGAAGAATACAAAGGCAAACCCTTCTGAACAAACCTTGCCAAGGAAACCCATGAAAGGTTCTCTTTAGGTTTGCCATAAATTGAAAATGACAAAGGCACACAGCAACAAATTAGGGGAAATTATTTAGTAATATACGATCAAGAAGAATGTTACATAAACTTGATGATTTGAAATATGAGTATTGATTTGTATATATATTTAACTAATGTGGTTAAACCCCTCATATAAGAGATATTGGATAGTAGAAAGTTTGTGTAGTGGGAAAGTGAGGAGATGAATGAAAAAGATATGTGCATAGTAGATTAAGTGTATGTAATATAAGTATATATCACCTTACCCAAGGTGGTGGGTAGCACTGAGGGTGGGTTGTGGGGTTACTGTACTGTGGGTGGTGGGTTGTCTATGTATGTGTATATGTTTGTAATGTACATTGTAGGTGTATTACAATTTAAAAAAATATTTTTAAAGTATATATAATACTAACTTATTAACAAATAGATAAGTAATAGTTTTCAAAAAACAGTTTGGCAATAAGAAGAAACAACCAAACAGAAACCATCGAGAAGAATCTTCAAGCAGAAAAGGAAAGAAGATCACCAACTGTTTAAAGGACAGTAAGATCCCTCTGTTATATAGAACAAACATAGACTTTCCAGAAATTTTAGTAGTGTCAACAATGAATGTTAGGGTAATAGAGATGAAAACCGGAATGTAATGCAATATAATGTTTTAAAAGGTTCCTTATCTACTCTCCTCACCACCCTCCTGTTTTTCATGATTCGTTAAAATCTCTTAAACTAATCTATTAAATTACTAACAATAACATGAATAAATCCTACCTTCCCTCTTCCACTTCTCTACTATACATGTCGAAAAATAATAAAATAAAAATCAAATTAGGCAAGATAAAGCAACTATGTATCTGAAATGTTAGAAGAGATAAAAATATTGTGTATAAAATTACCTTCAGCTTGCGTGAACAAGGTGTATATGAAACATAAATGAGTTTTGTGTTTAGATTTGGATCTCAACTCCAAGATATTTCATTTTGTGTATATATGGAAATCCAAAACACTTCTGGTCCCAAGCATTTAAGATAAGGGAAACCCAACCTGTATGTAACTCAACAGTACACAGCCCTGGGATGTGAGGAATGGCTGTAGCTCGGTGCTAGAGAACATGGTCTACAAACAGTCTTGGGTTCAATGGTGTTATTACTGGGAAGGAGTCTCACTTTACTAGAGGGTGGCTGCTCATGAATCAATATAAGCTCATTCCCCGCGGGCAATTTCATCTGCCTTCTCCATATAAACTAGTGGTCTTTGCATAATGCGATGCTATGCAGAAGGTACAATCCAAAAGGAGAGACCAAAGGGTATAATTTCCAAGTTTTATCTTTTTCTCTCACCTAATTTTCAAGACTTAGCCTCTCCTTTGTTTTAGCCTCAAAACACTCTTGTAGGATAGGTTCAGAAGGAATGCCTAGTTCAAGGTTGACTGTGATCTATTCAAATAGGATAGATATAGTCATTCAGTGTAAGTATGTTTATCTATCTATCTATCTATCTATCTAGCTATATATGGAAATAATTACTATAGTTTACATAGAAATAGATTAATACCTCCTAGGGAGGGATGCAATTATTTCGTTACACGTTGTAAGTCGGATCAAATTTGTTAAATTTGTACTTGCGATGCAATATCCAATGTGCGGGCATGGCCCGCGGCAAAAACTTAAGACTTGAAACTTACCCAATCCTTTTTCGTTTGAATTTTGTAAACCTTGGAAGCCTCCCAAAGTCAGTTTTATTTTCAGTGCAAGCAAGCAAAGCAAAGCCAAAACGGCTGCCATTTCTCTTTAAATTAATGGTCTCTCGACACTAGGAGAAGGAAGCAGCAAGGAGAAAGCATAGTTTGCTGCAAAAGAGACTGAGAAAGCACAGAATTCTGGGAAACGTAGTTTGGGAAGCCAAAGAATTCAAAAGACTGTGCTTTAAATTGTTTTAATTCTATAGGTTGTTGAATTTTTAAAATAACAAGCGCACACATATATACACTTATATACATTTTAAATATCTACTACTTTGATCATTTTAAAATTACCTTGAATCTCAGTACTGGGGAAAGCCGGAAAACTATTATTATTACTATTTATTTATTTATTTTAATTTATTTACAACATTTATATCCCGCCCTTCTCACCCGAAGGGACTCAGGGCGGCTTACAAAAATTGGCAAAATTTAATGCCCTGAATACAATCATAAAAACAAAACAGTAACAGATATATTAATAACATCGTTAAAACACATTATAAAACCTTAAAAACGTATATATAATTAATTCCATTCGTCCGAGATCCTCATTCTTCATCCTTAAATCAGTCCATGTCAACTTTGTCATTTACTCATCAAAAGCTTGGGCACATAACCATGTTTTCACAGCCCTTCTGAATCCCAGCAGGGTAGGAGCCTGTCGGATATCTCCAGGGAGGGCGTTCCACAGCCGGGGAGCCACCACCGAGAAGGCCCTGTCCCTCGTTCCCACCAGCCGCGCCTGTGAGACAGGTGGGACCGAGAGCAGGGACTCTCCAGATGATCTTAGTGATCTTACTGGTTCATAGGAGGAGATACGTTCGGACAAGTAGATTGGGCCAGAACCGTTTAGGGCTTTATAGGTCAAGACCAGCACTTTGAATTGGGCTCGGTAGCATATCGGCAGCCAGTGGAGCTGGCTTAGCAGGGGGGTTGTGCGCTCCCTGTAAGCTGCCCCAGTTATTAATCTGGCTGCCGCCTGTTGTACTAGTTGGAGCTTCCGGGCCGTCTTCAAAGGCAGCCCCATGTACAGCGCGTTGCAGTAGTCCAAACGAGCTGTAACCAGAGCGTGGACCACCGTGGCCAAGTCAGACCTCTCAAGGAACGGGCGCAGCTGGCGCACAAGACGGAGTTGTGCGAAGGCTCTCCCAGCCACCGCTGAAACCTGAGGCTCCAGGCTCAGCGATGAGTCCAGGATCACCCCCAGACTGCGAACCTGTGTCTTCAGGGGGAGTGCGACCCCGTCCAACACAGGCTGTAACCCTATTCGCTGTTCAGCCTTACGACTGACCAGGAGGACCTCTGTCTTGTCTGGATTCAATTTCAATTTGTTAGCCCTCATCCAGTCCGACACAGCGGCCAGACACCGGTTCAGGACCTGAACAGCCTCCTTAGTGACAGGTGGGAAGGAGTGACAGAGCTGGACATCATCTGCGTACAGATGACACCGCACCCCGAAACTCTGGATGATCTCTCCCAACGGCTTCATGTAGATGTTAAACAACATGGGAGACAATACAGAGCCCTGCGGGATCCCGCAAGACAAGGGTTGTGGGGCCGAGCAGGTGTCCCCCAATGACACCATCTGGGAACGACCCTCCAGAAAGGACTGGAGCCACTGCAAAGCAGTACCCCTGAGCCCCATCCCGGCAAGGCGCCCCAGAAGGATACCGTGGTCAACGTAATAATACTATTATTATTAATATTATTATAAATAATAATAATAATATTAATAAAAGCAAGATAAAATTATTAAAAGCTGGACTTATTATTATTTCCAGCTTTTATTAATTCTGTCCAGTTTTTCCAAAACATGGGTGCTCAAACATCTATTAGGCAAAAGACACAATCCAAAAATGCTAATATGATAGAGGTCACCAAGCCATAGTAAAATCTCAGAATTGGAAGAATTATGTGAAACACTCAGTTCGAAAGTTGAATGGAAACGAAAACTCAAGAGGAATATCAGCAAACTAGGATGTGGGAGGAGTAAAAATAAATTGCAATATACTAATATTTTATTTTAGTATATTTACTTGTGGGCGATTTGTTGAGAAAGAAGGATTTTGTACTTTCAAATGAAAGTAGAACTTGCAGGTTTTCAAAAGTCTTTTGTCAAATTTGGATTGGTCCTAATAATGTATGATTCAATTATAGTTTGTTTGATCTTTCTGTTGCTGCTTTTAAAAAAATGTCCAACTGTTTAACAACACTGAGCATTGGCGGTATCTCTTCCCAACTACATGTCCTTCAAACATTCCCTGTGTGAAATGAGACTTCAGAAGAAAAAGATGAGAGAGAAAAGGGGAAGCAAAATGGGGAAATGAATTTATGCTAAGGGATAAGGCAGAACACCAAAGCAATTTATAGGATTGGGGATTTTTTTTAGTTCACAAGAATAGTACTCAAGTTCTAGATATGTCTTTTCAAAATAGAAACTGATGAAGGCATTGGATGGACTGGTGACCCAGTATAGCTTGCAACATATTAAAACACATCTGTAGATAGAATGGGGAGGATGAGAATTGTGGCTCTATCTTTTGAGTGATTTCAATTTGCTAAAACCATGGGTTTGGGAGACCCAACGAGTCTAGCTTCCCAGAAGACCAAATCAGACTCAGACGGGTAAAAGGCAAAAGCAGACTTTTATCCTTAATAGCGAGAGAGGATGTCAGCAGAGAAATCACTCCAAAGTACCAACCAATTGAAAATACAAAGCATTTTCTTTTCATTTGAAAGCCATTCAAGAAACCCATGCCAGCTCCTGGTTGGTTGAAAAACTGTCTGGCTAGGATCTATGTTCTAAGAGGCTTAGGACTCCATCAGACGTCATCGTTGGTTGGCTCTTTGTGGTGGCGGGAAATTCAATAAACTGTCATTGGAGCATTTAAATGGTCAGTTCGTTTAATGGTCCACCTCTGAGAGGGGCACAATCCAATAGGAATGCAGTGTGGCAATATGCAATGAGTCCTTGATGGGCTTAACAGGTTGCTTCTGGGTAACACAATAGGGTTAGTCCAATGTACACAGTGGGGATGATGACAATTTCAATAGGTGAGGCTGACTTGAGGCATGGGTGCTGGATCTTTCCCACAGATAGCCCTGATCTTATCAATGGAACTGGGGAGCGATGTTGTAGGTTTATTGAATAATTTCCCCGTCTTCTAGTTCATTGTGAGGGGATTATGGATATTAAAGGAAGGGGCTTTAGGCACAACTGGACAACATGCCAAAGACAATTCATAACAAAGGTTAAGGTGAGGCACGGGCACGTGCTCGCTGGGTCCTGGCACAACTTCCATCCATGCTTTTATACATTTCATTATACACTTCATAATTTGGGGGTCCGGTTTCTTGATATCATACTCACATTGAACATTACAAGCAATATAGCCACAAATGAACCACAATGCCTTTGGTGTGTGCCTTTAGTTCTTGCTTGGCTGTGAAAACTCACTGGGTGTCCTTGGGCATGTCTTGCACTCCCAGCCCCAGCAAACCCCGTGGTTGGGTCGCTATAAGTTGTAGTTGAAGGCAGTTCACAGCAACATTGCACCTTCAGAGATCCAGCATTGGACTAGGACTCTGTAGACCAGAGTTCAAATATCCACTTACCTACTGTGTTACCTTGGGCAAGATATGCTTTCTTAGCCTCAAAGGAAGGCAAAGGCAAATATGCTATGAGGAAACCCTGCCTGTCAACCAGGGCCAACATGGCACGCCAATTACGCCTCCGAGTTGGGCGCACGTCGACGGGGGGCGCTCTCGGGCAAAACATGTGCCTTGGAAGCTCTCCGTGCGCCCCGTACCCTCCATGCCTTTTTCCAGCTGATTTTGACATGTTTGTCCCTGAGTGGGATTCGAACTCACAGCCTCCTGGTTCTGAGTCTGGTGCTCTTTCTGGGAGCCACCGACTGCCCTGTAACAATAGCAATCCGGAACTTATAGTTATTCGCTCTTTGTAATCATTCATCTTTTCCCTTTATCTTCTAAGAATAAGAATAATAAAACTTTATTTATTTATTTATTATTACGATATAATACTGATAATAATGCAATTTAATAATTTTAATTATATGTTATATATTAAATGTTATATATTAAATTGCTCTTTTGCAATCAGTTCATCTTTTCCCTCTATCGGGGCCATCCTGGCCCCGCGCCTTCCCAAACTTGGGGACATTCCTTCCTTCATCCCTCTCTTTAGAGTCCCCCAGGATTTATGTGCCAAGGAGTCTGGCTTGCTAGGGTACTTTGGGAAACTACATCTCTCATGTATATAAAGTTGCCCTAAAAGCTCAGTGTTTCTGTTTATGTGTTCCTACTTGCCCATGTGTTATGTTGCCTCATTATGTTTCTGAGACCCCAGCCCCTTCCCTTTGGCGGGAAACGGTGTTTCTGACCCCATAGAAGTCCTGCATCCCACATAATCATATAGCCTGTGGGGACGAAATCAAGCTGGGAATTTCCTCATCATGTATAATTATGTGAGAGGCAATCATAGGGAGGAGGGAGCAAGCTTGTTATCTTCTGCCTTGGAGACTAGAATGTGGAAGAATGGCTTCAAACAAATAAGCCACATTACCTGCTTTGAACTGGGATATATGGCAGTAAGGACTCAGACAATCCAGTTCAAAGCAGGTAATGTGGGTTATCCTACCTTGATATCCTGGGTTATAGAGCTGTGTGAAAGGGCCCAAATTCTTTCTCCTTCTCTGCCAAATAATGCTGGAAAGTGTCCAGAGGAGGGCCACATCTATGGCAGGCATCCTCAGAGGTTGTGAGGTCTGTTGGAAACTAAGCAAGTGGGGTTTGTATATCTTTGTTGAGAGGTGTTAGCTGGCCCTGATTGTTTCATGTTTGGAATTCCCCTGTTTTTGAGTGTTCTTTTTTTACTGTCCTGATTTTATTTATTTATTTATTTATTTATTTCCCATACTTCTGTCCCGCCCTTCTCACTCGAAGAGGACTCAGGGTGGCCTCACAATTGGCAACAATTCGATGGCCGACATACAAATTCCAATAATATAATGACAATTAAACTCAAACATTAAAACAAAAACTACTAAAAACAACAATTACAACCACATAAGTTCAAAATCATAGTCCAGAATCAGTCCAGTGGTCAATACTTAAAAAGTCCTCAATTATTGCACTGCTAGGAATAATGCTCAATAACCATAACCATGTCTAGCAAGGCTATTCTATGCTAATTAAGGTGATCAACTGCAGTTATTCACACTTGCCCTTCATATTATCCAACATTTTTGCTTATCCAATGCTCTGCTGGCCCGTTCATGTGGTTTGGTGTGTGTGTGTGTGTGTGTATGTGTGTGTGTGTGGGGGGGGGGGGGCACCAAAATTTCTATTCGCTTACACTTGAAAATTATCTTGGGCCGGCTCTGCTGTCAACTTACGGTTTTGCCATTATTTCCTCTTTTTACTGAGGTTTTTATAAAGTAAGGAGAAGTGACAAGAAAGGACATGACGGGGCAACCACCATGAATCATGATTCTTTCTCCAATGCTGAAACAAAGGAATGTTTTGAGAAAACCACAAGTAGATTTTGTGTAAGAATTCTGAGAACCTAATTATAATACTGAAACTGATTCCTAAAATGAGATTCAGTTAAGGAATACATTTTAATCTTTTTATACTCATGCATGTCTGTCCCACTATGGAAAAAATAGTTCCAGTTACCGGTTTTGGGCAATCAGTAAGAAATTTTCAATTTACCTCACAATCCTGAAGTATAACCACATCTCAAATAGGAAACAAACTTTACTATTATGCAGCGTGAGACAATACCACTAACAAGGTTGTCTGGGGGATTCAGGGATTTGTAATCCAAAAAAATACTTTTCCAGACTCATATGCCACATACTTTTAGATGTGTATGGAAAGTGTAGTCTTTTCTGATTGGAAAGAGTTAAATGTTATAAGATTATTCCCTTTTACTATTTTTTTCCTAAAATGGGTAAAGAGAACACCGAGTACTTTAAACTGAGAAGGCAAGTCATATTTTAATTCCTGTTTTAAATCTGACCCACTTTGCTGCTATGTATCTTACCACATCTGGGTTACACAGTTCCAGTAAATTTAACTTACGGTTCAGCAGCTGGAAGAGTGAGAAAAACTGAGATTTCTCAAGAACTCAGTTAATGGGTTTCCTGCCCTGTTCTGCTTCGTTTGATGGAAAATTTGTGCTCTCTCAGGAAACTGCTAGTACAGTAGAGTCTCACTAATCCAAGCCTCGCTTATCCAAGCCTCTGGATAATCCAAGCCATTTTTGTAGTCAATGTTTCCAAAATATCGTGATATTTTGGTGCTAAATTCGTAAATACAGTAATTACAACATAACATTACTGCGTATTGAACTACTTTTTCTGTCAAATTTGTTGTATAACATGAAGTTTTGGTGCTTAATTTGTAAAATCATAACCTAATTTGATGTTTAATAGGCTTTTCCTTGATCAGTCCTTATAATCCAAGCTATTCGCTTATCCAAGCTTCTGCCGGCCCGTTTAGCTTGGATAAGTGAGACTCTACTGTACTTGATTTTTGTGCTTTTCAACTTTTACAGAAGGATTTATTCTATTACCTTTAAATATACATTCTGTATACACACATTATATCTGTGGTGGGTTATAGTTGCAAACACAGATACTAAAATTATTGGCTGAGATGCTGGATCAAGAAGTATTGTAAAGCTCTGCCAGGTGGAATTACACCATGTCTCCTTCCTTAAAGGTAAAGGTAAAGGTTTTCCCCTGACGTTAAGTCCAGTCGTGACCGACTCTGGGGGTTGGTGCTCATCTCCATTTCTAAGCCAAAGAGCCGGCGTTGTCCGTAGACACCTCCAAGGTCATGTGGCCGGAATGACTGCATGGAGCGTCGTTACCTTCCCGCCGGAGCGGTACCTATTGATCTACTCACACTGGCATGTTTTCGAACTGCTAGGTTGGCAGGAGCTGGGGCTAACAGCGGACGCTCATTCCGCTCCCGAGATTTGAACCTGGGATCTTTCGGTCTGCAAGTTCAGCAGCTCAGCGCTTTAACACACTGCGCCACCACCAGGGGCCGATCTCCTTCCTTGCCTCCCTCGAATAACAACAACAACAACAACAACAACAACAACAACAACTTTATTCTTATATCCTGCCCCATCTCCCCGAAGGGACTCGGGGCGGCTCACATGGGGACCAAGCCTAGTAACAGAACAATAAAATACAATAAAATTTCAATTGCGATGAGCTAATACATGAAACATATAATACATAAAACATACTCAAGCAATAGCTACTAGTCAGGTGCAGTGAACATATTCCACTGGGGGCAAGGCAAGTGTTGTCTGTATACAATATCTTATAAACCTCTACTGAATGGACTGGAAGAAGAGTAGTAACTGGGTCTAGGTAGAGGTAAATCCGCTTTTATTTGCTGCTCTGCCCTCTCTCCCAAGCCATTCACTGTCCACTGGAGAGCAGGACAGGGAAGCATCCAGTGATGTTTCTATATCTGGATGCAGAGCAATGAGGCATTCTTTAAGAGATCCCAAGGGTCCTTCTGATATCTTAGGCTTTACCGCTGTAGATTCAGTTTATAAGAATACCATTACCCCTACATACTTAGTAGATTTGATTATTCATGGATTTACTGAATATGTTCTCTTTAGGAAACTAGGAAAAGGCGCTCCATACAGTCATGCCGGCCACGTAACCTTGGAGGTGTCTATGGACAACGCTGACTCTTCAGCTTAGAAATTGAGATGAGAACCAACCCCCAGAGTCAGACATGACTTGACATAATGTCAGGGGAAAACCTTTACCTTTACTTAGGAAACTTTAGATCCTCTTGGATGATCCCATGGTTAACCTTTGCTGGAAGTTGATCACAAATTTGCCATGGAGGACCTAGAGATTCTTAGAGAGAAGTTATATCAGGGGTGGGGTGTGTGTATGTGTGTGTGGCAGTTTTCCCACTTTTGTGAGGGTCCTATGGCCCTAGTCCCTTGAAAATGAAAGGCCTACTGTATATCAGGATGTTTCTTTGCTCTTTGCTAGCCAGTAAATAGCTGTTGGGGGCTTGTAGCAATCATGAGTGAGCTTGGAGAGGTGCTCTTTGCTAGCCAGTAAATAGCTGTTGGGGGCTTGTAGCAATCATGAGTGAGCTTGGAGTCACTGTTTTAGCAAATTCTGACTTCCATAATTTTAGAATAATGACTTACACGGGTATAAATTGAACATCAAGATGCTAACTATTGTGTCTGATGCACTGTGAGCAGTCATGAATACTCAAAGGTGGCTTTGCCAGTTCCTCCCTCTGAAATATAACCTATAATACCTGGTATTTATTGGCTGTCTCCCATACAACTGATAACCAGAGCTGGTCCTGCTTAGCTTCCCTGATCAGACAGGGTCTAATGCATTCAAGGTATAGTCAGATATTATTTGCCAGAAATCATGATATTTATTAACACTAAAATACATCATGAGGTTTAGCCAAGAGCTGGAAGAAACTCAGATGGCAAGCCATTGGTGGTTTTTTAAACATTTACTGCTATTTTAAGACTCTTTCCTATTCAAAGCTATTTAAAAGTCTTCCTTTTTGTCCTTTCATAGTATTTCACTACTAGGACAAAGGAGAAAAACACAATTTTCTGTCCTGAATATTCTCATAGAAAATCATCATGTCATTTCAGGTATGATGAAACTATTTCTGAAAAGAAGGGATCAGACTATCTTTAATGCCTAGGAGATGTAAAGGATCACTATATGTATTTCTTAAAAGTATTTCCAACCAACTTTTACTGCTGTGACACAAAATCAATAAACAAAAAGGATTGCAAGCCAAATATAGAACATCCCTATTATTATTTGGACTAGAATAAAAAAAGCTTAACATGTATTTAACCAATTGCAGAAGGAATGTCTCCACCCTGACAATGGGGATTTCTTTGGAAGCATGAAGCTGGTTATTGCTGTGTCTCTGTATGAATCACCAATGAGTCAGCTGGAGCATGACTGATGCATCATTGTATAATTATTATTACTACCATTGTATTTCTATCAAGCTTGTAATTAACTACTAATTTTGAGCTTTTTCTCTCAGTTAACATTTCCTCTAGAGAGCAAGCATGTTATAATGGTTTGAGCGGTGGAATATAACTCTAGAGGCCAGGGTCCAAATGCTGTGGAAACCCATTGGGTTAACTTGGGAATGTCACACTCTCTCAGCCTCAGAAGAAAACAAAAGCAAACCATATCTGAACAAATCTTGCCAAGAAAACTCTTTAATGGGTTTGCCTTAGGGTTGCCATAAGTCAGAAATGACTTGAAGGTACAAAACAACAACAATTATCCCTAAGTCTTTCTTGCTGTGGGCATCTTTTACATTTCATTGTCCTTCACATATCTAAAGATATCTTAGCTTTTTATGGTTAGAGGAGATTACTCAGCTTTCCATAACTGTCTTAATTTGGCAGGAACAGTCCTCATACCTGCCATATGGCTTTGTGCAATTATCTGGGGCAAAAAGAATCACACATAGTTTTAAAATGTGTAAACTATATATACAACTCAACAGTTGCCACAGTAAATGTAAAAACATGGCATGTGATAAAGCTTGGAAGTTGTCACAATATTAAAAATAAATACAAGAGGGGATTCTGTAGCAATTATATTCAGTTTTTATGGGGACGTATCTGCAGCCTTTAAAGGAGGGATGAGCAACTTGTATCCCCACAGATGTCGACCTACAACCAGCATCAGCCCAAGCCAGCATAAAAAAGTGAAAGACTATGCATGCGGCAGTCCAACATATTTCATACTACATAATTATAGTGTTATGATTCTATTTTAACTGCAATAGGGTCACATTCCATGGAGCCTTGTGTTTTGCAGTCCAGGAATTTGCAGTATTTGGAATTATCTGCCAGAGAACTCTAGGGCCTTAATAGACTACAGAACCCAGGATTCTCTAAAATGTTGTCCTGGCAATTAAAGTAGTATCTATAAAATGTCATAAGGGTGCAATGTGAAAAGATCCCTGGTGGTTCACCCCATAAAGCTTCTGAGTGACTTCCAAATGCCATTAGATCGGGCTCCAATGACCCCTTGGTAAAGGCTTTGCTGGCTAGGGCCCCTTCTACACAGCGGACTCAGATACCCAGTTCAAAACAGATATTGTGGGATTTTCTGCCTTGATATTCTGGGTCATATGACTGTGTGGAAGGGCCCTAGGACTCATGGAGTTACAGTAAAGCAACATCTGCAAGGACTCACATGCACCATCCATGGTTTAAGTATAGAAGTTTTAGATCTGGAGTTTTGTTAAAGCCTGGATAATAGCCTTTTGTTTTTATTTTTTTAAAATACAGTTCTTGAGAAGAAGTCTGCTATCTATCTGCTGTTCCAGGGATACAAACCAAATACCATAAATGGGAAGAGGATTAGGAGTTCTGTGTGGAATCAGATTAGCAATAAGTCCCTGGTCAGTATGTACTTTTTCTTGTCCTCCTCTCCCATTCTTGTATCACGTTTCTGACTTTTTGCCTGCTCTCCACAATGGCACAACACCACAATGTAGAACACCCAGCTCAGATCTATGGGCGTCTGTCTTCTCTCTCTGTCTTCCTGCTCTAAAACATTTTACAGCCATAACAAACAGAGAGGTTAGTTGTTAAGAAGTTGCCCTGAGGAGAGTAATATAGAGACAAAGAAAAGCTATTAACTCCTGTTAGAAGCAATTTCTCTGTCTTTCCTAGCAGTACTGGCACAGTTTTTGTGAAGCAAACTGACATGACTGTGCTGATTATTTGACAGGGGAGTCCAAGTTCATTAGAAGGAGACTTTTTCGGAAAAGAAAATTACTACTAGCTCCTCAACACAAGACTTAGGGGAGGAGAAGGGTGGAAGGATGCCTTTCATTCTACAGAAAACAGTTATGTATATGAGAAAGACCCAAAGGCAGACATTAAAGCTGTATATCTGAATATGAATGGAAGCAACAGTAGATACAGTCATACTTGAAGGAAACATGCATGACATTAAACTGGTGAATATAAATAATAGGTGGTTCTACAGATGCAGGCAACATTGTCCCTAACATATACATGATACACCTCCCCACACAGGATGGGGTTTGAACAAAGGGTATTAGATATGATATTGATCAGTTGCTTAAGGCTATATCCCATTGAGCTCTACGCGGCTCATTTATGAGTGAAAACATTTTTTACTTATTGGCACAGATCTGTTTCTTTTTTATATGAGAAACAATCTTGAGTAGCTTGCAGTTGATGACCACTTAGTAATTTCAAGAGATAATATATAGACAGATGGACAGATAGATATCGATATCCTCTTTTTTCTCAGCCCAGAATTCAAGGCAGGCAGATCTTCAATAACATGTTTGCAGATGTTTAGCGAACCAGATACAATATAAATGAATTTCCCAAAGATAACATCCCAGTGTGGTAACAATTTTTTTTAAAGGCAACATATCTTTCCCTTCTCCTATTGTTGGCCATTTCTGAGTGAATATATACAGTATATAGAATACAGAAAAAATTTCAATATTCACCCAATGCCAATTGTTTTCACCTACAACTTGTTATCTAAGGGAAGTGTTGTTTTGTATTAGATCCATTTTTTTTGTATTTAAACTGTATGATGTCCAACATTTTTGTAAAAAAAAGAGGAAAAACAAACAATGATGTACAGACTGTCCCTGAGTTACAAATATCCTACTTACATCTGACTCATAGTTAAGATCAGGGGTGAAACAACATGAAGTGAGAGAAATCTACCCCTTGGAAGGGAAATTCACTTCCAAAACAGTTCTCACAGGGAAAATGTGTCTCAACTGAAGCTTTAGCACCAATCCTTGCTTCCACAACAAGACAGTTTTCAAAATCTAATTTTCACAGGGACAAATAGTGAGGTGAAATCTTCTGAACAGGGGTACAGACAGCAAAGCAAACACCACAGGAGTGTCAACCCCGATGCTATCCAAAGCCTATAGAAAGATGGTTGGAGTTACACTTAAAAATGTACCTGTTCTGACTTGAATACAAATTCAACTTACAAAGTTATCTTATTTGTAACTTGGGGATTTCCTTTATAATTGTTAATGGCAGGATCCAATGGAATAGTTCTGCTGGATTCCTCTCCTTGGACAGCCCTGCTTTTCTTCTTTTGCAGCCTCCCCCCCCCCCCCCCCCCAAATCTCTTACAAAGTTCTCTACAGCAGGTTTTTAGCACCTCAGGTGGATGCAACAGGGAAGAGGGGGATGTCCCTATTCTGGTGCTACTGCATATCTTTGGGTCTTGGCCAATGATAACATCATTCGGAAAGCTTATGACCTAACATCTATGTTAAAACTCAGCCAGTCTATGCTTGTTCAATACCTTGGAAATCTTGGGACATACCACTGATATTCTATGGAAATTTATTAGAATAAAAATGTAGCCAATTAATGTGGGATATAAGGATCTTTGGCTCTGTCTTACAACATGGTCGCATGTAATCATGTCTTGTAATCCCTAACCCAATCAAGAGTTATGAGGAAGCATGTCACTCTCCTGGGAACTATGACTGGAATCCTGTTGTTACATGAGACTAGCACATGCATTTTTTCCAGGGCCATGAAGGAGCAATGGGAAGCCAAAGCCTGGAATCACGTTGTTGAACTATGATTGTGCAAGATGGATTTACAGGATCACAACTCACTTTCTGGGTCATTGCAGAAGTTAAACCTCTTTACTGACCATGCAATGACCAAACTTGCCTTTTGAGCAATGTAGCTGCCCCAACCCAACACTGCTGTTGAAGAATGGGAATATCAGTGGAGATGTGTCCACCTATTCTTCCTGCAGCTGGAGAGGCTGCAAGGATAACATCTACAGATATCTCCTGGGGACCATGCCAGAGGACCCTGTGGATGCTTGTCAGAAAGCATTGATATCTAGGAAAATAGATGGATGCATTTCTGTTGGTCCCTATACTCTTCAATGACATAGACATGGCTATGTGAAGCGGGGCTCTGGAGCAGCAGAAGACAAAGTTATCCTACACATACATTCCACACATACATCTCCTGAAGCAGGACCCTAGACTAAATATTTTAGTTCTGAAAGGCCTCTTTCTTTACTACCTTAAAAAGTCATTGATGCGGCACCTATTATCTTTTAGTACACACTACACCAATGCAGGTAAGCCAGTTATGACCCATGTCATAATTTGGAGGGTTTTTTTTCTTTTTCTTCTTGAAGAGCCAGTATGGCAAGCAGTGAGTTCCTTAGGTCAAGGAAGCTCACAACAAAACATGTACAGTATGAATGTACTTTTTAACTTAAAACATAACAGACTGAAAGTTCATTGGAAATTATTATGCAACAAGAAAGAGATGAGATGTGGCTATAAAAATAGTTTCTCAGGAATCTGAAAGATACAAGATGACCTTTAAAAAGCAGCGTAACCAAATTTTTTGTTTAAATAATAATTTTATAAGGATAAATAAAGTGTTCCAAAGAACCAAAATAGTGTTGTGACAGCTCCAAATGCACTATTACGCCAGAAGCTGAATCCAACAGTTCGTGTTGCTTCGGCTTCTAGGGAACAATTTAAACTCAATATGGGTCAGGTCTGATATATGTATTCCTGAGTTGCTCCTTAGTTACCATAGTAACAAATACTCTTTTAAAACCTTAATTAGATAGATGCAAGAAAGGCTATGGCAGAAGAATGATTTGTCCCTGCTTATGCAGAGATCAGAATAATGGTTAAATTTGACTGTTTGCAACAGCTGGTTCCTTCTAGGTTGCAGTAGCTGGAACAACTACAGAGAACTTCTTACGCCATTGTGAATCACAATCCTCAGATCTCTGAATTGCTGCTGTATTGAGAAACAGGCCACAACTTGTAGGAACACAGCTGTTCTTCTACTCTCTTCTAGGTCCTGCCAGTCTCATTGGAAGCAAGCGCAAACCATTTAGCCTGATGAGAAAAACCTGCCCTCCCCATCTTAAAAGTGTGTTTAAATCACTAACCAAAGAAAGTTCTACAGATACTAGACTACTGATATGTGTGTGTGTGTGTGTGTGTGTGTGTGTGTGTGTGTGTGTGAGAGAGAGAGAGAGAGAGAGAGAGAGAGAGAGAGAGAGAGAGAGAGAGAGAAAGTATATTTCTCTGTAACTCAAAGGCTGTTGCTAGGTGAAGTGACCGTCTGTGATGTCACTGGGAGTGAAAAGTGATGCGTGTGAAGGGAAGGGAGGAAAGACCCATACAAAAAGCCATCTTGCCATGGAGACATTGAGAGGTAGGCTCTCTAAGATCTGGAGAAGGGAGAATGGGAGGGAAGGGAGGGAGGGATGGAAAAAAGGGGAAGAGGTATGAGGGAAGGGAAAGAGAAGAGACAAAAGCAGGTGGCAACAGCCCCTCCAATACCTAGGCAACATTGGGTATATACACTAGTGACCAATAAATGGATCTCAGAATAATAATGTGAATTGATATAGAAAAATAGCACATAAACCAACAAAGCCAACTCCTAGTCATTCATTCAAAATGCCCATTATGAAATCTTCTCGCAATAGCCTTAAAGTTTCACCTATTAACCTAAACCACTGACACCTCATAGTCAGCATGGATGCTTTCAGACTTTCTAAGACCTTTGAATAGTATGTATAGAATCCACATCCACAATTTATCTGGTTTCAAGTATCCCTTGGACAGAGACAGAAGGAGAGTTAGAATCAGGTTTTTATATAAATAAATTCCAATCATTATTCTCAAGTGAAAATCATAAGTTGAAAGATTAATTTAAAAATCCAAAATAAGCAGAAAGTCTAATCAAAAAGCCAAAATAAATGTGTTATAGTAAACAAAAGTAGTCAACAAATTTTTCAATCTGAAAATAGACGTATTTCCTCTTGAAACAAATTTTTAAATGGCCAGTGCAAGAAAATAGTCCCGAGAAAGTAGAATATCAATAACTGCTACTTTTCTTGGTCAAATATTGTACAAAAAACCCTCCACACATATATATTAGTATATACATTTATTTGGAATATACAGTCATGCTTAGAATGTAACTAAGTCATTACAGGAGCATAACATGGAAGAGAAATTGTGAGGTCATACAAATTCTATGTTAAAGCAATCCTTACTTACACCAGTTGATATTATCTTTTATTCCTTAAGTATAACTATTTGCATACCAAAGTGACTACTCAATTATTTTGTATCCTAATTTGGAATTTTCCTGATTTACTTTACCTTTTATAAAATGGTGAAATGATTTTCAGTGGGTCTATTAAGCCCATACCAATCTAATTTTTGGGAAAAGGTGCCTTAAAAAATGATGAATTTGGCTGGATCATTCTCAGGTTACGGAAAGGCATATTATAAAGGGATAATGCTTGCTATTTGTTTGCCTGTAATAATAAATACCTTCAAGCAGCAATTTAGGACAGGAGCTTATAAAATGCTTCAATATCCTTTTGCTTCATACAGCTGCTAGGAATCCCCTGCCAGATGAATAGATTTGACATTAAACTCATTTTTGGGCGGTTGCATTTACCTAAAATTCTCCCTGTCTGTCCCATAGTCGTGTGTGTTGTGTGCATTGTGTGTGCGTTTACAAACACGATCATTGGGTTCTGCTCTAGAAAAATCAGATCTGTTCTCTGACTTCGGCTCTGAAGCCAGATGGACACATGAGCCATAAAGATGCCTCTGCTACCTAGCTGCTAGTTATACCATCTTTCCAAGAGTGCATTAGTAAGATTTTATAGCTATGGAAATCATCAACATGACCTCAAACTGAGAGTACTGCTAAGCCACATATCAGTTCACCAACAATAATCTTACATATTGAGAACATAGGACACTCGGTGCATCCCGCAGCTTTATGCTGCCTGAAAAGTTATGAATATTAGAACAATACATTTTTTCACAATTATGACATTTAATGACATGCTAATGTGATAATCTTTTCTAGTTCTTGAAAACATCTAAAAGACCGATATTTTACACAGACAATTTTGCTGAATAGCACAAGTTTGTAAGTGAAAATTTATTTTTGAGAAAAAGATATCTCCCCAATAGAGAAAAATAAACACATTTCTGAAGGCTGTGAGTGTTTATTTTTATAACAACAAAAGAAAATTCATTTAGAAAGAGTTATTAATATTGCCCAGCTAGACTAGGTAAACTAGAGAGTTAGCGTGAAGCAATAAATGAAAATCTAACACATTTAAAATTAAAACAAAGGAAATAATAAAGATATGGCATGTCATTTCATGAAATACATGTACTTGTTAGTAACAAAGATAAGTGCCCTTATATTACTATAATATGGATATTTCTGGCAAAAAGTCATGACCTTTAAATACCCAGAAGGACAGACATGGTCCACTCACATAACAGTCTGCTTTAAAGAAATGTTAATGACTTGGTCCCATTTCCAAAATACACCTTCCTTCTCTAGAAGAATCCAGGACCCTTTCTATCTATCACTGAACTTATCCATACAACATGCTAATAGTAACGTATGACCCAAGACATGTTACAGGTATCACAGAAATAACTATAAGTTTAATTCTGTTTATCTGGAATTAATGCATCCTCAATTCAGACAGGATCCTCTATGTGGGAATATATAGAAACATCAACAGTATGTAGGCGGCAGCTGCCTGTACTGAGGAAAACAATCTGAGGAGCTAAAAATAATAGTAAGAGCACTGTTTATTTACATGGCCTTTAATGGAGCAGTTCGGGCTGATTTTCTACAAAAGGAAGCACTCCACTGACATAGTATGCAATCCCAAGGGAGAGCAAGGCGATGACAAAGATCAAGAGCAGCACTCGCCAGAAGCCAAGGTCCTCCACAAACTCTTGCCATGTCGTTCGGAAGCTGGAGAGAACTCCTTCACCTTGCTGCAGATTGGGATTGAGAAGGGAATGGCTCTCCATTGCACTATCAAAGGAACACAGACATGAATTACATTAAGCGGAAAATGCAAATGAACAGAGGTCATTAATGATGACCCAGTTGTGCCAAGTACCTGAAAAGGGAAACCTATCTAGGTTGGTATTTGGGCACAGAAAATCCGGGTTCAAATGATCACACCTCTTAATGACACACTTGGGTTTGTCTCAATTATAGGAGTCTTGCAAAATTTCCCATAGAAAACAGACAAGTGACAGAAAAGCTTAAGAAGAACTGCATGATTGTGATATTTAGAGAAGATAATTGTAGTATCTCATGCATTTGTAACTTCCCTTAGGAATGCAGTTGGACATTTCTGTCCAAATTGGAATATCCATTTTTAGTCAAGTGGACTTTACACATTTAAATAATTACCACAGTGAAATAATTGAGAGTAAGAACAATGATATACAGGTTTAAACAAAACTAAGTTCAGATAAAGAGAAAAAAAGAAAGACTTGGCATTTCATTCAAACAGATGGAACCAACCAAACCTCTGCAGGATGTTCTATTTTAAACAGTGCAGGATGCAAAACTGGCTGGTATCATATGATGGTGAGTTATTCAAAATGGTACCAAAGGAAGAACAGAGTGAAGGACTGGTGGATAGGGTTGTTACACCTACGGGCACTGAATTATCGCGTTTTTCCAGGCAGGAAGATAAATCTTGGAAGAAGACTGTAGGAGGAGATTACAATTTGATTTTTGCTTCAAAGCCTGGTCTCCCCTATTCCCAGCTTGTGTTGGGGCTCATTAGTTCAGACTTAAAGGGGCCATATCACTTGGACAGAAATTAGTGTATAGGGAAGAGAGAAAATGAGTGCATGGATCTGGGCCAATTATGTCTTTTGAAGCAATAAAGGAAGTGGAATGCAAGCATCACAACTCTTGTTGTTTCAGAAGCTGTGGCAGCAATGGGTCTTGTTCTAGGAAGAAATGCTCTCTGAGGGCTGGCAGTGAATCTCCACAAGTTCCACTAGAGGTATAGAGTCTAGTATAAAGTCCCTCTGTATTCTACCGATAAGGTCGTATGAGATGGGAAGAACAGTAAGGCCGCAACTGCTACAACTGTTGAATACGTTGCCAGCAACATAGCCACAAAAAAGTTTCTACCCTTCTAGCTCTGCGCTGCCATATGGCCTCATTCATTGGGCTGTCCCCTGATTGCCCTCATTCCCATTCACATAATCAGCTCAGCCCAGAAGCAATTCTGGCATCCCCTCAATCGCTGCATGCCTGGACCTGCTAACTTCATAAGGTAATATCCTTAGTTTTGGCTGTGAAACCCTAGGGTCTGGGATCCTGCTAACTTGGCCACCCTACCCATGGACAAAAATAGAAATATGTGCTCCCTGAAAGTGATACTGTTCCACCAAAATGTTTAAACAGACACACTTGCTTTAGCTTTATTTAGCATTTAGCCAAAATGCTGGAAAGGGGAGGGTTCCAAAGGGTAGAATGTTTCCTCTGTTCTTTCTTTTTGTTGCTCTGCATGGACTGAGGGCAAACCTAAAAGGAACCTATCATAGGGTCACCTTGCCTAGATCAATGGTGGTTTGTCTTTGTCTTCTTCTTGCTAGAGTATGACTTGCCTGAAGTCATCCATGACCTAGCATGGATTCAAATCTTGGTCTCCAGTGTCACAGTCCAGTGCTCAAACCACCACTGGCTTTCTGTGTGATACAGCTTGTTTGATGACTGGCTCATAGCTATAGGTACTCTATAGCTGCAGTTGTGTACTCAAGAAGAGTGCATTAAATGTGCCTAGTGTTTGACTGTCCACATAGTTTAAACTTCAGCTCCCAGAAACCTCAACAAGTTTGGTCAGTAGTCAGGGATTCTTGGAGCTGAAGTCTTAAAACATATGGAGAACCAAAAATTGACAATCAGTGGTCTACAATATATTACCAAAGCGAAGCACAGTCACCAACTGTCAGTAACATTCACCAGCAGAAAGCATCTGACTTTTGAAATAAAACTTTCCTTTAAAAAAAAAAAGGGAGAAAGCTATTCAGCATGTCATTGCAGGGCCAGTAATCTCATCCATCACATAGAGATGGGGAGGAGACTTTGTTTTTAAGGGATCCTTTGGTGCACACAAAGAATGTTTATTAATTAAGATTCAACCAGTTAATCTATAACTGCTATAGAGGTTAAATCAAGGTACAATGTAATCTAAGTGGAAAGGTGACATAGTTACTGAAAACAAAACCAGGCCTGTTTCTTTGAAAACAGAAAACACCTGGGTTATTTTCCATAACATCCAAATTAAATTCCCAATCCTAACATGGCATCAAGTGCTTGAATACTCACTATTTTGGAAGGACCTGGTAAATAACATAAATCCCAGATGTTATTTCTGTGGCTAAGAAAAACAAGATGCATTTTGGAGAGATGTTGCTACCAACACCGCAGTCAGTGGTTAGTTACAGGTCCCTCAAAGCCATGTAGAGAAGTAGAAGATATGCTCGGTACTAAAATACCTCCACATGACAATGAAAAGTATGGGAAAGGTAAGCCGCAACTGCTACAAGCTAAACCAGGGAAAGATTAGCAATCAATTTGATCAAAAGAGCAGGAGGGAAAAACATTAGGAAAGAAACCAAACTGGTAGCACTCTGCTTTCTAATAATTATGACTCTATCCAACCCCAAAGCAGTATACATGTATGGTCGGAGGCTTAGTGTTATTCAAAGTAAGGAAAAGCATATTGTCACAGGCATATTGGCCAGGAAACTGTTAGCTATTTGTAGCTGAATAAGGTATTTCACTTTGGCCAATGGGAGAGTTATACTAAAATTAAATTACATTTTAAAAGATCAACAAAAATACAAAATGTTTGCACATGCCATGTACACAATTAAATTCTAAGCCAAATAGTTGGAGACTGTATCAAAAGGCAGTAGTAGTTCACATCTCACACAGCATCAGCAAAAGAAATCATGCTTTTGAGGTGCATCTACACTGCAGAATTAATTCAGTTTGACAACACTTTAACTGCCTCGACTCAATGCCATAGAATCATGGGAGTAGTAGTTTCGTGATCCAAAACCACTATTTGACAGAAGGCTGAAGAGCTCATAAAATTACAACTTATATGATTCCATAACAATGGGCCATGGCAGTTAAAGCAGTGTCAAATGACATTATTTCTATAAACATAGATTCATCCTTGATATAATTTATTCTATTTGTGGTAAGATAATCTTGAACAAAATCAAGAAAAAACTAAGGGGGAAAAGTTTTTTTTATTTTCCAACTTATGCTCTTTGAGGGACAAGCAACAATAAATGTTTATCTCCTGCCTCAAACTTAAAGGGTAAATATTTTATGTCCAATGGTAAATATAAACTTTTTAATAAAAGCATTACATACAAGCATAAATATGTACAAACTTGGTAATGTACTGAAGTATAATACCTCATCATATATCATGCCACAATATAAACTACAAAGTTTAAGACTATTTTAATTGCTGGCAACAGCAGGGAAGGAGCAGCAGGCTCCAGCAGAGCTGACAAAGCCAAACCTTCCTTCCTTCTTACCCAATCTTATGAAAGCTCTACACAAATGGATGTCCAGATTGGACTGCTTATTCATCTAACCCAGCGCCCTATCTATTTCAAGCCTTCAAAGGTCTTATCATACTTTTATAGAAACATATCACCTTTAAAAATATATCACACTCCTCTAAATATCTGAATTTATTGTTGAGGAGAACAAGACAGAAAGTAGAATTGCACAGTTAACATTTGGGCCCCTGTGTAAACAGAAAGGCCTTTGGTGTAACCCGACATGACTCTTTCTTAGGTTCTTCTGGCATAATTACAGCATCCATTGTGACACATACAACGGACATAATGGAAACTTTATGACTGTCACATAAAACAGTGCCCAGAGACTTTGGATGCTGAAACTTCACATGAGCCTGGTTCTCAATGTGTTTGGTTTTATAGCTCTTAAAACTACAGTTGGGACAGAACGTTCCTCTGTACAAAACAACCACCAACAATCTAAATCCAACTATGAATTCCAACTAGAATATAGCTACTGCATAAATGAGAACTTGATAAAACAACATTTATGTAAGTTCCATTGATTTAGTGGATTAACTATAGCCAGAGCAAGCAATAGACTTAGGCCATAATCATTAACTGCACATAGAAAGCTAACACAGCATGGAGAAAGTTGGGCTCCCAAGCATCAATTTTTATATTTTCGTGATTTTTTTTTAATTGTGGGGGAATTTGAACAACTAAGCACCTTGTTGTGGTCAGTTCAGGACAGGCAAAAAAATTACTTCCTCGGTGAGGATTGTGGCTAGTTGCTGAAGCTCATAGATAGTCCAGCTTTTAAAGAACTCCTTCCTTTGAAAAATAAGCTCAAATGCTAAAGCCAAAACAGACAACCACAGACTATAATATTTTATGGAAACATGTCTCAAAAGAAACCATGACCTTTCTACTACGCAGCACAAGCACCAAATATGACGAGTCACTCAGCTATCTTGAACAAGGAAAATAAAACCAACACTGGGGAAAAAAGATTATATTTCTGGCAATACCTTTCACTTTCAGCTGTCTGCATAGTTTCCAGCTTTGAATGAGCTCCTCTGTTGAATCCTTTGACTTCTTGTTCTTCCAGAGATTCCAGCAAGCGAATCACATCTTTATTGACCCCTCTTCGTTTTGCCAAAACAAGAGGAGTTGCACCTTGGTGGTTGCTGTAGAAAATAAAGATATTTTTTTAAAAAATAGAGTCCATGAACTCTTTCTACTTCAAACAAAGGCAATTACTCCCTGTATGAAAAATTCAGTACACAGGCTACTTTTCAGAAGGACCACAATCACTATTATGTTATCAGTTAGACTTATGCTGACTGTGTTAACAAGGCTGTTAATTGGTGCCTGACAAGTGATGAAATATTAATCTGTTACATTAATAGCATCTTATGACATAGCTAGTCGACATGGCTCCCTCTTGAAGTCCGGCACTTTGATCTACAGTTTCCTAGGTCTAGTTCCTATGGCTTAATGGGGCTGGAATATGTCAGCATCATCTTCCTTGTGGTTCAAGCAAAAGAGTACACAAACTCCCAAGAACAGCACTGGCAATTTTCAGGACTCTGCAGAAAAGTCTTTCTAGATTTGTCAACTGGAGCATTTTAAAGGCATTTTTAAAAAAGATAAAATTAATTAATTAAGATTAAACAGTATAACAAATACCTTGTAATTGCATTTCAAAATCATGAAAATATAAGCCATGTCCTATATAACTATTGTTAATGTTCCTGTTTTGTTGCTCTTCTTTTTGGAGACAAATTTCCAGCCACACAGAACTGATTTCTGGAGCCATATACACTGAATCTGAGCATTTGAACTAATCCTCAACTAGCCTATCATGGTAAGTAGCATTAGTATTGTTTAATATTTTATTTTGTTATTAATTTTAGTAAAATTCTTCAGTTTTCTTGTTAAATGAAAGCTCCTCTTTATTTATATTATTTATTTTAATAATTCTATTTTCCCTGAATTGGATGCCAACAAATGATAGGAGAAAAAATAATGCAGAGGCACTTAACTTATTTTAAAATACAGAATGCTACATATTATATCACACTGAGGCTGTATTGTTATCTTTTCCACTTTGCTTTTGTTATCTAATGTTCAGATTGGAGAGTCCCAATATCCAACATATGTTCACAACAGTAACAGTGCTGATAACTCTTCACAATTTTCTACTGAATTATCAAGGGCATAATTATCCCAGTTAATTGTGATGGTCTCAGTAGAATTCATACGAAATATAGATTAACTTCATATGACTTGCCATTTTCTAAATCTCTTAGCCACCACAATCATATACTATAAACTCATATTCAAAAGAAAAATAGAGAAGACAAGTTTATCATTGCTCATTTAAGGCTGGTTACCAGTTTTAAACCATTAGGATGCGTGAGCATATGGTACAGACAAGAAACTGTTCCATGAGGATTGTTAATTGTGTTTGTCAAACAGCTATTTATTCAGTACACTAAGTGCTTTTGTCTGGGCACTGGCACATGACAGATGTTGAGAGCTTGGTGGAGTGAATATACAATATTTCAGAGAAAGATTGAGTCAGAGACTGGGGGCAGGTGGGGTGAACACTAGAAAAATAGTGTTTTCGCACAGAAATTGAAAAGAAACAATGGACTCAAGTAACATATGTGTGCATACATAAAACATAAAAAGATGTTATTCTGTGACATCTTCCTTCTTTAATTAGCAATTGAGATCAGCATCAGAAAAATGCCAGACACCAAGGCTGCATCAAGCTAGTAAGTGCCAGCTTACAGGTACCATGTGGCAGAATCTGGAAATGCTATCTGACTGCTGGCTTTCCAGATGATCCATAGCAGCATAAAATATGGCCACTCACAATGTACTCTTATGATGCATGAAGAGAACCAGGAACAAGCAGTGCTTGTCCAGAAACAATCCCTATGATCTTAGAGAAGCACAACACTGCGTGTGTCACAGTAACTGATGTGAGAAAGCCATTGCATGAAACTGTTCCAGCTTGCTCAAGTGAGAAAAGGAAATATGTAGACAAATGCTGAAGGAGCTGCCTGTTTTGTTTTGTTTGATAATCTCCAGCTGAGTGCAAACCCAGCAAATTTCATGCTTGTTTTTTTTTGTTGATTTTCTTTTGCAGTTCCGAAGAAGAAAGTGGAATGGTTTTAACTTCTTTCATCAACTACTAGAGATTACCAGGCAAAAAGTAGCCATTCAAAATTTAAAACACAGATTCAAGACTGGCATTCCCATGCATTTTGTATCAGTCAACATGCCCATCTGTATTTTATAAGTGTTTTTATGAATGTCTGATGTAATTTAATAACTTTTTAATTGATTCACAATGTATTGTACAATTTTATATATGTGTTTTATTGTAAGCCGCCCTGAGTCTCCTATTGGGTGAGAAGGGCGGGATATAAATATTGTAATAAATAAAATAAAACTTACCAAATATCTATTTTGAGTCCATTGGAGACCAGGAACTGAATGGTATCCACATGCCCACACAGGTGAAGGGCTGTGTTACCTTGGTAGTCGGTAGCCAGAAGATCAGCACCAAATTTGTGTAACAGCTGACTGATGTCTACGTTTCCTCGAGCCGCTGCTAAGTGGAGCCCTGTTCGCCCTCGGCTGTCACGAATATTTGGATCAAAGCCACTCTCCAGGAGTCTCTTGGAATAATTAAAGTCTCCATCAATGCAAGCTTGCAGCAAAGGTACGCTTGTCTGGGAAGAATCATTTACAAACACATAGGACATGACTGCTGGGATCCAGAAAATGTTGTAAGCCTATAGGTGAAAATGAAATGACAAAAATGGTGAGCTATGAAGAACAGAAGCTCTCTTTTGAATGTTTTCAAACAGCTTGACTGGGAAATGTACCACCTCCAGCACTAAACAAGGGTTGGTTGGATGGCTATTAGGGATCTTTAAATCTGGCACTGACATATACACTAACATATAGGAAACACTGCATGAACTCCAAGCACAAAGTAGCTGCACACAATAACATCCTGCGGAAACTTACTGGCAGTGCATGGGGTGCAGACCCACAATTAATAAGAACATCAGCCTTGGCTTTGTCTTTCTCAAGTGTTGAATATGCCTGTCCTGTCTGGCACAAGTCTGCCCATGGGAAGCAGGTGAACATAGCACTGAATGAAACATGTAGAATAATCACAGGATGCCTTAAACCTACACCTGTTGATAAACTCTATAAGCTAGCTGGCATTGCCCCCCTGATGTGCGATGGGAAGTTGCTGCTAACTGCGAGAGAAATAAGGTCGAACATTGTGAAAGCCATCCACTGCATGACTATCAGCCTCCTCCCAGTAGCCTCAAATCAAGGAAAAGCTTCATGAGAACCACCACTCCTCTTGCTATTCCCCCAGCAACAGCAAGAGTATCCCCCTGGGCAGCTAAACCAGGCAATTCCAACTGGATGGCTGCCCATGAGGGTCTTCCTCCAGGGGCAAACCAAGAATGGGCAACTTGGAAGTCCCTAAACAGACTCAGAAGTGGAGCGGGCAGATCAAAAGACGACTTGGCAAGATGGCAGTATCTGGAGGAATCCTCCACCTTGTGGGACTGTGGAGTTGAACAAACAACTCCACATCTGTATGCTTGCCCACAATGCCCTGCTTTATGCATGGAGGAGGAGTTGTTCAAAGCTACGGACAATGCGGTTGCTGTTGCCCGCTTTTGGTCTAAAACTATTTAGCTATTTGTGATTCCTTTATTTTATCGCTTTTAAACTTATTTATTATGCAATGCTTTTGACACGAGATAAATAAATCTGTGCACTTGCAAGATTAGTTTATCCTTCAGCTCCCATCCAACTATACAATTCTACAACTCTGGCAATGTCAGTAGAACATGCAACTGTTTTGTGAACAAAAAAAGGTCCAAAGCTTGAACACGATTTGACCATATTGGTGATTCACATGGTAGTATGGAATTGGTAGTCCAAAAAAGAAAGTTCAAGTATGTGGAAAAGCTGTATCATGAGAATGAGCTCTAAAAAGCCATATTGTGCATACAGGCAATGCTCTCTGAAGCTGTATTAATCAAAGCCCTTTCTTTCATTTCTATTTTGTTGATTCAAGGACTTGTAAGTCTCTCACTTTTAAAGGTTGATTCAAGTCACTACAATGACTGTCAGACAGTTAACAAATCCTTGCTAAGAACAGAGTGCCCTGATCTCTGGATCTTAATTTCAGAATGTAAAGGGGGCACAGATTGCATGGGAGAAAAAGCAAGAGCAAAGAAAGAGACAAAAATGTATACACTAGGCTGTTTCAAGGTAACAGGTATAGTAACACAGATCAGACATTCTTATACTTGCTATAAATAAAACAACTCTTAATGGGATTACATTTCTCATTTATCTGCTCCTTATTTAACTTTGAACTTCAGCACTCAGGCTATGGCAACTAGTCACTCAGCAAAAGATCATCCTTTCCACATGTATCAGTTTCCCATCAGATTTGCTAGAAGAATTTCTACCACCTCGTTTATTCTATGTTTTTATTTACATAAGATGTTTGATTCAAGGCAATCCAGCAAGTGGCCAACACAGAGACATGGAAGCAAAAGCAAACTTCTAAGGATTGAGAGTACGTAACGCTTTTTCGTTTTCACAGATAATTATATGGGAGTCTACTTAATGCTCAAGCAGGAGCAGTGCAAATTGGCCTGCATCAAAAGGTGACCTGAAGTGATCAATAGGCAAGGAAAAGGAGCAGTGGTGAAAAATACAGTTTGAAGTTAAGAATGCTGTTTGAAACTTTATAAGTAATAAAGTTCTACGGTTGAGCACAGATTCAAGCCCTGATCTCCTGAACTGCTAATCAAACTCTCAAAGTATTATATCATGCGGGCTCTCAAGACAAAGGTATGTAAAGGAAATGAAGGTCATGATAGGGTGAACTCATCAACTTTTTTGGTGTGCTAATTCTAAAAGTACACAGGATAAGATCAGAGGCCTATCTGACCTACCATTCTGTTTGCACAACAGTGGCCAAGGAAATCCCTTTGGGAAGCCCACATGGGTGGACAATGTTTCCTCCCACTCATGTTCTCCAGCAATAGGTAAGAAGGAGCAGTTCATGACTAGCAAGCTATTGATAGCCTAATCCTCCATGAATTCAACTAATCCCCTTCTAAAGCAGTCCAATCTAGTGGTCACCATTACATCATGCAGCAGCAAATTCCTATATTGTTTAACTATGTGCTATGTGAAGAAAGGGGGAGGTTGGACTTACTACAAAACCCATAGGAGTTGTAATGTGAAACATATACAGGGCACCAGCTTCCCTGCACTGTCATACAATTAAGAGCTGCAACCTTGTGATAGGTTCACCTTAAGGTCACCATTAAGTTGGAAATAATTGAAGGCATACATCAAATTAAAGCAAAGCTAAAACTTTTGAAATTATTTCAATTAATTGTGTTTTTGTTAGGATCATACTATTTGGCTATTTTATATTTTAAAAGTTTACATTAGACCATTCATCCCTTGAAATTCATAAAAATAAATCATTTCTTTAGAACATTGGAAACAAATATATATAAAAGAAACAACCACTGAACAGAGTACACCATCAAACTCAACGTGTTATAAACTCCCTTCTCCATTCAAATACTACTTCTGTAGAGAAATGCATGGCCTAAGTTAGCTACATTTTTCCAGTCTCCTTTGACAATAAAAACACATTTTGTAGAAAAGCTCCACAAGACTCATAGTCTACCAGTGCCCTCTAGAGTAAGAACTTGCTTATTTTAGTTATACATGACAGAACAAAAAGAAATTAAAAGAGGCATCAGAAGAGAAACCAGCCTTGCAACCTGCCTTCATGCTCACCTTAATATGCAGTTAGGTTTGGAGAGCTGAAGGGCTCACTGTTCACATACAAAAGAAAACAGGCTTTCTGGGTTACTTATCCCAAAAATGAAACAGCAAAGCTCTGGTTTCAGAAGCCCTTGCTAAGTCAGGCTGCACCTACACTATAGAATTGACACGACTTTCACTGCAATAGCTCAATGCTGCAACATAATGCGAGTTGTAGTTAGATGAGGCACCAGCACTATTTGGCAGAAAAGGCTAAAGACTCTAACTCTCATGATTCCATAACATAAAGCAAAAGCAGTCAAAGTGGTGTCAAACTAATTCCCTCACTTTCCCGACTCACAGATGTTAATGGATCAGTTCTGCAAACCCCCCCCCCCCCCCCCACCACCACCACCACCACCACCACCTTGAGAACTCTGATTTGGTTTGCAGCAAATTAGAATTATAGAGTACTTTAAATTTTGCTTACATTACAGATGACAGTTTATATAGTCTTACCTTCAGTAACCACACAACTTATTCACTCGGCTGTTAAAATTGTTCTAATCAAGTATTTGGCAGTCTAGTACAAATCTGTAAGAAAATTGAGGAGTTATATTACACAAACATTTCAATATCGAGTTAATTGGATATTGCAATTAAACTTAATTTGAGAAGAACATGAGAATGAGATGTACTTTAACTGCTACCCTGCTGAAACAAAGACATGATCAATATTTAGTATTTTCAAATATAATTGTATTAAAAATCTGATTCAATTTGAAGACTAAGATGGGCTCCAAAGAACAAGGAGTCCTACAAATATTGTTAGCAGAGCAAGTGGCAATTTGCAGTTCAATTACATCTGAAGAGCTTCATGGTGTCCACAGTTTCTTTAAACTGAAGTGGGTTTTTTTAAAGAATGACTTTAGATCTAGTTGAGAAATCCTGTAGACACAATGGAGGACAAGCTGATTGTGCATTCTTCCTTCTACATTCCACTATGGCTCCCTTCCTAAGCCTGGCACAATGGCATGATCAAAGGATGTGGGCAGATTGTTCGCCACTTTGAGAAAAAGATAACTATGCAAATCTAAATGCCTATGTTTTTCTATGATATGTTCTCAATGTATAATTTTTCTTTTCAAGGTGTTCTAAGCGAAATTTTGGTTTTGACATTTTTGAGCTAATTACTTAATCCTGCACTTGATTTTGATAGCTGTTTATACACTTATGGCTTAGTTATGGGGATTATATTAAAAGTCTTAGTCCTTCCCTTCCAATGCTCAATATATAGATAATTCATACAAAAAAGATAAATCCAGTTTGCTTTCTCAGTTAAAAATATGTTAAAGCTTTCTCAGTTAAAAATACATTTACACTTTGGGATCAAGGCATTAGTAAATAGGATGTTGGTCTTACCTGTGGCACATCTGTTTCTAGCAGATAAGGGACAAACCTCTTGCAGATTTGGTTTGCTCCTGCTGCATCCTCCAGATAGGCAGAAAAAAGGAAAAACCTTCCAGCCCCAAGTGGAGAAGTAAGTCCTAGAACTTCAACACATTTTAACACTTTAAGATGGGGCAAGCAGTTTGTCTCTTATCTGCTGGAAATATACGCAAAACAAGTAAGAACCAATGTTCCTTTTGCAGATAAGGGAAGAACATCTTGCAATTGGAATTGGTTACCTGGTTGGGGTGGGTGGTGCTGTCATTCTAATGGATGAGGATTTATCTACTTGTTAATAGTATCCTCCTACCAAAATCAGCTTTGACAGAATCAAAGCTGTCAAGTTTATAGTGTTTGATGAATGTGGAAGATAACTTCTATATGGCAGGGCTGCAGATTTATGTCAATGGCATGTTAGTAGTCAAGTCGCCATGCTCCTGTTGGATTGCACTACAACATCCCTCTGGGGCAAGAGGGAGCAATTCCATAACCTCATGCCCAGAGGCAATGCAGAGCCTGATCCATCTGCTTGAGGTGAAAGTGGAGATCTTCTTGCCTTTGGAGGGCTGGAAGGAGAGGAACATCAGATGATTGGAAATTACTTCTTCTCTTCTGGTAGATTTGGATGGTTTTGTGCTCATCCAAGGCATGTTACATCTTTTCCATCACTTTTGATGATTGTGAGCAGAAGGATGGAAGGAGCTGCACTCACTGGAAAGTGGTGTTGACCTTGGCAACAAAGGTTGGGTTTAACTGTAGCATTACTGAATCAAATCTGTGTGCTGAGAATACTCTTAATTCTGTCAATGCCTTTATGACAATGGGAAGGCTCCAGGATAGGAAGTGGTACACTGTAGGTAGACAAAGTTGATTAGGCTTTTGAGGAAACCACACACATAGGGATATAAGATCTTTAGTGCTTGGATGGGAGGCTACATTCAGAGGCTTCATAGTATTCATAGTTATTTAGCATGTTTTGCTTAAAATCCAGGTGTGCAGGTGTAGCCAGTAGAAGTTCCTGTATTAGTCTAGTGTCGCTGAGGGCAATCACTTTCTGGCTTGTCTTAGTTAAAAGTAGAGAAGCCCTGGCCAAGATGAAGGTAGATTTCCTGACGTACCTTCTTGTCCTGAGCCATATCAGCTCGGAAAGTGTTGGATGACTGTCAGGACACCTGTATACAGGTCTGTGTAGGAACAGGTTGCAGATATCTGCACTGTTATAATTCCTGTTGCAGAATCCTAAATCCTGATGCAGAATGTGGGTTCCTCAAACCACATTAAATGACTTTTCTCTTGTTTAACCAGATCAGGCAATGTGTATTTTGTGGCTATCCACAGGATGATCCAAACTCACATCGACCTAAATAGTCAGTGTAGATGGGGCCTAATTCCTGCCCTTCATCCTCCACTAGGACACTTTAGATGTCTTCTTGGGTCATATGGTTGATATTTCAATAATGGGCACGTCACCTTTGACCCATGCAGCTTTGCTTGAAACAGAGCCAGATCAACTACTACATCTTCCAGGCTGTAAAGGATCTTGTGTGCCCAACAGGTTCTCAAATGTCATCAGAGCTGAAGCTGCAAGTACTGTGTACATAGGACCGGGAATTGCACTGCGAGACTTATAGTATCCATCTACACATCAGTCTTGGGTTTCTTGGGCTGCTGGAGCCCAAAAACCCGAGACAGCCCCCCCCCTCCCAAAAAAGCGTAAAAAGGGAAAATAACTTACCTGGCCACAATTACTCTGCTGTCGGAGCTTTCCTGGCGTGTCATTTCTACATGCCAGGAGAGCTCCGGCACCAGAGTAATGGCGGCCGGGTAACTTATTTTTCTTTTTAAAGGCTTTTCTGGGGGGGGGGGGGGGGGTTGTGTCCCGATACCCGCTAGATAGTCTAGCAGGGCATCTGGACACACACACCCCAGGAAAGCACAGATGTTGGGGGGAGGTATCTGGACTGTAATCTGGGAGAAACTGCATTTAAGAAACGCGATTCCTCCCATGTTAAAGGCCTGTCTGGAACCACCTGCAGTTGTGATGGTTTCCTGGCCAAAACCAGGCTGCTAGATTTGACTGGGTTCACTAAAAAGGGTTCATCTCCATCGCTGTGTTTGTTCACCTCCACAACCCTAGGCCTGGTTCAGGCTGAACAGAGACCATCTGGTATAGAGTGATTTCCTCCCACTTGCCTGTTCCCATGCTCCTTGTCTTCTCCAATACTGATTCCTGTGATCTTGCTGCTAATGGAAGGCAAGAGATCTGGAAAGGGGAGAGTCAGTGGAAAATATCTCCCCAGTCCTTGGAAACCTTTGCCATGCTGCACTTCCCTTCATGCTTTCAAATAAGAAAGAAAAATAGAGATGGAAAAAGTGGGGCGGGGGGAGAGCCAAGTAGGGTGGAAGGATTTGGAACTAGAAGGAAACACTTTTTTAAAAAAAAAAATTAAAATTAGGAGGGACGAAGTAAGATAAATGAAGGGAAAGTCAATGATTTTGGGTTTTTTGGAAAATAAGGGCTGTAACAGTTATCAAAATGAGATCAATGCTGATCATATTCTATCTAAGCAAGGGACAAAGAAAGGTCTTTCTGAGTTGCTGTGAGTTTTCCAGGCTGCATGGCCATGTTTCAGAGGCATTCCCTCCTGACTTTCCACTCACATCTATAGCAGGCATCCTCAGGATGAGAGGCCTGTTGGAAACCACGAAAGTGGGATTTATATATATGTGGAAGGTCCAGGTTGGAAAAAAGAACTTTTGCCTGTTTGCGGGAAGTGTGAATGGTGCAATTGGCCACCTTGACTAGCACTGCATAGCCTTGCAGCTTCAAAGCCTGCCTGCTTCCTGCCTGTGGGAATCCTCTGTTGGGAGGTGTTAGCTGGCCCTGATTGTTTCCTGTCTTGAATTCTCCTGGTGTTTTTTTTAGTGTTGCTCTTTATTTATTTATTTACAGTATTTATATTCCGCCCTTCTCACCCCGAAGGGGACTCAGGGTGGATCACATTGCACACATATAAGGCAAACATTCAATGCCATAACATAGAACAGAGACAGAGACAGACACGGGCTAGCCTTGAACTCATGACCTCTTGGTCAGAGTGATTTGTTGCAGCTGGCTGCTAACCAGTCTGCACCACAGCCTGGCCTATTGTCCTGATTCTAGAGATTTTAAATACTGGTAGCCATTAGCCAGATTTTGTTCAGGATAAAGGTCTTTCTTTTTCCTGCCTATCCAAAGAAAGTGGAAGGAGCAAGCTGAATTTGCAAGAGTTTTGCCTTTTATTTGCTGGAAAACGTTTTAATTCTAGAAGTGAACCTGCCTTATCTCCTCTTTGTCTCAACTAGCAATATTGCTGGATTTTAACAGCAACAACAGGAAGGTTTTTAAAACATTTTTTTTTCAAAAGAACTGGGCCATGGAATGCTGTATGGTGTTAGGAATGTTTTTTAGCAATTGTTTTAACTTACTCATTTTAATAAGATTTTAACTGAACTGTATTAATAATTGTGATATTTAAGGTTAATATGTATATTTTGTAGGTTCAAAATGTTTTAAAAACCTTCCTGTTGTTACCGTTAAAATCTAGCAAGCCAGAAAACTAGGCAAGTGAAGTTTATATATCTGTGGAATGTCCAGGGTGGGTGAAAGATCTCTCGTTCGCTTGAAGCAGTCTGACATGGTAGTTGTTAGAGTGGTTCAGTATTTCTGTGTTCTTACCATACATCAAGGGAACCACTGACTGCATAGGGAAGCTGATGAAGAAACATAACCTACAAACGATCTATAGACCCACTAAGGAAGTCCAACAAATACTACGTTCAGCAAAGGACAAAGGGATCCTCTCACCTCTGCAGGAGTCTACTGTATACCATGTAGCTGTGGACAAATCCACACAGGGACCACCAAACGCAGCATTGCCCAAACACAAATCAAGGAACATGAAAGGCACTGCAGACTAATTCAGCCTGATAAGTCAGCTATAGCAAAGCACCTGATGAACCAAACTGGACACAGCATATTATTTGAGAACACAGAAATGCTGGATCTCTCTGACAACTACCATGTCAGACTACACAAAGAAGCCATTGAATTCCACAAGCATTTGGACAATTTCAACAGAAAGGAGGAAATCATGAAAATGAACAAAATCTGGCTACCAGTATTAAAAAAACTCTAAAATCAGGACAGTAAATAAAGAGCAACATCCAAAAAGCAGGGAATACCAGACAAGAATCAATCAGGGCTAGCTTTTTCCCCGTGTCAGGAGCGACTTGAGATACTGGAAGGAAATCCATCAGAGAATTAAAAAAATTACAAATAAGGATTAAATTGAAACCTAAATTCTTTCTTTTGGGGATGCTAGACATAGAAAAAGAAAAGAACAAGGAAATACTATTCAATTATATGGTAACAGTGGCAGTGATAGTCTATGCCAAACTGTAGAGAGACAAAGAGGTACCAGCAATAGATCAATGGATTGCAAAAATAATGAACATTGTAAATACGGACAGGCTAACATATTTGATATCAACTAATCATGGAAAACAAAAACAAAAAACCAAACAGATTGGCAACTATTCAAAGACTACTTAACAAACAAAATATGAAAATATTAATTTGAAGGAAAAAAGTAAGAGAATAGGAGAAAAATGTCTGTTCCCAAGTATTAGAGAAAAAGAAAAAGGATGCTAGAAGAAAAAGGATGAAATGTTTCAGGACTTTGTGAAATGTTTTTTCACACACAGCACCATGTAGTAGATGAAAGTCTAATTGGTTTTTTCTCTCTTTTTTCTTTCCTTCCTCTTTTTCTTTTGTTTTCTCATTCTTCTTTTCTGCTTATTGATCTTCTGTTTCTATTGTTTTTATACAACATTTATGGAAAATATTCTCTTTATTAAAAATATTTTTCAAAAAGAGAGAAACAAGTTGCTTCTCTTGTGAGAGAATTGACCGTCTGCAAAGATGTTGCCCAGGGGACGCCCGGATGTTTGATGTTTTACCATCCTTGTGGGATGCTTCTCTCATGTTCCTGCATGGGGAGATGATAGAGGGAGCTCATTCGCGCCCCCTGGATTCAAACTGTCAACCTTCAGGTCAGCAACCCAACCATCAGGCCAGCAGTCCTGCCAACACAAGGGTTTAACCCACTGTGTCACCGAGGGCCAGCTAACACCTCCCAACAAAGGATTTTCCCAGGCAGCAACCAGCCAGGCATTGAATCTGCACGGCCATAAGATGCTAATCAAGGTGGCTATCTGCAACATTCACACGTGCCTCAAGCAGACAAGAGTTTTGTTCTCCCACCCTGGACATTCCCCAGATAAATAAACCCCACGTGCCTAGTTTTCCAACAGATCCCTCAACCTCTAAGGATGCCTGTCATAGATGTGGGTGAAACGTCACGAGGGAATGCTTCTGGAACATGGCCATACAGTCCCGAGAACTCACAGCAACCCAACAAGCAGTTTCTAGGACAAGCCTGGGCCCTCCAGGTGTTTTGGACTTCAACTCCCACAATTCCTAACAGCCTAGCGGCTGTTAGGAATTGTGGGAGTTGAAGTCCAAAACACCTGGAGGGAAGGCCCAAGTTAGGCCATGCCTGAACAAGCGTGGGCCATCCAGGTGTTTTGGACTTCAACTCCCACAATTCCTAACAGCAGAGCGGCTGTTAGGAATTGTGGGAGTTGAAATCCAAAACACCTGGAGGGAGGGCCCAAGTGAGGCCATGTCTGGACAAAGGGCTTCACCCTCTCTGCCTGGTGGTTTCATTTTCTCAGCTTTCCCTCCGAAGTCTCGCCACAGAACAAAGGCCTCCTCGCTCTAATAAGCAGCCGACAGACAGGCCTGGCTGGGGACCCGCGGCCCTTTCCCAACCGAAGGTCCCCAGCCTTCCTGCCTTGGTCCCGCCCCAAAGCCGCATCCTTACAGCATGGGCAGCTCTCCTTCGTCGTCGTCTTCTGTGTAACGAGGGGTATCCGCATTCCCACCACTGACTCCTTTTAGGCCTTCATCCCTCCAGCTTGAAGCGCCAGGCAGAGCACAGCAACAACTTCCGTTCCCCCAAAGCACCCCGGTCCCTCACCTTCTCTTTTCCGTCCCTCCACTTCCGGTAGAAGGCAAAAGCAACCACAGTTCTATCTGTGCCAAAGAGGTTTTATTTATTACGAGAGAGTTTTAACCGACACTTCCGGCTTCTCAGCGCAGCTCCTTGGATCCTCCATATCCAAGAGTGGTGGCAGCACTCGCGGATTTAAAGGGACTGCCACATTTTTAAACCCTTTTTTCTGTTTCTTGTCTGGAATTCCCGTCTTCAGAGTGTTGTTCTTTATTTAAAAAGGTAAAGGTTTTCCCCTGACGTTAAGTCCAGTCGTGACCGACTCTGGGGGTTGGTGCTCATCTCCATTTCTAAGCCGAAGAGCCAGCGTTGTCCATAGACACCTCCAAGGTTGTGTGGCCGGCATGACTGCATTTTAGAATTTTTTAAATACTGGTTCCTTTTAATCAAGAAACATGAAAGGCATTTCAGGCTAACTCATCCACAGCACTTGATGAACCAACCTAGACACAGCATATTATTTGAGAACACAGACTTGCTGGACCACTCTAACCACCACCATGTCAGATTGCACAGAGAAGCCAATGAAATCCACAAGCATATGGACAATTTCAACAGAAAGGAGGAAACCATGAAAATGAACAAAATCTGGCTACCAGTATTTTTTAAAAATCTCTAAAATCAGGACCGTTAATAAAGAACAACACTCAGAAAACAGGGGGAACTCCAAACAGGAAAGAATGCTTCTGGAACATGGCCACACAGCCCAGAAAACTCACAGCAACCCAGTTAAGAGAAGTGCTGGGGCGTCGACAAGGAACCGATACTGTAGGTGAAAAAACATTGAGACCTTTTCCCCTTGGGATCCTGAAGCCAGGCATTGAAAAGGCGCAGAGGACAGAACAGAGTCTGCAGAACCTTGTGAGGCAGCGCCCCCTGCAGGTTGGTAGGGGAAGAAGCCTCTCTTTTTTGCTGGCAGGCAAAACCACTTGATCACACAGGTTTGTCTGTAGTTGTTGCAGAAGGCATCCCCTGATTTTTTGCTTCATGCGGGACTTAGGAGAATTTTACCTTATGTAAAAAAGTGTTTTTATCTGTGTCCCCCATTTTCTTAAGGGTCCTGTGCCTTAATCCTAGTAAATATGGGGGTCTGACGATAATCCAAAAAGTTACTCCAAGGCAAAGTTAGACTCAAGGACCACCCATATGTGCAATTTCATTTTGGTTACACCCCCCCCCCAACCACCAAAAAAAAAGCTTTAATTAGATTTATCTTCTAATTAGTATTTTTATCCTTAATATGGTTGGTTTCTACCCCTTAAGATATGTATGCCATCCAGATTGCATTACTTTCCTTGAGTGTAGGGAGAAAACCTTGACTTTATGACACTGTTCACATAAAGAAACATTGTGGTTTCATATTAATTTTCATAGGCGTTTTGGAGTGCATGAATCCAATGTCACTTTCAGGCTCTTTTTAAGACCTGGTTTGAGTCTCTCTGAAGATAAAAAAAAATAGGGACGAGGAAGAGGAGGAAAGAAAAGGAGAAGGAGAAATGGAAGAGGAAGAAGAAAAAGAAAGGAGGAGGAGAAATGGAAGAGGAAAGAGAAGGAAAAGGAGGAGATGAAGAAGGAATGAAAGAGGAAGAAAGAATAGGAAGAGATCTCGTGGGCCATCCAGCCCAACCCCCTTCTGAGAAGCATGAAATCGCATTCAAAGCTCCCCCGACAGATGGGCATCCAGCCTCTGCTTAAAAAGCCTCTAAAGAAGGAGCCTCCACCACAATCCGGGGCAGAGTGTTCCACTGCTCTCACAGTGAGGAAGTTCTTCCTGATGTTCAGGTGGAATCTCCTTTCCTGTAGTTTGAAGCCATTGTTCCGCGTCCTAGTCTGCAGGGCAGCAGAAAACAAGCTTGCTCCCTCCTCCCTATGACTTCCCCTCACATATTTATACCTGGCCCTCATCATGTCTCCTCTCAGCCTTCTCTTCTGCAGGCTAAACATGCCCAGCTCTTTAAGCCGCTCCTCAGGGATTGTTCTCCAGACCCTTGATCATTTTAGTCACCCTCCTCTGGACGCTTTCCAGCTTGTCAACATCTCCCTTCAACTGCGGTGCCCAGAATTGAACACAGTATTCCAGGTGTGGTCTGACCAAGGCAGAATAGAGGGGGAGCATGACTTCCCTGGATCTAGATGCTATACCCCTATTGATGCAGGCCAGAATCCCGTTGGCTTTTTTAGCTGCCGCATCACATTGTAGGCTCATGTTTAACTTGTTGTCCACAAGGACTCCAAGATCTTTTTCACATGTACTGCTGTTGAGCCAGGTGTCCCCCATTCTGTATCTTTGCATTCCATTTTTTCTGCCTAAGTGGAGTATCTTGCATTTGTCCCTGTTGAACTTCATTTTGTTAGTTTCGGCCCATCTCTCTAATCTGTTAAGATCGTTTTGAATTCTGCTCCTGTCTTCTGGAGTGTTGGCTATCCCTCCCAGTTTGGTGTCATCTGCAAACTTGATGATCGTGCCTTCTAACCCTTCGTCTAAGTCGTTAGTAAAGATATTGAACAGAACCGGGCCCAGGACGGAACCCTGCGGCACTCCACTCGTGACTTCTTTCCAAGATGAAGACGACCCATTGGTGAGCACCCTTTGGGTTCGTTCACTCAGCCAATTACAGATCCACCTAACCGTAGTTTTGTCTAGCCCACATTTTACTAGTTTGTTTGCCAGAAGGTCGTGGGGGACTTTGTCGAAGGTCTTACTGAAATCCAGATACACTACATCCATGGCGTTCCCTGTATCTACCCAACTTGCAACTCTATTGAAAAAAGAGATCAGATTTGTCTGGCATGACTTGTTTTTGATAAATCTGTGTTGACTATTAGTGATGACCACATTCGTTTCAAAGTGTTTGCAGATCACTTCCTTATTGATCTTTTCCGAAATCTTGCCTGGTATTGAGGTGAGGCTGACCAGACGGTAATTGTTTGGATCGTCCTTTTTTCCCTTCTTGGAGACAGGGACCATATTCGCCCTCCTCCAATCTGCTGGGACTTCTCCTGTTTTTCAAGAACTCTCAAAGATGATTGCCAGTGGTTCCAAAATGACTTCCACTCGTTCCTTCAAGACTCTTGGATTTCGTTGATCTGGTCCTGGGGTCTTGAATTCATTTAAGCGGCCAGGTATTCCTGGACAACTTGTTTCTCTATTTGGGGTTGGATTTCCCCAAATCCTTTGTCCATTTCAAGTTGCATGTTGAAGGAGTAGAAGAATTGGAAGAAGAGGAGGAGAGGAAGAATGAAGCAGCAGCAGCTGATTACTTTCTAGACTGGTCCAAAAATAAATGGTTTTACTTAATTTTCTAAACTTCAAATCTTGGGTCACTTTGAAGGTATAGACATTGTATTTTTTAAAGAACAGTGACAACCACTGAATTGCTTTCACAGTGTTTATATTTAGCATATCGGTAAGCTTTTGCTACAAGTTACCTCACCCCATCCTGCATAATTATTGTTTAAAAATTCCGTATATAAAATGCAATAGGTTTTAAAAAACAGACAGAGGCTGTATTGTATTGGAACAGTTAGAGGGGGGGAGGCAAGTCCCAAGAGCCCTGAGGGTAACAATGCATTCCAGCAAAAAGGGGAGGAAGAGATTTAACAAACACGTTAAATGCACATTTTCATGCGACAGACAGATCGTAGGGGAAGCCAAAAACTCCAGAAAAGTCTTATAAATAAATACAAGATCAGGAAGAGATTGCACCATGTACTATGCATATAGGAAGACCCTACCAGAATGATTTGGTGCGTAATGTTAATTTACCATCGGGGTGAAAAGTGGCAGAGAAAATGTGCCTCCCTTGAAACAGAATAGAACAATAGTCAACATTCCTGTGATTAGCCACTTAATGCAGGCATGGGCAAACTTCGGCCCTCCAGGTGTTTTGGACTTCAACTCTCACAATTCCTAACAGCCGGTAGGCTGTTAGGAATTGTGGGAGTTGAAATCCAAAACACCTGGAGGGCCGAAGTTTGCCCATGCCTGACTTAATGTCACATTTTCTCCAACACTTGCAGTAAACAAAAAGCTGTCTTCCATTTTTTTTAAAGTTCCTGTACATATTTAGAAAATAAAATTAAAACAAAGTATATGTGCAAAAATATTTACAGATTTCGTTCCAAATGTCATAAATTATGGCTCGTCCAGGCATGATTTCCTAGTGTTTTTAAATTATCAAGAATACAGACATTCTATCCAAAAAGGAGATAGAAAATATAGGCTGCCACTTGAGGACAAACGCAGTAAAAGTTGACTTTTCCTTTTGGTAAAAAAAATCCCAGTTGCAGCAGCTGAAGATCACAAGTCTTCTTCACTTATTTTCTCAAACACGCAGTCATCCTCGTTTGATCTGCTAGTCGTGATCTTTTTTCTTGACTTAAAACCGGAATGAAATATCTGCACAAAAGCAAAGATGTATTAAAATGTTAACCATATATGAAAAAAATTGGCTTAAGCGACTGAATGGGGAAAAGGAAAGGGCCTGAAGCTGCTAGGGCCTGTTCCAGGAAACACATATCCACAAACCCTTGATACCTAAATCCATGGATACTCGAGTACCATAATATACAATGGCATAATAAAACGGCTTCCCTTTTATAAAATGGCAAAATTGAAGTTTCCTTTTTGGAATTTAAAACAAATACATTTTCAAGCCATATACAATTGAATCCATGGATACAGAATCCTTAGTGGGCCGACTGCATACAGGATTACAAAGAATTGATGCAAGCAGCCCTGTGCCAGTGTAGCAACCATTACTATATCTCTCTCATCTCTGCCCAATTAACAACATTAAATTCACAAACCTGACTTGGATGGATGCTTGCTTTCTTTGCTTTATCCGGTTGAGGAAGCTCAATCTGCTAAAACAGTTCATTAAATGAAAATATTTGTTTTACCAAAACAGAGAAGCACACAAGCAGCCAACAGCTCAACATTATTTCAGATTAAGAAATTAGTTACAGTTGCTTCTTTTTTCATTTTATGAGCATGGTATCAATTGCTTATCAAGAAGTTAAGAAGTTACTTAGACGCTATACCAGGGGTCCCCAAACTAAGGCCTGGGGGCCAGATGTGGCTCCCCAAGGCCATTTACCTGGCCCCTGCCCACAGTTTTAGACTTAGGCTCGCCCGAAGTCTGAAATGACTTGAAGACACAACAACAACAAATCCTACTTGATTATCTCATTGGCCAGAAGCAGGCCCACACTTCCCACTGAAATCCTGATAAGTTTACAGTATGTTGGTTAAAATTATTTTTATTTTTAAATATTGTATTGTTATTTCATTTACCAATATTGTAAATGAAATACTGTAAATGAATGATATTGTAATAATATAATATATTGTGTATACATATAATGTTGATAATAATAATATAATGTAATACAATTTAATATTTATTTATTTATTTATTTATTACAGTATTTCTACCCCACCCTTCTCACCCAATAGGGGACTCAGGGAGGCTAATAATAATAATACAATATAATAATATTGTATAATATAATAATGTTAATTATTAGTATATATTACTAATAATATTACGGTATTATGGTTTGGTACAATATAGTAATATATAATGCTAATATTGTGCTATGCTAATAATATAATATATTGTATGTACATACAAATTGTAAGCTGCTCTGTGTCCCCTTCGGGGTGAGAGAGGGTGGGGTATAAATGTAGAAAATAAATAAATAAGTAATTGTTGCTGGGGTTTTTTTTTTTTTGCACTACAAATAAGACTTGTGCAGTGAGCATAGGAATTTGTTCATTTTTTTTTTCAAATGATAATTCGGCCCCTCAACAATCTGAGGGACCATGAATCGGCCCTCCACTGAAAAAGTTTGAGGACCCCTGCTCTATACTATGCATCCAGTCAAACATTAGATACTAACTAATGATTGTTAAAGTTTATTTATTTATAGTATTTATATTCCGCCCTTCTCACCCCGAAGGCACGAGCGAAGACGCAGGCACGAGCTGGCCTCGAACTCATGACCTCTTGGTCAGAGTGATTTGTTGCAGCTGGCTGCTAACCAGCCTGCGCCACAGCCCTGCCTATTAAGTTACTAAGAATAGAAGAATATCTTTACCTATCTTCTTTTCCTCACACCATCTATAATTTTATGTACCTTTGTACAAACAGATCCTACGATTTTGCTTCAGTTAGTAGCCTTATTCCTAGGAATCAACATAGATTCCCTTTCCATACCTGCTGGTATGAACTCTCTATAGTTGCAGTGACTCTGTTTACACATAAAGTACAATCTCCCCTGAATTCAGTGGCATGTACTTCCAAGAAAGCATGGTTGGGGTTATAATGGTTTCCATTATTATTGAAAGCAAAGGAACTAGAACAGTGGGTACCAAATATTGTTCTAGCAGGATCTAGCAGTTCCTTACTGAATACAGTTATATTTCTGTTACTGTGTGGGCATACTTTTGAATTGTCCTGGATTTGTACCAGTTTAATTTGTACTTGTTTAACTTTTAACTGTCAGACTCTAATAACCTTATGTGCCTAAGACAGAACAAAGTAATTCTAAACACAGGACTTATTTGAAACTGTGGAATTCACTGCCATAAAATATAGTTATGGCAGCCAGCCTGGAAGCTTTAAAAATGAATTCAAAAGATGAATTCATAGAGGCTAGAACAGGCATGGGCAAACTAGGGCCCTCCGGGTGTTTTGGACTTCAACTCTCACAATTCCTAACCGCCTACCGGCGGTTAGGAATTGTGGGAGTTGAAGTCCAAAACACCCGGAGGGCCCAAGTTTGCCCATGCCTGGGCTAGGGCCATTAATAGCTACTAGTCAGGAAGGCTATATATCCCTGGAAGTATTCAAGACAATATATCTCTGTACATTAGTTACTGGTGGTTATGAAGTAAAGAAGACACTTCTCTTTTATATTCTTCTTCCATCTTGGACACAATGTTGGACTTCAACATTCATTTTATTATGTTCTAATGTGTACAACTGTCATTTTCCAAGGGTAAAATGATAAGATAGACTCTCGTTGACAGGCAAACTGTATTGCAAAACTCTGCTCACCATTTCTTGATCACTTTTGGTTGCTGTCATTAGCTGCTCCGATATTATCTTTTTCAAGCAACTGCTTAGTAGAAATGCCTAAAAATAGAGGAAATACATTTTAATTTTGGGTTCTGATTATTTTTTTAAATCCTTTTTTATTGACTGGCTGTAGATTAGACTATATCAATCTTGCTCTGTGATTCATTCGTGGCTTTTCAACAACAAAAATTCTTGCCAAATGTTTAATCTTCCTGAGTGCATCCCTACAAATCAGTGGGACAGCACGTATAGCTTATTCAATTATAATCAGGCTTCTCATATATAAGTTCAGATGTCTCTACTAATATGAAATGCAATGACAGAGAGAATAGCTCAAGTAGCTAAGATTGTAAAAGTTACCTTTTTGGACAAGTACTCCCAAAATCTCAAGCTGTGCTACTTGAGTTGTGTCTCCCACACTTTTTTTCTGGCTGATATATGTACACTAATAGTTATTGCTGTTTGCCTTGTAGCTGTGTATGTAAAATATCCCAGGTTTAATTTAACGACAATGTCAATTATAGGAATCTCAGATCAGAGGAAAATGTCAAAAGTGTGTTAGATAAACCTATTCTTCATCATATTATATGAAAACTTCACAGTTCAGAGAAGTTATTTATGGCTTTTATGGGCACCATATTTGATTGTCCTACACCAATATAATGCATGGAACTGATTGGTTTGCTTTTATTAATTTCACGAAGCCATTTCATCAGAGCAGTTTTATAAACATAAACACAAACAATATGATGGCAGGAGAGAAAAGCAATTTAAATGAGGAAAAACACTAAGAAAAAGCTATGGAAATAATTAGGCAGGTGGTTGGGAGTTAATAAGTGGTTTCCTCCAAAATTCAAAGCAGATTGGACGAAACACGGACATACCAACATATGACAACACAAAGGAGGGAAGAGTAGAGGCTACTCTCAGCAAAAGAAGGCCAAGTATCCATTTCCATTTGCCCATAGGTTTTCAATTCCTGTGAAAACATTGGACCAACATTCTCCAACCTCAGGTCTTCCAGATGTCTTGAAAATATAACTCCCATTATACATGACAGGGATGATAGTCTTTTTAGTTCAAGGAATCTGGAGGGTACCAGGTGGGGAAGGCTGTACTAGAACAGTGGTTCTCAACCTGTGGGTCCTCAGGTGTTTTGGCCTACAACTCCCAGAAATCCAAGTCAGTTTACCAGCTATAAGGATTTCTAGAAGGCCAAAACACCTGGGGACCCATAGGTTGAGAACCACTGCACACCTAGCAATTGCTACTTCTATTAAGAAGTTAAGAAGACATTTCATTACTTGGATGAGAGAAGCACCTGAAGGGATGTGACTACAGCAGGCATGGGCAAACTTCAGCCCTCCAGGTGTTTTGGACTTCAATTCCCTACCGAGTGTCACGAATTGTAAGAGTTGAAGTCCAAAACACCTGGAGGACCAAACTTTGCCCATGGCTGGACTACAGGGTCTTTTGGTTTGTTTAACACTTTCCCCTCCCTGGGGAGATGCCTAGAAAAACATATTTTGAATGTGTTATAGGGGAAAGCAGCTCAGATTTGGAGTAAGCAAACTGTAGCTGGCAAAGGATAACTTACGCTCATCCTTTGCTTCTTTTTCCAAAAGTCCCTCCTCCAAAATATATTAAAATAAATTGGACCTGGGAATGACTCTTTTTAAAAAATGTCACCAGAACAAACCTGTTTTGTGTTGAAGACGATCCATCTCCATGTATCTGAATCGTTGTACTCAAACCTGAGTTCCAAAAACTGGTCAAGTCCTTGACCTGTAACAGATCCCTGAGCATTTAAAAAAGAAAGAGAAATACAATGAAGCAGTGCTACTGATTCAGATATTTTCCAATCTGCATTGCTGCCAAGTAATATCTGCAACAAAATCTGGATATCTCAGGCTCCTTCTACACTGTCATATAATCCAGTTCAAAGCAGATAATCTGTATTTTATATGGCAGTGTAGAAGGGGCCTCAGTTGTTTCAGTGGCAGCTCACTCTTTTAACCATAAAAACGACCCCAAAAAAGCGGTTCCCACCGCAGTGTTTTTGCTTTATGTGCCATGCTCCCTTGCTAACCAGATTTTCTCAAAAGACAATTCCCAAGGGAATGCTACAAAATGAACTGTATTTTGGGAGAGAGGGTTGTATTTTTGGGAGGATTTTTAGGATGACTTCTACAGCTTGCCCAAAATTGCTCATAGTTTCCTTTGGGAGGAATCATAGAATTAGATGAGTCCACAAGGGCCATCTAGTCCAGGGCTTAGTAATAGGAAAACAGGTGAGCTCGATCTTTTCTTGCTGCATTAAAAACAGTTATTTTAAGAGATTGGAAATATAGGAACAAGTCAAGAGTACTCTTCTTCATCACTTGAAATGTTGGGTAAGCACAAAATCAGTTTGTCCAGGCTGGGGTTCTACTCCCACTGAAATCACTGCTGAACTCAGCCCTAAGTCCCAAAGTCCATCTTTTGGGAGCCATTAGAAATAAAAGGTAAAGGTTTTCCCTTGACATTAAGTCTAACCGAGTCCGACTCTAGGGGTTGGTGCTCATCTCCATTTCTATGCCAAAGAGACAGCGTTGTCCACAGACTCCTCCAAGGCCATGTGACCAGTATGACTGCATGGAGCGCCATTACCATCCCGGCAAAGCGATACCTATTGATCTACTCAGATTTGCATGTTTTCAAACTGCTAGGTTGGCAGAAACTGAGGCTGACTATGGGAGCTCACCCTGCTCAGTGGATTTGAACCACCGAAATTCCAATCAGCAAGTTCTACAGCTTAGCTGTTTAACCCACTGAGTCATCACGGGCCCCTGCCATTAGAAATACATGCACATAATTAAGACGGGTGCACCGATAGTGTCCAGATCTACCGAAATCCACAGATTACATCCTGTTTCAATTGCTGCAATGCACTAAATATGGGTCTGTTTTTAGAAAGTTTTCAGAAACCTTCAAAATCTTGTGGCCAGATTGATGACCAGGGCTGGGTTACAAGCAACACATAACACTCTTGTTGCAATAGCTTCAAGGGCGACTGGTTTATTTCTGGTCAGAATGCCAAGTATTGCTTATGACTCATGAGGCCCTAGACTGCTTGGCTCCAGACTATCTGAAAGCTCATATCTCCCTATATGAACTTACCTGAGCTTTAGAGTCCACGGGGAATGGCATTTTCTGAACTCCACATTATTGCTGTGTGATTCCTCCAAGACCACAGGACTCTCCCCAGTGGCCCCCTCTCTGTTCTCCAAGACCTTTTCCCTAGTTGAACATTTGCCACGGACTGGTTGTGCTAAAGGGTCTTCTACTGAATATGTTGTTATCCTAGTTGCGTTTTATATGCCTTTTAACTATTCCGAATTAGTGCTGTTTTTAATAGGATAGTTTACTTAATTGTCTTTTAACACTTCAATTAAAATAATTTTGTTCAGGTGTATTTGTTTTCATCTGTGCTGTGATCTACCTTTGGGTCCCATGTTGGAAGAAATGTAGGACATTAAATAAACTGATCTCTCAGAATCCTCCATCCACCTACCAATGCCCATGCTGGCTGGAGGACTTTGGGAGTTGTAGTCCAACCAAGTACTTTCCCAAGCTCTGCTCCTTTGTAAAGAAAGGCAGTGATAATTCTCAGTTAGCATCACACACTGTGGTTAAGTACCTGAAAAGCATCAAGTTGGTACTTACCAGAAATGTGACCTGCCAGCACCTCACCCGGTTGATCTTGAAGCTGACCTCTTTGATCTGGTTACTAGGCAACTTTATGCAGCAGCTAATCTCATTATTTCCAACATGAATAGCAGCTGTACAGCCTACTTCGGGGTAGTCACAAGAGCAAGGATCAAGCTGTATATAGCCATAGTGCTGGACCTCCTGAACCAGCTCTAAGAACTGTACAAGAGAAACAGAAACTGGAGGAGAACAGTGGGTTATATATGACATGATGCAGGAAGATGGCAAGGGCTAGCAACTTCACCAAGTGACTGGAAGCCACATGCTATATTTTTATTGTAAAAGTTACTTATGTAGACTACAGCCCCCCAAATCCTTTAGACAACATGGCCACAAGGCGATGTTAGCCAGACCCTCTGTGTTACAGCATACATTATAATCCAGTTCCAGACTCTGGTACAGAGCTCCTGTAGATATCCAGAAGCTAATAACCAATACTACAGTTTACGATCCCAGGTTTAAAGAGCCACGGTCCTACGTTTAACATTAATGCAGGAGTTCTCCCGCTGCTCACTTTGAAGTCAAAATGTCAAATGCCATATGTTAGGTGGGGAATGATTAATACGTTGAGAAGAATTTACAGCAAAATTCCAGGAGTTGTTGAGCACTGCTTATTTAATTAATGCTCTGCTAGTAATCTGCACAAGGCATTCTTGACAATGTCTTCAAACAGGAGCAAAAGTAATTGCTTTCCTTTTTCTTGGCAAGTCATTTGTGAACCTCACATTTGCTGGGGTTCAAAGCACATGACCCAGATGAAAATGAAAAACTGCAAATAAAAAAATTGCTATTTTTCATATGAGAACATTGCTCTAAAACTCTCCAAGTCCTCCAATACAACTCTATGGTCAACTTCAACTGATGATCAAAGATTTTTAAAGATAACATTTTCATCAAATCAGTGAATAATCAAATCCACAAAAATCAAACCTGCAAATGTGGAGGGTCGGCTGTACAGTCTTGGTTTGTATGCTCAAGTATTTGGCATTAACCAGGATGGGAAATACACAGCCCTCTAAATGTTGGTGGACAGCAACTCCTATCTGCCCTAATCAGCAAAATTAATAGTGAAGGATCTTAAGAACTACAGGATCAAATGTTCCTCACCTTTATACTATAGGAAAATGGCAAAGTGAAATTGCCACTTGTGTTTCTTTATGAGGCCCCATCTACACTGTTATATAAAATCCAGATTATCTGCTTTGAACTGGATTTTATTTATTTATTTACCATATTTATATCCCGCCTTTCTCAACCCTGAAGGGGACTTCAGGCGGCCTTACAACAGGCAGCAGTTTGATGTGACACACACATATATCAAATAAACAATTACAATTAAAACCAATAATTAAAACATGAATAATTAAAAACATCAATTAAAATCATGCGATCCAAAATATAATCCAGGGCTGTCCCCTTTGTCAATCACATTGCTTCATAGTTACATATTGCACTGCTCCAATTACTTATCGAAAGCTTGGTCCCAAAGCCATGTCTTGAGTTTTTTCCTGAAGGTCAGGAGAGAGGAGGCAAATCTGATCTCACTGGGGAGGGAGTTCCATAGCAGTGTAGACTAATATAATCCAGTTTAAAGCAGATAATTTGGATTTAATATGGCAGTGTAGATGGGGCCTCAGACACACAGCAAGTTACATTTCCACCCCTAAGCAAATATATATAGTACAAGTCGTATTTGAAAGAATGCCATTGTTCCTGTAGAGAAATGGAAATGCATAGAGACAGAGGCCAAGGTAGCACAAATATATGCCAGCGTAGTTATGTTGGATCCCAAGTTAAACAACCAACTACATAATAGGCAGTATGGCCTTGAATCCGCCTACCGAACAATATTCAATTATTTCCATATTCCCAGGTCAGAAGTGAGAAAATAACTGTGTGTGCTTTCAAAATGATTGGCTGCCCGGGGACTGCATTTGTGCAACCTCTGCGAAAGCGCAACAGCTTGCATAATGATTTTTTTACGCTAAGCTAGTAACTCAGCTGGATTTCAAGGATAAAGATAGTTGTAAACACATCAGCACAACAGCAAGGGTTCCAGTGGACTGGGTCTGCCTTCACCTCTGTCTCCTCCTTCAAGCAAATGTTTCAAGTAGAACTGCAACTAACTGGAGGCATACGTAAAACAGTTGCATTAATGGGACAGGACTTCTTTAAAACCCTGGGTTTCGTTGTTTCCACCATCTGGAAGTTGAACACAATCTAGCACCCCTCCATTACAGCAGGGCCCTCCAGCAGGAAATGGATTTAAGAACGTGGAAAAGTGGGAATTGCACTACAATCTTATGTTGCATTTGACCTCGAGCTGTGGGGAGAAGTGGGTAATTGATAATCATAATTATCATCATCATCATCGCCAGATTGGACACACACTGCTGCTCTGTACAGGGTTATATTTATAAAAACAAAAATGGAAACAATTGGATATATTAGATTTTGAATAACTACAGAGGCCATACTGTAGTTACTCAAAATACAAAGCGTTTCAAAACGATAGACCCAATTTCGAAGCAGTAGTGATTGTATAAGATATCCAATACAGTAAGATTTCTGAACTTCATGTCAACATTCGGAAGCCACAGATAATAGCAAAACCTCTTGGAATGAAGAACTTCTGGCCCAGGAATACCATAGAATTGCATTACAGGATCTAGAAAATGCCTAAACAGAGTAAACTCTAGGAATATCTAGTTTCTCCAGCATGACTGTATGGTCAATTTCTGTCAGATTGTACTAGAGGAACTAGAGATTTCTAGGAATCTCTAAGGCCCCTTTTACACTGCCATATAACCAAGATTAACAAAGCAAATAATCCACATCTGATCTGGATTATATGAATCTACACCACCAGAAAATCCAGTTCAAAGCAGATAATCTGGATTTATATGACAGGTCCCTCCTACAAGTCCTCCAGCTTGATTCTATGAGCAACATTTGATGGAATTTGACTACAGAATTACACTGGAGGACCTAAGGTTTCCTAGAGGAAACATTTTCATCAAATCCGTAAATAATCAAATATGCAAATATTGAGTTGTCAAATTGTATGCAGTTGTCAAACTGTAGCATTGTATTTGAAATGAGCCTAATACTTTTTTAAAGTGTTACCTTCATTTTGTTTGGTGCCTTTTGGAAGATCTGAAGTTTCTGCATCTGCCCATCACTAGGCCTGAGCCACTTCTTTTCAATTTCCTGTACAACCTTTTAAACACAAAAAGTCAAAAATGTTGATACCTCAGTTATCTCTAATTTATATATTCTTTTCTGCGATGCAAGCAGTAAGTCCAGAATCTTTTGGGACCTTGGCCAGTAACCCCTTCTAGTACCTGCATTACAAAAGTAGCAGCGGAGAGAAGTTTCATAGTAGCTGTAAGTTTTCCAGGCTGTATGGCTATGTTCCAGAAGCATTCTCTCCTGATGTTTCACCCATATCTCTGAGGTAGGCATTCTCAGATGTTGTGAGGTATATTGGAAACTAGGCAAGTGAAGTTTATATGCCTGTGGAAAGCCTTCAACAACACACAGTTCCATGGTAGTTCAGAGATGATAACACTCATCATTCCTATTATAAAGCAAGTCCCATTAGGACCATAAAATACTGCTGATGCAAGTACCATTGTTTGCATAATCGCAATTCAAATTACTGTTGTGGGCTGAACTGTTAAAACTATAGATTCATAGAGTTGGAAGGGACCACAAGGGCCATCCAGTCCAATCCCATCCTTCTATTCAAGAACACACAATCAAAGCACCCCTAACAGATGGCTAGCTTATTTATAAGTCTCCAAAGAAGGAGCTTCGATCACACTTTGAGGCAGAAAGTTCTACTATTGAAATATCTTACAGTCAGGAAGTTCTTCTAATGTTCAGGTGAAATCACCTTTCCTGTAATTTGAACTCATTGCACTGAGTCCTACTTTGAATTAACTTGCTCTGCATGAAGAAGGAGCCAAACGTCAATTTGATATTTAGGGTAATTACAATCTAATAGAGAGAGCTATTAGGAGAACATTCATATAGCTATTAACTCTTCTAAGTTAGTAACTATAATGCCGTTAATGTACACTACATTGTGTAGATAAGGCATGGACAGACTTTGGCCCTCCAGGTGTTTTGTGTGAGGATATGTAAAAGAGGCACCATGATGTGGTGAGTTAGCTAGAAAGGGCATGTGGTGACAGCTGATTGGCTGAGCCAGCTAGGAGCCAGAATTCCAACTGGCTGCTGTCTCTAGCTTGGTACTGAGGCAAACGGTTTTAACTGCCACTTTCATCTCGGAGAGGGAGGAGAGCAGCTGACTGAAAATGGTCAGGAAGGAAATGGCTGCCATACTCTCCAAAGCCTGATTATTTATAAGGCAAATGAGGCATATTTAAAGATGGTTTAAAGGGACTGTTTATTCCTTATGTTCTCTGTGTGATTTCAGAAAGACTTTTGAACTGAAGTAAAGATACTGTTACTTGTTACACAAGCCTGAGTGATATTTTATTATACTGCAGGTTTTATCTTGATTCAGAAACTGTGGTAAAGCTTCTATTTATTTATTTCTAAAACCCTCAGCATTAACTTAGACTACATCGTGTAGATCAGGCATGGGCAGACTTTGGCCCTCCAGGTGTTTTGGATTTCAACTCCCACAATTCCTAACAGCCTACCGGTTGTGCTAAAAATAAAAACTGGTTGGATGTCCCTTATCTGGATTTCCAAAATGCTCCAAAATCCAGATGACATCTAACCAGTTTCCTCCATCAATTACAGAAAGGACATGGGACAAATTGAAAAAAATCCAAGATATGTAAGCAACACCTGCATTATAGTGCAGCTCGGTCTGAGCTAAGCCTGGAATGGTGGCTGCAGATCTGACTTCTGAAACCCAGATTTTCAAGAACGGACTATCTTTCCAAAAGGGCTTTCAATAGTTTGTTGTACTACTTTTAGTTACTTTTCAGAAATGAATATTTCACTGTTAAAGAAAAATTTGTTTGCCATTAAATCAAAATTGCCTTTGACCTTTGTGACTCTCCTAGTCACTCTATTATTAACAGGTCTTGCAAATTCAGAGCTGTAGCTCCATTGATTAAATCAATCCATCTGTAATGTGGTCTTATCTACCTCCTTCCAATTTCCCCATAAATATAATTTCCCCCTGCAGAGAGTCAGATCATCTCATGACATCTTCAGTTTGGTCATTTTGGCTTCTAGTGAGAGTCCAGGCTTGACTTGCTCTAGTATCCATTTATGGGATTTTCTGGCAGTCCATAATTTCCTCAGGTCTGATTCTCTGCTTTAATTTATAAGACATTTTAATTACCTTTCAAAATTACCCTTCATATGGGTGAATTTGCCGTTTTAATTACAATCTTTTTTTGTTTTTGCATATGCTTGCAGTGTATTTACATTAATTTTGCAAACCTTCCTGAGTCTATCTTATCATGAAAAAGCAGGATATAAATGAGAAAATCTGTTACAATGTCAAGGAAACTGTGTGCATCTGATTTTAACAGGAAAAAAGAGACAAAAAGTACAAAACTCTGCAATGTTTTATTGCTTATATTGTTAAATCAGCCTCTCTCTGACTTTTTCTCAGCCAGGTTCACGCTTTAAGTGCCCCAGTGCATAGCAGGGGAGCAACTCTAAGAAGCAAACCTTGGAAGAGGTTGTTAATAATGCTTAGCTATGGATTTCTTCTGCTTTTAACACCATCATGCTGGTTTTATATGGCTGAGTCAGCTTAAATACCATATTTCTGCATTCACATCTAGTTTTGCTTTGTTTTTCCTGTATAGTTTACCTGATTAGTATATATATAAAAGTAGTGGGGTGGAATGGTAGCCAGGACATGTTGTCACACTTGCTGTTAAAAAAAATCCTAATTTTAAACAATTTATTTTCAGAAGCACAAAAAACTGCTTGTTCTGGATGTTACCTGCATATAGAGTAAATTCACTGCAGTTCTACAGTCCACAAGCATTTTATCGAGGGAAGGATCCATGTACCTGTCCAGTGAAAGGAATCGTGTTAAAAACATATACAGAACAATGTGACATGAACAAAAAATATATCTAACAATTTTCTAGCAAAATGAAATAGCTCCAAGTGTTGTGCTTAAAATGGGATTTAAGCAACAAATGCTTATGAGAAGAAGCAAAGGTGTCTTGACAAGATAACAGGTTCATTAGTTAACATATTGTAGCATCTGCTGTGAGGCTACTTTCCGAGAATACTGGAAAATAACTACTGTTAAGTGCGGCAGGAAAAGGTGTGATATCTGCCAACGCATCCTTAAGATGCATGCTTTGATTTGTTTCAATTTAAAAAGTTTAACTAGGACTGGATTATTGCCACTTTGCCAAAATATTGGACAATCAATTACAATCTCCCTAAAAGGGCAGAAATAATTTGGCAATAATATAAATCAGGAAGTGTGCAACCTATTGTTGTAGCCCAGCCTCCAACTGAGCTGTCAGGTGAGCCTGAGACTGGCCCCATTCACGCTGTGATTGTCCCTGCACCTGCCTTGCCAGAGGACTCTGGTTGTGGGTCTGAGATGCAAGCAACAGTTTGTCCCAGTGGATTCTGGGACCAGAGACAGAGTGGTTGCAAACAGGCAGTTTGAACTGCATTCTTCACAGCAGTCAAGGTCGGATCTCCAGGTGTCAGATGGTCATTCTACTTTGGATGAAGGAGCTGATAAAGTGGAGAGAGATAATGAGTTTGACAGGAAGAAAGTGATAACTCACCAGAGGAGGGAATGGGAGTTTGTGAGAAGAAGTAGACGGTTGGTTTTGAAGCAAAATAATGAGCAATCTTCTCATGGAAAAAAGACATTGAATTTCCCTTAAAATGTTTTGCTTTCTCCAACACAGCCAGAGGTGGTAATATTGCTAATCCAAGAGAGAAAGATCTTTGCTCCGTGTTCCTGTGCAGCTTTGGATCTTGCTTCAAGTTCCAGCCTTGCTTCTACCTGTGAATCTAGTTGAGTGTTCTAGTGACTTTGCCATTTGGATTTCTATTCTAGCCAAGACTGTAGCCTTGTGTTCCAGCATTGACCTTGTACCTTGGATTGCCTTGGAGTTTGATCCTGCATTTTAGCCTTGTTTCCTGTGTTTCCAGTTTGTCTCATGCCTTAGATTTAATCCTTGATATCTGGTTTGGATTATTCTTTATACCTTTTGTGGGACTTACTTTGAAATTTGGTTTGGACTATGTTCTTTGAGTGACTTTTATTGACTCTGGCTTCAAGATTTTCAAGTTCTTTGTTCTTGTGGACTCAAACCACAATTATTGACTTTGAACTGATTTTGCTATTGCTTGCATAATCTTCAATAAACAACTTTTTTGCTAAATTCTGAGGCTTCAGTGTGGTTTTGAGGTGCCTACGCAGCCTAGGGGTGCATCACTATTAAAGTCCATTAATGAAGAAAGCTGTTAGCTCAGGCATGGGCAAATTTCAGCCTCCAGGTGTTTTGGACTTCAATTTTCACAGTCCAATAGCCGGTGTAAGCTACCCCGAGTCCCTTCGGGGAGATGGTGGCGAGATACAAGAATACATTATTATTATAGTTGTTGTTGTGGTAATGGAAGTCCAAAACACCTGGAGGGCCAAGGTTTGCCCATGCCTGAGCTAGCTTCAACTTATAGTGACCCCATGAGTGAGAGACTTTCAAAGAAACCTTCTACTCTAATCAGATCTTATAAACTTAGGCTGAGTTACTCCACCTGTAATACAGTCTCCTCCTTCTCCTACTGTCTTCAGTTTTATTGAGGATTGTATTTTCCAATGAATCATGTTGTTTTATGATGCGTCTAAAGTATGATAGCCTCAGTTAAATAATGTTTGCTTCTTGTGAAACTTCAGACATAATTTATCTTTTTGGTAATACATGATATCTATAACATACTCCTCCAGCACCACAAATGCATTGATTCTTGACCCTACCCCCTTTTATGTCAGTTTTCTTCCTTGCTGGTACTCAGCCCGTAGAAACTGAACAAATAGCTTTTTCCTCCTCTAACATATTCATTTTAATGATGAAAATGTAATACATCTTGCTTATTAAAAACTTCAGTTTCCTGCTCACCATTTTCTGATCCCAATTTTACAAGACGGCTCCTTCATGCTGCGAAGACTCACATAGGGCAGTTCAAATTCAGCCAGTTTTTTCAGTACTAGAAGGATAAAGAGGGGGAAAATGACCATTTCTGAAATGCCATTTAATATTGATTTTTTAATATATTTAAAACACATATGAGTTACACAAAAGGTTGTGTACACTATGCTAAATATCCTGTATTGATGCAAGCTTTGTACAAACAGAAGCTGAATTCTGTGACTTGTGAACTATGGAATTTTTGCATAATCAACCTTCCTTTCTTTTCTCTCCTTTCTCTCCTTTCTTTCTTTCTTTCTTTCTTTCTTTCTTTCTTTCTTTCTTTCTTTCTTTCTTTCCACTGGTCACAAAAGGTGCAAGGAGCATTTCTATTTCCTTGTATTTTTAATGAGGAAGGGATGGGTGCAAAGAATAAATCTCAAAAATTACTAGCATTAGAGAAAACGACATAATATTGTTGCTCTTCTGAAATACCCATTACCAGGTGAAGAAGCCTGATTAACATTTAGATTATTTCTTAAAATGCACCTGTATAAGAAGGAACTTGGCCACGGTTCCATGTGGGTCTGTTAACATCCCAGCTGAATTACTCAATGCATTGCAAATGGACCTGTTTAGAAGCTTCAACGAATGCAAAAGACATTAGCTACAATTTAACTGGCACTGTCTATGCTGCATGTATCACACCAGCAATGAGAATTTCCTGGTTCTCTTAGTACATCCAAGCGCCATTCAAAGAGTGGTGCTTTCTTTTAAATTCTGAATGGCTTGGGGTCATAGGCCTCTTCTACACTGCCATATAATCCAGATTATCAAAGTGGATAATCCACATTATCTTCTTTAAACTGGATTATATTCTTGAGGGCCAAAGTTTGCCCATGCCTGCTTTAAAGTAACTTTTCTACACTCTGAGTATAGTAGTTTTCATGGCATGAATTCTTGGGCGATTTCTCATTCCTGCCTCACCATGAATGATGCTGAAATGTGCTTCCTCCATTTTGCCTGTTGAAGCCAAAAGTAAGTGGCTGTTAGGAATGGTAGGAATTGAAGTCCAAAACACCTGGAGGGCTAAAGTTTGTCCATGCCTGCTTTAAAGTACTACAGCTCTCTGTGTCCTCCATCCAGCATGTCCACTGGCTACACTAGTTGAGGAATTCTGGAATTTGCAATGCAAAAGTTATTATTTTCAAATACTGCTGATACTCATGCTAATCTCCTGTAAAAGCTACATAGTGGAAGCTGAAGATATGCATATGCAACAGGACACTCAAGTCCATATGATTCCTTGTCCAATCCTATACATCTCCCAAGACACATGCTTCACTCTCTCACAAAATACAACTTGAACATGTCCCAGTTCAAAAAGCAAGACTTGTGGAGCAAATCACCATCATTTTTCTAACTAAAAAATAGGAGCAGGCAAGGAAAAGAGAGTGTAAATGTAAGCCAAATTGTCCTACATTTTACATGTGATGAAAGCTTTACTTCTAGGAAGTGGTGTATCTAAATTTGGCCCTTAAATCTAACGCCATACAAATTTGAAAAGAAATAGTTACTTCCACACCACTGTCTCCCAGTTTCCCGAACATTCAAGACCAGCAAAGGAAAGTGATTGCAGCGCTTACTGGGTGATGGCTACGCAAAGCATTTCTTACCAGACAGCTCTCCATTGTTGTGATCTTGAATAAGAAATAAGCTGAAATATCCTATTAGTTCTCTTGAAAGCTCAATCTTGTAGGATACAACCTGGGGGAAAGAGAGGAATACTTTTCTTTAAATCTGTGAAGAGAAAAGCACGCCAGACAACACCTACTTAAAAATAACCCTTTTCAACACCACGGAATAGAAAAATTCAAAAAACTGATCTTTGTTGTTTTCTTGCAGAGACTGAGAGAAACAAAATCACCAAGGTGATACATTTTAATGGATTAATGGTAATTGCTGCAAACTTTCACATTTCACAAAACATGATGTGAATATGAAAAGGCTCCTACATGTCTACTGTTGCCAGTTCTGTGGGTCTATTTGCCCCAGTTCTTTTCCCTAGGAATTAGAGATATAATCAATTTTAATTATTTATTTTAAGTTTATGTTTTATGCCTAAAAGCACTGCACAAGTGCTGTTTGTAAGCCGCCTTGAGTCCCCCTCGGGGTAGAGAAAAGCGGGATATAAAAATGGTAAATAAATAAATAAAAATATATAATCCAAATAGTCATCATTTACAACTCCGGGTTGTGTCAATAAGAAATAAGCACCTTTTACAGAGGTATAGTCTTCCAAAAATTATTTATGGTTTATGAACAAATAACTACATATTGATGTTTAAAACAAACTATGTGCTGCTATATGTCTGGAAGAATAAAATCTGGTTTAAAAATAAAACAATTCCTAAATATAACTTTTTTATTGTATCAGAAGCAAATTGAGAACATACTGCAAGTTGCTTCTGGTGTGAGAAAATCGGCGTTACCCAGGGGATGCCCGGATGTGTTATCATCCTGCAGGGGCCTCTCTCATGTCCCCACATGGGAAGCTAGAGCTGACAGGCAGGAGCTCACCCCGTCTTGCAGATTTGAACCGCCAACCTTTAGCTCAGCAGTTCAGCCAGCAAAAGGGTTTAACCCATTGTGCCAAAAAAACTAAATAAATATAACTGAAAATGGTTCATATCTGAGAATGTTAATCTCATTTGTAAAAGAAGCATATTTTGGAAGATTGCCTTTTTCAAAGAAACCTTTGCCAAGTTTTCAAAATGAGTTACCTCTAGCACTCTTTCAGCAGTATCTGAGGTCTGGACATCAATTCTGAGATATCTCCCATCAGGAAGATAAACATCCAGAAAGGCTCGTTGGGTCTGGATTTTGAAAGTGTCCTGCAAGATATGAAAACACATTTGAAGCCTTTGCTGATGATGGCAAGAAACCTTCAAATTCTTTAGACAAATATGCTGGGTGATGAGCAAACTGGGAAAGAATGGTGACTTGAAAAAAGAGGTAAAATATTAACTGTATGCCCTTAACTGAAGTATAAAGAAAATGGATAACATTATAGTATGGAAAGACTCAAGAAAAAGATGGTAATATACAAGGCTGCAGCATTTATCATGCTAATCAATTACAGAATTTTCACTGCTATGGCTTCATCCTGCAGAATCCTAGTTTGGCAAGAGACTAGAAGTCTCTGGTAGAGAATTCTGAATACATACAGAATGCCAAATCAAAGGAATCTAGACTTTATCCTCGGTATTCCTTTGATTTGGCATTCCGTTAAAGTCGTATTGAAGAGCTGCAAAATATGCACTGTGAAAGAGATGCAGTTAATAAGAGTTCTGATCTCTCAAAAAGGTGCTCCAATGACTATATTATTTTCTGTGTAAGTGCTTATGAATAAATGGAAGGGAGTCAGCCTTTTTAGATAAGGCATTTCTCTTTTGTTCACACAAGACGTCTCTTCTGAAGTACCATTTGTGCAGCATATGACTGCATACAATGAAGAACAAAGCACATTTTCCTCTTTCAGAAGTATATAGAAATGTATATAGATTTGATTAAAACCCATAGTTTGAAATAACCTTAATCAAATGGCAGCCTTACTATCTAGACAGTTGTAGACTCCAGATAATTGGTTCTTCAGTGTTTCCCCTTATCATTAGACTTTTCATGATTAGCAGAAGTCATTATGAAGATAACAGTGATTCTCTGTGCTCCCATTTGCTACACTCTTATATCCATTCAACTGAGAATAAATTCCACTAAACCCACTGGAATTTGTTTCTGAGTATAGTGATACAGGATGCTACCATTAAACCACATTTGTCAGACTCAAGGCTCACAGTCCCACCATGTCACCAGGGCTCTTAAGATGCTGGACTACAACTCCTATGTTCCTCATTATTTGACATCATGACTAGAGCTGATGGGAGTTGTGATACAGCAACATCCAGAAGGCTGCAGTTTGTTTTGTTTAGTCAGGAGAGTGAGGCTTGAATTTAGATGCAAGACTTTTGGATATGATGTCTGACTTTGAAATGTTATTTAATTTTTCCCCAACCTCAGAGCCACATGTGCTGTTGGGCTGCAATCCCCATTATCCCCAATCTGCGTGGTGGATAATTGAGAGTTGTCATTCAATACATTCTGAGGGCCCAAACTGTGTCAAAACTAAAGAGCAGTGACTATGATATAAAGAAGTTAGAGTTGACCCTCTGTATCCACAGATTCTCCATCCATTGATTCAATGGCCCTTTGGAGGCCATTCTGCATGTTAAACTGTTGGTCATATTTTTGGGAAAACAACAAGACCCTTCTCCAGTGGTTCTCAACTTGGTTCTCAAGTAGTGGATCTACTCCAGTGGTTCTCTCCAGATGTTTTGGCCTTCAACTCCCAGAAATCCTAACAGCTGGGATTTCTGGGAGTTGGAAGCCAAAACACCTGGGGACCAACAGGTAGAGAACCACTGCCCTACTCGGTCCTCTTAAAATCTGCTCAGAAGGGTTGGAAACCTCTATTAAACAATTTTGGGGTGTTGTGGAAAACTGCAAAGAGGACAGAAAGAGATGGGGAGATAAAACAGCCAGTTTGCCACTGAGTTTTGTATATTGAAAACGACAGTAGGCTCACATCCATGTTCAATCATTGAACCTTCTTAGAGTACAAAATTCGACACTGAAGAACTATGAGCATTATTTTCTGTTTGATAGCTACAAACCCACGTAATTGCATACTTTTCTCTCCTAATCCTTCTTTATGTTTCTTTGGAACACTTTGCAAATAATAGCTGACAATCAGAAGAGTCGAAATAACCTAAATGCACTTAATCTCAATATATTTATTTCTCTCCTTTATGTAAGTACTTTTTCTTTGCTATCACAAATCTCCTTGTTTGGTGCATGAAGGTGACAGAAACAATTCTGTTATTAAAGCTAAATGAGGCATAGTGATTTGGGTTATAAGTACCATTAAACGACTGCAAATTGCTAGTTGCTTAATATGTTATATTTGTACTATTGATGTGGATGAATAGTCCCAACCGGACTGTTTTTTTCAACCCTACAATGTCCTGGAGCATTTGGAAACTCCTACTAGCAATAGCCATCACAAAGAAGAATACTAGTGATTTCAGTCCAACACACTATGGAAGGCCATACTTTGCTTACTTGATGTAAATCTAGGTATACTAAAATTCCCTTTAACAGTTTACCAATTATCACTGATGTACCCACCATGTCCTTCTTTCCAATCTATATCCATATTGCTGGGAGATCCACAGCCCAGTTCCTAGGTCTTTTCCATGAATGACCTTATTGAAACAGAACGTACAGTAATGTCTCACTTATCCAACCTTCACTTATCCAATGTTCTGTATTATCCAACACAGTCTGCCTCCTGCCCGGATCCACAGCTCTTTCTCTAAACAGGAACATGAAGCGGCGCAACACACCCAGCAATGCTCCCAAACAAGTGGCAGACTTGTTGTAAAACATGTTTTGGGGCTTAATTTGTAAATCATAACATAATTTTATGTTTAATTGGCTTTTCCTTAATCCCTTCTTATTATCCAGCATTTTCGCTTATCCAACGTTCTGCTGGCCCGTTTATGTTGGATAGGTGAGACTCTACTGTAATGGATTTCTGGTTTCAGTTTCAGGTGAGGAAAAAAACCATGAGAGTTTGTTTTTTAAGGAAAAGGAGCCTACTGCTGAAATACATCTATTATGCACAAGACAAGTTCAAAAAAAGTTGTGAAAAGCCTCAGGGCCATTAGCATGTAGAGGTTGGTGGTGTGCCCTGCCCACAACCATCATAAAAAGCTATTCTTGCTATATAAAAAAAATAGGAAAAAGATAGGAAATGGAGATCCTTTAAGCTGCCTCCTACTCTTACTGTGTTTATTAGTTAGGGGGTCTTTCCAAATGGCATACTTTGTTGTTGACCGTTCTATGAACGAGAGTCTTCTTAGTCACCCTCTCATCAAGGTCTTGCAGATTCAGGGCCATGGCTTTATTTCCATCTGTAATGCAGCCTTCCTATTTCCTTACAGCCTTCTACCTTACCAAATACGTATTATTGACCTTTTTAGTGAGCCAGGTCTTTCCATGATATATCGAAAGCACAACTGTCTCAGTTTGGTCAAGTTGGCCTTTGGGGGGAAGTTCAAGTTTCCTTTGCATAGCCATCATCCTAACAGACGGCAGTATCTGAATAATTTTTCTCCAGCAACATTTCAAATAAGTTCATTTTCTTCCTATCAGCACTCTTCACTGTCCAGATTTCACGACCAGAAATAGAAATGGGAAATGTGATGGAACGAACAATCCTAACTATAGTATTCAATGATAAATCCTTACATGTCAGATTCTTGTCTAGTTCCTTCTTTAAACTATCCTTCAACTGTAAACCTGCCTTTCCACTTTGCTGTCTTTAATAAAAATTCCGAGTCTTTGCTATTTTGTGCTAGTATGCGATATTATCTGCACATCTTTTTTCCTCAAATTCTCACTTCTCTTTCCTTTAGTAAAACAGATAGGGTGATAAAATGCAGTCTTGCCTGATATCCTTGCCTAGTGGAAAGTATTCTATTTATCAGTATTCTGTCCTGACAGTAGCTTCTTGTCCTGAGCACAGTTTACACATCAGAACAATCAAATGTTTGGCACACCCATTTCTTTAAGAACGAACCATAGTTTTTCATAACTTACATGACCAAAGGCTTTACTATGAACTATGAAGCACAGGCTGATTTTATTTCAAAAATGTGGTGCTCTCCATTATCCAGCAGATGTTTTAAATAAGGTCTCTAATGCCTCTTCCTCTCCTGAACCCAGCTTGGATAGCTGGCATTTCTTCCTTCCAATAGGTAAAAGTATTTGTTGTAGGATTTTGAGCATCACTTTAGCTGCACAACAAATTAATACAGTGGTAGAATGGCTACTGTTTTCATTCACATCCTCTTTCTTGGAGATAAGAATGTATATTGAGTGTTTCCAATTTGTGTGCCATTCTTTTATTTCCATATTTGGTAGAACTAGAATAGATTCTCTGGTGTTCTGCTATCTGTTTCTGATTATTTATTTCTCCCAAATGCTATGAGTACAGATTCCACTTTACTTGTCAAAACTGAATGTTCATTTTCCCTTGAATTAATCTATCAATTCCTTCCTCTCTTTTATAATGTTCTTCTGCTTACATCATTTTTGTATTTCCACTTCCTCATATAATGTGCTCTCCTACTGATCAGTTTTGTGTTAATTTTTCTCTTTGATTGGCACAAATACCAACTGATGATCTTGATGCAACCAATTAAAAACATTCCTGTTTATACAGGCCTTTAGTGAAAGAAACTAAGCTGGAGTGATAAGAAACACCATAATGTGTATGGACTGGAACAAAGTGCAATATGATCTGATGTGATGCCACAAGAATGTGAATGTATATTATTGTTGTTTTAAACTGTGTATTTTATGATTTATACTTTTTATCGATGTATTTGGATTGTTGCTAATATGATTTTAATATGTTGTAAGCTGCTTTGGGTCCCGTGAGGGAGGTAAGTGGGATATAAAGATGATGATGATTATTATTATTAGGTTACTTTTAGAATGTAGCCCCAGAATCCCCACCCAGCATGGCTCTGGGATGTAGTCCAAAAGTAACTTTTAAAAAGCCAAATGACATGACAGTGACAAAATTCCAAAAAATTGTGTCATTTTGGCAGAAATAATAATCCCTCTTCTCCCTTATTCCCCAAAAGCAGGTAGCTTGAGTCAGTGAAATAAATAGTAAAAAAAAATATATACATTTTTGAAGAAAAAAGTACAACTTTCAAAAGAAGAAACAGCTTCAGGATTATATTATGGCATCAAAGAGAGGGAAACCCTTTTCCAAAAAAGTTTGGCAGCTTTTTTTAAAAAATGGGAGTGGGTGAGGTTCTGAAAGACTCTTGAGTGAGAGAACAAAAACACATTCAGCATCCATTGAGCTTCATATTCTGCTTTCATCGTTTGGGCCATCCAGGAATTATAGACAAGCCTGCCATGATATATATAACTGTAGTCCTTTTAAACAGAAGGAAATGTTTCTTTTGATCAAAAGTATGAAGTGAGCCCCGTCTACATATTTCCTTTCAATTAGATCACAATTTCAATGTTAGAAGGAAGCTGGTGACAGAATGGGAGTGCATTTCAAGAAGAAAGCACAAGAGTTCATACGAGGATCCTCCTCACTATCTCCCATAAGAAGCTATAATGCTGCCTTGGTCTATTTTACCACAGCTGACAGATTGTCAACACTTCTCCAACTTATCAAGCAGAAGTCTCTATCTTTCATCCATGTGGTGAAGCACTGATCACCACCAGACATTTGGACCACCTTCCTGTAACAAAGGTGTTGTACAGCCCAACTAAGATTTTTTTCTTGGGCAAATGTTTTCAAACTGCAGCCAGCCTAGGTAAAGGTTTTCCCCTGACATTAAGCCTAGTCGTGTCCAACTCTGGGGGCTGGTGCTCATCTCCATTTCTAAGCCGAAGAGCCAGCGTTGACCGTAAACACCTCCAAGATCATGTGGCCAGCATGCCTGCATGGAGTGCTGTTACCTTCCTGCCGGATTTACTCACATTTCCATGTTTTCGAACTGCTAGGTTGGCAGAAGCTGGGGCTAACAGTGGGTGCTCACTCCACTCCCCGGATTCGAACCTGCGGCCTTTTGGTCCACAAGTTCAGCAGCTCAGCACTTTAACATGCTGCACCACCGGGGGCTCCTTACTTTTGCAGTCAATCTACTTTTGTCCTATTTAGTTCAAGTATCCCTTGTACTGTAATTCCCAGCATTGTTCAACATTGGCTATTCTGTCTAGGAGTGATGGACCTTGCTATTCAGCAACTCTAGGAGGCCAACATGAATTAGATGGTCTACAGAACAGCTGCTGAAGAGTCAAGAATTAGAACTGTACATAAGTTATTTATACTGATGACAGAGATCTATGTTGTTTCAATCAAGACTAGATTAATGGTGAGGATACATGAGGCTGTGACCCAAAGGTCTGTGGTCTGTATAATATGCCACTAATTTCGAGAGTGAAGGAGATGATGAGGAGTTCTAAAACTGGACTATGGTAATGTTTGAGCTTTGACCTGCATTAATGTAAATAATTTTAATGTGGTTCACCAAGATCCTCTGCAAATTTCAAGTAGCCCATGGCCTCTGTGTGTGTGTATACATACGCACATATATATTGGAAACAGTTGTTTCTGTGTGTTGTCAAAGACAGAAGGCAGCTGTCACACACACTAATAATAATTAATAATAATAATAATAATAATAATAATAATAATAATAATACTTTATTTATATCCCACCCTGTCTCCCTGTGGGGACTTACTTAGCCTTCTTATTAGACTGAGGCAGTCATCACAAGCAGCAGACAGTGTCAGTAAGCAGCAGCAATGTTCGCATGGTCTGCCTTATGCCTCAGAAGTCTGTCTGCTGTCTTTACCAGATGCTACCTTATCACCAATACCGAAGTAGGATTCAACTGCTGATCACATTGGCTTCAGTAGTTGGGAGTTTGGTGGGGAAGTTGAATATCATCTTATCCTTTTCCCCAGACATTATATTGACTTGGGCTAATCACTTGCTCCCCATATGCTCCTGATGTGGAACTCTCTGCCTCAGAGTGTGGTCAAAGCTCCTTACTTGGAGGCTTGTAAACAGAGCTTGGATGGCCATCTCTTGGGGGTAGTACTTTGATTGTGTTTTTCCTGCATATCAGGGGGTTTGATTGGATGGCTCATGTGGTCTTTTCCAATTCTGTGTTTCTAAGTATTAAGTCAACTTTGTGTATAAGTCAAGGGCAAGTTTTGGGGCTCATTCTGCAAACACAGAAAAGCACCAATGCCTCCAAAATTTTTCTATTCAGGCATTCCAGAAGGCAAGATGCAATGCCATGGTGGAGAGCAGAGAGGGGGTTGGTTCTTCTTTTAAGTTTTTTTGCCTTTTTGGCTTTTGCCTTTCACCACTCTACTCGTAGAAATTGATGATTTTTGCTGGCCACACTTAAGGTACAGGTACTCACACACCCAGTCGACCCAGGTTGATTTTTCACCTATACTTAAACATAAGTATACAGGGTAGATTTGTCTGTGCAATGTGTTTTAGGCTCTGATGACACAACTGCTTTGTAACTCCCTTATGAACAGAGAATTTCAGCCTCTTACAACCGTCTTCTTTTCTAGCCAGCACCTTAAAAAACACATACAGGCATGCAAGGTATTTCTGAGCTGCAGCATTATGCTAGTTTAGAGCTTTAAACTAAGAAAAGTAATTGTAGTGGTAGGCCCAAGAAAGAAGTCATCAGCAGAACAGGCAATTTAGATGAGAAAGCAATATAGAATTCAGCTACTTTACACTGGCTAAGCACTGGCGCTAGTTTGCTCTACTGGGATTAAGGTTTAAATTACAAAACTAACAAAGGCAGCATATTCACATTTCAATATCAAATGCCAATGTCTCCCACCACCTCCTCCCATGCTCACTGGATGACCTTGGACCAGTCAAATCTCTCAGATTAATCAACCTCATAAGTTTTTTGTGAGACTAAAATGGGCGGTTAGAGAACAGTGCAAACTGCACAAATCTCTCCAGAGATGGGGCAGGGTAAAATAAGGGCCAGACAGAAGTATGTGGGAAAGCTCAGGTGGCTGCAACAACCAGGAGTGCCTTTTCAGCAGCTTGGTTTGGTAAGACAGCTGCAGTCCTATTTGAAAAGGCTGACCTTGCCTCAGTTATCATAAACGGCTATGACAATATGTTCTATAATTAAATCCATTTTAAATATGATCCAAAAAATGTCAACCTAACAAAATGTGGTAACCTAAATGATGGGGGCAGCAGCTGTTATGAAACGTGAAAGCATAATCTCACCACACATTTTTGTATTTCTTTGGTTGTTATAGAGGTTAGTATTCTCTTCCTTCCAATTCAACAACCAAAGGTCCCAGCCAGAATTGACCATATTAAAGTCAGATGTCCACATTTGCAGGTTTATCTTTTCATTACACTTTTCTCTCTGGGAATCTTTAGGTCATCCAGTGCAATTATATCGTCAAATTCAAGCAGAAGTTGGCCCTTGATTCATGTTGGAGGACCTATAGATTTTTAGAGAGATTTTCTCTCTGATGAAAAATACTATGTTTTTATTCATGTTTTCCCCACTTCTGCATGGTCCTGTATAAATGCAGAGGGCTGACTGTATTCAGATAACTTTCCTTGTCAGCAATCTAGTGAACAGCTGATGAGATTGCAGAATCACCTGGCTACGTTCCTGTAGCCAGATATAAAACCAATGACAGTCAGCTAAAACCTCTGTAGGCCACCACCAGATCTTGGTAGAAGCTGCCCTTGATTTGAAGCTAGTTATGGAAACACAGCCAGATCCTTCTCTAACTCTGTCCTTAATGAGTTGTAGAACGTAATTAGAAGAACATAATCAAAGCATGAATCCAGGCGCTGGTGGGAAAGGAGTTAAAGCAGAGTTTGTTTATTTATTTGCCATATTTATATCCCCCCTTCTTACTCCGAAGGGGACTCAGAGTAATTCTGCATTCAAAATTTTCATACTGCATCCAGTTATATAGGCAGTGCCCAAGTTATAAACATCCAACTTACACACAACTCCTATCTACAAACAGGGGTGAAATAATATAAAATGAGAGGAAATCTATGGCTAAGAAGTGAAATTCACTCCTGTAAGAGTTATCATGGGAAAAATCTGTCTTCCACTGAAGCTTTATCACCAATCCATGACAACCCCAACATTTTCTAAATCCATTTATCACAGGGACAGAAGTGAGGTGAAATCTTTTGAACAGGGGCACAAACAGCAAAACAAACACCACAGTGGTGCTAACCCTTCCCTATGGTATCCAAAACAAACAAACCAACTTTTTTTTGCTAAAGATATACTTTAAAAACATACCTGTTCTGGCTTGCATACAAATTCAATTTAAGAACAAACCTAGAGAACCTATCTTGTTCACAACCTGGGGACTGCTCTTGGACTTACATTGCCAGACATTTCTGAAACCAATGCAAAGTTCCAATTAAGCAGCCCATTGACTACATCAGTGGTTCCCAACCTGCGGTCCATGGATCACCAGTGGTCCCCAAGAACTAAAATATGGCCCGCGGCCTCACTGTTACTACACCGTTGCAACAAGAGGGACTGGTCTTGCGAAACCCTCTTATAGTGCCGAGGCAACGGGGATGTCAGGAGGGGAGAGGTTGACTACCCACGAAAGGCGTGACAACAAGCCTCTTGACTGCTGCTTCTCCTCCTCCTCCCTCCTCCTCCTGAGCGGAGCTGTTCCATGTGGTGCCTGGAGGCTGGGGCGCCTTGGTGTCTTCGCTTTTAGGCCTGTTACTATGGTTATTTGGGGTGTTGATTCAGAAAATTGCATTGGATAGACCACATCAGCTCTAGATTATTAAATATGGTTTTCTGTGGACGAGCAGATGGTGACTACTGGATGGAATATCTTCTGTATCTGAAACTAGAGCTGATGTGGTCTATCCAATGCAATTTTCTGAATCACCATCCCAAATAACTAAACCAAATCTAAAGTTGACCAAAAACTGATTTGTAATCTTTTTGGTACTAATGTTGGAGAGTGGTCCCTGGTCAAAGTGATCCCTGGTCAAGTCGTCCCTGGCCAAAAAAAAGGTTGGGGACCACTGGACTACATGAACTGTTTGGAAGTTCTTCTGTGTAGCCACCAGACATCCTGTGCTCTTTACAAGATTGCTCAAAAACAAAAAAAATATATTTCCAGATGGAATAATCCTCCATCTGGAAGCTGTTTTAGATCCCTACTACATCTCCTTTAGACCTCAAATGATACTTTTAGAAAACCAGAGGCGACTTTACATCACTTCTGATTTAAAAGAAAAGGGTGAGTGGCCCAGGAAGCAAGTGCAATGATGTCTGCTGAACCTCTGGAGTTGCCCCACCCATGCTTTAGATCTTAAACGCCTGGGTTTATTTCTTAACAGACGTGAAAAAAATTGTACTGTGACTAAAATGGTGCCAGACCAACAATATATCAATACTCTGGTAAGTTCTGGACATAAAAGAGAAATGCTGCATTTCTCTTTCAGTTGTTTGTAAATTTAGCTTGAATGTCTTTGTATATGAAGACATGTGTATAGAAAAAGTGCTATGTTTCTGACTATAATAATATGAAAAGATAGAAACAAATCCCCACCATGTGGCAACCACATTTATGGAGCAGATAAATAGAGCAGATAAATTATCTGCTGAGAAAGTGAAACGAAATGTGTATTTCTCAGGGGAGGAGGTTTATTAAGGCAAAGGGTAAAGCCTGTTACTTCATTGGGGTCAATGCTAGTGTTTCAATCATTCATGCTCATTCATGTTCTAAATTTCCTATATGGATTTTGCTTCATGGTTCCTGTCATGCCAAGTTTTGCTCTTTGAATCCAAGTGTTTTCTTTCCTGGTTCCAGTTTACCAAGTTCATGCCTTGTCTTTTGGGATTTACTCTGCCTTGTGTTTTTGGCTTTTACAACCTTGTATTTTGAATTTTATTCCTGTTCCTAGGAAGTGGTGGACTATTCCTGATGTTTTGAAGAAAGCTTCTTAAAGTTTACCTTTTAATCTTTTTTATTGCTTGGCTTTTATATATATTGTTCAATAAACTGCTTGCTGATAACATTCAGCTGGTGTGGTGCCTTAGGGTCAGAGAGGTGTAGCTTTGGGATACAACATTTAGTCCAAATTTGAGGAACTATCTAAAGAAGCTAGATTGAAGACTGGGTTCTTCACCTTGGAAAGTTGCTTCAAAGTTCAAACTAAACCCTGGAGCAGATCCTTTCCCTGCTCATATCAGAGCCACCAGCCTTGACTATCCGATGTGTATGCAGAAATGGATTCTGGTCCACATACTAAATTTATTGGCATTTAAGGTGCCACCAGACTCTCTGTCATGCCACTTAAATGTCAGTGCTATGACATTTAACTGAATACAAATATTGAGGAAATGATGACAGCTCAAGTTTGCTATTGTTTGTTTATGTTATTTATGTACCCATGTTTCTCCCATATGAGTCATCCTTCAAAATTTGCAGGGCCTTCCTTATTCCTCCACCTTGTTATGATGCACCTTATGTCCCACGACTCACACCTAGATTGTCAGCCACAAAAAATACAGGGAAAAAACCCAGATGTTGTAACCTGAACTTCCAGCCTCAAAGTACGTGCCAGACCGGAGCTGTCAGCACCATTACGAGACAAGAAGATGCTGACATTTTCACCTCAACATACTTATCGTTACGTGTCCTGACACAACCCAAAGCTTATTTATTTAGTGCTAAATCCCAAGAAGCCTTGTCATCTTTTAAACAAGGTCTCACAAAGTTTACTGGGAATCATTAAAAGACAAGAAGAACATGAAACATTTCGCCTCTAAGGAATTAAAAAAACACAGCAGGTGGGTAATGCTTTGCTTACAACATAAAAGTGGGAAACTGAGCATGTTGGTGCCATTTGGGTAGCATAATTGAATACAGAAAGGAAGAGTTTTATTAGGTTGAAAAGTGTAGATTAAAACAGAAGTTGGAAAAATTATTATGGTTGTTATTAATTGGATTCCAAGAGCCAGAATCCACCAGTCAGCAGGAAACCCTATTAATCTGAGACCAAGATAAGTGTTTACCAAAAGTTTTAGGTCCTATAATTGACTACAGCTGATTCTAAATCAGGCATGGGCAAACTTAGACCCTCCAGGTGTTTTGGATTTCAACTCCCACAATTCCTAACAGCCTCGGGCCCTTTCCTTTTCCCCCTCTGTCTGTTCTAAACACTGAACTGGAATTCTATCCATGCACCTATCCCTAATGTTTACTCAATTGTCGATTTCAGTATTGTTTGGTCTGGTAGCATTTATTGTGGTTTTATTATATTTTTTTAACTGATGTATACAAACTTTCTGGAAACCTGCTGGCTGAACTGGGACAGAAACAGAATAAATTACATTCTAAAAGGATTACATTAAACAGCGTATACCCAAAAAGAAGAAGAAAAGAATTGGGCCAGACAAACTCATTCACGAAGCACCAGCATTCTCAAAGGTGGAACTGGAGAAACTAGCTGTCAACAACTATCTACTGTGAGAAGACGAGCAGGAAAAAAGCAAATCTCGTAGAAATACATATTCTATCTAGCCACAGGATATACAAAGGGAAGAGATCAAAACATCAGTTTGCTCAACAAGTAACATTCCAACGACAATGCAGATTCAAGAATATCACATTATTACCATATGCGTAGGAGCCCCCAATGGCACAGTGAGTTAAACCCTTTGTGCTGGCAGGACTGATGACTTGAAGGTTGGGTTGCTGACCTGAAGGTTGCTGGTTCGAATGCAACCCGGGGAGAGCACGGATGAGCTCTTTCTATCAACTCCATTTCCATGAGGAGACAGGAGAGAAGCCTCCCACAAGAATGGTAAAAACATTCTTGACCGGGCTGTGGCACAGGCTGGAAAGCAAGCCAGCTGCAACAAATCACTCTGACCAAGAGGTCATGAGTTCGAGGCCAGCCCGGTGCCTTGTCTCTGTCTCTGTTCTATGTCATGGCATTGAATGTTTGCCTTTATGTGTGCAATGTGATCCGCCCTGAGTCCCCTTCGGGGTGAGAAGGGTGGAATATAAATGCTGTAAATAAATAAAATAAAATAAATAAAACATCAAAAACATCTGAGCCTCCCCTGGGCAACGTCCTTGCAGACAGCCAATTCTCTCACACCAGAAGCGACTTGCAGTTTTTCTCAAGTCGCTCCTGACACACACAAAAAAAACCCCATATACATATAATTTAATGTCACATTGGTAAGTCATATATTAGTATAAGAATCAACTCAAAATCAAATTATAACTGTCATCAATTCTTATCAGGGTTTGGAGGCTAATACAATGCAACCAAAAGATCTAAAGTAATATTGCATGTTGGTAGTGTGGCATATGTCTGAATCTGATATAATTTATGCGGTCATAACGGCCCGCTGACCTTGGAGGTGTCTACAGACAACGCTGGCTCTTCAGCTTAGAAATGGAGATGAGCATAAACCCCCAGAATCGGACTTGACTAGACTTAATGTCAGGGGGAAACTTTTACCTTTACCTAAATATTCAAATAATAAACATATCAAATCCCTAGTTTTGAATGCAACTTGCAAGGGGCTGTTTCAATATGATGGATGAAATTAGGTTAAGTTAGTGGAGCAGTATACCCTACAGAAATACAAATATTCATTAGGAAAAATCCTTAACTTGGCCCAAGGTGGAATCTGGCTTGGATATATAAAATGAAGGCTGACTATTGAATGTAGGGAGGCAGACAGAGAATTGGTGAAGAAATGGAATAGAGTATCCCACAAAAGGCTATGAAAGGAACCACAAACACAAATAAGGTAAAGGTTTTCCCCTGACATTAAGTCCAGTCGTGTCCGACTCTGGGGGTTGGTGCTCATCTCCATTTCTAAGCCGAAGAGCCGGCGTTGTCCATAGACATCTCCAAGGTCATGTGGCCGGCATGACTGCATGGAGCGCTGTTACCTTCCCACCGGAGTGGTACCTATTGATCTACTCACATTTGCATGTTTTCAAACTGCTAGGTTGGCAGGAGTAAACACAAACAACCTTCATTAATACATTTTGTTGTTATTTTCTAATAATAAGCTAGTTTTCAGCATACCTAGATAACAGTTTTTCTTCCTTGCTCTGTGTGCTAGAAAATTAAAGTATAAATAAATAAAAGAATGCAGCCAAGAACAACTGGTTGATAAACACACAAACACTGTAACCATCAAACTTACCTGCTGTAGTTTCCTAAAGAAACTGATAAAGACTTCACTGTTTGTGATACTAGGATCAATGGACACTGAAATGCAAAGGCACAAAGATCAGGGCTGAAAGCAGTGAGAAAACGACATACATAAAACAAAAGCTGTTTCATAAATAATGCAGAAACAGACACTGCATTTTAAAATAATTGGTACCAGTTCCAATAAATACATGGTAGGCAATATTGAAAGATGTGCATACATTAATTCTAATATTATTATAGCACAATGGAGAGTTCAGAAATGACACTGAATGGTTTTCAGGATGGTCATGCCCAAATTAATGATATGAATTTTTAGGGATTTCCACCCCAGACTTGGATGTGTATTTCCTTGACTATGGAGTACTAATTCAGGGAAGATGTTTAAATGTAAGATGCTCACACAAGAGGAGTCCTGTCCACTTTCCTACTGCAGTTTCGGCTTACAAAGACACTCCAAAGTAAATTCCCTTCCTCTACAGCTGGCATGGGCAAACTTCGGCCCTCCAGGTGTTTTGGACTTCAACTCCCACATTTCCTAACAGCCGGTAGGCTGTTAGGATTTGTGGGAGTTGAAGTCCAAAACACCTGGAGGGTCGAAGTTTGCCCAGGCCTGTGTTATAGCTATAGCTAGTTGTTCCCACATCCCAACCAGCAAAATTCGGAAGAAGGAATTTATATATTTCCTGTCCAATCCACATTTAATGTTTCCATTTGTAAAGATGTCATGATCATTGTGTTTTATTCATGATTGCTACGTTTAGGTTGACTGTTTAAGGTTATATATTTCAGCTATTCTTATACAGAAGCTGGGAGCCTCTAAGGCATGGCCAGGAAAAGGGGCGTGGCTTCACCTTGCTGGTGGAAGCCTTAGAATTCAAAATTTAGCAGTTGGAATTGGGCAGTTGGAGTTTGTCGGTTGAGCATAGCAGTTGGTTCTGTTCAGTGAGAAAGGAGTGTGATCGAAAAAAGAGATTGTGGGAGGAAGTTGAGCAGCTAGAGAGTTTTAGCGGAGAAGGGCTAAAATTAAAGTTGCTGAGCCTTTAGTAGAGATAACTAAAGAGCTGAGGCTGTATCCCTAAGTCAAGGAAGACTAGGGTTGACCAGTTAAACTCCCCAGTCCAAGTTTGATCGGGTATAGATCAACTGAGTTCAAGAAGGACGATATTCCTAACTGAAAGAAACAAGTAATATAAAGCTGATACCATACTAAGCTCAGAGAAACTATTGAGAAGTCTTGCAACACTTACTGTACAGAAGTAACATCATTCAACTTAAGATATAACATTCTTGCAACCATCAAGCTTTGTGCTATAAATAAACAAGTTACTGTTTCTTCAAATGTTGCTTATTATTTGAGCAAAGCATCTTTCAAAGGTGGTGGCAGCGACAACATTGAAAAGTAGGATACATAGAAGTAGAAGTTGAATCCTTCGCAATTTGGTGGCAGCGGTGGGATCCAAAAAGATTCCATCCCTGTCATCACATCAAGTCTTCACACCATTGTACATCACTAAAATTATTTTTTTAAAACAACAGCCAAGTAGAATAAGAAAAAACAAATCCATGATACCATTTTGTAGATACTGCTCTAGGTTAGCTCTCCTTTCATCGGCCATTGACTTTGTCATTGCAAGGTAGAATTTCGGAGGAAAGGAAGGAATGCCTCGTCCAAACACACGTCTCAGCTGAAAGAAAAGTCAAACTGTAGCAAGGTACCAATCTATTTCTGACATTTAACAACCAAGCAATGTTCCAGGGTGACAGATAAAAAGATATACTGATAGGAAGATACACATGTACACATATCTAAAGACAATGGCCTTCAAGGAAGTTTGTAAACCTAGATAGGCTCTTCATCTAGCTATATATCTATAGAGTGATGGAATCACGGCAGCGGACAAAACAACAAAACTAAACACCCCACAACCTCGAAAATTGACAGCACAACCCCTCATCCATGCCTCTAGGTTGATACAACAAAAAGAAAAGTAAAATAAAGTCCTAATTAATATCAGGGAAAAACCTTTACCCTTTACCTTAACTACCACCAATTCCTCAATACTTTATTTCCCATACCACCATACTTCGCCACAGCAATGCGTGGCCGGGCATAGCTAGTTCCATATAAATGTAGTTGTCAGACGTTGCTGCATTAATTCATTATTTTATTTTTCATCACATCTATCTACCTCAAGTGGCACATAAGGTGCCTAACAATGTTATGATTCAAATAGAAACAGAAAGGCAATTAAAATGCAATGGCAGCTTTAAAAAAGTGTGAATATACAAAATTTAAATATATGCTCAACAATTTAGCCCCCTTTTAACAACAACCCAGGCATGGGCAAACTTAGGCCCTCCAGGTGTTTTGGACTTCAACTCCCACAATTCCTAACAGCCTACCGGCTGTTAGGAATTGTGGGAGTTGAAGTCCAAAACACCTGGAGGGCCTAAGTTTGTCCATGCCTGTGCTAAATGCTTTTGGAAAATAACCCTGAGTTGTGCCTTCTCAAAAACAGCACTTGAAGGCCACATGAAGCCCTGCTCTTTGGCCACCCTTGAATGAGTCAATGATCTACCAGCCTAAGGAGATACAGCAGCTTCTTTAATAAAATCATACAGCTGGAGGAGACAAGGGCTATCCAGTCCAACCATCTGTCATGTAGGAATATACACAAAGCACAGCTGATGGATGGTCATCCAGTCTGTTTATAAACCTCTTCCTAGAGGGAGAGTCCACCACACTCTGAGGCAGCATAGTCAACTGTGGAGTCTGGGGTTCAACCAACTATAGTTGATCATATCTCATACCTTAAATGGCAGCAACATGTATGCAGATGTGCTTGCATAGTCACATGCACGTCATCACAATTTAATAATATGGGTCGCAACCACCCACTTATTTGTCATTGGCAGGATGTTCTGGAACCAATCCCCTGCAGATCCAGAGGGTTCACTGTATTTAACTAGAAAGCGTGGCTTGATATCATATCTCTTTAATACTCCTGACTTCTTTTTTATGCTCTTACTCCTAGTTCTTACTGGCTATTGCAAAATAACAGAAATACATTACCCCTCTAACAGAAACAAAAGGGAATTAGAATGAGTATAGACCAAGCATGGGCAAACTTGGGCCCTCCAGGTGTTTTGGACTTCAACTCCCACAATTCCTAACAGCCTACCGGCTGTTAGGAATTGTGAGAGTTGAAGTCCAAAACACCTGGAGGGCCCAAGTTTGTCCATACCTGGTATAGACTAATATAAGATCATAGTGCAGATATGGAACGAATATTGACATGAGTAATGGATACCAAAACCTTGGGTGCTGTTATTGTTCAAGTTGTAAGATGCCTCTCTCCCTCTATTTATTTATTTTTATTTATTTATTTACAGTATTTATATTCCGCCCTTCTCACCCAGAAGGGGACTCAGGGCAGATCACATTATATACATATAGGGCAAACATTCAATGCCCATATACACATAGAACCGAGACAGAGACAGACACAGAGGCAATTTAACCTTCTCCTGAGGGGATGTTCGATTCTGGCCACAGGGGGAGCAGCTGCTTCATCATCCACTGTGATGGCACTTCCACATTCCAAAGTCGTAAATTAGTTAAATTGGCCTCCCCACTTTATAAGTGGTACCTTATTTCCTACTTGATAGATGTAACTATCTTTTGGGTTGCTAGGTCAGCAACAAGCAGAGGCTTTTTTTTTAAATTGACAGGTGCTCACCCCACCAAGGGCTGGCCTCGAACTCATGATCTCATGGTCAGAGTGATTTACTGCAGCAGGCTGCTCACCAGCCTGCACCCATTTTCCTATCTATCTCTTTATGCCATCACACAATTTTCAGAAATTTCTGTAGGAGGCAAATAGACTTTTCTCCCTGCAGCAAGGTCTCTCACCCAATGTTCTCCCATGCACAAATGTTCCCACCCTGCAATTTCGTTGGGACTATTAGCCAGCCTGGTATTGTTTGCGCAAGAATTATTGGGTGTATGAAGCCTAATTGTCCTTGACTTTTGTAATAGGAGAGAGAAAACTGCTTCTGTTCCTCCAGTTCTAGTAACAGTCTCAGGAAATAGACCACAAGGGCATGGAAAGAGAGCGTAAGAGCAATGAAAGAGACAAATTGGTTGCTCCTTGAAGAATATATTCAAGATATGACGAAACGAAGAAATCAAATGTAATGAAGATGGAAGTTAGCCGATTGGAAGTCAACTCCCCCCCCCCCCCCGAGGGTTCCTTTCCTAATTGTCGACCCCTTAATCCTTTTTTTTCTTTTTTTCTTTTTCTTTTTGTTCCACATGTCTCCTTCTTCTTGCCCCGTAACAACTTAGTTGCAGCTTCCCATGTCACATCAATCCCTTAGTTTACCCTCCCCCCCGTATTTCCCGTTTCACTGTAAACTTTGAAATTTGAATTAAAAATATTTTTTAAAAAAAGAAAGAGAGCGTAAATGTAATTAACCTCTTTCAAAGCACATGCCCACCAAGTTTCAAGTAACAGTAAACTGCTAGCCTATAGATAATCTCATTCATGTACAAATCAAGAAGGACATCAGGCACTTCAAACTGAGAGAATATTTAATACTGCCATCTGTCAAAGTTTAAAAGATGTATCAATATAGCTGAGATTCATAAGTGATGCTGTCCCTGCTTGGGGACTAAATGGATGTTATGTTCAATGTTCCACTTCTGTGTGAACCACATCCTCTGAAAAATCCGCTGGCAGAAGATGAAAAAGGAGCAGCGGTAATGAAAGAAGAAGCCCAATGAGCAGGAATGCCTTACCTGTTCATTCCAGCGGTGCAGTTGACTGTAACGAACTTTGCAGAAAAGGAAGCCTTCCAGATACACAGAATACAGCTGAAAAGACACAATCTTTAAATAAATCCTCTTGGGAGAAGTAAGCAAATTTGAGATTACGCATGACCTACGCTTGCACCTTCCCTTAGTGGAGCCGTACAAATTTCCCTATTCAGGTCTTGCCAATTATTTAGATCCGCGTGGATGACAAAAACACATAATACCCATAACACAAACATATGCACACTACACAGTCTCGCCTCCTCTTCATAGACAGACTGTCTGTCAGCTCTCAATTCCCATTACACAGATGTCTGTAACTTTGGATGGGTACAGACTCTCTCTTTATCTACAAATGCCAGAAATCCCTTATTTTATAATACAGATCAGGCATGGGCAAACTTTGGCCCTCCGAATGTTTTGGACTTCAACTCCCACCATTCCTAACAGCCGGTAGGCTGTTAGGAATGGTGGGAGTTGAAGCCCAAAACACCCGGAGGGCCAAAGTTTGCCCATGCCTGATTTATATTATAAAATAAGGGATTTCTGGAAACTGTAACGTGGGTGGTGGGCTGTCTTTGTATGTGTACATGCTCGTATATGTGTATTGTAGGTGTAAAAAAACAAACAAAAAAAACCCACAGCATTTTAATACATGTGTGAATGAAACAAAGCAAATGTATCACTGTCTTCATCATCCATGTAGATAATTTTGGAGTATTTTGGAATTCCAGGGAAGAGATGCTCAGCCTGTATTAGCAATGCCCACTCACAGGGCACCAAACTCTTCTGCATATGCCAATGTTTCCCTCTCCATTTTGTGCGGTCTCTGCACATTGATGTATGCAGACATCTTTGGCAGCCCCACAAAAATAGCTTGCCCACCACACCCTCCTTTTAAATATCCCTTATTCCAGATTATTACAGCTCAGGAGGAGTTGTTCATCATGTGGCATCACAGTGTGACACTTCATGTGACAAAAATATCACCTTTGACAAAAATAGTATGTAAATCAATCTTCATAGGTTCCTTGAACTTAAAATAAATGAATTGGTGCACGACAGCACTTTACCCTTGCTCATTTTATTTGATAGAGCTCCAACCATGCCACATTCCCTCAAGTAACAATCACAGGCGCTGTTCACAATGTGAAACAATTACATTAGTTTATTTATGAGTTTATTTATTGCCTTAAATATATGCAGGTGTGCAGTTACATCTTCCAGAAGCCATCCTTCTGAGGCACAGGCAGACCTTTCTGGGGTTTTGTGCTTTCCAGAGTCCTCCTTGTTGCTGTTGTTTATTCGTTCAGTCGCTTCCGACTCTTTGTGACTTCATGGACCAGCCCATGCCAGAGCTCCCTGCCACCCCCAGCTCTTTTGAAGACAAATCAGTCACTCCAAGGATATCATCCATCCATCTCACCCTTGGTGGGCCCATCTTCCTTTTTCCTTCCTTTCCCCCCAGTATCATTCTCTTCTCCAAGCTTTCCTGTCTTCACTTTAAGTGGCCAAAGTACTTCATCTTTGCCTCTAATATCCTTCTCTCCAGTGAGCAGTCGGTCATTATTTCCTGGAGGATGGACTGGTTGGATCTTCTTGCAGTCCAAGGCACTCTCAGGATTTTCTTCCAACACCAAAGTTCGTCTATCTTCCTTCGCTCAGCCTTCCTTATGGTCCAGCTCTCGTATCCATAGGTTACTATGGGGAATACCACTGCTTTAACTATGCAGACCTTTGTTGCTAGTGTGTTGTCTCTACTCTTCACTATTTTATCAAGGTTGGCCATTGCTCTCCTCCCAAGAAGTAAACGTCTTCTGATTTCCTGGCTGCAGTCTGCATCTGCAAGTCACCTTCGCGCCTAGAAATATAAAGTCTGTCACTGCCTCCACATTTTCTCCCTCTATTTGCCAGTTATCAATCAGTCTGGTTGCCATCATCTTGGTTTTTTTTATGTTTAACCGCAACCCAGCTTTTGCACTTTCTTCTTTCACCTTGGTTATAAGGCTCCTCAGCTCCTCTTACTTTCAGCCATCAAAGCGGTATCATCTGCATATCTAAGGTTGTTAATGTTTCTTCCAGAAATTTTAACTCCAGCCTTGGATTCATCAAGCCCCACACATCACATGATGTGTTCTGCAGGCCTGTAGCTGGGAGGGGGGTTAGGGGTTCAAACCCCCCCCCTGAAATTTTTCAGGTTTAAAAAAAACCTGGTTTATTCATGAATTTTAACTGGTTAACCAAATCCCCATGCTAAGTCTATGAGTCGCAAAAAAAATAAGAGTCCCTCCAGAACTGCAAGTACTATCTCAAGCAAATATTGACAGGCCTGTAGCAGGGGTGGGGGTGGTAGGGGTTCAACCCCCCCCCCCCCCCCGAAATTAAAAAAAAAAATCCTGAAAATTTTTTTCTGGCTACAGCTCTGGTGTTCTGCATACAAATTGAATAGGTCTGGTGAGAGGATACAGCCCTGCCGCACTCCTTTCCCAATCTTGAACCAGTCTGTTGTTCCGTGGTCCGTCCTTACTGTGGCTACTTGGTCTTTATACAGATTCCTCAGGAGACAGACAAGGCAACTTGGCATCCCCATATCACCAAGAACTTGCCACAATTTATTACGATCCACAATCAAAGGCTTTAGAATAGTCAATAAAACAGAAATAGATGTTTTTCTGAAACCTCTACCTTTCTCCCTTAACCAGCGGATATTGGCAATTTGGTCTCTCCTTGCTCCTAGTATCAGAAAAGCATTAATTCCTTTCCAAAGCTACATGGCAGCCTTCCGAAAGGTCTTTCTCTTTTTCCCTATACCCGCCTTCTTATTTTTTATTTATTGCCTTATAATCAAATAGATGGTTGGTTACACCTTGCAGAAGCCATCCTTCCCAGGCATGGGGGAACCTTTCTGGGTCTTATGGCCTCCCGGAGTCTTCCTATATTAGGGAAATATTTTCTTCCCTTCCAAAGCCACATGGCAGCCTTGGGGCAGCTCTGCCTCCCTCCTTCTGTCTGTCACAGGCACGCCTTCCTTCCACGCAGGCTGGGCTGCTCTGGCACCTCGGTCCCATTGGGGCAGGGAGGCTGCCAAGTCCTGCGAAGCCCCCTCCCCAAAAGATCCCCCTCCTCCGCCCACAGAGAGCCTTCCCAGGGCGCCCAGCCCCCTCCTCCTCCGCCTGCCAGCCAGGCTCCCTTCCCGCCCCCCTTCCAGCCTTTGCAAGCCCACCGCCCCCATCTTGCCTTCCCACCGCTGGGCTCGCCCTTGCAGACCCCTTCTCTTCTCAGGAGTCGGGGTCCAGGCGCCTCCTCCTCCTCCTCCGCCAGGCAAAGATCTCCCCACTTAGACCCCAGCGAGCCTCCCTTCCCCCGGCCTTTGTGCGCACACCAAGGGGGCGGCGGCGGGGGTCCTTCTCCGCCTTTGTGCCCCCCAACCCACCCATCCATCACAGCCTCCTCCTCCTCCTCCTCCTCCCCCCCCCAAGTGCCAACTTGTGCGCCTCGGAGCCCCGGCCAGGTCCCCTCCTCCCGCCACGCGGCGAGCCCCCCAAACCCACCCAGCCTCCCTCCCTCCCTCCCTCCGCCCCACTGCCTGCATTCACCACGTAGCGGCCGCCAAACTTCTCGAGGAGCTCCTCGGAGAGCGGGATGCTGAAGTGCATCTTCATGTCGGAGGCGGCAAAGGAGGGAGGCAAGGAGACGGAGACCCCGCCGCCCTCCCCTGCCTGCCTGCCTGCCTTCGCCGCCGCGCCGGGAAATGGGGCAGGGCGGCCGCGGGAGCGTTTGTTTTCCCCACGTGACGGAGGAGGAGGAGGAGGAGGAGGAAGGCTGTCCCCGCCTTCTGGGTCTCTCTCTGGGGAGGGGGTGGAGTGGCCGAGGAGGTGGAGGAGGAAGGGGAGGGGGTTGGACACCCGAGGGAGTCCTAAGCCTTTCTGCTGCAAGAGATGGGCTCCCTCTCCCCTCCCATAGAAGTCAGGCAGGCCTCAAAGGTAGAAAGTTTCTTCAGAACCAACCTGGGGGGTGCTGTATGGTGACTGAATTATTTTATCCATTTTTACTTTTTTTAGGTGTAGTTTACACTGACCTTGTATGTTTAATTCTTTTTTTTGTAATATTTATATTTTATAGGTATTGCATTGTACTTAGGTGATCCCTCGTAGTTCGAGGATGATTGCCTTCCATCTTGGTTGTGTGTCTGTAGATGGCTGAAGAGACTTTATTATTTATTTATTTATTTACAGCATTTATATTACATGCAGATCAAGACTTATTCTTGATCTGCATGTTCTCCCTCAGTGAGGACATGGGTTTCCAGGTGGACTTTACTTACTTAGGCGATCCCTCGTAGCTCGAGGACGATTGTCTTCCATCCTTGGTGTCTTGGGGGTGAGCTCTTAGGTGGCTGAAGAGACCTATTCTTGATCTGCGTGTTCTCCCGCAGTGAGGACATCGGTTTCCAGGTGGAAGGCAGTCCCGGTCAGGGTTAGCTTGATGCTCCTTCCTCTTGGCACGTTTCTCCCTTAAGCCCTCCATTCGTGCCTCTTCGAACTTTGCAGCACTGCTGGTCACAGCTGACCTCCAATTAGAGCGCTCAAGGGCCAGGGCTTCCCAGTTCTCAGTGTCTATGCCACAGTTTTTAAAGTTGGCTTTAAGCCCATCTTTAGATCTCTTTTCCTGCCCACCAACATTACGTTTCCCGTTCTTGAGTTCGGAGTAGAGTAGCTGCTTTGGGAGACGGTGATCGGGCATTCGGACAATGTGGCCAGCCCAGCAGAGTTGATGGCGTAGGAGCATCGCTTCAATGCTGGTGGTCTTTGCTTCTTCCAGCACGCTGACATTTGTCCGCCTGTCTTCCCAAGAGTTTTGCAGGATTTTTCTGAGGCAACGCTGATGGAAATGCTCCAGGAGTTGAGTGTGATGTCTGTAGACCGTCCACGTTTCGCAGGCGTAGAGCAGGGTTGGGAGGACAATGGCTTTTTGCATTGTAGGTCTTGAGCATTACCTTATTGCCAGTAAGGGAATGCTCAAGATCCTGCAAGGTAGACTCCAGTAATACATGGATCAAGGGGCGCCAGATGTACAAGCTGGGTTTAGAAAAGGCAGAGGAAGGAGAGACCAAATTGCCAACATCCGCTGGATCATGGAGGAAGGTAGGGAGTTTCAGAAAGACATCCACTTCTGTTTTATTGACTATTCCAAAACCTTTGAGGGTGTGGATCATAATAAATTATGGCAAGTTCTTGGTGGTATGGGACACCAAGCCACCTTGTTTATCTCCTGAGGAATCTGTATAACGACCAAGTAGCCACAGTAAGAACAGACCACGAAACAACAGACTGGTTCAAGATTAGGAAAGGAGTACGGCAGGGCTGTATACTCTCACCCGATCTATTCAACATGTATGCAGAACACATCATGCAATGTGCGGAGCATGGTGAATCCAAGGCTGGAGTTAAAATTGATGGAAGAAACATTGACAACCTCAGATATGTAGATGATACCACTCTGATGGCTGAAAGCGAGGAGGAGCTGAGGAGCCTTATCACCAAGGTGAAAGAAGAAAGTGCAAAAGCCCAACCAAGATGATGGCAACCATATTGATTGATAACTGGCAAACAGAGGGAGAAAATGTGGAGACAGTGACAGACTTTGTATTTTTAGGCGCAAAGATGACTGCAGACGCAGACTGCAGCCAGGAAATCAGAAGATGTTTCCTTCTTGGGAGGAGAGCAATGACCAAAATCAATAAAATAGTGAAGAGTAGGGACATCACACTGGCAATGAACCACTGGTTTAGGTGGAACATTTTTTCTTTGTAGTTTGGATCCACTGCTCCATACTCTGGTCTCTGGCAGAAATCTAGCTTGTCTCCTGCTCAATACAACGTCCTTTAAAAAATAACTATCATGTTACCACTTAACCTTCTCTTCTCCAGGTTTAACATTCCCAGCTCCCTAAGCTGCTCCTCATAGGGCTTCACTTTCAGACATTTTGTTTGCCCTTCTCAATTGCCCTTTGTCAATATTGAATGGTGGTAACAGAACTGGACACAGTGTTATTCTAAGTGAGGCCTGACAAAAGCAGAAGAGAGTGGGACTGTGACCTCCCTCAATCTGAATGCTATATTCCTATTGAAACAGCCTAGAATTGCATTGCCTCCAGTTCAGACTGCTCAATGAGTTCTTGGGCAAATTCATGGAGGCAGATACTAGCTATGACTAATGTATGGTTTTAACTGAACTATTTTAAGGGCATTTTACTTTTTAAAAATTGCATTTTATTATTTGTACTCTACTTAAATTTGTTTTAATATTGTAAAGTGTTTGGTTCTGTTTTAATATTTACTGTGTGTATGTTTCTAATTGTACAGCAGGCCCTAAGTATCCACTAAGCATGTGCAAAAAAATTGGGAGAGTCGGAAATCTTAAGAAAATCCGAAGTTTTGTAAATTGGAAGCCATATTCGAAGCGTTTGCATGGCAACACCAAATATTTTAGAATCAAAACTTGTCATGGAGCCAGATCCCAGGGCTGAATTTCCAAGCCCTGAATCTGACTTCATAACATAAAACAACCCTGCAAGCACCTGGCGGGAGAAGATAAAATGAGCCTGGGAACTCAGAGTTGAAAGTATAAACAATTATAATTGCTGTAGTGTGTGGGAATAGAAATCATGGTAGAAATGTGATCCCGAAGGTGGGGTTTGATGATGATATTTGCGTGTGATATTACGTTGCATCAGAAGTGATAAAATTAGATGTATGTAAACATTAGGTCATTCTCGACTTTTCCAAAGTCATGTATTCTTCAATAAAGATTGAATTTGAGAGCAGCTATCTTTGATCTGCGTTCAGACTGGTCCTTTGAAGTGAGCCTGACATTAAAGTCGAGAATCCATTTCTCACCCTCCTGCGGAATTCGCAGTGAAGTGATAATGAGTGAAGAAGGAGATCAAAGCCCAAATGGGGCAGAGAGGCCTTTGCAAGGGGCCCGGCCGAAGAGAGAAGAAACGCTGCAAGCCATAGCTTCCTCTACGGGGTACCCCAGGCCGAACGGCGTGACCCAGAGAATTCCCAGGGGAGGAAGAGGCGTCTCTGCGGCTGCAGAAACCAGTTGGGGATCTGGAGGAAGTATGCCGGAGACCGTGGCCCTGCGGTTATCCATCCTGGAAACTAATTTATCCAGGCTGTCGGAAACCGTGGGGAGATTGGTGCCATTACTGGAAGAGAATCTCCAAAAGGAGCCCAGCCGATATGGCGCCGAGAGAGAACCAAGTAAAGAAGGAGATTGGAGCCAGAGGGGCCAGCGAGCGTCAACGCAGAGTCCCGTGGCGGCAAGGGACGAGGGAGATGAGGAATACTGGCGGGAGCTGGAGTTCCGGGACAGAATGGCGCGAGAAGTGGAGCGTCAGCGAGCCCTGGGAACTCTGAGGCCGCCATCTCCAACAGAGCTCCCAACCCCCCGAATGGGCGTCGGGGTGGAAAGGCCACTGGGGCCAGGGATCGGGTCCAGTGGATTGGCAGACGAAGGCGGAGAGGAGCGGGGGATCCAGGAAGAGGAGGAGGATGTGCCGTACGACGAGGAAAGGCGAGATGAGGGGGCTACAGCAAGGCCAGTATGCGGATGGGCGGAAGAGCCGACAGCGGCGGCAGACTTTCGGGAGCCGCGCAGAATGACCACCGGAGTGGGGCGCGGCGTGTTCCAAGGAGCCGCCCGAGGAAACCTGATGCAACCCTTCCCCATGCCTCCCAGACAGCATCAACGGGCTGCAGAATGGATGCCTAGAAGGGAAGATCTCAAACTAGAATACGGAGGGGAATCAGATGAACTGAACTTTTTTCTAATTAGCATCAGAGGATACATGGAAGACAATGCACACACATTCCCCTCCGAGGCAAGCAGGGTTCGAGCCATCGGCAACACACTAAAGCGAGGAGCAGCCAGCTGGTATGTGCAGCTTCATGCCAGACGCGACCCATGCCTGAGGTCAGTGCCCCGCTTCCTCGCCGCACTGGAAAACCGGTTCAGAGACCGGCTAGAGCAATTGAGGGCTCGAGACCAGCTGAAAGGAATAAAGCAGAGGGACAAAACAGTGCCAGAGTACGCAGAGGAATTCCTTCACCTCGCGGAAAGGGTACCAGAATGGTCTGAAGTGACCAAAGTGGAATTATTTAAAGAGGGACTACGCCCCGAGATTTTCAGCTGGGCAGCGCACAGAGACGACCCCGAAACGCTCCAGGGATGGATTCAACTAGCGGGGCGCGTCGAATCCACCCTGGCCCAAGTAAAGCGCTTCAGGAGCGGCAGCGGCCAGCAAAGACCGGTGGCGAGGGGTCGAGGAGAAACGAGGAAGCAGGAAAGACCCGGAGGGAGGCCGGGGATTCCCTCCAGAGGAGACGACAACAAACCTAAACCGGGATGCTTTGTATGTGGGAAGACGGGCCATCGAGCAGCAGAATGCTGGGCCCGGAAGGGGGAGCCGCCAAAAGCCCCAAAGCCCAAGCCAGCAACCGGGAGGCGCGCGGAAGAGGAGGTGCAGGCCCCAGAATCTTCAGAAAAACTGGTGAGTCGGGACAACCGCATGATAGTAGTGCCAATCTGCCTCTCAGGGTTAGAAAATCGGGCCACCTGCAAGGCATTTGTGGATTGTGGGTGTTCTAGAAATATTATAACCCCGGAGTTAGCAGGAGCGCTGAAATGCCAGCAGATGGCGCTTGACTCCCCAATTGCATTTTCGCAGCTAGATGGATCAGTCGCTGCTGGGGAAGTATCTACAAAGGAAATACGGGGAATCCCATGTAAAATAGGCAAATGGGAAGGAAGAATATCCTTTGTGATAGCCCCTATTGCCACATACCACGTAATATTAGGGATACCATGGCTCGAACAGGCAAATCCTGAAGTAGATTGGAGAGGAAAAAGCCTAGCATTCAAAGAACAGCAGATGCAATGGGAGATAAGCAAAATTGCAGAAGAGGAGGACGAGGAAGATGAAGCAGGGGAAATAGACCCACAGCTATTGCCACCTGAATACAGAGACTTTGTGGATGTTTTCAATCAGAAAGAGGCCAGTAAATTGCCTCCCAAAAGGAATATAGAAGTAGAAATTGAAATAACCCCAGGAGCAAACTTACCCAAACCAAAAGTGTATCCCATGTCTGTGCAGGAGAAGGAGGAATTGAGGAAATACATTGATAAAAACCTGGCGCGAGGCTTCATTAAGCCATCCAATTCTCCTCTCGGGGCCCCAGTGTTATTTAGGAGAAAGAAAGACAACTCCCTAAGATTGTGCATTGATTATCGAAATTTAAACGCAATTACTAAGGACAATAAATACCCTATGCCCTTAGTCAAGGATTTAATTACCGTATTGAAGAAAGGGAGCATATTTACTAAACTGGATTTAATTGAAGCGTATCATAAATTAAGGATCAAACCGGAGGATACTTGGAAAACTGCATTTTCCTGCGCATTCGGCCATTTTGAATACGAAATTTTGCCTTTCGGGTTAAAAAACGGAGGCGGCTGCTTTATGCAGCTTATAAATGAAATACTACACCCGTTATTGTACAGAGGGGTATTCATATTTCTTGATGATATCTTGATTGTAACTGAAGATAAGGAAAAGCACGTAAAATTGGTCCGGGAAGTTTTGCAGAGACTAAGAGAAGCAAAGCTGTACGCAAAACTGTCCAAATGTGAATTCAATAAAACTCAAATTGACTTTCTGGGGTATCGGATATCTCCAGAAGGGTTAGCTATGGATCCAGCTAAAGTAGCAGATGTGAAAGAATGGGGAGTGCCTCAAACAAGGAGGCAATTACAATCATTTCTGGGGTTTGCAAATTTTTACAGACCCTTCATAAAAGGTTTCGCGCAAATAACCGCACCCCTTACAGAACTTTTAAAAACAAAAGGGAAAGGGGAGACAGCAAAAGTGAAAGCTCCTGGCGCCAAACTGAGTTGGACGCCAGAATGCCAAAAGGCATTCGAAACCTTAAAAGAATGCTTCACTGAAGGACCCATCCTAAAACACCCCGATATCAGGAGCCCTTTCATAATCCATTGCGATGCCTCAGACTGTGCGTATGGGGCAGTACTATTGCAAAAAGATCAAAATGGGAACTTAAAACCCTGTGGATATTTGTCACGGAAGTTCAGCGAAACTGAAAAAAGTTGGCCAATATGGGAAAAAGAGGCATTAGCCATATTAAAAGCCTTAGAATGCTGGCGACACTTCCTCGAAGGAAGCGGAATCCCATTTGAAATTTGGTCTGACCATAAGAACCTACAGTATTTAAAGTCTCCTAGAAAATTGTCCCCCAAACAAATTAGATGGGCGCAATACTTCAGCAGATTCGATTTCCAATTAAAGTTTTTTCAAGGGAAGCAGAACGTCTTGGCAGATGCTCTTTCACGCATGCCTCAACACGAAGGCATAACCACAGCAAAAGAGGGGACAATATTCTCTGACAAACAATGGGGCTTAGCTGTCAGGACAAGAGCACAAACCCAAAAGGAGAACACGGCTTTTGTTGAACTCGGCGGGGAAGAAAACTGGGGAAATGAACTGAAACGGTCTTATGAAGGAGATCAATGGATCGCGTCCAACGCAGAAAAGGGGGAACAGAAGGGGGGATTTTGGTTTGTAAACAAGAAACTGTATATCCCAGCAATATTAAGGATTAAGATTCTGCATCGTTTTCACAACAACCAGAGCGCTGGTCATACAGGAATTACAAAAACAACAAAGGCAATAGTAAAACATTGTTGGTGGCCAGGAATGAGGAAGGACATAAAGAATCATGTTGTTCAATGTGATGATTGTGCCAGAAATAAATCGGGAGGAGGGAAGCCTATGGGATTGTTACAAACAGTAGCGGAACCTACCAGACCTTGGGAATGTGTAGCTATGGACTTTGTGGGAGAACTGCCGGTTAGCAAAGGACATCGTTATATTTGGACAGTATTAGACCTGTTTTCTAAACAGGCCCACTTTATAGCGCTGACGAAACTACCATCGGCTGAGAAACTAGCTGAATTGTACATAAATCATATTTACAAACTACATGGATGTCCCAGTAGAGTAGTCAGTGACAGAGGAGTACAGTTCACAGCAAAATTTTGGGAAAAATTCTTGGAAATGCTAGGAGCAGAAAGGAGTCTAAGTTCTGCTTTTCACCCCATGACAAACGGGGCGGTAGAACGTACTCAGCAAACGCTTGGGCAGTTCCTTCGAATGTACTCTAACATGAGACAAAATGACTGGTCTAGGTGGTTGGCTTTTGCGGAACTAGCCTTTAATTCAACTATACATTCAGCAACAAATAAAACACCCTTTGAAGTAGTTTACGGGTATGAAATACAGCCTTTACCCCAGTTGCCAAGGTGGACAGAAAATGAGGAAACAGAGGCAGGGAAGTGGAAAACGCAAATGCTAGAATGTTGGAGTCAAGTGACTGCATCCTTAAAGGAAGCACACAAAAAGTATAAAGCGTTCGCAGACAGAAAGAGGGTGGAAGGCGATAAATTAAATAAAGGAGATCTAGTGTGGTTAAGTACCCAAAACATCAAATTGGGGCTACCTTCAAGAAAACTGGGCCCCAAATATATTGGACCATTCAGAATACAGGGTGTTATCAATGAAGTGACTTTCCAGTTGGCATTGCCAAAAAGTTTAGGGAAAATACACCCAGTATTCCATCGCAGCTTACTGAAAAAGTATATGGGGACTTTGGACAAAATGGACACATAGAGTTATTGTTTGATTTGTTTCAGAACTATGATGAAAGAAGAACCGAAGAGGAGGGCGAAGAAAACGAGGGCGCCATGTCATGGAGCCAGATCCCAGGGCTGAATTTCCAAGCCCTGAATCTGACTTCATAACATAAAACAACCCTGCAAGCACCTGGCGGGAGAAGATAAAATGAGCCTGGGAACTCAGAGTTGAAAGTATAAACAATTATAATTGCTGTAGTGTGTGGGAATAGAAATCATGGTAGAAATGTGATCCCGAAGGTGGGGTTTGATGATGATATTTGCGTGTGATATTACGTTGCATCAGAAGTGATAAAATTAGATGTATGTAAACATTAGGTCATTCTCGACTTTTCCAAAGTCATGTATTCTTCAATAAAGATTGAATTTGAGAGCAGCTATCTTTGATCTGCGTTCAGACTGGTCCTTTGAAGTGAGCCTGACAAAAACTTACCCCATAACTTTTCATTTTAGTTTTGTAGATCTTGGAAGGCTCCCAAAGTCAGTTTCATATACATTTAGAAACGAATCTCCAGCACCCCACAATTTTGTAATGACTTGAATCATTTTTTATGGATCGCACTTCTAGGTGGGCAGGTGAGCTGGGGCTGATGGGTGCTCACCCCGACCCAGGCTCGAACTGCTGACCTTTTGATTGGCAGGGTTTTTCTGCAGCCCAGTGGTTTAGCCCGCTGTGCTAAGCCCGGCCACAAAATAAATGAATTGTAACCAATGGTCACAAATATGGTGCAAATCCATGGCACGTTGGGGGAAAAATGTCAGAAACAGTTTTAGGATGTTTTGTTAACTATTTTGCATTCACTTACAGAAACATATACATTTTCCCCTTTCTTGATATATTCCTTTTGATGTTTCAATAAATGTTACAATATTTGATTTAGTTTGACTCCTTTCATGGTTGTTACATTAGTAATTGCTTTCATGGGTTTGTTATTACTCGTTTGATGCAATGTATCTTGTGTTTTCACTGGCTTGTAAAAATGTACCTGAAAGGAGGCAAAATTCAGACCCCCACCTGGACATGAAAAATGCGCCTGAAATGTATATTTAGATGTATAATTATGCTGGTTTTTAATTTATATTTTAATTTTTATTGTAATTTTTAATCTTGGATGATTTTTAACTGTGTTTCCGATGTATATTGTAAGCTGCCCTGAGTCCCCCGATGGGTGAGAAGGGCGGAGTAGAAATGATGTAATAAATAAATAAATTCATAATGACTCACTTGGGAGTCTTGAGGCGCTTCACTCCTTCCCTCAAAAAGAGTTTCCCATTCCGACGTGGATTTCCCCTGGAAAAATACAGGGTGTTTCAAAAAGATGGAACCGATTTGAAATGGCTATATCTCTGTAACCATAAACTGCTGAAGAATTAAACTCTTACCCTTTGGAAGAGTAGGTTGTGGAATTTCAAATGATTACTGATAGAAGCCTCTCCCAACACATAAATAGCCCCTAGCCTCAGCCATTTATAAGATGGCAACCCCACAACATAATACAGGCATGGGCAAACTTGGGCCCTCCAGGTGTTTTGGACTTCAACTCACACAATTCCTAACAAGTAAAGTTCCTACTGAAATAGCATTTGCGGAGAACAAACGATAGGATTGAGGGGAAATCGCCTGGAGCAGATTTTCAAATTGCTCCAAGGTGAACATGGGGAAGGAAAAACGTATGCCACAAATGATGTTTTATATACCTTCCCACTTAAATATGAGCACTCTTTTGCAACTGAAACATTACTCTGTAGTCTTGCCTTACGTAATAGCCCCATGTTCAGTGCACCTGATACTTAAGAAAGATGAGCAAATACAGTAGAGTCTCACTTATTCAAGCTAAACGGGCCGGCAGAAGCTTGGATAAGCGAATATCTTGGATAATAAGGAGGGATTAAGGAAAAGCCTATTAAACATCAAATTAGGTTATAATTTTACAAATTAAGCACCAAAACATCATATTTTACAACAAATTTGACAGAAAAAGCAGTTCAATACGCAGTAATGTTATGTTGTAATTACTGCATTTACGAATTTAGCACCAAAATATCACGATATATTGAAAGCATTGACTACAAAAATGGCTTGGATAATCCAGAAACTTGGATAAGCGAGGCTTGGATAAGCGAGACTCTACTGTATTTATTTTCCTCTTTGAAAGAAAGTTTAGTAAAAGGAGCAAGATTTATACAATCTCAAATATTAAATTTAGTAAAGGCTTTTACTACCTTTAAAAAAATCTTACCTTTTACTTTCTTGTCCAGGAAGCATTCCTCTATTTTTGTGTGAGGCTGTGGCTTAAAGGCCAGTAAAGCTCACCATTGACCAAGGCAACATATTAATAATTTTTGATAACTGCAGTATCATTAGTATTTAATAAGTTCAATTTAGGCCATTACTTAGGATGAAAAGGTCAAAACCCCTTCCCTTTGCTTGGCCACATTCCATTTCCTGTTTTAATAGGCTGTGAGTTTTTAGGGTTGCTGTGTGTTTTCCGGGCTGTATGGCCATGTTCCAGAAGCATTCTCTCCTGACGTTTTGCCCACATCTATGGCAGGCATGCATGTAGCCGGGGGGGGGGGGGTTGAGGGGATTCAGCCCCCCCCCCCCAATTCTTAGATGGTCCACAAGAAGGCCTTACTGGTATTATTTAAATTGTTATGTTTATTCATATCATGATCTGATCACCGTGCTCAATATATCCCATATGCATGGGGGTATTGGGATAACGATGCAAAAGGTTTGCTAGGGTAGATCCTCTCTCACTCAGGCTCAGCCCCCCCCCCCACACACACACACAAACACACACACAATCAAATTCCTGGCTATGGGCCTGATGGCAGGCATCCTCAGAGGTTGTGAGGTCTGTTGGAAACTAGGCAAGTGAGGTTTATATATCTGTGGAAGGTCCTGGGTGGGAGAAAGAACTCTTGTCTGTTGGAGGCAAGTGTGAATGTTGCAATTAATCACCTTGATTAGCATTGAAAAACCTTGCAGCTTCAAAGCCTGGGGGAATCCTTTGTTGGAAGGTGTTACTTTTAACATGAGTTGTTTTGCTTTTCCTTTTAAATTTTCACTACTCTTAAGATTTAACTCTCCAGTCCAAACTTGTCATTTTATTCTCTGTTTCATGCAAGATGGTGTGTTTGAGTCTATAACCATCCCATTAGCCAGGCGTTGTTTGGACATGCTTTCATGATTTGTCATTTTTAAGAGTATTTACTTTCAAATGCCCCGCCTTAACAATTCTGTATTTCTTTCTGAATACAGTGGTTTTGTAAAGTGCCAGAATAAGAGTTGAAAGGGTGTGTTTTTCTTCAGTCAATCCATTGTATATAGGGTGATGCAAACAGTCAGGACTACATATTTTTGGGAACGAGGGGAACAGAACCCTTTCAAATGTGAAAAAGTGCGAACAAATGAATAGCTGTTTGTCTACTAGAGATAATACTCTGTCTTCTGGGTGCAGGTCTTTATTTACTGTCCTGATTTTAGTTTTTTTTAAATATCGGCAGCCAGATTTTGTTGATTTTCCTAGTTTCCTCCTTTCTGTTGAAATTGTCCACATGCTTGTGGATTTCAATGGCTTCTCTGTGTAGTCTGACATGGTAGTTGTTAGAGTGGTCTGGCATTTCTGTGTTCTCAAATAATATGCTGTGTCCAAGTTGGTTCATCAAGTGCTCTGCTATGGCTGAATACTTCTCTAGAAATCTCCGAGTCTTTCACCATGACTCTGTGATAAATTTCTAGTGGTAGCTGGCCATAGATTTGCTCTGCAACACTGGAGTTTCCTAAATAAAACATTGTAATCAAATCTGCAAAAGTCAAATCCGTACATGCAAAGGGACAACTGTACATAATAGTACCTACAGTTACACACTATCACAAGAACATAAAATACAGCACTTCGACTCTTTATGTCAAAGACTGCCACTTCCGTTTAAAATGCCTGATGAGATCTCCATGGAAAGAAAAAGGCTCAGAAAGGGTTGTCGAAGGTTTTCATGGCTGGGATCACAGGGTTGTTGTATGTCTTTCGGGCTGTGTGCCCATGTTCCAGAAGTATTCTCTCCTGACGTTTCGCCCACATCTATGACAGGAATCCTCAGAGGCTCCATGCCTCACAGCCTCTGAGAATGCCTGCCATAGATGTGGGCAAAACGTCAGGAGAGAATACTTCTGGAACATGGCCACACAGCCCGAAAGACATACAACAACCCTGAGGCTCAGAAAGATTTTTACGTGTCAGGACCTCATACAGAACTGCGTGTTTGCCCATTTCAAGGACAAAGTGGACAAAATATTTCTCAGAGCCCCCAAAATATGTTCTGAAGATTCAGGAGATTCTGAAACAGATCAGAGAAGCACAGGAGGTACTAGAGGGAGAAGGGTGCCCATTCATATAAGAGGACACAAGTAGAAGAAATTATACAAAGCAAACCAATGAACACAAACATGAAACATGCAACAAAAATTTTAAAAGTATGGAAGCTAATCCCTAAGAGGAGCAGCTTAGGAAGCTGGGAATGTTTAGCTTGGAGAAAAGGCGGCTAAGAGGGGACCTGGTAGCTATGTGTCAATATTTGAAAAGATGTCAAAGTGAGCAGGGGTAACACTTGCTTTCGGCTACTCAAGGACAATGAATTCAAATTGCGGGACAAGAGATTCCACCTAAACACTAGGAAGAATTTCCTGGTGATAAAAGCTGTTCAGCAGTGGAATAGTCTGCCTCAGAGTGTGGAGGAGTCTCCTTATTTGGAGGTTTTTTAAGCAGATGGCCATCTTTTGGGGGTACTTTGATTGTTTTCCTGCATGCTAGAACGGTATTGGACTGGATGGCCCTTGGAGTCTCTTCCAACACTATAATTCTATCCTGATTTTATGCATAATTTTCTTTTGAGGCGCTTTTGTTTTTTGCTGCAGTTAGACCTGCCAATACTGGAGTTAAGACTGCAGCACTTTCTGAAAGCTGTGATATCCTACTCAGAGGCAGGTTTTTGGAAGGAAGTTCTTTCATTTTCATTGTTCAAATCATTTCAGGTTCAACTGGCAATCTTATCCTTATCACCTTAGTACACAAAGGAATGCAAAGGAGAGCGTAAAATGAGACAAACACTAGCACATTTTCAAGGCACCCTTGGAACGTGTTGAACCATGTGATTGTCAGTGACGGGAAAAGTAAAGAAACAGAACCCTGCATACAGACTTTGCAAATGACAATCCAAACCCAACAGATTAGAAAGACCTTATCAATGTCAAACTTTCAGACATGGTTTAGCCCCAATATTTTTTATTGGGCCCAAGGATGAAAAGTGGAGAAAGTCAGCCTTAATTGCATTATTTCGATTTGTCATTGGGCGATAACTAATTGCTTGTTTGGTAAGGGTTTGTTTGCTGCACTTGTGCAACAAATCTCACAAAAGCCCCTTGAAGTGAAATGCACACTGGTAAGACATGAGGCAGAAGGAAATGGCTGAGTAAGCAGATTGAAAGCTAGAAAACAAAAACGCTGACTATTCAGCATACAACAAGCAGCAAGAAAGGGAGCCTGCAGCAGACTGTGTTAAAAGGAACTGCTCCATAGATGGGAGGAAATTTGAAAGGGAATACATGCCAACTTTTGAGACAGGAGGCTGTGCGTCAAGAAAAACTGTAGAACGGGGTACTTGTCCAGTCACAATAGATAGTAGAAGAGTCAGAGAAACATTATTTCTAAAGGCAGAGGGGCCATGCCTGCCCTCAGCTATGCAGGAAGAGCTTGGAAAAGTTACTGTATATATTCAATGTACATGCTACTTTTAGGAGGTACAACTCCCAAGGTTCCATAACCAGCAATGCTACTCCCCCCCCCAAAGCTCCACACTTTAAAATCTCCTTGTAAGTTCTGTTCCCAATAGCAGTGAAATACTCAAATCCAGTTTATGGTGTGGAAGAATGCTTATAGGAGAAGGCAAAAGGTAAATAGCAGCACAGGAACATTAGTTTTCTCACTACATGGGGAATGTATGAAAAAGGGATTTTGCATTCATAAACTATGTCCTTGAGGAATTGTGCCATGCCACTTTCTCAGTCTGGCAAAGGATACATGAACATGGGAAGCGCAATGCCCACCTCCCCAATGATGCTGTCAAATGTACATTATGTTAAAAGCAATGCAGAACTAGCAAAAAACATTCACTGTAGGTATTGCCAATTAAAGTGGCTGCGTTTGGAATTTTAGGAGCTGGAACCTTAAAAGTTCCCATTTCCAAGTTTTGGTTCAAAATTTGTATTTGCTCCCCAATAGAACGTTTACATCAACAGTAATTTTTCTCAGCTCAGGATATGCATCAAAACACACACATAATTCAGGACCTTGGTTTCTAAGCCAGCAAGCGCTGCACTCAGAAAGCCTTTTCATACATTTATGTTCCTAGCTAAATCAGGTACAGAAAGACAGAAAGGGAAAATGAGTGAATGTATCTTCTTTCTTACACCATGCACATACTCACGGAAATATCTGAAGCAAAATAGAAAAGGTGCAAAGACTTATCTCGGTATCCATGAAGGTGATAACATTTCAGGACTTTGAGTGGAATAATAGCAAAGCCTGTATTCTCCACACTTAGAGTCTAGAAACCTCCCCTTCACTCACCTGCTGTCCTGCAGGGGAGAGTATCCAAAAAGAAGACTCATGTGTTGCCACATGGCTTGTTCTCCTTGCTCACCAGGATCAGCTGGAGCGCAAACAGCCGCATGGCAAATGGCTGTGACTCCAGTACAATAGCTCCTGCTGCCAGCCGAGATCCACACAGTCACTAAGTCAAGAGCAGTGGGAGACCAGGCTGCCTACTGTAGAAGTGAGAGCAACTACCATTTTTAAACTCAGCTGTTTTGCAAGCCACATGTTGCTCCTAGCCAATTCCATGAGATCTTTCCCATTTGAACTTTTTGTCAAAACTCGTCTTGGAAATTAGACTTGCACTCTCAGGCTTTAGACTTTTCTCTCCCTCTTGCATCTTTGTGTAGGATTGCTATCATTTCTGCTCAGATTTGTGTAACTGATAAGGGATTAATATTATGGAAACTAAAGGGTAATTATGAAGTAAAAAGTATTTTCTTCTGATTAACATTAGATATGGTAATGTGGTTGCAGAAGAATTGACATTTGTTCCAAGGCAGGGTGGGAAACCCATGGGCCTCTGCATTAGGTGGTGTTTTTACGTTTACCATCATTGACCTTAGGCAATATTGGGCATGGATAAAGAAAGTTACAATTTAGCGTTTAAAAGGCCAAGGTTTCCACATCCTCAATCATAGGCTTTGATAAATTTCTCTGAATTTATCCTCAAAACCTCTAATCGCAAAGATGTTTACGTGAATATACTTGAGAACAGAAACAGATATGAACTCTCAAATTTTCACAACCTAGAACCTATCAGCAAGGTGTTTCTCCCCTTGTTCCTTCTACACCTTACATAAATCATCTGTGGTCTGACAGCACCACCCAGTGGCACAGAAAAACAGGCACAAAAGGCTATGCATCAACTATGGATCACAATTTACTGAACAGCTCTCTTGTAGTATGTTTCTGTGGAAACACTTAGCCTTGTTTTTCAAATGCCTCATTTGGTTGATAAAGGGTTCCCCACTAGCTATGCCACTGCTTTCTCAGAGCTGCTTGAAGAATTGAGATTACTCTAAAGGCAGAACAAATGCCAAGTGCAATGTTCAGACAGCAGTGACCTTCTTAAGACATATGAATAGCTTACAGGAACTCATATAGCTACTGTGGTCCATGGAGATCACATGTGCAATATTTAAACGAGTTTATAGGCTGGGGGGGGGGGAGGGGGGAATCCTGCCCATCTTTTCTTTGTAAGTCATCTGGGAATGTACAGGATTTCAGTACAGGCAGATAATATGGTTTTTGGTCACTTGCTACACTAAAACAGTCAAGAACTCAGAGCTTCACTATTATGCACTGAGATATAACAGCTCCACAGTGGAATAGGGAAGTCAGAATACCATCTTGATTCTGGCCCAATTGATGGGAAATTCTTTGCAGTTGTCACATTCAGTTACAATGAGCAACTGTGTTGAGGGCAGAGCCACATTCAGTGGCCACTGTATGAGAATGAAAGGAGACAGGATACTATTGTGCAGAAAATTCTAACCACAAGGATAAGATGCATTTCCTACTTCCTGCATTCTGAGTACATTGTATTGTGCATTGTATGGCATTGGCAGGGTTTAATTTTTTTTGGTGCACCATGCAATTAGTTATCAGTTTGCAAATAAGTACGCTGCAATATCTTCATTCGGGTACAGGTGTAAGTATAAGAATCTCAACTGTGTATACTATCATAAAACACTGCCTTGAACTTACAACTTGAAGAAAGGATCAGTAGGGAATTTAGTTAATTTTCCTCAACATACTTACAACCTGCTTCCCCACTTCATCCGAGGCAAATGAAAAAATAACTTTCAGGATGTAGTTGCATAGTCCATTAAATGTTTGGTAATTTGTCTGTGCCACTCAGGGCATAACTTAAGTCACCACAGATAGCACCTGTTTGTCATGTGTAGCCAACTGAAAATACTGGAATGGGACTAGTTCGTTTTGCTTTCATTCTAATATCTATAAGCCTCTCCTCATGAAGGGAAGATTTTGATAAACAGTCTAGTGCAGGCATGGGCAAACTTCCCCCCTCCAGGTGTTTTGGATTTCAACTCTCACAATTCCTAATAGCTGGTGGCCTGCAGGGCTGAAGTTTGCCCATGCCTGGTCTAGTCTGTTGATTTTTGATGGTTAATTTATACTTTTAATTCTTTATTTTGAAGTAGTAACTAGTAATTTCAAACAACTTGTTATTTTGCTTTATGGAAATGGAAAGTGACACTCCATCGGTCTTTTAAGTTTTAAAAAGATGCATACCTGCCCCTAAAAGGACTGGCTTGAACTAGTTTATTCTTCAGGTGTAAGTTATACAACTGAAGTAAAGCCACTTATTGCACACTGAAATCACCAATATTTTAAATAGATTCCAACATGGCAGACAGTTTCTGGCTGTGGCGCTTTTGGAATACACAACCCTCAAACATTTTGAAGATTGCACAGTATACAAACTCTTTCTCCATGTACTCAGAGGAATCAGATGGCTGTGCTTCACATGCTACTTGGCTGAGCTTATAGTTAAAAACGAAAGATTAACATACAGGTCTAAGCCGTCACCACGCAACAAAACAACCAGCCTGGTTTGATGCGACACAAATGGATACCAAACAGCTGCTTCTACAGCCTCCAGTTCTGACATCCCAGAAATCATTGTTCCCATCTCCTCTAGCCTAGTAAATTATGTGACAGCTGAAGCCATGTCGCCTTGCAACCACATTTGAACAGACTGTTACTGAGGACTGCCAATATATCTGGATTTGGAAATCTGCTCTGTGCCCTTTTATTGGTTCTGCTGTTACCATGAAAAATATATTCTAATTTACAAGCTAAACAGTCATATAAAACAGGCTTTTGCAAACAGTATGGCCTGAAACTGGGAGTAATTCAAACCTTATTTATACAACTAAACTCAAATGTGTTTACGCCTCTAGAGTAAAGTTTATACAAGTATGAAATTTTTTACATTTTACACCTCAAGCCATAAGTGATGTTCAGCTCTAGAAAATGCTGGCAAACATTTTAAGCTATAAAGAAATGAATCTGGCTATTTCAATTAATGTTAGTGCTCACAGGCAATCCATTAACAGGTGGCTCAATGTGGATTAATCTTATTTGAAACAGAATTCATAATATATTGCTTTCTAAATTCATACTTCATTCTGACAGTCTCACTAGAAAGAAAGAATACAAAATGGTCAGTGTTTAAGGATTTTTATTAAAGCAAGAATTTTATAATCCAAATTATGGTTCTTTGCTCAGCTATCAATCCTTACTGTTAACTACAACAGTAGCGATATTCTGAGCTTTTCCACAGTAAATTACAAAATTAAAGAAAGGAATGCTTTAAATTTCTGTACTGTGTTGAAAATTATTTCCCTCGGGTTTTATAAAACATTAATTTGTTTTTTTTCAACTTTTGCTATTTTTTTGTATTTTAAATCAATAGGTAATCTAGGACTGTTTTGCTAGTCCTGGCATTTGTTGTGTACATAAGCTTCAAAGTTTCCTTTCCTTTTTTTTAAATGTATTTTATATTTTTCAATGTTTTTCTCAATATTTAGTAGTTTTTCCATGTTTAGATTTTTTTCTTCGGTGAAGCGAAATTATAGTAAGTAGTCCCGGATCTTCTGCAAGCAAGAGAATTCATGTATTAATATGGCAATATTACTACTTTTGAAGTACAAATTGTCATATAATCTTCACTGAAATTACAAAGCAGTATACCCTGACAGCGCACACATTTAACATTTTGTGCCTCTCCTGTAAATTGTTAGGATGCAGAGAACATACTATTATTATCATTATGTTTATTTATACCCCACTTTTTCTCTCCAAAAGGAGACTATAGATTTTGTTGGATGGTGTTCTCTATTAGACATACTTATCAAAGCATGCATTGTAGCTTGAACTTAAAAATCCAAGCTCTCTGGACAAAGATCTGAAGAAACACTGAAAGCTACTCCTTTGACTCTTGTTGGTGTGCAACAGGTCAGTTCTTCAACCAAAGGTATTAACATTCTATAAACAGTCAAAAGCCTCTCTAGGGCAATAGGTGGGAGAAGCATCAGAGACAGAAATTCAGAATGTAGCTTTTGAATATACAGTAGAGTCTCACTTATCCAACGTAAATAGGCTGGCAGAATGTTGGATAAGCGAATATATTGGATAATAAGGAGAGATTAAGGAAAGGCCTATTAATCATCAAATTAGGTTATGATTTTACAAATTAAGCACCAAAACATGTTATGCAACAAATTTGACAGAAAAAGTAGTTCGATACATAGTAATGCTATGTAATAATTACTGTATTTACGAATTTAGCACCAAAATATCACGATGTATTGAAAACATTGACAACAAAAATGCGTTGGATAACCTAGAGTGTTGGATAAGCGAGACTTTACTCTGTGTGTATGTATGTGTGTGTGTGTGTGTGTGTGTGTGTGTGTGTGTGTGTGTGTATATATATATATATATATATATATATATATATAGTTCATAGAGCTACCATAGTTCACTCTGGATTTGGTTAAAAACAACCAGGTCAATATTGATCTTGGCCTAGAAAAATTCCAAGAACTATAATAAACATGCTTTGTTACTTGCTAAGCAATGATGTTATACTCCATTTTTTAAACGGAAAGCTTAATTTCCATTAAGTGGGGATCCTGATAAGTAAAGTAGCAATAATCCAGAAAATGTAGACACATAATATACTTTTGGCTGCAACTTTGCCTCACAGTTGAGGATGAGAATTCATAAAACAGGTGGGGTTGCTATGCAGATGTTATGCTTGTAGCAGGAAATGTCAGTGAACATTAGAAATGCGCCAGCACAGTAAGGTAGGTGCTCCCTACAATCTCTAGCTTGCCAAGACTACGCTATTCCCGAACATAGCATTTCGCAGTGCCTTGCCATATTTAAACTTTATTTTCAAGAATACATACGGATGTTAGACGCTTGGAACACCCGCTGGGTTGTTAACTGCTTTCTGGGCAGCTTCTTTAGCTTGATGGGCTTGCAGTACGGCTACAGCTTCGTCAACCTAATAAAGAGCGTAAAAAAAATCATTTACATTTTTGTACCGATAAGCCAATTCAACAGCTAATACTGCACTGAAAGAAAGAAAAAAACACCAACCTTCGAACGAAGAGATTCAGGAGACTCAAGCATATGGAGGAGTTCAGAGTTATCAATCTCTAACAGCATACCAGTGATTTTGCCCGCCAGAGTGGGGTGCATGGCTTGAATCAGGGGGAACAGACGTTCTCCTAGAAAAGAGCCAACAAGTTTGCAAGGTTTTTATTCACCGCTGGATTACTTTTGTCAACAATTCTGAATGGATCTGACATGTAGTAGCCACATATTCATATTTAAAACATGTTCCTTGAGAACAGCATGGTGCAAATTCAAGCAGGATTAAAGGCCTATTATAGCAATGTGTTATTGAATACCCATTTCAGTATAACCCTATTAGTCTGAGCCAATGAAGTCAAACTATGGGCTGCCCACACCCAATCCGCTCGCCATGTGACCACTACCACTCATAAAACACTAACTTACCCAGCATCTGCTTTTGTTCTTGTGGAGGAGCAGAAGCCAACATGGAAGCAGTCAAAGGTTCTTGACCCTGAACATGGACAGCAGGCTAGAATATGAAAAAAGAGTATTAAATTCAGGATTTTTTTGTCAGAATGTACATGGTAGGCAGTTTTAGCTTTATTGCTGGTACTTAGAAAAACAACTCTGGCAAACAATGAATGCATAAATGCAAATTAGTAGCAGTTTGTCAGGTTATTGGTAAAACGACTGACTTTGAGTTCTACATTTACATTATTTGTGATCTTAAAAAAGCAAACTGATACTGAAGTTTCCTTTAAATCTGGCCTTTTAGCTGGATCTCTATGCAAAGTTAATGTTGTTGATATCAATAGTCCTGGATGGATCTAACTGTATTGGCTCAGGCTGTTATCACAAAACTCTGAAGATAACCAATACTACAGCCACATAATTTGGTAGCACAATTGTGTCATAATTCCCCCTCCACCAACCCCCAGTTCCATACTAAACAAAGTATGTACTCTTCAGTATCCCTCATTTGAATCCATTTTTAAAACTACACTTAATGCAAACATTCTTTGCCAAAAGAGACAGTGGCCCTATGCTTTCTCCATTTTAATGATCAAAAATAAAAACCAAAAATACTTTGTCATTTTCATTTTTAAAATCTCTACACGTTACGCCTAAAGAACCTAAAGATCACCTGCTAAAACCTCATCTAGATCTCTACAGACTTCTCTACCTCCTTCAATCTCTCAAAGTTACACAAAAACATCAGCATCAATTTAATTCTCCCACTGATTCAAAAAACATTTCTGTACTTTTTTAGCTTACAAAATAAAGTCCATACACTATTACTATTTTAAAAGACCATGTACTAATTGCCACACTCACCTGCTGCATAGCAACTTGGGGTTGGGTGTTAAGATGCTGCTGAGGATTGCGAACACCTGCAGCGTACTTATATTGTGGACCAGTGCGCACAGCTGGAGTAGCTGCCGCAGCAGCAGCAGCTGGACGTGGACCCATGGTTTGAGTTGATGTGTTTGCTGGGGAGGAAATTATTTCTGGTTAATTGTAGAACTATGTCAAAGCTACATTTTAAAGGCCTGAGATAATCTTTTAAAAATATATTTTGTCCAAACATGCAGGAAAAACTAAACTGCACACACTGATTAGTACTATCCAGACTAAATGAAGTAGCAGAACTCCCAAACTCACCAACACGTTGTGTGGACATGACACGTGGAACCTGTGATGAAGCTGGCCTCATGGTACTGAATGGGGGTCTAGGAGCTGCAGGGCGGATGGCACCTGGCATGTTCTGGAAGGCTACGTTCAAGAACATTTGATTCAAGTAAGAATTTTGCAACTAACAAAATTACGTCTTAATTAGTTAAGCCCAAGATACCCCTTAAATAAAAGCAAGTGACTTACGATGTGGTCTGGCACCCTGAGCAGTCCAACGAGGACTTGGTCTAAGCTGAGCCAGTTGGCTAGTAGGATAATATGCAGCACGGTTCTGTGTCTGTCAAAAAACAACAGAATATTAATTAATTTCATCTATCTCCAATATTTTACTGTGGCAGATAAATGTCTGCAAATTTAACATTTAATCCACATGTGCATAATTACATTATGTGAAACTATTCTGGGCTTTCTACACAGCCCGATTACTGTAATACGTAATACTTTGTTAGCAATCTATTTCTACCCATTAAGTATAACTTTATTAGCCATATACTTCTGCTAGGCATTGTTAGGGATTCCTCTTCTTCAGAAAAGGAAGGGGAGCAGGAAAGTGTTCATGAGTCAAGAGGGGCAGTTGGAATCTGAGGAGCAGATTCTGCAAGTACCCACATTTCAGGAAAGGCGAAAGAAAAGAGAGCAGAGATGGCAGCCAGAATAGCTGCCAAAAATGCAGCTAAGTAATTGGGAACCGCCCTAGCAGCTGTGGGGGAATTCAGGCATATAAATCAGAAGCAGATGCTGTCAGCTTTTGCTGGTAACAAACTGGCTCTAATGCCTAGGCCTTCACTCCCCTTGTGCCTGCTTTGAGTCTGCATCTGGGAAACTGCCCCTAAGGATTTATTGCTGTTTCTTTGTCTGAAGTAAGACTGCTACTTGATTTGGGAATTTATCAGACTTAAGAACTGTGTTTGCCCTAAGACTTCCTTGCTTTCTTTTGCATTATGCCACTGAATGTGCTGTTCTTTATGTTTTGCTGAAGTAAAAAAGTTTTCATTAACTTACCACATTGTTTTAAGGCTGTTCTTGAAAGACAAAACACGACAGGCATTAAGTGTAACAGGGAACACAACTCAAACCATACCTGTGGAATGGCGGCCATGAAGTAACCTGAAGGTGGTGCAGGCTGGTAAGGATTGATGACTGGATTGGGCACTGCTCTTACACTTGCCATCCTCTGCATGTACTGGTTGGTGAGGTGAGCCTGGCGTTCTTCTTTACGCTGGGCTAAGGCTACATATAGGGGTTTGGTAGCCACAATTCTACCATTCATTTCTGTAACTGCTTTTGTTGCTTCTTCTGGTGAAGAAAAGCAAACAAACCCAAAACCTTTGCTGCGTCCGCCTTCCATCATGACCTGCCAAAATAAAAATGCAACCTTACAAATGTAATATAGAAAATGAAACAGTATCCTAAGAACACAGGAATCCAATCACAGGCCTATTTGGTGCAATATTCTGTTTAACAGTTACTTACAGCATTCTCCCGAAGGACCTGAGTGCAACTGAATCCCTCCCAAGCAACTGCTGTAAAGAAGCATATTGTCCGATACTGAAAAAAGTAACAGCCATCTTAACTAACACTGGATGAAAGTAACCTCTGTTAATTTATCTAATACTCTTCTGAAGCCATTAAAATTGGAAGCCAATATCACATTCTTCAACCATTAATTCTCCAGTTTATGCATCGTGTTAAAAAAAACACTTCATTTAACCTGTCTTAAATTTGCCACCAGAAGCTCATTCAGCTTCAATAGATTAGCCCAGATTTCAGAATTACAAAACAGAGATAAGTGCCCTCTTTGCTTTCTACACCACACCTAATTTTAACAGAACTATCTTTATTACTCTTACTCATTTTTCTCCTCTAACTTAAATAGCCCCCAATTTTTTAACCTTTCATCCTGGGACAGTCCCTTGATGATTTGGGTTTCCCTTTTCTAAAGCTCCTTTTCTAAAGATCAACCTTTTTTCTTAGATACAGCAGCCAGAACTGAACAGAATTCTCCTTTATGTAGTCACATTACAGGGAAAGTTGGGGACTGGCAGCTTTATTATTGGTCCTTTTCTAGTTACATCTGAGCTGACAGATACTTAATAGACCAACATTTTCATGAAGCTGTCTAGGAAAAGCCCAAGATCATCAGCTTTAGTCACTGCCAGCCGAGATCTTATCAGTGTACACATGTGCACTCTGTACCAATATAAACAATTTAACACTTAAAAGTATAGCGAGTTCCATTTGGTGCTATTACTTCCAGAGTTTGGAGACCTCATTTTGGATCTCTGCAATCCACTTACGTTCCCTCCATCTTAAACAGTTGATGTAACCAGGAAACTTGGCTCTCACTACTCACTTCTAACTCCATATTCTTTCATAGACAAGAATCCCAAGGCCAGATCTGGAAAGGAGCTCCAATGCTCCTGTATCTCCACTGAAAGAACTATCAATTTATTTTTACTGTGCTTCCTGATATTTGACTAGTTTTTAAATTGTAAAATGACTTCTTTTATCTAATGAATGTTAACTTAGATCAGGAGTGATTGATGTAGGCCACTATCAACACAATTTCAAAGTGTCTTTTGACTACTCAAACAATTTGCCAAACTCTAGTATACAAATGTGTGTATGTGTGTAGTACCTTCAACTCATCAACAATTGGCTGCCCATTGAATTTCATGGAGTTTTCTTAGGCAAAGAATCCTTTGAAGTGATTTGCTATTTTTTCCTCTGAAATACAGCATACACTGTATTCACTGACAGCCCCCATTCAAATACTAACCAGAACTGATCCTGGTATGAGATCTTGTATATTTATTTTAAATATAAAAACTCAGTATTCCTTTGTCAGCTTCAATCTGCACAAAGCTGGCATCATCTGTTGATGAACTACCCAACTGATACATGGAGTGATTTGTATTTTTAGATTAAGTATTCCCACCCCCAGGGAGCCAGACTGACTAAAAAGGGTTTTTTTTTGTGTGTGTAGTGATGTCTGACAGTAAAGAAGGAATGTAATTTTACATCCAAATATCTACTATTCATTTATTAATATGTCAATTATGCTTAGGTTTTAGTACAATGTTGTGTACAGCCACAAATTTTCATGTTTGTACTTGATTCAAGTTAACTATAATGAAAAGCAGCTAAGAACTGCATTTTGGAATGAATTATTCTTTCTCCAAATAATCATAAAAACATGAATGGAATAAACGGATGTTACCTTTGCACTAGTAATTGTGCCAAATGGTGAAAATTCTTTACGTAGGCGTTCATCATCAATTCCATCATCTAGATTTTTCACATAAAGGTTTACACCCTGGAAAAATATAAAAAATATGTCAAGTATATGAATGTGTACAACATATATAAAACAATGAATTCTTATTTGTTCGAATGAAGATCTACCTGGTATCTGGTGATCCTGTCCTGTTTCATTTGTTCAAATTTGCGCTTCAGCTCTGTTTGCCTTTCTACTTTTTTCTGAGCTCTACCAACATATATTTGTTTTCCATTGAGTTCTTTTCCATTCATCTCATCAACTGCCTTCATTAATAAAAAAAAGATATTTTATCATCTTTGCATAGTTGATTCTATACAGAATTAAGCCCTACAACAAAAATTAAAATAGGAGAAGCAAAGAACTGAAATAAACACTGACAGTGAACTAAATATATAGCAGACTGAAACGTACTTCTGTCCTTCCAGAGAGGAGACTATACAATAAGACATAAGCATTCAAATTTAAAGGAGATTTGCGAAAGTGGGAAAACATGATTATATTCCTTGGCTCACTCTCAGATGTACATTAGATGTGCATTAACAAACTAAAATAGCATAAAGACTATTTGACAGATATAAAGGCATACCTGACAAAAAGACCAAAAACCTCAGTCTTAATGAGATAACTCACAATATCCACAAAACTATACATACTTACTTTCTGAGCATCTTCATGTCTTTCAAAACTGACAAAACCAAAGCCTTTGGATTTTCCACTCTCATCAGTCATAACTTTCACGCTCAAGGCAGGTCCTAAAAGGTGCATAAGAGCCATTACATTTATTCTCCAGTTTTCAAGAGTGTGGTCTGGAAAGCTATAATTTAGTAAACATGTTGGAAAAGCTTTTCACTCAGATATCATCTCATAAAACTGAGATAAGGCCCCATTTTAAAGACCTTTTTTCCAAATGCAGGTAAGACTAATAATTGGGCAATACAATGTCAGCATTAGACTCTACTCTTTGCCTTATCAAACTTATTTTGAAAGAATGCCCTGACTTCTCGTGTATATAACAACATTAATCCAAACAAAGCAATATAATCACATATCTAATAGGCTGTAATGTACAACATTTAAGACACGGATGAATTATTTTAAGCATTTTACTGGAATAAAATATATACATCTAATATTATCATTCCGCTCTAGATTAAATCACATGGTTATTTCACTGTCGCAGGCCAGAATGTCACTCATTCCCCTGCTTCATTTCATTTAATGCTGTAATTTTCAAACTTTTGGATCACAGGTAAACAACTGAGAACAGACTGAGGGATCATATGCCCACAATATTTCTTTTTGGAGCACATATTCCTTTTGCTGGCTTTATCTGAGATTAATGCCAGGTCCACAGTAGCAAAAAAAGTCCTTTGTTTTCAGTGTTGCTGGAACATGGCATTTTTGCCAATCTTTAAAGCAAACATGCTTATTTTAGGATTTAGTGTGATTTAAAATAACTGTCTAGTTATTTTTTGAATGTCACTGATTTTTTAAAAAATAAGTGCCTCCCTGCTTTCAATCAGTGTCACCCGAGGCAGTCATTCATCCTCTCTCCCATTCCTCTTTCCAGACATCACTTTAAAAACAATATGGAAAGGAAGGTGTGGACTTGGCACGTGAAGGGCCCAACATCACTACTACGGTAGTGTGTGAGTGTGGCTAATCCACTGGAAGGTCGTCCATAGTTCTTTCAATTCAAACCATGAACCTTCAGGCTCCAACTGAGCGTTTGCAGCTTGAACTGGGGGCACTCTGTATACCTTTCCTACCCATACCACACACATGCAGTGTTTCCCTTCTTTCATTTTTCTGTTGGCTGTTTGATCATGTGAGGAAGTCTGCTTCACTTGCTTTGCCCTCCCTCAATCTGTGTCCCCATATTGTTGCAGCATTGCCAGTTTGTAATTTCAAGTCCAGTGCCTGAGCAGAACCCAATAGCCATAGGGTCGCAATTATCTATCACTCTTTTTGTCTTAAAAGTACGGATGGAGAGTGTTTAGGGACATCTAATTATCTCACACCTGTATCCCTTCCCACTTCCCCAGTATTTCAAAATATAATGTGACAGAGAATAATCCAATGTAGCAATCACATAAAAATGGTGGGACACTCCATTTAATCTTGAAGTAACTTCTGGAGGGGAGATGACCTAGCTGTCAATATGCATTAAGTTTGTATTAACATGATGCTGTTGGGAATGAAACCGGGGCATGATAATGCACAGGTTTTTTTCATGTCAGAAGCAACTTGAGAAACGGTCAAGTCACTTCTGGTGTGAGAGAATTGGCCGTCTGCAAGGACGTTGCCCAGGGGACATCCAGATATTTTACCTTCCTGTGGGGGGCTTTCCCCATGACCCCACATGAGCTGGAGCTGACAGACAGGAGCTCACCCCGGATTTGAACCGTCGACCTTTCGGTCAGCAGTTCTGCCGGCGCAAGGGTTTAAAACTCATTGCGCCACCGGGGGCTCTAATGCACAGTTGAACAGATTTGTATTGCTGGTGTGGATTAAGCCTCTGTATTAAACTGGTAACACCTGTAATACAGTTAAGGAATGAGGATTTAAAACCAACTTGGTTTCATTCAAATTCTCATTAAAATGGAGCTCCAGGTAATCTTGATGGACAGTCAAGTTAATGTTATCATACAGGGTTATGGTCAGTGGCAAGACACCTTTACTCTACAAGGTAGAATCACAATTTAGTAATACAATACATGACACATTACCACAACATATGTCAGGCTCAGTTCCTAATATCTTCAGTTAAAATGTTAATGATCCCCTTAAAAAGTTAATGGACTCAGCTTAAGGCAACCTTGTTATAGGGGAGTCAAAGATGGGAGCACATCAGCTCTTAATTAGTTTTTATATACATGGAAAGGAAAGGACATTACCAAACTTGCCAAAGAGTTCCTTAAGTCGCTCATCGTCCATATCTTCTCCAAAATTCTTGATATAAACATTAGTGAATTCCTTCGCACGAGCTCCAAGCTCTGCTTCACGCTCTTTACGAGATTTAAACCTTCCAACAAATCTGGTTTAAAAAAGGTGAAAAATTACTTAGATTTCTTGACAAAATTAAAGGTCTATACAGTTAAAATATTTAAGGCTGCTAACCCATGGCACACGTTGATTCCCTGGATGCAAGCACCTGCCATATTACACACCCCCAGCTAGGAAAACAGAGAATAAAGCTGTGTTTGGTTGTGTGCCTATCCTGGTAGACAAGACTGTTCAGAACAGGGCATCCAGATCCCTTCATGGTGCTCCCTCACACAGCATGATATAGGGACTTCCAACTATGACATAACTGCCTCTCTCATAGTTCCTGTGCAATGTGAGTAATTTACCTTCACACACACCTTGGACAGACCATCCAAGTGTTGACTCCCTTAGTCACTGACCATGCTGTTTGCGGATTATGAGGACAGCAGTCCAAAAGCTGTGAAGCATACCAGGTGGAACACCCTGATCTAAATTAATATTGAAATATCAGTATATAATATTCTTATATATCGAATTTGTTAAAACAAGCTTTTAGAACATCAGATTATATCTATTCATGGTTTTCACTAGCAACAAGAAACTTCATTCATATAAAATGAGGAACCCAATTTCCCTCCCTTATGTAGTGTCGCCTTTAGACTTCCTCCTCTATTGTATTGAATAATACTCTAATATTCAGGCATACCTTTCAGAGTCACAAAGGACTTGAGGGGGTAAGAAAATATAATCAATAATCATGTGTCCTGCCTTGTACAAAGTGGAAATAATTTTATGGAAGCACAAACCACCATTCCATTAAGTTCTGAATTTTAAGAACTCCATGAAAAACACTTGCATACTCACACTTTGCGATCATTAAGAAGCATTCCATTCATTTTTTCAATAGCTCTTTCTGCAGCTTCTTGCGTTTCAAAGTGTACAAATCCATAGCCTTTGGATCCATTTTCATCACACACAACCTAATAAAATATATTAAAATGTTTGTGAAACTATCTGATTGCAATTATATTAACTCTTGATACTAAATTAGTATTCTGTTTCCATTTCTCTCAACTTACCTTACAAGAGAGGATGTTTCCGAAAGCAGAAAATGTGTCATACAAAGCTTTATTGTCAATTGATTTGTCCAAATTTTTGATAAAGATGTTACCAACACCACTTTTACGTAGAGACGGATCACGCTGAGACCACATGATACGCACTGGCTTCCCTTTAATGACATCAAAATTCATGGTATCTAAAGCTCTCTCAGCTGTAAAAATAAATAAAGTAGTGTTACTAATGCAATGCTTGTGACCTAGCCTACAAAAATCAGGTTCACTCTCATTTTTCCAATTCCACAAAATTGTATACTATTCCTATTTATAGTGTTCAGCGACGACCATATTATTCCAGGATAGAAGAACATACTGGAATGAGGGCAAGCACTGAAATGAAAAAGACTGTGAAATTAATGTGACCCATGGGTAGGTTGTTCTAATTAAATCCCAAAAATCGATTTGCTCAATGTCTTCTGGAGTAACACTTTAAAACAAGTTCTTAAGATCTGTCCTTTGTATTTTAAGAGACACTCCTCTGTACTCCATGATCCCTAGAGGATTCTGATGATACTACTTCTAAATTAATGCAAGTATAACATTACAGCCCCTTAAAACTGACTGTAATTGCCCTTTATATACATAAAAATGTTACAGAAGTTATTGATTTGATGGTAATATGAAAGGAAAAAGCAGAAAGGTTCTCAATAAAGTGTTGCTACAATCAAAGTACAAAGACAACAGATCTTTCTATTAGCAAAAGAAGGTCAAAAGCCCTGCAAGACAAATACATGAAAGCTTCTATGTCCTATTTGTTAAATATTCAACCCCTGCCTCTAAACAAGGGATGGGACAAGTTTGGCACCATCCTTTTGGAAGTTACTTCTGCCCATTTCCTGTTTGGGGAGAAAGGAGTCCACTGGGTAAAAAATGGGTTTAAGGGAGGAGCACAAAACAGCACAATTGCATGGAATCACAACGAACTGGGTATAAACCACTGAATACCCAGAATATCTCCCAATATCCTCCTTTCCCCACCCCAGATTCTCAGACAATTCCCTTCAATGGCTAAAATCCACCCTGCAAAATATACCGTAGCAGTTTTGCTCAAACTCCCAACTGAAACAGGAAGTGATATTCTATCACGTCCAGTTTCATTTGGAAACAGCTGCATGACCAGCTGGGGTGCCAACAAGGTACAAAATGGCACCTCTGGCACAGATCCTGCTTGGGTGTAATATTATCTCCAATCTCAAATTACATTGCTTTTTTCCATAGGAAAATACCGTATTTTACTAGAATCTTATGCTTATCTTTTTTGGCTAAATGATCTTGCCAAAATTGGGGTGTGCATTAGATTTGCATTAAACAATAATCTTACTGCTGAGTCAAAACAAAAGGGAAAGGTGCTTCAGAAGCTGCACCCGGAGCTCCTCTTTGAGGGACATCATCTCTAATTAAATGGCCAGGGCTCAATGCTATGCAATCCTGAGATTTGTAGTTTGGTGAGGCACCAGCATTCTTTGGCAGAGAAGGCTCGAGACCTTTTAAAACTACAGCCCCCATGACTCATAGCATTGAAACAAGGCATTTAAAGTAAATTGATTCTACAGCACAGACGTACACCAAGGTTTTCTTTTCCATCGCTGGAAGCTTTGGTGTTCTAACACAATGGTTTATAATGAAGAAATTCTAAGCAGGCATCAATAGTAATGCACATTTTTTGGGCCAAATTACAAAGACTACACTTTTTGCCACTGCACATTACATACAGCAGCAAATACTTTTTTTGTTTTGGGGTTTTGAAAATTGAGGTGAGCATTAGATTTGAGTAAATACGGGTAATATTTCTCGATTCATCTATGAGAATGTTTATAATAACTATGTGGCAGGGAATTACTTTGAATTAATGGCAATATATCAGATGCGATCCATTCTCTCAACTCAGAATGTAACACAAGGAAAGGGCCATATTGTCAACAGAGTAGTTAACTATAGACAGAAAAGTGTCTGGGTCTGGGTATTAGATATCACACTTCTCCATACCCTCACAGGGAAGGCTCGGATGAAGGAAACTGTAAGAAACCCCATCACTACTAACTCTTGCCACACAGGTGATGGTAGCTAACAGTGGGAACCTCTGACAGTCTTTAAAACTACCTGTTATAAAAGCAGAGGAACCTACCCACATACACTAATGCTGCTACAGCCTTTTGTTTCAATATGAATACCCCATGAAATTCCACAGGCATGTAACTCTCCTTCAAAATCACCTCTTAGAATTAATCTTTGAACATCTTAAAAACAAAAACTAAGCTATTTTTTAAGTGTCTAAAACCCTGACTCTTCCATGCAAAGGAAACAGCCAAATCCTATATCACTGCTCAAATTATAGTGCCCTATGAACCAAGTGTCTCTGGGTAAGCATTTGGGAGGGCAAGCTTCTCAAGCTCTGGGTGCACTACTCAAACAGTGTTTATACAGACTGAAGAGACTTGAGTGAACATTACTCATTCAAGTGGTCTACCGATATAAAAGCATATTTCTTTTTTGTTGTTGAAAGATCAGTCATGTGCTTGGAAACAAATGAGAGTGACCATCCCAGTCAGAAGGTAAAGATGTCATTATTTCAGCCACCCATGTGGACAATTTTGGAGTATTTTGGATTTCAAATTTCTGGATAAGAATGCTCAGTCTGTATGAATTTTCTACAATGCAACAGAGAAACTACTTTGGTAGAATTTGCAGTAACGGCTAATTTCATATAGCACTATGCCCTTTCTGCAAATTCAAAGTCTGTACTGAAGAGTATCAGAATGAAAAAGAATGGCTCAAAGTTCAATGAAGCATGCTACATTAATAAATATGTCTTGTGATCTCATCTGTAATATTAGTTCAAATATAGGCCTATTTTCCACTGGAATGCTCAATCAAGAGTTTGAAATATTAACAAATATAGAATGCAATGTTTTGTTCATAACAGTACTAATAATTGAATATGACAGCAGAATAGAGTGACAATGTTGAAGAGCTTTTCCTTCCAAATAAGACAATGTTTGCTTAGACAAGTTTTCCATTTAGGACTACTTGTTATAACGAACATGTCCTTCAAATAATTTGAATGCTAAATAGTTTTTCAGCATCTATATAGAACACTGCTCCAGCTCTGGATATTTACTCAGGTAAGCTAGTAAAAAAAAACCCTAATCTAACTTTTAAAGCAAACTGAATTCCTTCACTTTTAAAATTCTGTGAATACAGTAAGAAAAACCTGGCCAACTTTATTCAATTCAATAATTAGCCTTTCCAAGATAGTGATTAACTTATTCGCTACTATTTGAATGCTCCTTATCCTGAATTTATCAAAATTCAACTTAATTCAATCACCACCTGAAGAATGAATCATCAGGTGAGCAAAAGCTAAATTTGGAGAAAGAAAAGAGTAGAACCCTACAAAACAACACTCACTTCTGGACACAATTTGGAAGTGCTATTGGATTAATTTGTTAAACAAACAGACCCAACACAAAACTAAAATCTGTACTCAAAAAGTATGTGAAAAGATCTAGTTAGAAGCACACCTTTGAGATTTTAACTACAGCTTGATTCAATAAATTGTTCTCATCTTGTTTGCTCATCATTGGCTAATTTATGAGATCAACATTGTAGTGTTTAATTAAAAAGAATATAAACTGGGTACATTGATATTAACCAAACAAACCTACCCTTTAATTCCTGTTGGGTCGTTGTAGTTGTGATTAACGTACCTATATTTACGTACGTATAATGCACTATAGAAAATAATGTGCACTTCAATTTTGAAGGTGTGCATTTGCTATCGAATGTAATGCAAGGAGGTTTGGCCACAAAAAGGCTAGTGGGAAGTCGCAGCCCTTCATCTGGCCTTCCCCGCAGTCTTTTCATGGCCACCGCTGCCTCTTCCTCTTCTCTCCCCAGCTGGGACCTCTTGCCTAACAGAACAGGTGGGTTTAGGTGCACATCTCAATTTTAGTGGTGTAATTTAACCAAAAAGATGAGTGCTAAGACATGAGTAGATATAGTAGATTTCAATTTTATGGAGATTTTAAGGCAAGCCTGAGAGAAGCTGTGTGGTTTGAGTGTTGGTCTAAGACTCTGCAAATGAAGGTTCAAATCCGCACTTGGCCATGGAAACCCATTAAGTGACTCTGGACATGTCACACTCTCACAACCTCAAAGGAAGGCCAGGGGCAATTCCCTCTGGACAAATCATATCAAGAAAACCATGTGATAAGTTAACCTTAGGGTAAGATTACTGGCTTGAAGGCATGCCATACTGCAAGGCAAAGTACAAAGTGTTGGCAATAACCTTTAAAGTCCTACATGATTCAGGTCCATGTTATCTGTAACATCACCTGTATAATACAGTTGAGTCTCACTTATCCAACACTCGCTTATCCAACGTTCTGGATTATCCAACACATTTTTGTAGTCAATGTTTTCAATAAATCGTGATATTTTGGTGCTAAATTCATAAATACAGTAATTACTACATAGCATAATTTCATATGTAACTACTTTTTCTGTCAAATTTGTTGTATAAAATGATGTTTTGGTGTTTTTATGCTGAATGTTTTTATATTGTGGAATGATATTTTAAATTGTAAGCCGCTCGGAGCACTCTGGTGGAGAGCGACTAATTAAGAAATAAAGTCAAGTGAAGTTAATTTGTAAAATCATAACCTAGTTTGATGTTTAATAGGCGTTTCTGGATTATCCAATGCATTTTTGTAGTCAATGTTTTCAATACATCATGATATTTTGGTGCTAAATTCGTAAATACAGTAATTACTACATAGCATAATTTCATATTGAACTACAATTTCTGTCAAATTAGTTGTATAACATGATGTTTTGGTGCTTAATTTGTAAAGTCATAACCTAATTTGATGTTTAATAGGCTTCTCCTTAATCTCTCCTTATTATCCAACATATTTGCTTATCCAACGTTCTGCTGGCCTGTTTATGTTGGATAAGTGAGACTCTACTGTATGTCGAATACACTAAGGTCCATTGTGGGCCACTTACTCCAACTGGCCAGAACCCAGCCAGCAACCGTCACTCAGAGGACTTTTTCATTGGCCAACCCTAGATTGTGGAATGATCTGAGACAAGATTTGCCAGTTGAATGAGCTGGCAAAATTTTAGTCACAATTAGAGAAAGATCACTTACAGCAGGCCTACCCAGGCAATTATATTTTAATTTATGTATTTTAACGGTATTGTGTTTTATCTGTGTTTTAACTATGTTGTACCCTGCCCCAAGAAATGGATAACAAATAAATCATAACCAGGGGATTTTCTTAGAAAGATTTGTTCAAAAGGAGGCTGATAGCATGCAACTTGCTCAAGGTCACCCAGTGGGTTTTCATGGCCTAACAGGTATTCAAATTCTGGTTTCCAAAGCTGTAGTCTCATGCTCAGACCACTACACCATACTGGATGCCTGGTAACTACACTCAGACATACAAGGTGAATCTCTTTAACAAGAATGAGACTTGGAAAGAGAAAACAGGTCTTCCCAGAACTATCTCCCTGTTGGTTTCTATGTACCAACAGAAAGTTTATTAGGCAGCAATGCAACCAACTTTATATTTCCTTACAGCTGCAAGCGGTGTGGAGTTCCCCCTTCTCCTTTCCCGTTTGGACTATACACCATCTAACCAAGAAGAAAGTGGTAGGATAGTTTCTCGACACTTATGAAATAGCCAGCACTTTATGTACTCTACAGAAACTCAAAATGTTGCCCCTGGTCATTGAGGTAGCTTTGAAAACATTAATAAATCTAATCTACTAAACATTAATTAAAAAAAGACTTAGGAGAGAGGAAAATATTTTAATAGATTTTAAAACCACTCAAAACTGGGGATTTAAAAATCACACTGGAATGTCACTTCACAACCCAGCCTCTCGAGAGAAAAAAGGCAGCCTGCTCGGGGACACATTCCTGGCGTTACCACTGTGGGTGAGCGAGAGCCTCCCTCGCGCCCCATTTCTCCACCGTCCTCATTAAAGGCGCTCATTGTTCTGGAATGTCCTCGGCGCGGCCTCTCCTCCCGGCTCTCCCCTCCCTCCCTCCCTCCCTCCCTCCAGCGACGGAAGCCAGCGGAAGGCACGCCCTGAACGGGGCAGGCGTCGGGGTTGTTTTTTGTCCGGGCCGGGCCTGCTTGGCGAGCCCCGGGAACTAACGCCAGGCCGGGATGAGTGGCCCAGCAGGCCGGCCTTCCAAGGCGCCTCCCAGCCACGAGGCCTGGCGGCTCCATCCCCTCCCTCCCCCAGCACACTCTCCGGATTCCCTCTCACAACCCTCTTTTGGGGCGGGGGAGAGCAAGCTCCTAGGAAGCGACGGTCGCGCCTTAGGCCCCGTCTACACCAGCCATTTAATTCGGTTCGGAGGCGAGGCCACAAACTGCCCCCAAAGCGCGCCAATGAAAGTGTCATCATCATATGACTTCCGATACTCATTCGCACAGCACATGGTGAAAGTGAATTAAATGGCCTGTGTAGATAGGGCCTCGGTGGTAAAATGGATGTTCCGCGGTGGAAGGGGACTGAGGGCACAGGAGTCCGCGGAAGAGGAAACGGAAGTGGGCCCGAGGAGGCGGCGGCGAGGCCTAGGCTTTAACCAGGCCTCTTTCATCATCACCCTATCTTGGCGGCGCCGTCTACTCTGCCCATTTAACTCAGTTTTGATTTGCAGGCCACAAGGCGCACCATCAGAACAGGTTCCACGGGGGTTTCTCTGTAATCATTAACTTCTATGCTGCCATATAAAATCCAGATTACTATTGGCAATATAGACCAGGCTCTGATCAAACTTTGGCCCTCCGGGTGTTTTGGACTTCAACTCCCACAATTCCTAACAGCCTGTGAGGGCCGATGTTTGCCCAGTATAGGCTCTTATCATCCAGTTCAAAGCAGATATTGTGAATTATCTGCTTTGTGTTGTAGGATTTCATGGCCAGAATCACTGGGTTACTGTGAGTTTTCCTGGCTGTATGGCCATGTTCCAGAAGCATTCTCTCCTGACTTTTTGCACAAATATATGGCAGGCATTCTCAGAGGTTGTGCATTATACTGGAAACTAGTTAAGTGAGGTTTGCATATCTGTGGAAGGTCCAAGGTGGAAGAAAGAACTCTTCTCTGTTGGAGGCAAGTGTGAATGTTGCAATTAATCACCTTCATTAGCACTGAAAAGCCTTTTAGCTGCTTTCTGCCTGGGGGAATCCTTAGTTGGGAGGCGTTAGCTGGCCTTGATAGTTTCATGTCCTGAATCCCCCTGTTTTTGAGTGTTCTTCATTTACTGTGCTGATTTTAAGAGTTTTTTTAAAAAATACTGATAGCCAGATTTTGTTCATTTTCATGGTTTCATCCTTTCTGTTAAAATTGTCCACATGCTTGTGGATTTCAGTGGCTTCTCTGTGTAGTCTGATGGTTGCTAGAGTGGTCTAGCATACAGAAGTGCTCAAATTCTATGCTGTGTCCAGGTTGGTTCATCAAGTGCTCTGCTATGGCTGACTTCCCTGGTTGAATTAAGTCTGCAGTGCCTTTCACACTCTGAAAACAGGGGAATTACAGGCAGGAATCAATCAGGGCCAACTAGCATCTCCCAACTAAAGAAGCTGCAGGCAGGAAGCTGCAAGGCCACTGAATGCGAATCAAGGTGGCCAACTGCAACATTCACACTTGCCCCCAACAGACAAGAGCCCTTTCTTCCACCCTGGAATTTAAACAGATACATAAACCTCCCTTGCCTAGTTTCCAGCAAATTTCACAACCTGTGAGGATGCCTGCTATAGATGTGGCCGAAACATGCTTCTGGAACATGGCCATACAGCCTGGAAAACTCACAGGAACCCACTTCTACACTGCCATATAAAATCAGACAACGGCCTGGGCAAACTTAAGCGGCTGAGGAAAGGGCCTGAGGCTGTTAGGAATGGTGGGAGTTGAAGTCCAAAACACATGGAGGGCCCAAGTTTGCCCAGGCCTTGTATACAATCATACAATCCAGTTCAAAGCAGATGTGTATTCTCTGCTTTGATAATCTGGATTATATGGCCGGGTTCCCACGGCACGCGGCCTCCCCTTCTCCCGAGGCCCACCCGAAGCCGGGGCGTCGCGTTAGGACGCCCTCCCGCGCCCTGCTCACCGTCGGCGGGCTGTTGGAAGTTGACATAGGCGTATCCGAGGGAGCGCCGGGTGATCATGTCCCTGCAGACGCGGATGGAGAGGATGGGCCCGGCGGGGCTGAACTTCTCGTAGAGCATGGCCTCGGTGACGTCGGGGTGCAGGTCCCCCACGTAGAGCGAGGCCATCGGGTAGCTGGGGGCGCTGGGGTTCATGATGGCGGGAGCGAGGAGGCCGAAGGAGAGGAGGCAGGAGCCGTCGCGCGCGCTGAGGGGAGGGCGAGGAGGATTCGAAGCTCAAGGCGACGGTTGGTGTCGGTTAACGGCTCCTTCCTTCCTGCTGCTTCTTCCTTCAGGCGGTTCCGGGACTTCGCTTTTCGCTTCACCGGGTTTTATTTTTCTACCAAACCGGCCGGTTTCGGGTTGAAGGAGGAAGGGGGGATTTTTTTAAATATTTTTGAGGGATTTTAAGAATTTTTTTGGATTTTTAAAGGTTTTTTTTCTTTTAGTAATAAATGGTGCGCCCGGGAGAAGGCCGGAGCACACTGCACGCGGCACACGCAGCACCGTCAGCGGCCGGGGGACAAGGGGGAGGCCTCCGCCCCGGCCGTGCGCTTTATATATGCGCCCCGCCCACTCCAGCGCCACGCGCAGGAAAGCGTCACCACGCATGCGTCGCAGGAGGGAGGAAAGGAAGGAGATGGGGACAGAGTGAGGGGAAGGAAGAAGAAGAAGAATCCGGGCGTTCCATTGCGTGCGACGTCATAGCCTGCGAGTCGACGCAGCTGCCCGGGCTATGGTAACTCTGATTGCGCATGCGCATCCGATTGAGCCCAACCTCATAGGGTCTATTGTGCAAAGAAGGGCGGGAGAGCGAGCGATCAAGGCGTCACCACGCATGCGTCGCGTGAGGGAGAGGATTACAAGATAGTGAGGGAAAGGAAGAAGAATCCGGGTGTTCCACTGCGTGTGATGTCATAGTCTGCGCGTTGACGCAGCTGCCCGGGTTCGGGCAACTTCTGGTTGCCCATGCGCCAGCGCGTATAATAGATTCCAAACCTCACAGGGCTATTGTGCAAAGAAAAACGAGCAAGCTCTGGGACTTTGAAGCGCATGCGCAACGAGAGTATGCCTGTGTCATGCAAAGAGAGTAAGGGAGGGAGAGGGTTATGAGAGGGTGAGGCAAAGAAAGAATTCTGGCGTTCCACTGCGTGTGACGTCATAGCCTGCGTGTCGACGCAGCTGCCCTCGTTTGGGCAACTCTTGCTACGCATGCGCAAATAGATTACAAACCTCAGAGCTATTGTGCATAGAAGGGCGAGCGAGCGCTGGGATTTTGAGCGCATGCGCAAGGAGTGCATGACCGTGGCATGCAATGAGAGTAAGCGAGGTTGCTTTTTTTTAGAAAAACAAACGCTCAGCGGAAATGAATTTACGGGAAGATCATGTGATTTTGGGGAAACTGAGGAGCAAAAAGAAAATGATCTCATGGTTAAGATAAAGGAAAAGAAACGACTAGCCTAGGGCGTACCTATACTATAGAATTAATGCACAGCATTGAGCCATGGTAGTTAAAGCGGGGTCAAACTGCGTTAATTATACAGTCTAGATGCACTTCTTGAAAATGTAGGTGTATTGGCATTTTAGAGCTTGTTTCGACCCCTTTATGGCAGGGGAAAAGGTAAGAGGTAAAGGAATTCATCCTGACCTTCAGCATCATATGGAGCCGCGGTGGCGCAATGGGTTAAACCCTTGTGCCTGCTGAACTGCTGACCTGAAGACCTGAAGGTTGGCAGCTGGAATCCACGAGACTGAGTGAGTTCCCATATCTTAGCCTCAGCTTCCCATGCGGGGACATGAGAGAAATCTCCCACAGGATGGTAACACATCCGGACATCCCCTTGGCAACATCTTTGTAGACGGCCAACTGTCTCACGCCAGAAGGGACTTACAGTATATTCTCAATTCGCTTCTGACACGATAAAAAAGCATATTTGGGTGCATTGTGGCTGGATGCTTTAGTTCAGGCATGGGCAAACTTTGGCTCTCTAGGTGTTTTGGATGTCAACTCTCACAATTCCTAAGAGTCTACCAACTGACTTCACAACCTCTGAGGATGCCTGCCATAGATGTGGATGAAATGTCAGGAGAGAATGCTTCTGAAACATGGCCATACAGCCCGGAAAACTCACTGCAACAAAGTGATTCCGGCCATGAAAGCCTTGGACAACACATTAAAGACTTTTATGATCTGATTTGTGGGGGCAGGATGACCTGTGTCCACGCAGAAATACAGCCGTATCCACTGGTTCTGTATCCACAGATTCAACCATCTACAGTTTGAAAATATTCCAGTTTCCTCACCAAAACAGAAATATCTTAATTTTGTCATTTTATATTAGGGACACCATTTCACTACCCCATCGCATACAGTGGGACTTGAATCAATTTTGGTATCCACTTGGCTTCCTTGAACCAGACCCCAGTATGTGCCAACGGCCCCATTTTCATTTTGTATTTTTCTTTTTGGAAACCATCCCTTTAAAAATATTTTTTAAAGAATAGTACTGTAAAGAGACTATCATTAAGGGAGGTATGAAGAAGCCAAGCTGCTTTACCTGAAGTCATCCATCCAGCCTAGTATTATCCACTCTGATGGGCAGTGGCTATGGAGTGACACAATATGTCAGGAATTGAACCTGGGGCCTATGACATACCAAATATATGCTTTACTTGGGCTTTTTCTTTAGGGTTAAACCTTTACTAGAGATATTTAGTTTATTTCACTTTTGTTTTCCTCCTGTTTGAACAGCAATTGTTTTTATAGCATTCATAGCCTGTTCGTAAACATTCCTGATCAGGGCAGCTTATATTTCTTCTCAATTTCTGTACATAACCTCTGTGCCTTGAAGCTGGATTTTAGTGAAAAATTTCCACCAACAAATACTTAAAAGCCTTCGACAACACAGTACTTAATTATGTTTCTAACATGGCTGATTCGCTATGAACACTTTTATTTATATTGCATCCCACCTTTCCTCAAGATAGCTTATGATGATATACGAAGGGCTTCCTGCAGGTCTTTCCATCATTCAGGCTGTGGGAAATCCTTGACCTGCTTGGCTTCATCAGGGGGCACATCTGTATGGACATTCAACCCTGAAACAAGGGGTGATCAGCTCCATGGTGTTTACATGATGCTGATTTGGGCTAATGCGGCCTTGAACTGCATTAAGAAAAAGTAATGGTTACTGAAAGTAAAGGCTTTTGACTTCTGCCAAGGTTTTTATTGACTTTTGTTCATAGAATCATAGAGTTGGAAAAGGCCATGTGGGCCATCTAGTCCAACCCCCTGTCATGCAGGAAAAGCACATTCAAAGCACCCGACAGATGGCCATCAAGCCTCTGTTTAAAAGCTTCCAAGGAAGGAGCTGCCACCATACTCCAATGTAGAGTGTTTCACTGTTGAAAAGCTCAGACAGTCGGGAAGTTCTTCCTAATGTTCAGGTGGAATCGCCTTTCCTGTAATTTGCACCTATTCAGAAATACAAAAAAAACGTAGAAGATACCTTTGGTTATGAAAGCCCTTGGTATCCAGGATAGTTAAGGATACAATTTTAATTTATTTTTAAAAGTTCACTCTGTTTAACTTGTTTAATATGGTTTTAGTTTATTGGCATAATAATAATAATAATAATAGACATTATTTTTAAACTGCTGCTATAATTTTAGTGTTACCCAGTCACTTTCTGCTTTTGTTGTTGTCAATGGTTCTCCCAACATGTTTTATTGTATTTACAGTAGAGTCTCACTTATCCAACGTAAACGGGCCGGCAGAACGTAGGATAAGCGAATATGTTGGATAATAAGGAGAGATTAAGGAAAAGCCTATTAAACATCAGATTAGGTTATGATTTTACAAATTAAGCACCAAAACAACGTGTTATACAACAAATTTGACAGAAAAAGTAGTTCAATACGCAGTAATGCTATGTAGTAATTACTGTATTTACGAATTTAGCACCAAAATATCACGATGTATTGAAAACATTTACTACAAAAATGCGTTGGATAAGCATGTGTTGGATAAGTGAGACTCTACTGTATATACAAATATGCTCCCCCCTGTGGCCAGAATCGAACATCCCCTCAGGAGAAGGTTAAATTACCTCTGTGTCTGTCTCTGTCTTGGTTCTATGTGTATATGGGCATTGAATGTTTTCCCTATATGTATATAATGTGATCTGCCCTGAGTCCCCTTCGGGGTGAGAAGGGCAGAATATAAATACTGTAAATAAATAAATAATGTAAATAAATAAATATATTTTACTTTTTAGCTGTCTTGAACTTTTAAAGAACAATCCTGCTTTGGTAGTTGGCCCAGTCTTGACTGCCTTGTTTCAAGGTACTTTAGCACAAAAACAATTAACAATTATTGTCAGGACAAGACATTCAGAAAGTGTTCCAGAATAAACAGAGAACTGGTTCCGCTGGTAAAGCAACCAGATCACGCTGCTGTTATTAAGTTGGGGAAAACTCCAGCTATCATTTTGGTCTCTGTCCTTGAATAATTTTAGTTGTGGACTTGGAGGGTTGACGTTTTTAGATTTTAATTATTTTTAAGATGCTTATGACATGAAAATGTCAGGGTTTTATGCATTTAACTATTCTTATTACAGACAGCCCTTCATATCCACCGATTCAACCATCCACAACTTGAAAATATTCAATAAAACAAAATCCAAAATGCAAGTCTTGATTTTGCCATCTTATATAAGGACAGGAGGCCCCGGTGGCAAAGTGCATTAAAGCACTGAGCTGGAGACCGAAAGATCCAAGGTTCAAACCCCGGGAGCGGCCGCTGTTAGCTCCAGCTTCTGCCAACCTAGCAGTTCGAAAACATGCCAATGTGAGTAGATCAATAGGTACCGCTCCGACGGGAAGGTAACAGCGCTCCATGCAGTCATGCCGGCCACATGACCTTGGAGGTGTCTACGGACAACGCCGGCTCTTTGGCTTAGAAATGGAGATGAGCACCAACCCCAGAGTCAGACATGACTGGACTTAACGTCAGGGGAAACCTTTACCTATATAAGGAACACTATTTTACTACACCATTGTATATAATGAGACTTGAGAATCCATGTATTTTATAGAATCACTAGCTTTGCCCGCCCACGCGTTGCTGTGGCGAAGTCTGGTGGTATGGGAAATAAAGTATTGAGGAATTGGTGGTAGTTAAGGTCAAGGGTAAAGGTTTTCCCCAGACATTAAGTCCAGTCGTGTCTGACTCTGGAGGTTGGTGCTCATCTCCATTTCTAAGCCGAAGAGCCGGCGTTGTCCGTAGACTCCTCCAAGGTCATGTGGGATGACTACATGGAGCGGCGTTACCTTCCCGCCAGAGCAGTACCTATTGATGCACTCACATTTGCATGTTTTCGAACTTCTGGGTTGGCAGAAGCTGGGGCTAACAGTGGGGGCTCTCTCCGCTCCCCCAATTCAAACCTGTGGCCTTTCAGTCCAGAAGTTCAGCAGCTCAGCACTTTAACACGCTGCGCCATTAGGGGATATTATTTCCTAAAGGTTGTGAATATACAATATTTCTGATTGGTTTTTTTTGTTTGTTGGAGGCAAGTATGAATGCTGCAATTAGGAAAAATGATTAGGATGTAATGGCCTTGCAGCTTTAAAGCCTGGCTGTTTCCTCCCTGAGTGAATTTTTTGTTGGGAGGTGTTAGCTGGCCCTGATAGTTTCCTGTCTGGAATTCCCTTGTTTTCAGAGTGGTGTTGTTTGAGATATTTTATGTGCTTCTACTGTCTCTGGCCCTGGGAAAACAGAGGATTTTCCAGACTTTGATGATGGGAATACTTTGTTGGGAGGTGTTAGCTGGCCCTGATTGTTTCCTCTCTGGAATTCCCTTGTTTTCAGAGTGGTGTTGTTAGCGATATTTTATGTGCTTCTACTGTCTGTGGCCCTGAGAAAACAGGATTTGCCAGACTTTGATGATGGGAATACTTTGTTGGGAGGTGTTAGCTGGCCCCGATTGTTTCCTGTGTGGAATTCCCCTGTTTATTTACTGTCCTGGTTTTAGAGATTATATTGTTCTGCAATATTCTATCCCAGTAATTATTTCATATTAAAGAAGAATCTCACTTATCCAACATTCGCTTATACAATGTTCTGGATTATCCAACGCAGTCTGCTTTTTCATAATCAATGTTTTTGTAGTCAGTGTTTTAAATTCATTGTGATATTTTAGTGGTAAATTTGTAAATACAGTACAGTAGAGTCTCACTTATCCAACATAAACGGGCCGGCAGAACGTTGGATAAGCGAATATGTTGGATAATGAGGAATTAAGGATAACCCTATTAAACATCAAATTAAGTTATGATTTTACAAATTAAGCACCAAAACATCATGTTAGACAACAAATTTGTCAGAAAAGTAGTTCAGTACACAGTAATGCTATATAGTAATTACTGTATTTATGAATTTAGCACCAAAATATCACGATATATTGAAAGCATTGACTACAAAAATGCGTTGGATAATCCAGAACATTGGATAAGTGAGTGTTGGATAAGTGAGACTCTACTGTAAATACTACATAGCATTAGTGCTCATGGAACTACTTTTTCTGTCAAATTTGTTGTATAATATGATGTTTTGGTGCTTAATTTGTATAACGATTACCTAATTTGATGTTTAATTGGCTTTTCCTGAATCCCTTCTTATTATCCAACATATTCACTTATCCTGCCGGCCTGTTTACGTTGGATAAGTGAGACTCTACTGTATATTGATAATCTTAAATTATCTACTTAGAACTGGATTATATGAGGCCCCTTCTTCACAGCTGTATAAAATGCACACTGAAGTGGATTATATGGTAGTGTGGAGTCAAGATAATCCAGTGCAAAGCAGATAATATAAGATTATAAATGGGATATATAGCTGTGTGGAAGGCCCTTGAGTCTACACTGCCATATAATCCAGTGCAAATTAGATAATCTGTGGAAGAAGTCTAAGTGAGGCCTAAATCGGCCTGTCCCCTAACTGAAACCTGGCTGTCCCTTGGTTGCTAGGCAACCAAGTGGGCAGAGATTAGCCCTCTAAACTGGCAGCAATTGGATAAAAACAATTATTGCTCTCCCTCTAATTAGGACTTTATTTTTCTTTTCTTTTTGTTGTATCAACCTTGAGGCGTGGATGATGGGTTGTGTTGTCAAATTTTGAGGTTGGGGGGCCTGTACTTTTGTTGTTTTGTGAATTGCCGTGATGCCATCACTCTTTTATATATATAGATAGAATCATAGAATCATAGAATAGTAGAGTTGGAAGAGACCACATGGGCCATCTAGTCCAACCCCCTGCTAAGAAGCAGGAAATCGCATTCAAAGCACCCCCGACAGATGGCCATCCAGCCTCTGCTTAAAAGCCTCCAAGGAAGGAGCCTCCACCACGGCCCCGGGGAGAGAGTTCCACTGTCGAACAGCTCTCACAGTGAGGAAGTTCTTCCTGATGTTCAGGTGGAATCTCCTTTCCTGTAGTTTGAAGCCATTGTTCCGTGTCCTAGTCTGCAGGGCAGCAGAAAACAAGCTTGCTCCCTCTTCCCTATGACTTCCCTTCACATATTTGTACATGGCTATCATGTCTCCTCTCAGCCTTCTCTTCTGCAGGCTAAACATGCCCAGCTCTTTAAGCCGCTCCTCATAGGGCTTGTTCTCCAGACCCTTAATCATTTTAGTCGCCCTCCTCTGGACGCTTTCCAGCTTGTCAACATCTCCCTTCAACTGTGGTGCCCAAAATTGGACAGTATTCCAGGTGTGGTCTGACCAAGGCAGAATAGAGGGGGAGCATAACTTCCCTGGATCTAGACGCTATTCCCCTATTGATGCAGGCCAGAATCCCATTGGCTTTTTTAGCAGCCGCATCACATTGTTGGCTCATGTTTAACTTGTTGTCCACGAGGACTCCAAGGTCTTTTTCGTACACACTGCTGTCAAGCCAGGCGTCCCCCATTCTGTATCTTTGATTTCCATTTTTTCTGCCAAAGTGAAGTATCTTGCATTTGTCCCTGTTGAACTTCATTTTGTTAGTTTTGGCCCATCTCTCTAGTCTGTCAAGATCATTTTGAATTCTGCTCCTGTCTTCTGGAGTGTTAGCTATCCCTCCCAGTTTTGTGTCACATCTGTTATTCACAGATGGTTCTTGAATCAAAGCCCTAGATGCCTATAGCCCACTGTACTTGTCATGTTTTTTCTTCATTTGCAAACTTTTCTTTTGTCTTTGATGTTTGTGTGGAAAGTTGCTTCGTGACATATAAGTTGCATCATTACTGCTGTTTATTTTGCAGGAAACAGCCAAAAGTTTATTTTGAAGTTTATTTTGCAGAAGTTTATTTTGCAGAAAATAGCCAAAAGGCAGCATAGTGTTAACTTACACAGTTTTCCACAACATATTTACAAACTCTTCATGTATGTATACTTCAGTCATAGTGTTATTGAGAAATCAGACCCCCGCTCCCAAACAATATGGATTATATAAAATATATTAATGGTGAGACATGGCTCCAATGGAAAATACAGCCAGCCACATGGACATTTCTAATTGCCCTAAAAAGTAACCTTTCTATAAAATTCTTTGGAAATTCCCCAGAACGTGAACTCACCTTACCCTTGCTTCACCCTCACCTAGAAAAAAATTACCATAATCCAATTTCCTTTATCTATCTGACATGTTGTAATCTAGGCTACCCCTGAGAACATTGCCTCATCTATAGCACCTTATCCAGACTTCCTCTGTGAATCCTTAATTTTATGCAATTGTGCCTTAAACCTTTTTTCCATCAGCTGGCATCTTCTTTGTTTAGCTGGCATTGGACCATCAGGACTGCATTCTACCCAGATTCTCTCAGTTTCTGGAAAGTTTCTGAAAATGACTAAGACGCAAGACTTTAAATCCATCTTTATCAAATTTCCCGCCTCACCGCTGATTGGCTCAGAGGTTGTTGAGGCTTGTGAAGCCTCTGAGGATGAGGACGAGGATTTTCTGGTTGAGCTGGGTGTTTCTGTGGGGGAAAGCGAAAGTGTTTTTTGAGACAATGGGAATCTTTTGGGTAGATCTGTTGTTGGGGAAACAGGCAGCGGTTCTCATGAGGATCAGCCAGGGATTGACTTTGAAAGGAATATGGAGGAGACAGGAGGGTTCCAGATAACCCAGTATTGACAGATCAGACGGGATAGTGCAAAACTGAGACAACTTTGGTGTTCTCAGAGGGTGAAAGATAAACAAAGGGAACCCAGGTGTGAGAAAGACTGATGTCATGGGCCAGAGAGAGTATTCTTAAAGAGTTAGAATCAGTGTTTGCTGGGGAAATCAACGTTGGATTTCATGTGTCAAGTTGCCTGTCTTGGGAACTCCGAGTTAGAAGTTTTGTGCCTGGGTCTGTATCTTGTATTCCACTTTGGATTACAAATCTTGTTTCAAGTTTGAAGCCTTTGGGATTGTGTTCACGTTCAAGTATCAAGCCTTTGGATTATGGTCAGGTCCATACTTTCAAGCTTTTGGATAATTCTAGTTTAAGTACAACAACCCTTGGATTACAGTTTCTTGCTTTTGTCTTAAGTGATTTTTGGAATTCCTTTTCAGAGTTGGTCATTGTTTTTTGTTAAACTTCTGGAAATCTAGCTCCTGGATGTATTTTGAAACTGTTTCTATATTATATACATGTTTCTTAATAAACATACTATTCTTCTTCATCTGTGTGGTGTTTGGGTGAAAAAGGGATCAAGTAGGCCGTTGGGCTACAACAGTGGTAAACGCTAACTCCCGTCTCTTCCAGTGAGGCTGCGAATCCTAGCTGGCACTCTTCAGGACAAATGGAAACCAGCTTAGCAATTTCCAATTGTTATGTCCTGCTTATTATTTCTGTCAGATATACTATAAATAAACCCTTGTGTTCATGGTTGCTATATGTCAGTACTTTGGAGTGCTTTTTCCACTGACATCCCCTCTGGCCATTGAGATTAAGGCTCTGGTTTTGCCTTCTAACCCGTCTGTGTCTGATTTGACCTTCTGTATTAGCTACACACTTTGAGCTCCCAGAACCCACAATTCTAGAGGAGCTGAAATCATACAACAAATTGGAGGAAGAAACCTAAGCTGTATTTTTTTTTCCAACAAAACTTTGTTTTCATTTCCTCCAGCTATAGTTCTTGTATTTATTGAGAGAGTGAGTATGTTCTTCAGACTTTTTCGTATCTTAGCAAACTCAAAATTACATTATCTCTAATGAGAAATCTTTTCCATGGCAACTGGCAATTTTGGAAAATTAACAGAAGGAAAATAATTAGATGGTTGCTGCTTTAGTTAGTGGATGTTAGCTATTGGCTCTGTGCTGATCTTCCTGCAAGCTCTGGTTTGTGAAGAAGCCCATCTGAACAACAAAATAAACAAACACATAATTCCAGGGTAGAAGCAGAGTCAAAGGAGAAGAAACCAATTTAGCAGGGAAGACAAAGATGCACAAAATCAGCTTAGCTTAGCAACTGAAGATGCTTTGGGTAGCAACCACAGGATCTGATGGTTTTTCAAACACCATGGATGACACTTACAATTATAATATTGGGGAGCATAGCCCATAAATGTTTTCCATTTCTCTTCCCCAATGGAGCCTCCACAAACAAATGTCTGGAACAGTGGTGTGTGATTTGCAGAGGGAAGACACACAAGAGATGTTTTGAAGCAGGGATCGCAGTTGCGGGGGGGGGGGGGGGGGGGAGTAGAAAATCAGGAATCTTTTTTGCTTGGCCAATGTCCAGAATTTTTTTATCATGTCAGAAGTGACTTGAGAACATACTGCAAGTCGCTTCTGGCATGAGAATGGCCGTCTACAGAAACGTTGCCCAGGGGACGCCCGAATGTGTTACCATCCTGCTGGGAGGCTTCTCTTACATCCCCGCAAGCTAGAGCTGACAGGCGGGTGCTTACCCTGTCTCACAGATTCAAGCTGGCAACCTTCAGATCAGCAACCCAGCCTTCAGGCCAGCAGTTCAGCCGGCACAAAGGTTTAACCCATTGCACCACCACAGCTTCCTAATATCCAGATGAAAGCTCTATTATTTATAGAGCAACTAAACATATTATATATAAAGTATTATAAAGATTCAGATCTTTCATTGGGGTTACGAGATCATCTGTTCTGCAAAGCTATACCTGTCTGATATCACTAACTGCTATGACTCTGCCCCACAGAATGCTGGGATTTGTAATTCATCAAAGTACTTACAATTATTTGTTGGATCACCCTAGAGTTGTAGTTCAAGAGAATACATTGGAGTGCTGTGATTGAGACCTGCAGTACTGTACAAAATAATCTGTCCTGGGTTTTTCAAAAGATTGCTTCATAATAGTTGAAGTGTTTTAGATGCGTAATGTGGAACTCTAAATCAAGATTAGGCAGAAAGGGGTATGGGAAAGCATGCAAAATAGACAGATCGAAGAGAGGCAGCGCACACAAATAGAAGAAAACAGCCAGGGAAGAAAGATAAAGGGTTAAAAGGAAATGTGGAGAAATGTCCTATGACATTTGGAACAAAATATTTCTAAGAAAGACATATCTCACCGGTAAAGTACATGCCCTACAACTGTCCTGATTTGGCAGGAATGATCCCAATTAATTATTTGGCATCAGTCTAATTCAGTTGCTTTAAAAATGTCCCAGTGTCACTCTTTTTCTTTCACTTTTCTTCTTTGTTATCAGTTGGTGAAAAAATGAGATTAAAGTGCAGAAGTAGTTTTCTCTCAGTAAAGAAGAAGATGAGGAACTACATCTTGTTCTTCCCAGTAGAATCCAACAAAAGCAAACTGCTGGAGTGTCATTTACCTTCCTCATCAGTAATAACCATTCTTGACTGCATTCTGATATTGTTTGGCCACATGTCTTTCAGTTTTTATCTGTGAAGTGTTGTAGAGTATGCAAATGTGTTGCATGGGATTTTTTTCTCAAAGCAAAGGCTTTTGCTGGAGAATTTGCAAAAGCTTTGTGAGTCAGTCCTGAATTGCTGGACCAGTGAACTATGGCTGCCTTATGCGGTCAGACTGCATGCCTAAGGGGCTTCAGTTTGTGTAAAGGTCTCCTTTCTAAGATTTCTGGGTCAGATGAGAATGTGAATCACTGAAATGTGTTGTATGACAAGGCAATACTTCACACTCAAGATTGTTAAACAGTACAGTCACTGGTAGGGTATATCCCCTGTTGTATGTAAAACTGGATTAAATAGGAGGCTAAATATAATATACAGTAGACCTTTGCTTGAGACCAAGAAAACCTTGTGGTAAGGGCTTTATTAATTGGAAACTACTTGAAAGGGCACGCCAAAAGCAAAGCCTTTGGCTTATGCGGCAAATGAATCTGTAAAGAATATATATATTTACTCAGCTTTATAACTCGCTTCGGGCCAGGTTAAACAAATATTTATACATAGATATTTAAGAGTTAATAAAATATATAGCTAGAAGCAGAAGGAAAAAATGTGTTGTTGAAAGCTTTCATGGCTGAAATCACTGAGCTGCTGTGAGTTCTCCAGGCTGTATGGCCATGTTCTAGAAGCATTCTTTCCTGACGTTTCACCCACATCTATGGCAGGCATTCAACAGACCTGACGACCTCTGAGGATGCCTGCCATAGATGTGGGCGAAACGTCAGGAGATAATGCTTCTGGAACATGGCCATACAGCCCAGAAAACTCATAGCAACCCAGCAGGAAGAAAGCTTGTGGGATAATGCAGGAGGAAAGGTTTGGATTGGATGGATCTTGTGCCATCCTTACTCTGTTTCCAGTGGAGTTGTTGTTTATTACACTTGGACCAAGGGTGACATAGCCTGCTATACCACACCCGCTCAAAGTTCAGCAATTCACTGTAGATATTAAGAGTGTTCACTTTAGGTCCCAGGAGAAAAGGAAAAGGAAGGATGAGGGAGAGAAAGGGAGTGAGGAAAGAAGGAGAAAAGAAGGGAAAGGAAGGTATGTAGATGGGAGGGAGGGGTGAGAAAGAAAGCAAGCAAGAAAGAAAGCAGGCAGGCAAGCAGGCGGAATGCAGGAAAGAAAAAAGAAAGAAAATGGAGGAAGGTAGAAAAAAGGAAGGAAGGAAGGAAGGAAAAAATAGCAAAAGAAAAGAAAGAGAGAAAAGTGAAGGGAAGAAAGAGAAAAAGAAGGCAGAATAAGAAGAAAGGCAGGGAAGGTGTATGAGAGAAAGTAATGAAAGAAATAAAGATAAAAGGAAGGAAGGGAGAAGGACTTGGAAAATCAAGATTCAAATCCATATATTTACTTAGGTGATCCCTCATTGTCCAGGTATGATGGCCTTCCAAATGTAGTGTCTTGGCTGTGGATACATATGTGACTGTGGAGCCCTATTCTTGACATGCATGTTCTTCCATAGAGAGAACATTAGTTTCCACGTGAAAGGCGGTCCCAGTCAGGGTTGGCTTGAAGCACCTTCCTCTTGGCACGTTTCTCCCTCTGTTTGTGCCTCTTCAAATTCCACAGCACTGCTGGTCACAGCTGACCTCCAGCTAGAGCACTCAAGGGCCAGGGCTTTCAAGTTCTCAGTGTACATGCCACAGTTTTTAAGGTTAGCTTTAAGCCCATCTTTAAATCTCTTTTCCTCTCCACCAACGTTTGTTTTCCGTTCTTGAGTTGGCAGTATAGTAACTGCTTTGGGAGAGGGTGATTGGGCATTCAGACAACGTGGCCAGTCCAGCGAAGTGGATGGCGTAGGAGCATGGCTTCAATGCTGGTGGTCTTTGCTGTGGAGCCACTACTGAGATGGCCCTCGTCCCCACCAGCCGTATTTGAGACGGTGGTGGGACTGAGAGAAGGGCCTCCCCAGCAGATCTCAATGCTCGCGCCAGTTTGTAGAAGGAGATGCAGTCTCGAAGATAGGTTGGACCTGAAGCATGTAGGGCTTTATAGGTAATCACCTGCACTTTGAACTGGGCCTGGAAACTTGTCAGAAGCCAGTGCAGCTGCTTTAGGAGGGGTATGGTATATTCCCTAAAGCTCGCCCCAATTAGTAATCTGGTTGCCGACCTTTGCACTAACTGCAAATTCTGAGTTGTCTTCAAAGGCAGCCCCACATAGAGTTAATTACAGTAGTCCATTCTGGATGTAATTAAGGCGTGGACCACCATGGCCAAGTCAGGCTTTTCGAGGTGTGGTCACAGCTGGCGCACAAGTTTTAACTGCGAAGGCCCTCTCGGCCACCGCCAACACCTGAGTTTCAAGCTCCAGTGATGAATCCAAAAGGACCCTCAGACTGCGGACCTCAGGGGGTGTGTGATCCCACCAAGCACAGGTTGCCACCCTATACCCCGATCGGCCTCGCAACTGAGCAGGAGGACCTCTGTCTTGCTTGGATTTAGTCTCAGTTTGTTGGCCCTCATCCAGTCCATCACAGCTGCCAGGCACTGCTGGAACAAACCTATAATGGCACAGCATGACTTCCTCTTCAAGCATTGTAATAGATTAAAGATGGTCAGCAAACTATCTGCAAGGAGATATCAATATTCAGTTTTCCCCTTTTACCTACCTTGGTATTGTTCGTTTGAAAGAAAGCCGTGTTTTAATTTTTGCCCATACATACTTTTGTGCATTTGCCAATGCTGTAGAAGTTTGATTTTATTGTCCAGAACGTGTTTGATAGTGACTTTTTGTCTAAAACAGACAAAGCAGGCCCATTCTATTCCTGCAGTGGAAGAATTTGCTGGATCACACTCATTTTTTTGCCCAAGCTCTTCATTGTGCTTAGCAATTGATCCTCTTTTCAACACTGAGTCCCACTGAGTTTTCATTATCCTCGTGTTCTGCCACGGTTCTGAAAGAGATCCTGAAGATATGGGCTGTGAACCACTTTGTGTCACCTTCAAAAGGCCAGCATTTCTGTATGCACTTTTTTTTATTCCGTTAGGTTTCCATCCCTGACCTACAGCGAGCACACAATAAATTAATTTCCTAGTGCGGAATGGAAAGAAAAGAAATAATTGATCTGAACATTATGTGCAGTTCCTAGAGACAGCATGACAATGATGTTTGCTTTCAGTGATCTCATATTTCTGCACTTAAAATGGAGGATATTCATCAGCAGGAGTGTAGTGTCTACACTTTCTGAAAAAGTATGATTTGCTTCTCATGGTTAGGGATTTAACAGGATTGTAGCCAGCTCTCTTGCCCCATGATAACGTGGTGTTCATAATAGCCTCAATAACATCCCCAGCCTCTGTTTTGGTTATGTGTTCAATGCTGATGAGATAGGCTTGGATTCCAAAAACTATGAGGGGTATGGAGCTGGTGAATTGGGACTTTTCTTGGGCCTTTCCTTTGGCAACCTTAGGAAACACTATGAACACTAAGCACAAAGTAGCTGCATGCAATAACATCCTGTGGAAATGTACTGGCAGTACATGGGATGCAGACCCACAATTAGGAAGAACATCAGCCTTGGCCTTATCTTACTCAACTGCTGAGTATGCCTGCCCTGTTTGGCATAAGTCTGCCCATGCAAAGCAGGTGAAAATAGCACTGAATGAAACATGCAGAATCATCACAAGATGCCTCAAACCTACACCTATTGATAGACTCTACAATAGTGGTTCTCAACCTGTGGGTCCCCAGGTGTTTTGGCCTACAACTCCCAGAAACCCCAGTCAGTTTACCAGCTATTTGGATTTCTGGAAGTTGAAGGCTAAAACATCTGGGGATCCATAGGTTGACAACCACTGCTGTACCACTGCCCCCCCTCCCCAATGTGCGACAGGAAATTGCTGCTAACTGCAAGGAAAAGAACACTGAACACTGTGAAAGCCATCCACTGCATGGCTATTAGCCTCCTCTCAGTAGACCTAAATCAAGGAAAAGCTTCATGAGAACATCACTCCACTTAGTGTTCCTACAGCAACAGCAAGAGTATCCCTCTGGGCAGCTAAACTAGGAAATCCCAACTGCCCCCCCCCCCCCCCCACACACACACAGAAGCAAACCAAGAATGGGCATCTTGGAAGTCCCTGAAAAGACTCAGGAGTGGAGTAGGCAGATCAAAAGACAACCTGGCAAAAAGGCACTACCTAGAAGAATCTTCCACCTTGTGTGACTGTGGAGCAGAACAAACAACTCAGCACCTGTACGCTTGCCCACAATGCCCTGCCTGATGCACAGAGGAAGAATTGTTTAAAGCTACCGACAATGCAGTCGCTGTTGCCCGTTTTTGGTCTAAAACTATTTAGCCGCTTGTGCTCCATTTTATCAGTTTTATACTTATTAATGGAAAAAATAAAGAAACGTGTCATTTGAGGATATCTGCCATAGATGTGGGTGAAACGTCAGGAGAGAATACTTCTGGAACATGGCCATACTGCCCGGAAAACACACAACAACCCTGTGATCCCAGCCATGAAAGCCTTCAACAACAAAATTGAGATATTTAAATTCAGCAACAGACGCAGTAATTTTAATCTAGCTGATCCTTGGAATTGGGTGAAGAAGATTACCTTTACCTCAAATATTGTTTTGCATTGAATAAATAAACCTCCTTCAGAACTAATATATTATTGCATTCATATAGGACCATTTTATGTTATCCTTCTTTATCCATTCCACCCCCCCACCCCCCGCCTCAATAACTTTTACATTTTCCCATAGCATTTTGCCATGTACTGAAATACTATTGGGAAAGCCACAAACAAGGCCTGAGATCTGTGCCAGGAAGATAAGACAGGAACATGTAGCTTTGGTCAGGGAGTGTAACCTTCTTTAAACTGATAATACTGTGTTCTTGATAACACATTATGGCTTACTCAGTTTGGACACACTGTTCCGTAATGATCCTTTAGGCATTTCCAGTGCAAAGTAAAATTTAATGGAGGGTATATTAGAAAGCTTTAAATCTTGGGTTAACTCTGCTTGTTCTCCTCATTATAGGTAATCAAAATACCCCATTAACATGAAATTTATTTGTATGCATTTTTTAGTGTTTCAGTGAACTGGAGGAAATACAAGGAAGTAATTTGCAATAACTAGGAGAATTCCCCTTTGCTTCTTGAGTAGATGTTATGCAACATTATTGTTCTATAAGCAGGTGTAAAACAAAGGACAGGCAATGCCTATACAAGCATCTGGGAAATGCAGGCGAGCACTTTACTGGAATCAGAGGGCCATAGTGCCAACTGTTGTTCTTACCTGGGTAAAACATAGGTTCGACACTAGTACTTTACGAATTCAAAAAGTATGAATCATTCTTGTTACCTAGAAAGCAGCCAGAGACTCTATGGGTCATTGGAGAAGCTGAAGAGGGAGAAGTCAGCTCTTTCTGCCTTGAAAGGATTCACTCAAAAATTGCCTCTTAGATAGTTTCTATTTGCATTTCAAAGGAAACCTTCATAGGTACTTGAAATGCAAATAGCAGTTCTAATAGGATATTTGTGCCTAGACCATGCTAAAGAGATAACCCACCCTTTCACCTCCCAAGTCTCATTATGATTTTTAAAAAATCAGTATATTAATTGAATTCACACAGTTACATTTAGCCCTGGAATCACCTTGGACATTAATGACATTAAACAAGACAAACTTAGTTGACTCCTTCATAGCACTTATGTTGTGTGTGAGACAGTTTGGGTGCCAGAGGAGGAGGCTAAAGCTGGATTTCCTGGATACTTCATCCCAGGTCAGATTAAAAGATGTAGCATTTCTGAGCAGCAGGAAGACAATTCAGAATGAATAATCTGGTGACCCTGCCCCAAGCAACTATCTCAGAATTTGCATACACTTCAGAATGCCAATGTTACAATCACAATAGCTCACAATGAATAAACCCATACCTCACAAAGACAACTTCACAATAACTGGGCATTTGTGGTATGAGTGTACATGCGTGCATATACATGTGCGTATGTATGTACTTCAATGACAGTCCCACTGTGCTGATCACATGGTTACACATCACAATCAGCATTTAACACTGTACAGTTATCAGTGACCAGGTATTCGTTTTGGTTATGGTTAATGAATATGAATGATATAAAAATGAATTCTATACAATATAAATATATTATACTTTGACTTAAGACTTTAATTCATTCAGTGACTGAGCTCTTAACTCAAAATACTCTTATCTCAGAGTGAAATTTTGCATTGAAATGCTATTAATCTGTTTTGATCACCCGAACCCCCACTTTTTGTTACATGTTTTTAAATAAGAAAATGTATTTTATAAATAAAAAAATAATGTATACATGCACATTTACATAGAAAAATAAAAAAGGAAGATCAACTTTGAAATCGAAGGACAAAATTGTGGCAAGGAAGCACATAGCACAAAGTGAAGAGGCAGAAGCATAATTTTCTTCATGCTCTACTCATTCCAGTCTCCCTCCCTCTCTTGCTTCCTCTCTCCCTTCATGAAGCCAAACATACCACAAAGAAAAACCACACAAAATCAACTAACCCAAAGTTCCACAAAGTGGAAAAGAGCAAAGCAGACAGCAATCTCCCAAAGCGGACAAGGGCATGAGGCACGGAGGCTGCTCCTTTGAAGCCCTAAAGCCCTGTCATCTCGCAGTAGCATTCCCTCTGGCACTAGCTCTTAACTCAAAATGTTGCTCTTATGCCAAAGCAAAACCTGGACTGAATGACAGCTCTTAACTCAAAATACTCTTAAGTTTGGATGTCCTTAAGTCAATTTAATAAATAGAGTTTAAGAAATTATAGAGCCAGTACGGTATAATGGTTAGACTAGGATTCAAAAATCCTTTCTTGACCATGAAAACCTACTGAGTGACCTTGGCCAAGCCATAGAATCATAGAGTTGGAAGAGACCACGTGGGCCATCCAGTCCAACCCTTTTCCATGCAGGAAATGTGCAATGAAAACACCCCCAACAGATGACCATCCAGATTCTATTTAAAAGCCTCCAAGGAAGGAGCCTCCTCCACACTCTGAGGCAGAGAGTTCCACTGCTGAACAGCTCTTACAGTCAGGAAGTTCTTCCTAATGTTCAGGTGGAATCTCCTTTTGAACCCACTGCTCTGAGTCCTCGTTTTCAATGCCGTATGGCATTGTTTCAAACTTGTAAATCATCCTGGCAAAGGCAGATCCTCTCTGAACAAGTCTAGCCAAGAAAACAAATGATTGAAGGCACAACAACAACATCTGATGAAAATTGGGCTGTTCTTAGTTGCCATGCACACAAACAAGCTCTTAGCAACAGCAACAAGATGCAGCTGATATTACATGAAGCAGCTTTCCACACAAACATCAGAGAAAATTAGCAACCCAAGAAAAAGAAAGAAAGAACTAAGTGCATGAAACACTAGCACTGTTATAATTATACGTAGTATGACAACACTTAATTTTACCATTGGCTGGAGAAAGTTGCCACTGATAAATGAGTCTCACATACTAGGGTAACCAGACCTTGACCCAACAGCTTGTCTTCACCTCATCCACAATTTTTAGAAAATGACAGGTTATGCAGGTAAATGGATTTTGAGTATACTGATGCCCACTGGACTAAAGCCGTTTGTTATGAAATCCTTTCTTATTAAAAACGCACACGCTTTATACCCAGGGATTTACCCACTTGGCATCTCCATGGTTACAGATGCTCATTTTGTTCCATTGTGTCTTTAGTCATTTCCAAGTACAGGTGTTCAGGGTGAGAGTAACAGCACATTCCTATTTTATCCCTATTGTCATAACAGTGCTGAGAGCTGGTGTGGTGTAGTGACTTGAGCATTGGACTCTGAATTCCATGGTTAAAATCCCCACCCAGCCATGGAAATACACTGGGTGACTTTGGGCAAGTCACTCTAACTTTATCACATTGAGAAATATCCCAGGCGTAGGACACTTCAGCCTCTTTTCAAGCATGGAGAGGCATCACATGAGTTAAACTACTCTTGGCTGTCATGCATAGCCTTCTGTGGTTGAGAAGAAGCAGAAGTGTCCTGAAAGGAGGGAATTCCAGCAAACTGACCTCATCACATTGAGAAACTCCATCCCCCACCCCCAGGACATGAGAGCCTCTTTTCAAGCATGGAGAGGCACTGAGCTCATCCATGTTCCAGGGTTGAAAAGAGGCTGAAATGTCCTGAAAGGAGGGAACTGAATGCAGCCCAGCAATTGTGTTCAGAGCTCCTACCTCTTATCATATTTTACTCCCATCTTTACAACTAAATAACAGATGGGATGGGAACCATCAGAAGTTTCTCATCCTGTTTAATTGCCCGGCCAACAGCAGTCTGTTCTTTCCTATGGGGTTTGGTGCATAATAACAGGATCCCATGGAAAGCAATGGTTTTAACCTGGAGCACTGTCCCTTGAACTCTATGGGGTTTGGTGCAGAATAACAGGATCCCATGGAAAGCAATGGTATTAACCTGGATCACTGTATGTTGTATTCTATGGGGTTTGGGGCAGAACAATAGGATTCCATGGTAAGAAGTGGTTTTAAACTGGTACCAGTCTCCTTTAATGTAACGGGTTTTGGGGCAAGGCAAGGGATCTCTTGATTTTCGGATACTGTTGGTTCTCCTGATTAAATAATAATAATACTGACCTTGTGATGAATGTAAGATGAATGTATTGCCAGCTCTTAAGTTTCCACGTGTGAGTCTGAAGGGGAGGTGGAACTCCACTCGGGCGATTCTCTCCCTTAAAGGGATGGTCACCCATGCTTTCCCCTCTCAATGTGATGAGGTGGCTAGTCTTAGAGAAAGGCAAAAGTCCTTTGAACAAGTCTTTTGCCAAGAAAACCCTGTGACAGGTTTGCCTTAGGATCGGCATAAGTCAGAAATTACTTGAAGGCATACAACAACAACAGCAAGACATTGTTCTAGTGTTGTATCTCCAATATGTACACTATTGTAGCTCCAGTTTCTTTCCTTTTTTCTAATATTCTACTAGCAAGCAGTATCTTGGATACATAACACAATCTTTCTCTGCACAGCCTCCCTCTTCCCTCAATCCCCAGGCCTTCCTTCCTCTTATCTTCCCTTGAACAGGAACAGAGTTAGATGCTTCTCTGTGCCCCACTCTACTCCCCATCAGTCAGAAAACAGCTGTGTTGTGCCCTGCCCTTTGTGTGTATCTGGGTGGGTAGTAGCTAAAAAGTGGATCTGGGGATAAGGGAGGTGACACAACACATTTCCCCCTGAAAAAATATCATAGATCCAAGATCTTTTAATAATTAAAGCTACAGGAGTTCCATAATTCAACCTGGCCACCCTTTTCAATCATCATAATATCTTCCTAAATATACTTACCATCTAATGTTAACATGCAAGTAGGCAAGTTATAGTACAGCCTCTTGGATGTCACACTTCCCTAGTCAGCATGAAAATTGGGCATACAATTCTGTATACACTGGAGAAATGCAAGGAAACCCTTTGCTTTGATGGAAATCCACTGTACTAGGCTAACCAAAGCCATCCTAAAAATGCCGCTGCCCAGATGTGTTGGACTTTTAACTCCCATCATCCTAGACACTTGCTGACCTATAATGGGAGTTGTAGGAGTGTGCAAACTGCCCAGTTCTGTTTTCCCATGCATTCTAGCTTTCTCCATTACAAATATGCATAAAGTTTGTAAACTCTTCTAAAATAAACTGAATGTTATTTTTTTTCAGACATTACTTTTCACTTAATGAATTCAATAGTACAGCAGTTTCAAGCATAGGGAAGGCATATACTTATCTGTTAAGTAGATATGAAAGATGAGGATATTTCTTAAAAATATAGGGCAACATTAATTCAGCATTGACCTTCCAGAAGTCAAGACGCTCAGGAATCAGTTGGTAGCTGGGAAAACCAAGATAGGCAGAGGGACATGCAAAAGATGAGTCAGGATCAAGTTGCAAAGTTCTAGGAAGCAAAGCAGGGTCTCCAAGCTGGATCTCATCTAGTCTGTGTACTAAAGATAGAGGTAGGCACTAGGCAACCATAGTAATGTGAGGCAATTTTGTGCCTGTGGGGCCTGGTGGGGAGGCCATAAAAGTGTCTGGAAGTCCACTTCTGTTTCTTAAAAAAAGTGTATGTCTGTATTTTCAGTGTTACACACCACTGGGATGGATGAACTGTAATCTGTTTGATAGATGACTTGACACTTTTTCCAAGGAAGCTTCCAGGAAAATGTTCACTTTTTTGGTGTGCCCATAAAAGGGGCTGTCTGAGGAGCCAGGGGTCAATGGCCACCAAACCAACTTTGGGAACCACATGTGCACTTTGCTCATCCCGGATTTAAGAACAGACATATCCTGCAGATGATTTATTTGGCTGCCTGCTGTGTCAAAAATGTTTCTTCTTAAAATACACCTCTTAAACTTCTCAATTTCCAGAGCTATGATGTTCTGGGAATTATAATCCAAAAAGTAACATTTGCAGAACTCCAGTTCTGTCTGTGTAGGTGTTACACAAAGCCCTGTTATGTAATTAGAAGCAGGAAGTACACCAGGAAACCCCAAATATAGAACAAGATTTCACCGTAAAGAGGAAATGGATATATGCTTTACAGCAGGGGTACAGACTTCTAGGTGTTGCTGAACTTCAACTTCCATCATCGCTAGGCAGCATAGATAGTGGTGCTAAATCCTGGGAGTTACAATCTATCAACATCTGGAAGGCCACACCTTCCTCAGCACTTCTTGGGGAAAGCCTACTATTATCCAGCAATATTTTTTGTTCTCCAACCATTGTTGTTCACAGAGCACAAGTTCAAGTCTTTGCACTTCCAGCTAATGAATTTCAACTGTTAGTGCAAATAAGGCTATTGTGCTAGAGGCTTTGGGAAGACTCTACCTGACAATAAATAAAATAATCACAATAAGTAAAATAATGCCAGACTAGTCATGACTGGGTTGGCTGGTGGGGAGTGGCATGGCACGCAGGAAAGCATTGCTGCAATGAAACTCCATACATGGATTTAGTGTATCTCTCATGTATAGCCTTGCAACAGTATTTCATCAGTTCATGAAACATTACTAAACTGGTGCATCATTCTGAACTACAGCCATTACACTGCAGTGCTGATTCTACTTGGAATCATGGAGTTAGTCAAATCTTGCATTCGCTCATCTTTACCATCTTTTAGTGTAGTAATGGATGAGTAGCATTGTTCCATGTGAGGGAATGTGTGAGAACATAGTGACCAGTTAGGCTTCAGGTGAGTAATGCTGTTGCTGCTTACATCAGCTGCCAAACTGTTTTATCGGAAAATAGAAAAAAGCCACAGCACCATTGAAATAAATCAGAGCATGATCACATGCACAGGCACACGTCCAATTTTATGCTTCCTCTAATTTCTACTAAGATTGCTACTGTGTCCCCAAATTGCTTGGTGCAGCAAAAATAACAATGATAACATTAACAATAACAATAACCTCAGGGTGCCAGGTGCAATTATATATGCATAAAAATCTAGGAAAGTTGCATTTGGATGCAAAGGTGCACTTTCCCATTCATTTTGGGAATGGAAAATTAAAAGAGGAGGCATTTCCTTCTTGCATACCTGAGAAGGGACAAGAATGAATTCTTCCAGAAACAGAATGATCTGGTGTCTGTTCTGGTTGGGGGTGGTTACTGAGGGAATCGTGAGTAAAGGAAGCAAAACTGCCATATTTGGGATTTTTTCCGTGTCAGGAGCAACTTGAGAAACTGTAAGTCGCTTCTGGTGTGAGAGAATTGGCCATCTGCAAGGATGTTGCCCAGGGACACCCAGATTTGGGGTAATTTAGCATGACTTGGTGCTATTAGGAAGTGGGGTAGTGCCAAATTTAACTGTGGTGCATTAGAAATGCCTAGGAGCTTGGGGAACACAAACATTGAATTACTGTCTGTATTTCCTTAACCCTGCACTCCTATCTCAAAGGTTTGAATTAATCTCGATTTGAATTAAACTCCTTCCTAAAATGCTTACATTCCTCTCTCTTTAGCTTTTGTGATTTTAATTAAAAAAATAACTTAAACAATGTTCAGTACCAGCCACACCTATGACCTTATCACACCAGCCTATTGTCTTGTAGCAATTGCAGTGTTTAAGCCAGTGGTTCTCAACCTGGGGTCCCCAGATGTTTTTGGCCTTCAACTCCCTGAAATCCTAACAGCTGGTAAACAGGCTGGGATTTCTGGGAGTTGTAGGCCAAAACACCTGGGGATCCACAGGTTGAGAACCACTGGTTTAAATAAATGGAAACATACTAGCATAGAGACAACCACATTCACATTTCTAATAACATTATGATGATTTCGTGATGCAGGTCCTCGCAATCAGTCTTTGCTTGACCCTGACTTCCTATTTATGTTGCTGAATATTTTTTAACATCTTGCAATTGTGCAGTTCTGATGCTTTGTGCAAACTGAGGGTGATGCCTTAATTGCGTAACTGCAGCATGACATGGCAATGCAAGTGCACAATTATGCGAAAACAAAAATGGAAAAATCAAATCAAATCTGAGAAACAGAGTACTGCACAAGCAACATTGTTTCTGTCCACCATAAAGAGGAGAACCATGTGTGCTTATACCACATGGCTGCTGGCATACTGGAACTGCAGCAGAATAAAATGATTGCACCGGAAAGAAATATTTGATCAACGTTGATATTGGCGCCATTAATGTTTTTCTTTCTTTCTATGAAAAGATGTGATCCAATAACCAGGGAAATGTAATACAACAAAAGAAGAGTCATGATGTTGTGCTATCTTCCAACAAAGTCCCTAGATTATGAGAGGCTTTGTGTTGTCTTTGAAGACAGAAATTTCTGGCTCAAGGCAGGCAGAATATTCTCTAATAACTGATGTTGCACTTCTGACTCTCTGCCACCAGAGAGCAGCTCTTTAATTCCAAGCCGCTGAACACAAAGAAGAAAATGCAGTAAAATAAAATATTGTCATTCCTAGAATTCTCAGACTGTTCTCTTGCTGCCAGTCCCACAGGGGGATCTGGGAGGTCTACATAATTCACCGGGTAATCCTTGGAATTAAGCGGTTCCGTAGAAATGTAAGGTGTCCTGTTTCACTTATGTTTGGCTCTTGAGATTTGAGCTGCTGAGGGTGGCAATATGTCTCCTGAATAACCTTCATTGTAAACAAATGTGGTATGTTTTCCCTGTTTTATTGACAACCCTCCACCGCCACTGTCCACTGCTATCCTCCTCCTTTGCTCCTGTTGATGATGCCTTTTCAAAGGCCTGGCGCTTTCGAGTTCTGCATTTCTCAGACAGATACGAAAATATGCTCTTTGTAAGGCTATGCTTTTCTTGAATGTCTGCCAAAGGTAATACCTACATTTCAAACTAAAGCCTATAGAGTCATTAACACTGAAATCCTATGCTTACCTCCTCAGTCATATCCATGAGGTTAAAAGGGACATATTCCCTAGTGAGAAGAGGACTGTCACTTAAGTCACTGGAATGGATTAATTTCTGTGCTGGCTCCCTGAATGATCTGTTCCATTTACCTTTTAAGGTCACTGTAGCAGCAGTTTTCCACAGTCTTCAAAGCAGAGGAAACTCTCCTTTCCAATTAACACTGCAAGTATTCCTCCATAATGGAATAAAGCTCCATTACAGAATAAGGAAATGGAAAGGGAGATGCAATGGCATCGAGGTAAATGCTTTACATTCCTGCCTGGCCTTTCTGACATATGTCTCTACCAGGAATCTTCATATCCTGGCCCATTTGAGGAAAATTTAGACCACTCGACAGCCCTGTGAATACCGCATTTCATCACATAATAGTCACACTTTCCCCATTTTAAAGTGAGTTAAAAAGGGGTTTATTGTACTGAAACACTAACTTTTTATTAAACTGACATCGAAAACAACTTGAGAAAATATACAAGAATGTCCAGAAAAACAAATTTACATAATTAATTTTTTTTTACCACTTGTGGGACCCTTTTAGCAAGGGTTCATCACTAACTCGCTCAACCCTAAAGTCCCACCCACCCACTGCTTCACTCATTCACTCACTTGTCCATCCACAACCACCCAACCATCAACTCATCTATCCACCCGCCCATGCACTCAATCCCATGCCCATTCACCCGCTCACTCACTCACTCACTCACTGTCTCACTCACACACCCATATATTGCACTTGAAGTGGCATTCCTGGAAGGGGGTGGCTGAGAGATGGATGGGCATGTAAGTGAGTGTGTGGGTGGTTTGAGTGGATGGATGGACATGAAAGTGAGTGAGTGTGCATGTAGGTGTACAGGTGAATGGATGGATGAGTGGGCAGGCCTTTGGGAGGGTGGGTGGATGGGTACGTGAGTGGATGGGTGGGCAAGTGAGTGAATGAGTGAAGCTGTGGGCAAGTGGGTCTGTGGGCGGATGGATGGGTGAGCAGATGGGCGAGTGAGTTGAAGGAAATGCTAGGCTGTTTAAATCAAGGGTGTGACTGTTATGTGAGGTAAAATGCCAAAACTTGGACCCCAAAAAAGGGGTGAAACAATTATGCGATGATAACTATTGTGTGATGAAATACAGTAGCTTGTCCAGCTCTTGCAGACAAAATAGTTCAGGTTTGTTCTGATTTGAATGACGTAATTCATTCAGGTCCAATGAATGTTACTTTTTCCCTCTCATGATAATATTTACTTTTCAGATTGAATAGCCCAAGGATGTGGATAGGATTCTTGGAGCAGTGAGAGCCACTATATGTATCTTACTTGCTCTTCCTAGCTCAGTAAGAAAGTCAAAGTTGGACTGTGTGGCTAGAAGAAATGCTAAATATTTCTGTTAACGAAGTCAGAATTCCATTATGCCTAAAGGAGTATTGAAAAAGCTTTTCCTGGATTCCTCCATTTTGGACAACTGCCAGCCAGTAACATTCAATTTTTTGGACAAGATGCTTGTATGGTGACTTCCAAGTTCCAGAGATTTCTGGATGAGATGAATTATCTAAAATCTAGATTTGGTCAATTTCGGGCTATTTTCAGGACTGGGCAGGGATGAAGGAAAGATGGGTTGCCTTGGTGGTTGACTTATGTAAGGAATTGGATAGGGTGAATGTGCTCCTGTTGGCAGGGCCGGCCGGAGATATTTTTTAATGTGAAGCGGGGGTGCTGAAAAGCGCCCCCGCCACCGGCCCCGCCTCCCGCGCTCTGGCCCCGCCCAGCGTGCCCTGGCCCCACCGAATAGTGAGGGAGGCGGGGCCAGAGTTGGCCCCGCCCCCCGCCCAGCGTGCCCTGGCCCCGCCTCCCACGCAGCATGGGAGGCGGGGCCAGGGCACGCTGGGCGGGGGGGCGGCGCCAGAGTTGGCCCCGCCTCCCACGCTACTCCCGCTCGCCCGTCTGGCCTTTTCTAGCAGGCCAGACTGCAGCGGAGGTCCCTCCAGGCCGCGATTGCGGCCTGAAGGGACCTCCGCTGCAGTCTGGCCAGCTAGAAAAGGCCAGACGGGCGAGCGGGAGTAGCGTGGGAGGCGGGGCCAACTCTGGCCCCCCCGCCCAGCGTGCCTTGGCCCCGCCTCCCACGCAACGTGGGAGGCGGGGCCAGGGCACGCTGGGCGGGGGGGCAGGGCCAGAGCTGGCTCCGCCTCCCACGCTACTCCCGCTCGCCCGTCTGGCCTTTTCTAGCTGGCCAGACTGCAGCGGAGGTCCCTCCAGGCCGCGATTGCGGCCTGGAGGGACCTCCGCTGCAGTCTGGCCAGCTAGAAAAGGCCAGACGGGCCAGGGCGCACTGGGCGGGAGGCGGGGCACCGTCAGGGCGGTGCCCCGCCTCCCGCCCAGCCTGACGGCGCCCCCCCGGGCCTGCGCCCGAGGCGGCGGCGTCAGGGGCCTCTATAGTGGGGCCGGCCCTGCCTGTTGGTTCTGCTAAACATGCTATGGCTTTCAATAGCACTGCACATGTTATCCTTCTGGCCTGCCTTGTTGGGATGGGATGGGATTTGTAAACACTGTTTATGCTGGCTGCATTCCTTCCTATATAGGCATAAACCCAGAAAGTGGTATGGAGGGTGCCTTTTTTGACAATCTGGCTATTGGCTTGTGATGTCTCTCAAGGTTCAGTTTTGTCCACCATGCTGTTCAATATATATATATAACTAGTGGGAGAGGTTGTCTGGAGTTTTAAAATTCATTATGATGGGTATGCTGTGACACTCAACTCTGTCTCTCCTTTCCATCTAATTCCAAGAAAGCTGTTTTTTTGCTTAATGTCTATTATCAGTATGTGGGCAAACAAATTGAAACATAATCCAGAGAAGACAGCGGTGCTCCGAGGTCAGTTGAAAGGCAGATTAGGGAAGACGAATTCAGCCTGTTCTGCATGGAGTAACACTCCCTTTGAAAACTGAGATTTGCAGCTTGGGTGTAGTCCTGGATTCAGTCCTGAGCCTGGAGCCAAGGTATTGGTGGCTGCCAGGAGTTCATTTCTACAGTTAAGGCTTGTGTGCCAGCTGTGCCCATTCCTAGAGATGTCAGATCTGGCCACAGTGGCATTAGTTACATCACATTTGGATTACCGTAATGCTGGTGGGAGATGTTTTCTGGAGTTTTGAGCTTCACAGTCATCATGCTGTGACACCCAACCCTGTCTCTCCTTTTCAGCTAATTCCAAGGGAGTTGTTTATGTACTTAACCAATGTCAGCTATCTGTAGTAGACTGGATGAGGGCAAACAAACTGAAACTGAAGAGAAGACAGTGAGGTGGGGGATTCAGCCTGTTCTGGATGAAGTTATATTTCCCCTGAAAATGGAGATTTGAATCTTGGGTGTAGTCCTAGATTCAGTCTGGAGTCTGGATGCCAAGGTATTAGTGACTGCCAGGAGTACATTTTGTGCAGTTAAGGCTTGTGTGTCAGTTGTGCTCATTCCTAGTTACGTTAGTTTCATCACATTTGGTTTACTATAATGCCTTCTACATGGAATTGCCTTTGAAGAGTGTTGATAAGCTTCAACTGGTCCAAAGAGCAGCAGCTACGTTGTTAACTGGGGGATGACTACAGGGAGCAGGCTTCTTCTCTGTTGCAGCTGCTGGTCTGTTTCTGGATACAATTCAAAGCCCTTACAAGCTTTAAATTGGTCCACCTGACAAATAAGCTTGGCCCAGGAACATCAGGCTCTGCCATGCTGCTAGCCAAGGGTGCATCTACACTGTAGAATTGGACACCACTTTAACTGCCATAGCTTAATGCTATAGAATTATGGGAGTTGTGGTTTTCCAAGGTCTTTAGTTTTTTTTTCTGCCAAAGAGTGTTGGTGTCTCAACAAACTACAGATACCAGTATTCCACAACACTGAGCCATGGCAGTTTAAGTGGTGTCAAACTTCATTAATTCTGCAGTGTAGATGCATTCTACAACTTCCCTTAATACATAGAAACATAACTTTTCTTTAGTGTATAAATACAGCTTATTCATGAAAAAACCCTCAACTTGACTGTCTGCTCTTTAATCTCATTATGATGAATATTATATCATTCTGCTTTTTTTTTCTACCAACAGGAAATCCTTTAACATGAGCTTTCACATGTAAATGACACTAAAAAGAACTTTTTTTTTTTAGTGTCAATCGTGTTGTTAAAGGAGACAAGCAAGAAATAGTATCAACTAGCATATGATTACCAAGTTTGGAAAGGTCAAAGTGCTAGATTTGGAGTAGAGTGTCCTGGGTTTTAGTTAAGGTGTAATTTATCTTCATAAACTGAGGGTTCTGCCAATAGTTGTGGTAAATTTTGGAATATTAATATTTTAATGTGTTTTAAACATTTTATATCCTTGTTTTGTTTTTTTTTGTTTTGTTTTTTGAATTCACAGCCTTGGATGTTCTTGTGGGCTGGGAGGCCATACAGAAATTCAGCAGGCGCTCTACTTTCGTGGAAAAATCACAAATAAAATAACCTTCTCTTTTATCTGAGAAAACACCTCTTTAGGAATATCTAGGATGGTCCTTCAAGGCAACACTGGGTAACCTAGAGATTCCTATCCACGAAGAATCAAAACCAACAAGCTAAACTTGCAAATGTGGAGATATAGTTGTACTATGAATAACAAACAAACAAATAATGTGGGGTTTCACACATGGTTGTTTCTGCTCCTACATTCAGTTATGCCCTAAATAGACTAGTGTTTTGAGTTTTGTTTGTTGCTGGTTGTGGTTTGTTATTTCTGTCTCTCGCTGAATGTGATTAAGCTGTGGTATGGACATGTTTTCTTTTTATCGTTGGCATCCCCTCTATCAACAACACTTCTTTCCATATTTTCCTTCCCCAGTCCTTACTGCATGGTTGAATTGTCTTGCTTCTTGTAATTGGGGTGAAGGTGATTTTAAGAAGATACAAAGTAACACATTAATCTCATCTTCATGTATTTAAGTGCATGGGTGTGTAGTTACAAATTATTTCTGATTGATTATAACTATCTCTGGTTTGAATGTTAAACAACTACTCTGGAGAGTGCCTTGGACCGCAAGAAGATCCAACCAGTCCATCCTCCAGGTAATAATGCCCAAATGCTCACTGGAGGGAAGGATACTAGAGGCAAAGATGAAGTATTTTGGCCACATCATGAGAAGACAGGAAAGCTTGGAAAAGATCATGATGCTGGGGAAAATGGAAGGAAAAAGAAAGAGAGACAAGATGGATGGACGGTATCCCTGAAGTGACTGGCATGAACTTGAAGGAACTGGGGGTGGCGACGGCCAACAGGGAGCTCTGGCGTGGACTGGTCCATGAGGTCACAAAGAGTCGGAAACAACTATGTGAATGAAGAAGGAGGAGATCACAGTTTGAATCCCTGCTCAGGCATGAAGATGCACAGGATGACATTGGGCATGTTACACTCTCTCAGCCTCAGAGGAAAGCAAAGACACCCTTTGCTATAAACAGATCTTGCCTAGAAAACCCTATAAACTCTACAGTAAGTCAGAAATGATTTGAAGGCATGCAACAATAATAGTCATCATTGACTTCCAAACTGGTGGAGTGAGGAATCCTGAGTCAAGATTTCGGACAGCGGAGTAGTACATGTGTGCCATGGAATCTGCTTTTAGTTTCCCCCTGTGAAATAGGAAGACAGGGTGCATCTTGTCTTTTATTCGGGTAGCAAAATCAATTTGGCTCGCTCTGCTTCCAAAGCAACTTGTAGTGAAAATTGATAGAAATTAAGATGGACATTTGCGAGTGTGTATTTGAGAGTTCTTCTCCCTGACAGTTGATGACAAAGTCCAGAATGGTTTCAGGGTTTTTCTTCCAGAGTAGAAAAGAGCTCACAAAATGGATGTCTGATGGCAAAGATGCAATTTCATAGATCAGAACACTCTGTTACAGAGTGCAGATCTATGAAATGCATATTCCATAGAGCTGCCTTCTGCATAGATTCTATTGATCTGCCTGCTCATCTAGCCTGTGGCCATTTATGATATTCTTCTAAGGACACAATCTGAAAAAGCAGTAAAATATGACATTGTTAGTGTGGTTATTAAATTGTTGTGTTATTGTGAAACATCATTATCAGTATCAATTAATATTAACCACCTCATTGTCGGATTGTTTCTTTTAGCTGTGATGTTCTCTGGCCTGCATTCTGCTCCGGCTTCAGGAGAAGAGAATCAATGAGCTGATGGGTATTTTCCGTCGCCGGCTGCTACAATCCCAGCCCTTTTCGCAGTTCCTTGAACCAGAGCCAGAGCAAAGTGGCCAGCAGCAGCATTGCCAAGTTGCAACTCCCAGCCATTACTGCTGCTATTTATAATTCTGCCTCAGCCTGTGCTATGCTGATGAGATAATACCATCACTGTTCAGCTATGCAAAGCTAACACTTCCCGCTCTGTCTCCTCCCCGCACACCAATCTACTGTATTATCATTGTTTCCCAATTGTCTTTAATACTAACTGTAATTTTTTCTCTCTTTTTTCTGCAAAATAAATGCTGGTCTTTATTAGGACTGGGGCATGTCTTCCTGGAATGCACCTCCCATTAACTTTAGGCATCACAGCCAATTGTGAAAGATGCTGAGGAATGCAGTTCAACAACGTATGGAGGGCCACATCTCTAACATATACAGCTGAATTGGGAAAACTGAAGAACAGCAATGGTCTGGTGGCCTCTTATCAAACTGCACACCTCCTTCTTTGGTCATATCCCTTTTAACTAAAGAGTTTTTTACCAATACAAAGCATTGGACAACACCAATTTCCTTTCAGGGTATTTGTTTGGGTTTAATTTTTTTTTAAATGACCTAGAAGACAGTACATTAAGATTTAGCTCTCACATGGTCCCAATATAACTTTCAGAGGTTTCCAGTATGGCGAATTCTTTATAATTTGACAATTTCTTAATTTTTCTAATTGCAGAAATTTGTAATGCTTGTGCTGACATTTAATTAGTAGCAATATAATAGACTATGCTGTCAATTCTGATTCAAACAGATTTCCTTTGGACCTGTCTGTTATTGCATGTAGCCCTACAAACGACTCTGAAATGGACTCTGTTATTCTTTGCTTTAGAACTACAGTACCACCACTTGACGCAGAATGTTTTGCATAAACTGGTTTCTTCATAAAGCACCTGATTGCATATAATATTCAGGGATGCAGTTATGGGTGTCCCCCATAATAATTCCTTCCCTCTTCAGTTAAATTTCCCTGTAGTCCACAAATTTCTAAAATTGCAATAATTCAGAACTTCTGTTGAATGTTTAAAAATTGAGTTTAGCTATTAAAAAAGACGGCAAGAAGCAGGCAAAGTTATCAAGAGAATGAAAACACATCAAATAGGCGTAAATGATATGCAGCGTCTCATTCTCTGCAGTGATAGACATTTGGGGACTGAAGGCATTTTTCATTAAGGGGATCAAATTAATATTTGATGGAGGACAATGTCTTCATTTTGCGCATTTTCCCTGTAGGTACATCCCTGTGTAGCGCTTGGCTCAAGCCACTTCACAAGGTAGGTGTAAACTCAATTTTTCGAGACAGTGTGGTAAGCCAAAGTTCTATACAAGAAGCAATGAGCAGAACCTAACAGCGCTTTAGGAATTCAACTGAGGTATTTACCAAAAAGCAGAAATCCTTGCAAGAATTATAATAGACATCTAACTTCTGTCAAAATAACTTGTGACGCATCAAAGCTGTCCTGACCCTGAATCAGTACTTGTCATCAGTTATTTACTTACTTACTTTTTACTTATTTAGGCGATCCCTTGTAGGCCGAGGATGATGCCCCTCCATTTCTGGTGTCTTGGGGGTGGGTTCGTAGATGGCTGAAGAGACCTATTCTTGATCCTCATGTTCTCCCGCAATGAGGACATCGGTTTCCAGGAGGAAGGCAGTCCCTGTCAGGGTTGGCTTGACGCTCCTTCCTCTTGGCATGTTTCTCCCTTAAGCCCTCCATTCGTGCCTCTTCGAACTCCACAGCACTGCTGGCCACAGCTGACCTCCAATCAGAGCGCTCAAGGGCCAGGGCTTCCCAGTTTTCAGTGTCTATCCCACAGTTTTTAATGTTGGCTTTAAGCCCATCTTTAAATCTCTTTTCCTGCCCACCAACATTACGTTTCTGTTCTTGAGTTGGGAGTAGAGTAGCTGCTTTGGGAGACGGTGATCGGGCATTCGGACAACGTGGCCAGTCCAGCGGAGTTGATGGCGTAGGAGCATTGCTTCAATGCTGGTGGTCTTTGCTTCTTCCAGCACACTGACATTTGTCCGCCCTTTTCTGAGGCAACGCTGATGGAAGCGCTCCAGGAGTTGAGTGTGACATCTGTAGACAGTCCACAATTCGCAGGCGTAGAGGCAAACAAATTGAAACTTAATCCAGACAAGACAGAGGTGCTCCTAGTCAGTCAGATGGCAGACCAGGGAATAGGGATCTATCCTGTGCTAGATGGGATTACACTCCCCCTGAAGACACAGGTCCGCAGTTTGGGGGTTCTCCTGGACTTGGCACTGAATCTGGAGGCCCAGGTATTGGTGGTCGGGAGGGCCTTTGCACAATTAAAACTTGTGCACCAACTGCGCCCATTCCTTGAGAAGCCAGATCTGGCCACAGTGGCACATGCCTTAGTTACATCCCATCTGGATTACTGTAATCGCTCTAGGTAAGGCTGCCTTTGAAGACTGCTCGGAAACTTCAGGTGGTCCAAAGAGCTGCAGCCAGGTTGCTAACAGGCTGGCTACAGGGAGCGGATAACCCCCCTGTTGCAGCAGCTCCACTGGCTGCCAGTCTGTTCCAGGCACAATTCAAAGTGTTGGTTATGACCTTTAAAGCCCTAGACAGTTCAAGGCCAGGCTATTTGGCTGACTGCATCCCTTTATACAAACCTGCCCAGGACCTAAGATCTTCAGGAGAGGCCCTTCTCTCGGTTTCACTTCTATCGCAAGCTCTGTTGGTGGGAACGAGAGGGTGGGCCTTCCTTCTCAGTGGCTATCCCTGGACTCTGGAACTCCCCCCCAGGAAAGCCAGAATGGCCCCTTCCTGCTGTCCTTCCGGCGGCAGGCTAAAACCTTTTTATACAGACAGGCTTTAAAAGATTAAGGTGTTTTAAGTTCTATTCAGGGGGTACTGTGGTTTTTAATTGTTTTGACTGTTTTTTTTAGTGCTGATTGTGTTTAATTCTATTTTGATTTTTGTATATTTATATATTTTAAATTGTATACTCCTTCCTTTATTTCAAGCTACTTTGGGTTCCCTTTGGGGAGATAAAGCGGGGTATAAATAGTAATAACGACAACAACAACATCATATTCCTCAAAGCAAAGTATTGTGACCTGCTAGATCATGGGTGGAAAACTACAGTGTATCTGTGGGTATTTTTTCTGTCTTAATTAAGGGAAACACTTATATCTGGATGATTCCAGAATTTCGCCTATTTTTTTCTGGACAGAAAAAGGATAACCTCAAACATCTGGAGAGCTTATAGGCCACCAAAAAACCTTGAGGAGGCACTGTGACTTCATGAACCCCCTTTGCCTACACCAGTGGTTCCCACTACTTGGTCCTCCAGTTGTTTTGGACTTCAACTCCCACAATTCCTGGGATTTCTGGAGGACCAAGGTTGAGAACGACTAGCCTACACTATCTAGAGCAGTGGTTCTCAACCTGTGGGTCCCCAGATGTTTTGGTCTACAGCTCACAGAAATCCCAGCCAGTTTACCAGCTGTTAAGATTTCTGGGAGTTGAAGGCCAAAACATCTGAGGGCCCGCAGGTTGAGAACCACTGATTTAGATGAAGTGGTCCACATTTTCCACCATCTTTCACTTGAGATTTGGCCTGCCCTGGAAAGTGAGGCTTCAAGAAATTGTAGTAGTGAGTCTGATCCCAGCTGGGTGCTGGTGATGATAGCATGACATCATTGCTCAGGTGTTTTGTCAACTATGGTGGATACCTCACTCTGTTTTATGAGTGAGCCAGCCCTGCTTGACAATCTGCATTTTTGAAGTCCCAGGAGGGCATTAAACCCACGCAAGGTAGCCAGCCTAATATGGAAGATGCCCTGTTTCACTTTGTAGTGAGTTATAGCACCTACACATCTGCCCTTGAAGACACCCAATCTCCTTTCCCCATCTATAGTGAGAATTTGAAGATTGGTGCCACTGCTTGAAGCATCAGGAGAGTTGCAAAACCAATAGTTTATCTCTCTGTGTGTGTATGTGTGTGTGATGTTACAGTTAGGAAAGGGGAAAAGTTGTTGCATTTATTATATAAATTAAGAATAATTGAGAACCAACATGGAATAATAGTTTGAGCATTCAGCTATGACTCTAAAAACTTGACTTTGAACCCCCAAGGGCCATGGAACCCACTGGGGTGACCATTACACCCTCTCGGCTTTAGAGGGCTGAGAGGCCTGCTGTTGTGCTGCAGAAGAGGCCAGAAACATCTCCAGCCAGCCTGCCTGTTGCTGCCTCTGGACTCCTTGTGAGTAGACTGCAGCCCCAGGCCCTTTCCATCTGGGTGTGACTCAGCACTTCCTAGGAAGGACCATCTATAAAGCCTGAGTCCACAAGGCCCTGGCAGGGCTGAGAGGCCTGCTGTTGTGCTGCAGAAGAGGCCAGAAACATCTCCTGCCTGTTACTGCCTCTGGACTCCTTGTGAGTAGACTGCAGCCCCAGGCCCTTTCCATCTGGGTGTGACTCAGCACTTCCTAGGAAGGACCATCTATAAAGCCTGAGTCCACAAGGCCCTGGCAGGGCTGAGAGGCCTGCTGTTGTGCTGCAGAAGAGGCCAGAAACATCTCCTGCCTGTTGCTGCCTCTGGACTCCTTGTGAGTAGACTGCAGCCCCAGGCCCTTTCCATCTGGGTGTGACTCAGCACTTCCTAGGAAGGACCATCTATAAAGCCTGAGTCCACAAGGCCCTGGCAGGGCTGAGAGGCCTGCTGTTGTGCTGCAGAAGAGGCCAGAAACATCTCCAGCCAGCCTGCCTGTTGCTGCCTCTGGACTCCTTGCCTACTGCCCCCCTCCCTTTTTCCCAGCGCTGGTGAGTGGACATAAGAAGGGAGGGAAGACTTTTAAAACTCCAAAGCCATCCGGAGGAAGAAGGCAGAGGAACTGACTTTAAAATCATTCTGTCTCTTGCTGCAGGCCTACTGCCCTCCTCGCTTTCCCCAGCATTGGCTATTGAACTAAGAGTCTGTCTTACTGAGGTCCACTCATTATTTATATATTGCTGCTATAACAATCTTTAAATGCTGTTATAATAACTATTATGCACTGTGAAGCCTGGTCCCCCTGACTAGTTTACTAAGTCTATCATCTCTAATTGGTCCTGCCCTGGCACCTTATAATACCATATTGCACCATATTGAATTAGTTCACCATCATAATCCCCACTGCCTGCCTTGCACTTTAGTCAGCTCAGACCCCTATACCTATGCTGCTCATGCACCCTCTGCACTTTACAACTGCATTTGCACTTTGTATTGTTGGAGGGGGGTGGGGGAGGCTGGAGGGTTATGGGGACTGCAGGGTGGGGGAAGGGAATGGGTGTGAAAGGATGCCAATCTATAACAGAAAACTAGTAAACCAAATAACATCGTTTGGACCAGGGGAAGAGAAAGGGAAAGGACAGTGTGATAGGGGAGGAGGGTGTTCTGATGGGTGGGGAGCCCCTATAGAGGTGGTGTCTGGGAGGGGGAGATACAGGAAAGGGAGACCAAATCATTTAATTCGGCCTAGGGTTTTTGGTAGGACATTAATAGTTCCAAAACGGTCTCCTGACATAGCTAATCTGGGTAGCCAGGATGGCGGTCCCTCCAGGTTAAAGGTGGTGCTGTTTAATGCCAGGTCAGTGAACGGAAAAACATCTTTCATCCAAGATCTCATCTTGGATGAGCATGTAGACCTGGCATGTATTACGGAGACCTGGCTGGACGAGATGGGAGGAGTTAATCTCACCCAGCTCTGCCCGCCAGGTTATTCCGTACAGCACCAGCCGAGAACTGGAGGGAGGGGAGGTGGGGTCGCGGTGGTCTATAAGGATTCCATCCCCCTGACCAGGTGCCCCGTCCCACAGTCGACCATGTTTGAATGTGTCCACCTGTCAAGGACAGAACGCCACAAGATTCAAGATAACAGAGTTTATTGGATTACAGAACTCAAAAATGCCCGTAAAATACAAGGGCCAGGCAGTATTAGCCTTTAGGAGCAAAAAGGGACAAGGAAAAACGTTCAAAAGATAAACCGGATTAAACCGGGGTTTAATCCGGGTAAAAACAAACTGCTTGCTTCAGCCTGGGGATAAACAAAACAAAAGCCGAGGAACAAAAGATACAAAAGAATGCAACTAATTGGCAGCAGATTCCTCTCTGCTGCCAACACTGTGCTTAGAGTAACTTGCGTCGCTCCCACACACACAGCAGACAGGATTTCCAACACGAACAGATCAGCCAAGGATTGTAGCAGTAGAGTAGACCCAGTTCCTTTCCGTAGATCAAAGCCAGAAGCAGACGTTTGTAGTTTCCAAGTCCAAGAAGGGGGAAGTCAAGCCGTGGTCCGTTCAGTCCGAATTTCAAAGCAGGAGATGGCGTCCGTCAAGAAGACGACGGAAGGTCAAGCTAATAAGAGTAAGCACAGGTTTGCACAAACAAATGCCCACACAATTCCTCCCGCCGTCTGACCCTGAATTCCAAAACAACTTACGTATCAGCACACGAAAACACACCAGTCTTCAGGAAAGCGTCCCACACAGATCCCAAGCGTTCGTCCAGATTACCTTGCCCAACGCAATTTGCAATTGCTCCCAAACCCCATTTTATGCCAGTTACAAATCCTCATCACTGTCAGCTGTCCTCCTTAACCCGGGCGTTTCCTCATCACTTTCCTCATCAGAGCTGGAACACCTCTGACTACGCCCCACAGCATCTCCAGCTGTGGATCCCGTCCCATCCCTCCAGCTAGACCATGGGTCTAATCCTGAAGGTCCCCATTCATCTTCTATCCCATCATGGCCAGTGGCACCCAATTCCTCCCTCACCCGAGTCCAATCCATCTCATCCTCCTCCGAGCTAACCAGCCCCTCCTCCATTCTCTCCGTAAACCCCTCAAAAGACTCTTCGTCAGATGGTGCTGCAAAAATGTCTCGCAGTCTTTTTCTTTCTCGCTCCTCGAGAGTATCTGACTCTCGAGGAGTCTTACGCCCACGTCTGTCAGTAACAGAGCCATGAGGCTCAATCATAACACTATCCCCTCTCACAAAGGCCTCCTCCCCCGATGGCGGAGAAGTGGCAGTGATACCCTCCGCTATAGCACCACGACGACTGGAGGTATCTAGTTTCAACAGCGAACGATGGAAGACTGGATGGACCTTTAAACTAGACGGTAAACGCAAAAGAAACGCAACGGAAGAAATCTTTTTAACGATAGGAAAGGGACCCAAATACCGAGGCGCAAACTTTCCCCCAGCCTGTTTAATATGTTTGGAAGATAACCACACCAAATCCCCTTCTTCCAACTCCTCCCCTGCCTGCCTGTGGCGGTCAGCCTGAGTCTTTTGCGTTGCCTTAGCTTCCAACAGTAAGCGACGGGCAACATCATGCAATGCAGCCATTTCCGAAGAGCGGTACACAGGGTCCGAAGAGACCACATTGGTCGACGGCGCCACACTTCCCCGTGGGTGAAAACCATAAGTTAGCTCAAATGGCGTATGCTGACTAGACGTGTGCACCGCATTGTTGTAAGCGAACTCCGCCACCGGTAACCACTTCACCCAAGCCGTGGGTTGATCTAAACAAAAACAACGCAAATACTGCTCTAAGAGCCCATTAACCCGTTCCGACTGTCCATCCGTTTGCGGATGAAAGGCTGAAGAAACGTTTAACTTAGTCCCTAAGCACTCATGGAAGTGTTTCCAAAAGCGTGACACAAATTGCGGAGCCCTATCCGAAATAATCACCTCGGGTGCTCCGTGCAAACGATAGATGTGCTTAGTAAATAGTAAGGCCAACGTAGGGGCCGCCGGAATGGTTGAACAAGGAATAAAATGAGCCAGTTTGCTAAATAAATCCACCACCACCCAAATACAAGTATAACCCCCAGACTTAGGCAAATCTGAAATAAAATCCATGGAAATGATTTGCCATGGCCTCTCCGGAACAGGTAGAGACGACAACAACCCTCTAGGGCGCCCAACAGGCGTCTTACTCTGCTGGCAAACAGCGCAGCTGTCACAAAAGCGCAGAATGTCTTGCCGCATCTTTGGCCACCAGTAGCTCCTGGTGATAAGCTGTACGGTCTTGAACCTGCCAAAGTGCCCAGCCATGGGTTCGTCATGGTGGGCTCTAATCACCTCCAACCTGAGGGCCCCCACTGGTACGTAGACCTGCCCCCTGCGTACCAATACTCCGTCTTGATCTTGTAGATGCGGCAGTATTGTACGGTTACCTGCTGATAGCAGCATCAGTTGCTCCTGAGTCCACACATCATCCCTCTGAGCCTCAAGGATCTGGTCATGTAACCCGAGCTCATTATCTACAACACATAGAGAGGCAGTAGGCAAGATGGTCTGACATACTACCTGCTCATTGGTCTTAAACTCCGGCTTGCGGGATAAAGCATCGGCCCGCAAGTTTGCCTTCCCCTCCACGAACTGCACCTTGAAGTTAAACCTGGAGAAAAACAAAGCCCATCGGATTTGACGCTGGTTTAACTTCTTTGCTGTTTGCAAGTGCTCTAAATTCTTGTGATCAGATCTGACCACGATCTGGTGCCGTGCCCCTTCAAGCCAGTGCCGCCACACCTCAAACGCCACCTTAATCGCCAACAACTCCTTCTCCCATATGGTATAGTTCTGCTCGAAGGGTGTTAGTTGCCGCGAGTAAAATCCACAGGGACGCAAGGTCCCTGAGGAATCCTTCTGAGACAATACAGCCCCCAACGCGTAGCTAGAAGCGTCCGCTTCTACCACGAACGGTTTGTCAACATCAGGATGTGTTAGTATGTTGTCCAATTGAAAACTAGACTTAAGTTGTAGAAACGCATCGTGAGCTTCCCGCTCCCACACAAATGGCTGTTTCTTACGCAGGAGCTGCGTCAAAGGTACCGTGAGCTTTGCAAAATTCGGAATAAACTCCCGGTAGTAATTAGCGAAACCTAAGAACCTTTGTACATCCTTCTTAGTCTTAAGCTCCTGCCATGAGTTGACGGCGTCAACCTTATGTGGGTCCATTTTAAGTTCCCTACCTGACACTACATGACCTAGGAACTCCACTTCAGGCACATGAAAGACGCACTTGGAAGCCTTGGCAAAAAGCCCATTAGCCCGCAGACGGTGCAGAACCTGCTTGACATGTTGACGATGTTCTTTCTCGTCCTTAGAAAAAATCAAGATATCATCCAAATAAATCACTAAAAATTGGTCAATTAGGTCCCTGAACACATCGTTCATGAACCTCTGGAAGACCGCAGGAGCATTGCAAAGTCCGAAAGGCATGACTCGGAACTCGTGGCATCCGAAACACGTGTTAAATGCCGTCTTCCATTCATCCCCTTCCCGTATACGGATTAAGTTATATGCCCCCCGCAGGTCAAGCTTGGTAAAGACCTTGGCCCCTTGCACCCTTGATAACAGTTCCGAGATTAAAGGTAGCGGGTACCTATCCCGAATGGTGTATTTGTTTAGGATCCGATAGTCGCAGACCAGCCTAAGTTCCCCAGTCTTTTTGGCTACAAAGAATACTGGTGCCGCAGTTGGAGAGCTAGATGGGCGAATAAACCCCTTGGCTAAATTTTCATCTAGAAACTCCCGCAAAGCTTGCCTTTCCGGTACAGTCAAGGCATACAGCCTTCCTGCTGGCAATTTCGCACCTTCTGCTAGCTTAATGGCGCAATCATATGGCCTGTGCGGTGGTAATTTGTCCGCTTCTCTTTTACAAGATACATCAGAGAACTCCCCATACTCAGCAGGCACTCCCTCCATATCAGATTGAGTAACATTCAGAGTGCAACAATCCTGCCTCTTTAAGGTCAATTTACGTGTCGCCCAATCTACTTGTGGGTTTACTACAGCTAGCCAATCCATCCCCAGAATCACATCATATCTAGGCAAGCTCGTAATATCCCACACAAACGTTCCCGTTACTCCCTGCACTTCCCACATTACTGCTGAGGTTTCATGGTTAACCACCCCAGTCTCCAGCAGTCTCCCATCTGCTCCTTCCACCCACACGTCGCATGCCTTGCGCACTCTAGGAATGCCATGCTTCTTAGCAAACTCAATATCTACATAAGAGACCGTAGCCCCTGAGTCCAGCAGTGCCAAAGTAGAAACAAGTTCCCTTCCCCCAACAGATAATGTAATGGGTACGAAAACATGCTTCCTCCCCTCAGTTGACTGCTTGAGGAGCCCTAGTGCGTTGGACTCACGTCGCACTAGGGCTGGCCTTTTCCCGAAAGCTGAGAAGGTTTCACATTACAGTTTTTGGCAAAATGCCCAGCATTCCCACAGTACAAACACAACCCCAGCTGCCTCCTACGGCTCTTTTCCTCTGTAGACAGCTTTTTAAAGACCCCAAGCTCCATAGGCTCTTCCCCCATCACCACAGGTGCCCTGGTTACATGCATGGGTGGCGCACACATTGCTTTCGAGTGTTTACGAGCCTCGAACCTTGCGTCCAAACGCAGCACCTTAGCTACTAAGGCGTCCCAATTTTCAGCCGGCTCCAAGCGTGCTAATTCATCCTGGAGCATATCACTTAACCCAGCAGTAAATAAAAGCATGAATGCATTTTCCCCCCAATCCAGCTGGTGGCGATACAAGTTAAACTTATTTAAGTAATCCAAAACAGTCCCCTTTCCCTGTTTCAAACGATACAGAGCCCACCCAGCATTCTCCGTGCGGAGAGGATCCCCAAAAGTGTCAGTTAATAACTTTTTGAAATTATTCAAATTGTCCTTGACTGGGTCATTTCCCAAAATTAAATTAGTGGCCCATTGTCCTGCGGAACCGGTCAACAAACTCAAAATAAATGCCACCTTGCTAGTGTCTGTAGGAAAAGCATGAGCACTGAGCTGGGAAAAATAAAGCTCCACTTGTGCCAAAAAGGTTGGCAACTTGCACCTGGTTCCGTCAAAGCGTTCAGGAGTCAAAACATGTCCTTTCACAGCATGAGCTGCTTGACTGACGGTAAAAGCCGTTTGTAATTGCTCAAATTTGGCCCTTAACTCCTCCATCGTCTTCCTGACGGGTTTATTACTGCAATAAACTTTTTATGGGCGTTGGGCAATCTGTCAAGGACAGAACGCCACAAGATTCAAGATAACAGAGTTTATTGGATTACAGAACTCAAAAATGCCCGTAAAATACAAGGGCCAGGCAGTATTAGCCTTTAGGAGCAAAAAGGGACAAGGAAAAACGTTCAAAAGATAAACCGGATTAAACCGGGGTTTAATCCGGGTAAAAACAAACTGCTTGCTTCAGCCTGGGGATAAACAAAACAAAAGCCGAGGAACAAAAGATACAAAAGAATGCAACTAATTGGCAGCAGATTCCTCTCTGCTGCCAACACTGTGCTTAGAGTAACTTGCGTCGCTCCCACACACACAGCAGACAGGATTTCCAACACGAACAGATCAGCCAAGGATTGTAGCAGTAGAGTAGACCCAGTTCCTTTCCGTAGATCAAAGCCAGAAGCAGACGTTTGTAGTTTCCAAGTCCAAGAAGGGGGAAGTCAAGCCGTGGTCCGTTCAGTCCGAATTTCAAAGCAGGAGATGGCGTCCGTCAAGAAGACGACGGAAGGTCAAGCTAATAAGAGTAAGCACAGGTTTGCACAAACAAATGCCCACACAATTCCTCCCGCCGTCTGACCCTGAATTCCAAAACAACTTACGTATCAGCACACGAAAACACACCAGTCTTCAGGAAAGCGTCCCACACAGATCCCAAGCGTTCGTCCAGATTACCTTGCCCAACGCAATTTGCAATTGCTCCCAAACCCCATTTTATGCCAGTTACAAATCCTCATCACTGTCAGCTGTCCTCCTTAACCCGGGCGTTTCCTCATCACTTTCCTCATCAGAGCTGGAACACCTCTGACTACGCCCCACAGCATCTCCAGCTGTGGATCCCGTCCCATCCCTCCAGCTAGACCATGGGTCTAATCCTGAAGGTCCCCATTCATCTTCTATCCCATCATGGCCAGTGGCACCCAATTCCTCCCTCACCCGAGTCCAATCCATCTCATCCTCCTCCGAGCTAACCAGCCCCTCCTCCATTCTCTCCGTAAACCCCTCAAAAGACTCTTCGTCAGATGGTGCTGCAAAAATGTCTCGCAGTCTTTTTCTTTCTCGCTCCTCGAGAGTATCTGACTCTCGAGGAGTCTTACGCCCACGTCTGTCAGTAACAGAGCCATGAGGCTCAATCATAACACCACCTGAGGGTGGGAGACCGGGACAGATTAGGGATTCTGTTAGTGTACCGACCACCCCGCTGCACTACAGTCTCCCTGCCTGAGCTAGCTGAGGTGGTCTCGGGCCTGGCATTGGAGTCCCGGCGGCTCATAGTGCTGGGGGACTTCAATGTCCATGCCGAGACCAACCTCTCAGGTGCAGCTCAGGACTTCATGGCCGCCATGGCAACCATGGGGCTGTCCCAATTAGTAACAGGCCCCACCCACAGTGCGGGACACACACTGGACTTGGTCTTCTGTCAGGGATGGGTAGAAGGTGGCGGTGTGGAGGAGCTCACCATCGCTCCGTTGCCATGGACCAACCATCACCTGATCAGGTTTAGACTTACTGCGCCCCCCAACCTCTGCAGGGGTGGTGGACCTAAAATGGTCCGCCCCAGGAGACTTATGGATCCAGAAGGATTCCTGACGACTCTTAGGGAATTTCCCGCCTCCTCGGCAGGTGATCCTGTTGATGCTCTGGTCTCTCTCTGGAATGGAGAGATGACTAGGGCAATAGACACGATTGCTCCGGAGCGTCCCCTCTCGAGTAACCGAGCTAAACCAGCTCCTTGGTTTACTGAGGAGCTGGCAGCGATGAAGCGAAAGAAGAGGGAACTAGAGTGCGTGTGGCGATCAGGGTATAACGAGTCAGACCGAACACGGCTAGGCTCCTATCTTAGGGCATATGCCGCGGCAATCAAAGCTGCAAGGAGAGCCCACCTTGCGGCCAACATTGCGTCCGCACAGAACCGTCCGGCGGCGCTGTTCCGTGTCATCGGAGGGTTGTTAACTCCCACCAATCAAGGTGGGAGCCCTGATAACTCGGCAGCCCGCTGTGAAGCATTTGCTCGGTTCTTTGCGGACAAAGTCGCTCTGATCCGTTCCGACTTTGACACCATATTAACGGCAGTCTCTGAGGATGTAACGAGTGCACCTGCTTGTCCAGTTTTGTTGGATTCATTTCAATTGGTTGAGCTCGAGGATATGGACAAGATCCTGGGAGAGGCGAGACCGACCACATGCATCCTAGACCCCTGCCCATCCTGGCTGGTGAGAGAAGCCAGAGGGGGTTTGGCCGAGTGGGTGAAGGTGGTGGTAAATGCCTCCCTTCGGGAGGGCAAGTTTCCAGCGAGCCTAAAAATGGCTGTGATCAAGCCGCTGTTGAAAAAGCCATCATTGGATCCCACTCAATTCGGAAACTTTCGGCCTATTTCCAATCTCCCCTATTTGGGCAAGGTCTTGGAACATGTGGTTGCTTCGCAGCTCCAGGGTTTCTTGGTTGACACTGATTTTCTGGATCCGGCACAGTCTGGCTTTAGGCCGGGGCATGGTACTGAGACAGCCTTGGTCGCCTTAGTCGATGATCTACGCCAGGAACTGGACAGGGGGAGTGTGTCCCTGCTGGTTCTGCTGGACCTCTCAGCAGCCTTCGATACCGTCGATCACGGTATCCTTCTGGGACGCCTCGCGGGAATGGGACTTGGAGGTACTGTTTTGCAGTGGCTCCACTCATTCCTGGAGGGTCGGTCCCAGATGGTGTCATTGGGGGATGCCTGCTCGGCCCCACAACCGTTGACTTGTGGGGTCCCGCAGGGCTCTGTGTTATCTCCCATGTTGTTTAACATCTACATGAAGCCGCTGGGAGAGATCATCAGGAGTTTCGGGGTCCGGTGTCATCTGCACGCAGATGATGTCCAGCTCTGTCACTCCTTCCCACCTGTCACTAAGGAGGCTGTCCAGGTCCTGAACCGGTGCTTGGCCGCTGTGTCGGACTGGATGAGGGCCAACAAATTGAAATTGAATCCAGACAAGACAGAGGTCCTCCTGGTCAGTCGGAAGGCTGAACAGGGTACTGGGTTACAGCCTGTGCTGGATGGGGTCACACTCCCCCTGAAGGCGCAGGTGCGCAGTCTGGGGGTGATCCTGGACTCATCGTTGAGCCTGGAGCCCCAGGTCTCAGCGGTGGCTAGGGGAGCCTTCGCACAATTAAAACTTGTGCGCCAGCTGCGACCGTACCTTGGGAAGCCGGACTTGGCCACGGTGGTACACGCCCTTGTTACATCCCGTTTAGACTACTGCAACGCACTCTACGTGGGGCTGCCTTTGAAGACTGTTCGGAAGCTTCAATTAGTCCAACGGGAGGCTGCCAGGTTAATAACTGGGGCGGCGTACAGGGAGCGTACTACTCCTCTGTTACGCCAGCTCCACTGGCTGCCAATTAGCTACCGAGCACAATTCAAGGTGCTGGCTTTAGCCTATAAAGCTCTAAACGGTTCCGGCCCAGCTTATCTGTCCGAACGTGTCTCCCGCTACGACCCACCTCGAAGCTTAAGATCGTCAGATGAGGCCCTGCTCGCGGTCCCGTCAGCCTCACAGGTGCGGCTGGCGGGGACGAGAGACAGGGCCTTTTCAGTGGTGGCTCCCCGCCTATGGAACGCCCTCCCCATTGAAGTCAGGCAGGCTCCCTCCCTCCTGTCTTTCCGAAAGAGGACAAAAACGTGGTTATGGGACCAGGCATTTGAGCATGAGTAGCAGCAAAAATGAGATAAGAATATATGACCTACTGACAGACCCCACATGAACATGGAAAGCGCCTTAAATGTATATTTAAATGTATAATTATGTATATTTTAATGGCTATTCTTAATTTTATTGTAATTTTTAATCTTGATGGATTTTTAAATTTGATGAAAACTGCTTTTAATGTGTATGGTTATACTGTAAGCCGCCCTGAGTCCCCTGATGGGTGAGAAGGGCGGGGTAGAAGTGATGTAATAAATAAATAAATAAATAGAGGAAGGCAAAGGCAACCCCCAGTGAAATTTTGTATTTCATGCACAAAATTATATAAAATATTGTATATGAAATCATCTTCAGGCTATGTGCATAAGGTGTCTATGAAACATAAATGAATTTCACGTTTAGATTCAGGTCCCATCTCCAATATTCTCTTATTATATATATGCAATTATATACAATTATTTCAAAATCTGAATAAAATGTGGGACATATCTGGTTGCAAGTATTGTGGATAAAATATACTCAACCTCTAGTACCAATCAATACATGTAAAGAGATTGCTTTTAGTAGCTTTGCCAGAATGTACAATTAAAGGCATTTCCACAGACCAGTACTGGCTGATTCTCTTTAAAAATGAAAATGCTGCTCCCATCATTCTTGACAGCATTATGAGAACACAGTTTAAAAATAGTAACAAAAGCTTTTCCGAAAGTTTTACATCTTGTCGCATAGAGTGATGCTCTGTTACCACCACTGACATGTATGCTGCTACTCCACAGAAGAGCATCAACCTAGGAACAAAGGCCTAAATCCAAATGATAGTCCTTCAACTAACTCAATTACTGAATTGTAAACCAACACTAACACCAATGGCATTGACCATTGGCTTAAGGCATCTACTGTCACTGAAAGCTGTGATAGGGTTTAGGCCAAAGGACCTTTCACGGAGTCACACTATCGGTTTCTCAAAACTAGCATGGTCAACTCTCTGAGGTTTCAGGCAGGAGTCATTTCCTAGCTCTGCCTGGAGATCTCTTGTATTCCCTGATGATCTCCCATCCAAGAACTAACCAGGCTAATCCTGGGTGTGGCTATACTGCCAAATTAATGCAGTTTGATGCCACTTTGACTGCGATGGCTCAATGCTATGGAATCCTGAGATTAGTAGTTTGGTGTTCTATAATTCCTCATAGGAATCTTGAGGACATTTAGACTGGCCCCTCAGTTGGTGTCACACAAAGGGGGACAGGATGAAGTCCTTTACGTATGGTATAATTGGGGATCAGAGAAATCCCTCACACCGAGTGTTTGCAGAAAAGACTGGTAAGGATTTAAATTTGGTGAGTTAAGGGTAAACACTCCCACATTTTTCACAGTGGTGGCATTGCATTGGAGAAATCTTCAACGTTGATGACACTGAAAGGATATAAACAGAGAGACATACATTTGATGTAAGCAGTGGTAAGATGTAAATTGAGGACATCTCAAATTATCTATTCAATGCAGGAATTCAGAGTATCCTTAGCAGGTAGGTACCTATTTCTTTTTGAAGACATCCATAGAAGGCATCCATAGACGGAAATTCCACCACCTCTATGGGCAATTTTCCATTGCCAAACTGCTCTTACTATCAAGAAGGTTCTTCTAATGTTCAATCAATATGTAACTTAAAACCATCTTTTGCAGCAGCCGTGAACAAGCTTTCAGTCTCCTCTCTTTAGATATTTAAAGAGTGCAGTTATGTCATCCTTCACCAACCGAAGAGACCCAACTTCTTCAACCTTGCCTCAAATGTTTTGTTCTCTATACCTCTTACCATTCTGGTTGCCCTACTCTGAACCCAACGTGTCCATATCCTTCTGAAAATGAAACACTCAGAGCTGAATGCAGTATGATAGCATTTTATGAAGTATTGCTTTTATAAAACCATCTGAGGTCAGAAGTTGCAACTTGGATTGGTTTTTGGGGAACCAGACAGAGATAAAGGGCATGATATAGACCAGGCCTGGGCAAACTTCAGATCTCCAGGGGTTTTGAACTTCAACTCCCATAATTCCTGACTGTTAGAAATTGTGGGAGTTAAGTCCAAAACACCTGGAGGACCAAAAGTTTGCCCATGCCTGGTATAAACTGAATAGACTCATAAGAACATAATAAAAGTCCTGGTGGATCAGAACAAAGGCCTCTCTAGTTCAATATCCTGATGACACAATGGAGAATGTGTTAATTATAGGAAGCACACCAAGAATAGAATCCCACCCTTCATCTTTTGTTCTTCAATAGCCTTCTGCCTTTGATGCTAGAAATTGCTCAAAGTCTTCTTGACTAGTAGCCACTGATGATCTGAACTTCTAAGAATTTATTTAGTCCCTTTTAAAGCTATTTAAGTCTGCATCCATAACAGTGTTTGTGGTAGTAACTTTCACATCACTTGGAAAGATTATTTTTCTGGATTACAACTCCCAGAATTTCCAACTGGCATGGCTGGACAATAACGGCAAGGAGATTCTGGGTATTGTAGTCCAAGGAAAACTAACCTTTCCATTCTCTGCATTAAAGTTATCACCAGCTGTAAATCTTTTGTTAGCTATGTCAAAAGATGGCATGCATTCAGGATATACCTTCTGAAAAAAAATGTATAAAACATGGAAGGAAAAGAATGAGGCTGTTTGGGCAAAATTTGGGATTTTTTTGGTGGGGTAAGAATTTCCTGTCATTTCCCTGTGGGCTTCCCTTAGGGAACAAGGGGTGGAGGAGTCTGGAATTTTACTTTTCTGGCTCCTGTTGATTTTCTTTAATGGGAGCCATGTGCCAAAAACTGTGCAGTGCTTTGAAAATTTGGGAGTGGGGTAGCTGCAGATGGCAATGCGCACGTCAGTGCACAGAAATGGAAATGCTAATAGTTCAGTCACAGTATGGGGCAAGGCTTGAATAGAACCACTAGATTCCTTTCTAACAGCTGCAATTTAGTGCTGGATTTGGGGCAGGAAACACTCAAAAAGACATATGGAATGAAGAAGGGGTTTTTCTTTCCTGGGCTGGTAGAGATACGAGAATAGCACATACAAAGCTATTGCAGCTTAAGCATCCATGGCCTATATGAGTCCATAAAGGCTTACAGAGCAATAAATTGGTTTTAGAAGTGCCACAAGACTCCTTGTTGATTTTGCTACTGGAGATTCAGAGTGTGTCTGCCCTGCAGTTTAATACTACTTTAACTGTTATGGCTAAATACTATGGGATCATGGGAGTTGCATTTTGGTGAGGAACCAGCACTATTTGGCAGAGAAGGCTACAGACCTTGTGCAATTATAAATCCCAGGATTCCATAGCACTGAGCCATGGCAGCTGAAGTGGTGTCAGACCTGGATTCTATTGGTTAATCCTCACTAGAGAGGATCCATTGAATCAACTGTTGAATGATGAGTCAACACATAGATCCCATCAGTTCAATAAGGCTACTCTAGATGGGTCTAATTAGAGAGAACTAGAGTTCAAGTTTGCATAGGTATCTTGGCCAAGTGGACTTGGCTTGGTTTGAGTACACAATGAGATGACTCGCCTTTCAGATGGCTGCACACTCCCCATTTCTCTAAGCATTGAGAAGTTGTAGTAGTACTACAAAGTTACCCTTGGAGCTAGGCAATCATCATCATCATCTTGTGTGTGTTAGGCTTTAACTGCCTTTCCAAAATAAACAGTGCAGAAATCATATAGAACTCATAAAGAGCTCATGGAGAAAGTAGTGGACTACCACAAAGAAGGCTCTTGTATACATTAGCATCATATAAATATAGTGAGATGTAGTAAAAGCTTATGTGGAAGATCTCAGCTTTCAGGCAGAAATATACAATATAGGAATTGAGGAGAAGCTAAAGCTCTGGGGTCAAACCTGCCTTTCCCGGGGTTCCCCAGTTAATTATGACCCTTCTCCATTACATCATTATAGGGTCATTTTCCAGTTGTTATCCATTGTCCTTCTTTCTAAAATACTAAAATGCCTCATCTAAATCAGGTTATATAGTAACATGAAGCTTAAATGTATTTGAATGTTTGATCCCACCTTTGGCCTTGTTTGCCACTTAGAATGGAGCCCCCAAATAAATTATCTGAAATTGCAATTTAGCTTTGAGACTGGAATAGATTCTCTTTCCCTGATCAAAGGGTGCATCTACACTGTAGAAATAAGTTTGACACCACTTGAAGTGTCGTGGCACAATGCTATGGAATCATGGAAATTGTAGTTTAGAGAGGTACTAGCTCTGTTTGGTAGGGAAGACTAAAGAGCGTCAGCTCCCATGAGTCCTTATCGCTGAGCCATGGCAGTTAAAGTGGTCAAACTGCATTAATTCTAGTGTAGATTTACCTGTAGTATTTCAGGGCCCTTCCACACAGCCATATAACCCAGAATAACAAGGCAGATAATCCACAATATCTGCTTTGAATTGGTTATCTGAGTCCACACTGCCATATAATCCAGTTCAATGTGGATTTTATATAGCTGTGTGGAAGGGACCACAGGGCCCTTCCAGACAGACCCTATATCCCAGGATCTGATCCCAGGTTTTCTGATTTAACTGGATTATATGAGTCCACACTGCCAGATAATCTGGGATAAGCAGAAAACCTGGGAATCAGATCCTGGGAAATAGGGCCTGTCTGGAAGGGTCCTCAGGTAAACTGTCCCGGGTTTTCCTAGTCCAGGATTCTCCAAATCTGTATCTCCAGCCAACATAGAACATGGTTTGGGCAGCTATATGAATAGGCAGCGGTATGGATGTTTATTTATATAAATGAACTGTGAAATGTGGAAGTACAGTCAGAAGGTTAATGAATCACAGCCCCCTGAATGCTGGGGGATTCAAAGTAGTCTAAACCACGCATGAGCCTCTTTCTTTCTTTCCTCCTCCCACTTCCCTACTCCTGAATCCAGCTTCACTTATAGCTCATAGTTTCCAAAGCAGATGCGAGGATTGGACAAGGCTTGTCGAATTACCTAATAGAAATGTCTGTGAGGCTTGATGGAAATACCACAGCATGCTCAGAGCTATTGGGGAACAATTATGTAACGTTTAATTGCTGGAAGGCACTGAACACCAGCTACTATTTCTGGTATGAATATAGAAGTGAGCGTTTATTCAGATTTCTAAACCATGTAACGACAAAGACTTTCTGTTGAGTTAGTTATCCCTAGACATCAGCTACAAAGCAGCACAAATTCCAAATACAGGGCAACCTCTATTCTCCAGATAGTCTGGGGAAACAATATGGGTAAACAGAGTGGTATAGGTATGATGAAGGATATGAAAGCAAGCTGGAATTTTGAAATTTGTATTTTAAAACCTAAACACAGATAATAGATTTTTAATGGTGATTTTGTGGCCCTCCAGATGTTATGAAATTGCAATTCCCAGCACTCCTAATGATCAGCTACATATGTTGGAGTTTAATCATATTAAGAGTCCTTATAACTTCTACTTGTGGCTTTGTCTCATTAACTCAAAGAGACTAACATGCATTTAAATCTCTACTTTGATGGGAAACACCAACCGTTATTTGGTGCCATAGGCTATATTTCAGGAGAAGGAAATGGCAAAAACCACCTCCTTCCCTAAGAAAACAGTATGGAATTCATTTAGTTGATAGACAACTTGAAGGCACACACACATACACAAAACACACACAATTTCGTTGACAAACCCTAATCCTCTGTCTGTTTTGCCATGGTTATGTAGAGACAATTCAGAAATGGAAAAATACAGCCCTTCCTCTTTCATATTGCTTGTAAAAGAAATCTTCTTTGAAGATGACTCATTTGCTACATTCATGAATGAATTTAGAATGAGGAGGAAAACAAGCATACAGGGTGGTTGAATGCAAAAACATAGCTGTGTCAGTCTGGAATATCAGTATGCAAAGAGATTTTGTAGCACCTCAGAGATTGAGAGAACAAAACTGGTAGCATAAGATTTCGTAGACTAAGGCTGTATTCACACTCCAGAATTACAGCAGTGTGACACCACATTAAACGCCATAGCTCAGTGCTATGCAATTCTGGAGTCTGTAGTTTTGTGAGGTATTTACCTTTCTCTATTAGAGAGCCCTGGTGCCCCAGCAAACTACAAACCCCAGAATTCCTTAGGATGGAGCCAAGGCGGTTAAACTGGTGTTTGAACTGTCAAACTGCAGCCTAGATGGTTTGAAAATCACTCAATCCAGATAACTGGGGGATATAAATAAAAGATAAAAGTGGGATATCACACATCTCAATTGAGGTAAAAAAAAAGTGACTTATCAGGCATCTCATTTGAGATAAAAAACGGGATGATGATGATAATGTCTGAGATTTATCACTACATCAAATTGTTCTGAAATTTGGGGATCAGAGAGGCTTCTCACTGTCCTACCAACCTCAAACATACGTCTGATGGGAACACAGGACAAGGGCCTTCTTGGTGACAGCACCGACCTTGGGACTCTGAACCTTCCTCTTAAGGAGACTAAACTGGGACCCTCCTTGCAATCCTTCTGTAGACTTTCATTTATCTTTTTGTTACAACAGGATTAATTCTTCATGGGGAAAGAGCCTTTAGTAATTGTGGTGGATTGTCCATATTTGTTGCTTTTCTTTTTAATAGGCATGATTTTAATTCTATAGATACATTTAATTACATCTTCTGTGTGATGTGCAGTTCTAGCTGTATCCATTTTAACATTTGTGAATTTCCTTGAGTTCCAAGGCTGTTGAAAAGGAAATACAAGCTAATAAAACAACAGCAATATACACTGACAGAAGGGGAAATCCAGAGGAAGTATGTACCTGGAATTTTACACTGCAAATGCACCGAAGGGCATCTCATTGCAGAATCTACGTGTTTTCTGTAGATTAGCCCATCTCTTTATGTGGAATGACATTATTTGTGAAAGATAGATGTGGAATTTATAACTGGGAGATGTAAGGCTAAAATCTGTCACTGACTTCCATAAAACATATAATCCTACACATTTAGCATATGACTTTAACTCTTACTGAAGAGTCAGGCCAGGATACCTTGATTTAGTTGGGATTAAGAGTTATTTAAACCAGGGATGATCAACCTGTGGTACCCCATATGAGGATGAAACTCCTCTAACAGTCTGAAACAGCATAGCCTGTTGTTAGAGGTGGTGTGAATTGTTTTGTAAAATCTGGATGGCACAAGTTGCCATTTGCATTTGCATTGGGCACTAGAGAGAGATGAGCAATCTTTGCAGCCTTGAGGGCTCTCCATAGCTTGCTTCGGTTAGTAACTATAAAGACGTGGATGCTGACATATGTAACTCAGTACTTAGGAACAGCGAATTTAGGTGGCAGCATAGCGTACCCGTTTGAGTGTTGAACTAGGACACTGGGAGAGCAGGGTTTGAATCCCTGCCCAGCTATGAAAACCTACTAATCACAATGTGAGACCAATGTCTGGATCATTGAAGAAGAGAAATTATCATTCCTGCTCTTGCTGCTCAGTTACTAAACATGTAACTAGAGTCACACCAGATCTGGATTTATATGTCGTAAAATAGTTCAGCATTTCTGGGAGGAATAATCCTGGACTTGTCTACATTATGTATAATTCAAAACACAAGGTATTGTGTGGCCAACATGATATCACTGAAGAGTTCTCACCTTGTGTAGAACTCTTTGAAGTGGGAGAAAAAGTAAAGCAAGGGAATTGGGAGTGTTTAGAGTTCCAAACTGGCAAAATGTTTCCTCTGGCTTTTGCAAGTGGAAAAACAAGTACCATGACATTGTCTGCAGAAATAGAAAAGTGGATGACTGATTCCTGTATACGCGAAAGATGCACTCTGCCCAATAAAGTTTAAGTGCTAAATGGAAAGCAGGTTCTTCTTCATTCAGATCAGTGAGTATACATTGAGAACATACTCTATGTGTACAGTTGTGGTGACATTCGTTTAAATTAGGGTACACTGGAAGTGAGCCTTGTCAGAGCAGGCCTGGAAAACTCATCCATTCAATTATAATCAAGTATTGGACTGGACTCCTTGTTTCATCCACAGAGTAAGAGATTCAGGTGTCTGGCAGTGACTCCCGTCCTAAGCTGCCATATGTGGTAGGCAATTTCTTTCACAGATTGTTGATAATACACCACTAGTACAAAGTCTAAGACTTCCTGTGGCACTCCCAAATACAGTTTATGTGTGGCAAAACTAGAGTTGTAAGGTAGAACATCCTTTGCAAGGGGGGTGGGAATAGTACCTTGTAAATGGAAGTTGATATAAATTATAATGTATTACAACTGAGACACATGTATGAGATCCACTTTCAAATGTGCTCAAGCAAGTTTGTCAGGTGATGGATCCCCATTTGTCATTCTGGGAGAGAAAGTTCTCCCCGTGCTGTTCCCAAGACAACAACCAAAACCACAGAATGCAATGAGCAATTTTATGCTTCAATTGGAAAACATGAAATTGCAAACATAACTGATAACTACAACTGATCTGGATTCCTTTCATCTTCACTTACCAGACTTGACCAGAAAGCTGTTCAGTTACCAGGCTCAATGGAAATTTTGTCTTGTATGCAAACCTGAGAAAGCAGCAGTGAGACTGAAGGACCGGGGACATTTCAGCACATTTATCAGTTTGGGAGAAGGTATAGTAAGGAATATTGTGAACACACCTGGAAGCCTTTCTGAAGATGGAATTCGCTCAATGTAACATGTGATGTTGGAGATTGCCATCACTCTGTGGTATTTGTCTGAGCTCTGAGATATTTGGAATGGTATCATGGATCTCATGTCTGAATAACAAGAATAACAACGTTGCTGGAGTGCTAATGCATACTACTTGAAATGTTCTTCCATATTTATCATTATCTGGAACTGGGAGGCAACAGAGAAGACAGGGAGGAAAGGAAAAAGGTCTTGAATATCCCTTAGCAATGAACAAACCCACAATACCTAGCCTGATCAACAAAGGAACCTATTTTCCTGGATCAAAGAGTGAAAAAGTTCTCTCCTCTGGCCACTTTTGATGCCATTGCTTGGACTATAAACAATAATACATAACTACATTCTTGAAATTATGCACAGAGATACTGAATGGAGGCGGTTGTCATTAACAACCATTTAATTTTGTTTAACTCCCTATGGTTTTGCACTACCAATCTGGCAACCATTTTGCATCCTCCACACTGCCTTCCATTTAGCATTATTCTACATGGCTTCAAAAACAGCTTCAACTAAGGATAGTGTGTCTCCTCTGAATGAATGCCTGGAGGAGGTACTGGGCTGGATGAGGAAAAACAAATTGAAACTGAATCCAGACAAAACAGAGGTGATTTCCATCAAGGGTCCCAATCTGGGGATGGAAGTGTGTCAACCTGTTCTGGATAGTTACACTCCCCCTGAAAGACTTGTGTTTGCAGCTTGGGAGTGCGCCTGGATCCGTCTCTCCAAATGTCAGCCCAGGTAGATGCGATGGTCAGGAGTGCTTACTATCAGCTTCGGCGGATACACCAGCTGCGCCCTTTCCTAGATTGGGAGGACCTAAAGATGGTAGTGCATGCACTGGTATGCACTGAGCTTTATAATGGGCTACCTTTGTACCAAGTTTGGAAACTCCAGTTCGTTCAAAATATGGCAGCCAGACTGGTTACAGACAGGAGTAAGCATATTACACGTATCCTAAAGTCATTCCACTGGCTGCCAATCAGTTTCTGGGCCAAGTACAAGGTATTAGTTTTGACCTTTAAAGCCCTACATGGTTTGGGTTACCTAAAAGATTCTTTCATACAATTTGCCCCACACACTGAGGTACTCTGGGGGGTAGCTATTCCAGACAGACAGAACCCAAATGGCAGCCGTCACTCAGAGGACCTTTTCATCGGCTGCCCGACGACTGTGGAATGACCTGCTGGAAGAACTTTGACAGCTAAATAAGCTGTCAGAATTTTAAAATCATCTAAAGACCTATTTCTTTTGGCAGGCCTACCTAGACAGTTTTTAAACACATTTTATAGAAATACGTTTTAATATGTATATTGTGGTATTTTTACAATGTTTTTGTGTTTTAATTATTCTGTAACCCACAAGGTTACAGCCACAAGGAGAGGCGGGTAAGAAATATAATAATTATAATAATATTTTGCATGCATGGTGGGTAGGCAGCCACTACTAAAATAGTGGCAAAAATTCTACAAAGTGGCCATTAGGGCTGTGCAAGATTTTGATTGTCTGTCCCAAATCAGATCTAATACGTTAGATCTGTACATACAATGCAATATCTGGTGCGCGGGCATTGCCCACACCAAAAATTTAAGAATCAAAACTTTTGCCTGGTATTTTTTAGTAAGTGTGCATAGGTAAAAATTGTTGTAATTAACCCAGTTGTTCTATATTCCATGCAGAAGGCACAAAACTTTCACAGCAATGTAACAGAAACAACCATGAGGTCATAAGAGTCCTGGATGGCTCAAGACATGACACAACACTGAAAAAAGTTGAATCTTATGTTTGTAATTTCTGTTGCTTTGAATCACACCCATGAGAGAAAAGCTGGATAAAAATAAATAATTGAAAAAAAGAAAGCCCTGCAGAAATAGAATAAGCTCTGCCCAGTGATCCATAGTTTTTTTTTCTTTTTACCCAATAATAAAGTCATAGGTTTGATCAGAGTTTACACAGTAACATCATTCTTTCAGGAAAAAGGCATATAAAAGTTTATCACAGCTGCATTACAAGGTAAAACCGACTATCCAAAATGATTTGAGACATAGGGACCTAGAGTCCAACTGAATTTGGCATTGAATTATTGCCAGTTTGTAAGCCACCCTTCAGGGTTGGGAAGGGCGGGGTATAAAAAAAGAAATAAACCGATAATGCAAGTTAGAGGTTGATGGGCTCGACCATGTGGCAGCTTTAGAAATGTCTTCCAAGGGTATACCCCTCAAGAAGGCAATTGAAATTGCTGTGACTCTAGTTGAATGGGCATGGATATGGTGTGGGGCATGGTGACCCAATAGTTCATAGCAGGTAAGTATGGTGTCCATAATCCATTTTGAGAGTCGCTGAGCCAAAAGTGGAGACTTCTTGTTGACCCTGTAATACATGAACAGTTTTTTCATAGAAGAAAAAGCCGAGGTTCTGTTCAAATAGAAGGCCAAGGCTATCCTTTTGTCCAGACAGTGCAGCGAACTTTCCAAAGGGTGTTGGGCTTTGGAAAAAGGCTAAAGGGGTGTGTCCTGGTTAATATGAAAAGCAGAGACCACTTTTGGCAAAAAGGTTATATCTGCCTAGGGATTCTAGAAAGTTCTGCAGGCACAATTACCCAGTTGTGTGATTCGGAGACCACAAAGAATACTTGTCAAACCAATTATTTTCCCCAGCTCTGTCACTCTTCAGAATATCACATTTTGGGCAAGTAATTCTAGATAACCTTTTTTTAATTTCAGATGCTTGTAATTCAGTTCTTCCCTGTAAGCTGTGAATCAAGTATGAGAGAGGGCTTTTACTACCTCAAGCTCCAGAAAAGTGTTTTGCCAAATTTTCTCTCTAAGTCTCCAGAAAGTTATTTTGCTATGAATGAGGCTCCAATTTGTTTCTCTCATTCTGAGAATGTTAGAATTCCTTTTGGTGGTACTTTCAGTCTTACACATACATGGCTAGACAGCTGAGGATGTTGTAAGATTTTGCTTTTTTTCTATTGCATCGCTCTTCATTGTATCTGTCTCTTCCCTGGCTGCCCATGACTCCTGATACGAAAAGACCTGTGAGAGGAATGAATCCTTCTTCAAGACTTTAACCCAAGGATGGGGAGCCAAAAAGGCTACTGCAAATAATACAAATGTACAATGAAAACAAAGGGGGGATGGGGGACGAGACAGACAAGCAACATGAAGAGCCACCTCCTAAGTAAGGTAAGCAGTGAAATCCAGAGCATCATTCACAAGAATTTCTCTAAAACATTCCCAAACTTCGCATCTTCAGCATGCCATCAGCTATATGCTGACATTTGAAAATAGAATTGACAAGTCTTACAAATTCAGTGTTACACATCTTCCATCGTTTATCTATTTTATATAATAAAACAATACTGCATCACTCATAAATACAAGATTTGCTTGGCTCTCGTTTCCGTAATGATTTATCTATTTTTGTTTCTTCAAAAGGTGGTTACAATGGGCAATTTGACAAATAGAAACACTTTGCACATGTAATCTCTCACCTTCTGACCTGACACTTTAGAATGGGAAATGAGAAGTCACAGAAGATAACCCTCATTTCCCCCGGGAGACATGCCTACTGTGTGGGAAACAGAAACTTGTGTTCAGATTTTGGTCTTGATTAGCACTACTCCCCGAGCTGTCTGGCTTTGGAGGCAATAACGGCCATTGCCAAAATAGGATATTAACTTTCATCTAGGAAGATAATGGCCCTCCTGCTGAGATATGGAAGAGAGACTTCCTGGAGAAAAAGCAGTGAATTTGGCACTGCCAATATCACTATGCTCCCCAAACAGTTATGGTCCTTAAAACATGGGAGGAAAGGAAAAATCAACTTTCCTTGCTGATTTACTCATGGCAGAAGAAATCTACTCCTCTCTGTTTGAAGTTCACTATTGCTGCTTTAAAGATGGAATGAATTACCATATTTCATTAAATAATAGTCACAACTGCATAATAGTCTCACCCTCATTTTTGGGTGCCAAAAATTGTCTTTTTGTTTTCTTCGCATAACAGTTACACTCCCATTTGAGGCTGATTCCCTCTTCCTTCCCCGAAGGCAAGACAGTTTAAAAATGACAAAATTGAGGTCTCTGGAGCTGCACTCTTGTGCCCTTCCTCTCTCTTCCTAGTCAAGGCAGTTTAAAAAACCTGAAATGAAGGTCTCTGGAACTCAGATTGTCCCTCTTCCCTCCTTTCTCCAAAGAACTCCATTCCAGGTTTTGTAAACTGCCTTAACTTGGAAGCAGGGAGGACGAAGGGCATAAGAGTGCAGCTACAGAGACCTCCATTTTGTCATTTTTAAATTGCCTTGTCTTTGGAGAAAGGAAGGGAAAATCTGCCGCAAATGGCTCTACTTTTTTTTAAAAACTAACAGAAACGGGGCTGTTTGTTTGCGGCTGGATTATTCCTCCTCATCCCCTTTCGAAGGTAAGGCAGGCCTACCAAGTCCATTTGAAATTTAACTTTACATTTTATGAATACTGATTTCAATCTTTCTTCTCTGTATTTTAATATATGCAATTTAATAGTATTATATCTGTGTTTTAACCATGTTGTGCACCATCTTGAGCTGTGAAGAAAGGCAGATAACAAATATTGTGTTTTCATGTTCCCCAACAGATTCCCAAGGAGTTGGTGTATGAGGTTTCCATGCATGCAAAATGTACTAATTTTCTTGCAGTAGGAGGCAGTGGTTTATCGTAAATTCAGGACATTATATTAAGCTTTATTCTAGAGCTTCAGGATACACACAAAATCTGACTTAGGGCTAAATCCAATGTTAGTCTTGCTTAAGAGCAGAACCACTGAAACAAATGGAACTAATCACAAATAATTTGAGTTCCACTCATTTCAATGGATGCAAATTTAGGCAGAATGTTAGTTTTAACATATTAGCAATGGTACTCAGATGAAGAGAAAAACAACTGACAGTGCTTGCTCCAAAACACCAAGGTATCCTGGAAAAGGTGTACAGATGTACAGGAAAGCTACAGAGAAAGTAGTTGAAAAGTCCATTCATAAAACTTTTATTCCACTTACATCAACTTAATACACATGTTCTTAACAGTTATGCTTAGATTGTTCATGAAAATTTTCAGGAGACATTAAACAAAGCTAGCCATCATCTCAAGTTATTTCCCTGTTAACTATTTTTACAGCACATGCATGTTAGGCAAAGTATCAAAAAAAATCACAAAAGCAAAACCCTAAAAAAGTTAAATACATGGGTTTGTTTTACTGCTGTGCTCGATATACAGTGTAATTATGGATATCAAGCATCTCATTTTTACTGCATCTTTACTTGTACATTTGTTCTTAGGTTGCCTAAACCATTTAAATACAAACAAATCGTGTAGCAAAAATAATGAAAGCAACAGCAGGTAACTTTACAAGTAATGGAATGTGAACCATTTATGCCCTTCCCTAGAGAAAGTTCACTGGGTTAGCAAACCACCTTAGAAACACTTTCCAGCTGCTATCAAAGATGTATACTTGGGACTGAAGGTTCCACAGATTCACATGATTGACATGTAATATCCATGGGACATGAATTTTCCTTGCTGTGTGTTCCACCTTTGAAGTACCCACGTTCACTACACCTGTGTGGCTGCAACCAATCATCCCTTTTTAACCACTGTGACAGACCAATATGCAAGCAGTTTTTTTCTTTGCTCAACATAGGAAGCTGTTTAACATTGGCTTTTGTGGGAAGCCACAAAGTACCAAGATTACTATGCCAAATGTGTAAAACTTTTATAAAAATTCCACATCCCGATATTGGCCACCTTGGATGAACAAAAATTCCCCAAATGTTAACTGGCTCTATTCCCCTAATATTAAACATAAAACCACATGGGAAATATAGAAATCCAAATAGAAGTAACATAAACCTGTCATAAATCGTAAACAAAAACTATTTGTGGGACAGCATGGATGACAAATGGTCTACTGTGTAAATTTTAGAATGAGGCAGACAAAAATTGGAAGGCTGATTAATTCTCCCCTCCTTCTCCTGCTTCAGCTTCGTCTCCTTGGGTATCTGATGTCCACAACTGTTTAAGAAAAATACAGACAGCATGTGTTACTGATTAAACTTTTAGATGTCTGAATTAGTATGCATCATGATCTCCAAGAAAACTTTTCCTTGCCTCTTGCACACTTTCAGGAGCAACACAAGGAAGTGAAGCAAATCCATGCTACATATTTCATTAAACAATTAACTTCATTTTTAAAATTTAAATGTTGGCTATCTGATAACAGCATTACAGTGTTTCTTGAAACTACACTTAGGATTGCTATTTTCTTCCAACAAACTGAATTGCCAACTAAAAGCTGTTCAAGTACTTACTGTCAAATTGTCTCTCAGTAACTGCATTATTAGTGTGCTGTCTTTGTATGACTCTTCGCTTAATGTATCAAGTTCAGCAATGGCTTCATCAAAAGCCTATGGTAAAGAAAAAAAGGGGGAGATTTGTACAGGTAAACTTATTTTAACATTGTACATTCCGTGTAATAATTAAGCTATTAACTCACAGTCTTTGCAAGGGAACAGGCTTTCTCTGGAGAATTCAGGATCTCGTAATAGAACACAGAGAAGTTTAGAGCCAATCCTAATCTGATGGGATGTGTTGGCTGCATCTCTTTTTTGCTGATTTCAAAGGCTTCCTGATATGCCTGCTGCGACTGTTCCACTATCCCTTAAAAATTAAAGAGCAAATGTGTAGTTAGAAGCTGTGTGTGGAGGATGCTGAAAACAAGTACAAAATGAAATCCTTAACATAAAGGTCATGAACTCTACATAGTTTCAGGAAGTTTCGTTTTAAAAGGTACAAGTAATATTTATCAGAAGTACACCAATTGATAGAAAAAACATTTCCCTATATCACAAAATTCTGCTAAGCAAAAGATCAATGATTTAAAAGATTACTGACATGAAATTATGTCATTTCATAATAAATATAATTAGAAATTTGATTGGTTTTGATATTTCTATAAAGGCTCAAGACAAAATTGCTTTCTAGCAGATCAGATATATTTTTCAAATTTGATTCATACAAACAGGATGAGAGATTACCTAGACCTTTGAAAAGTCTGACAATTCTATTCAATTTTCATGAGCAGCTAGAAAGTGCGCTAGTTTTTCAACTGGCTGAAGGATCAAGAAGTTTAGATTGACCTGGTTTTCCTCACAAATTCTAGGCAATACTAACATCTCCTGCAGATAGATCTTGCTTTCACAACAGACATACTTGGATCCAAAATGATTTTGATAAAAGGAAATGCATTTGAAGATAGAGGCCTTGATTCTATCTTTTAACAAGCAAGGTAATTGTTATTGATTACATGTAATGCTAAAAAGTGCAACGTTCAACTATGAAAAATATGTTCAAGTACAGAAAATAAAAATAGCTGACTATTATACTATTGAATAAGGCTTGTACAACTATCCACTGCTGCAAACAAGTGAAACACTGAACTACAATCGATTAAGAGGAATATGCATTTGAGAAACAAGGAGTACAAATAATAATCCCACTACATTGGCAACTGTTCAGTCACAATTAGAATGCCATGCCCAGCCTAGCCTACTGAGAAATGAATCTGCTCAAGTGATCGGCAGGTTTGTTAAGAGTTTGGAATAAGTATCTTCTGATTAAGTAGGCATGCCTAGCCATGTAAGAAGAGGGAGAGAAAGGAGTGCACACATTTATGAGCAGTTAGGTTAACATTTGATCCACGACAGCAGCTCTCTTATAAATGACTTTAATGTTTCAAACATATGGCAGTTATTTTTTTAACCCTCAGAACAACTGAGGCTGCAAACTGCCCAACATGCCAAAAACAAATAACAAAAATCCAAACTACAATAGAAGTGGCTAAAAGTTCACTTCTGATATTTAGAGATAGTGGGATTGGCCTTGTCCTGCTGTCAGTTTTCCTTTGCTCCTGACTGAAAATCAAACACTATTATCTACCATTTGTCATAGGTAGCAGCCTTCCCAACACCTATGCCCAAGCTGTGTTATTGCTGATAGTGGGTGGCAACCTAGTGATACCACATTGTGGGCAAGCAGATGTGCTAATTAAAAAAGCAGGAGATATTCTGGAAGATAATGACATACTTTAAGAAAAGGAAAGCGGCGTTTCTTCCTCTGATTTGAGCAAAAGAGCGATAATGGGATGGGAGCTTTTCATCTCTGGCTCTAGCCACTGCCTTGCAGTGGGCCACTATTTTAGCATTGACCTGTGTATAAGTTGACCCATTTTTTTTTTGTTTAAAGTACAACAAAATAGACTTATACACAAGTAAGCACAATATAAGTAACGGTCTGTCTGTCTTTCTGCCGCCAACCTTCACCAGCATTCAATAAATGAACAAAACATCAGCAGCTTAACAACTACTGCTGCCACCGTTTCCTCCTCTCTGCCCACTGGGTGCTTTCTCAGTGCAGACACCTTGCTATTATGAACAGATATCTTTCAGCTTGCAGCCTGAACATGGATTACTACATCAAGGAGATTGTAGCCTCTTGGCAAGACAGACATGTAGCTTTGGGAAACTGTCCACCTGCCTGTGTACTGCCTACTTCCACTATCTGCCTGGTCTGCCTCTGCAGTGATGCATGTTCCCTTGTTGTTCTAACCTATGCTCTCTATCACTCCTTTACTTTTGTCTCTGTTTGCCCTCAACTCAAAAAAGTAGTAGGAAACCATCAAGGAATTATGTTTTTGGATGGATATTGGATTTCAAAAATCCAACCAAGTAAGACTGATGCCAATGCCCAACTATAGAACACAGGATGGAATGAGGCAGGATTGCCATTACAGATAAGTCAAGTGGGACAAAGAGTCACTTTAAGGTGTCTATTTTTCCAGCAACACCACATAATTACAAATTAAGACTATAAACTATTTCTCAGATATCAGAACTCCCTAGTTTCTGTTCCTATCCTTCCGAATCTCTGCAGGTTTCTTACTTAGGACATCCCTATACTATTTTCTAAGCAATGCTCCCCAAGGAATCTAGAGACATAAGCACACTCTTTTAAGGATATCTTTCAAATGGCTATTCTAAACCCTAGTTGTTTTAATTCTCCCAGAACAGTCATATGAAAATCTCTTTCAACTATACCAAGAAACAGAAACATTATCAGCAGTCCTCTCCCTTTAAAAAAACAAAAAATTTCCAGGTACATAATACAAACTTCTGCACACACATTTGGCAGGCATAACTAAATAGGCATATAAAATAAATAAAATAACCCTGAGGGGGTACTACTATTTTAATTGGGGCTACTATTCTTTTAATTTTATCTATTTTTCACAGACAAAAGAAATTAATAGCTTTTAAATTACTAATGATAGCCCCAAATTTACATTTGCAAATTGTGACCCAAGTTGATTCTGATGGGCTTTGAACTGGCCAGAGCTGAATCTGGTAATGAATCTAAAAAGTACAGTTGCCCTTTCTCCCATATTTGTGGGAATCAGGGTGCAGGACCCACACAAAAATGGGAAAACACAAATTCAGTGGGAAGCAGTGGAGGCAAAGGGGAAACACAAAGACGTTTGCCTGGTAGCCTGCTCCACCACCACTTCCCAAATCTCCAGACCACCTTATCAATGGGCACACAAATAACCTCAGCCTGTTTTTGGGGGGGACGGGCACAAAGAATCACTGCTGTCGCCAACCCTACTGAAAACGGAGGTCACCATGAGTACAACCACTTCTGGTTTCAGGACAAAGTTGGAGGCTGTGACAATTCTTCAGGGTTTCTCTTCCTAAAACCCAAAGCTGTTGAGTGGATATGCACCTCAACAATCAGGAAGGAGATGGCAGTGGCAGTGCCGCCTGGTTGCCAGGTACAATTTAGTCCACACAATTTAGTCCACAGAGATAGGAATACAGGCATAGCCATGGTGTAGAAGGCTGTGACTCAGTCTATATTCCTATCTCTATGGACTATGGAATCAAAGTGTAGAGCTGCTTCCATCCTGAAAAGTGGGAGAAGATGGCTGCAGTGGAGCAGATATTAAACTTGCCAATTATGGAATCTACAGTGAATGAGGAGGGTTGATTGTACTTTAAAAGTGTCAAACTTAGCACCTAAATATTTACACCTTCAGTTGACATTACCGAGACAAACCCAAATACTGAAATTAAATATTATGAATTACTTCCATTAGTTCCCCCTCCCCAACAAAACATCAAATTTAATTTGAAAATACATTAAGCAAGACAGTATTGATAAACTTTAAGTAATGATGATGATAATGATGATGTTAATGTTTTATTTATATCCCACCCCCTCTCCCCAAAGGAACTCCCCAAAAGCACTACTTAGCCCATTTCCAAATATGTATCGAAGCCTTCACTACTCTTTTTTGACGAATTAAGTCAGGAGATGCAAAGTCAATCAATGCAGTTGATCACAGAATAGAAAGTTTAAAAATCAAGATTAAGAGGCAGAGAAGTGATGCAATAGTACTCCCTAAAGCAGCAATGCAGGGAAATAGCAATGAAGATAGCATGGAAGGGGAGACAATATCTCAAGTAGGTCTGCTCTGTGTTTCCTATTAACTTCTCCTAAAACGAGTATGTATATATTTTTCCTTCTTCTTCCAATAGCAAAATTAAAACTCTTAGTACTTATGAAAAAATACTAAGAGTTTCAATTTTGCCAGCATAGCACTTTTCAAAATTAGTGTTAACTTTAGAGAGCATTTGTTTGAGTATACAAAGGATATGCTTGGATACAGAGTTTGCATTAAGTCACGAACATTGTAATACCTTAGTAACAGAGTCTTAAACAATATATTCTGAGACACTGTTCCTTAAATCAGAGTGTTCCAAATATTTCATGTTGCCAACACAATGTTTAGACCTGGATCATTTTGCAACACAGTAATTCAGTTTTACTGACAAATCGGAGGTTTAAACTAACCCCTTATAAGAGATACGGACACATAGATTAATTGTGATAATGAAATGTATGGGGACACAACATATCTCATGAAAAACTTACAAAGTACCAGATTTCTTCATGTGTCAATATGAAAATCAAATATTTTAGATCAGTGTCCTTAAAGCAAATATTCAGCAACACTACTGGTATAACTCAAACCATGTTTTCTGAACTAATCCATAAAAGTATTGAGGTCTACACAAGTTCACTTGCAGTATGATAGATATCAAGAAACCAACACACTGTACCTTTCTTGTCATCACCAGCAGCAACTTCAGCCAAATAACGGTAGTAGTCACCTTTCATTTTCAAATAGAAAACTTTGCTTTCTGCTTGTGAGGCATTAGGAATCAAGAACTTTTCCAACAGAGACTGTAATTGAGAACAAAGAAAAGTCAGCAAGCTATTGCAGACATTGACAATACTTGGAATTTCACACATATGTGAACTTGTAATAGATTAAGACCTTTATTTTCCAGCAAGCTCTTGGAAACAGATTTTAACAGAAATTACTTTCATGGTACTGTTTTTAAACTGCTTTAAAGCGAGATTGCAATTGGGTTATATTCTGTAGTTATTTAATACCGTCTCAATATTGTTCATGTATATTTCTAACTATGTCTTATTTTATTTTTGTCTTTTTGTAAGTTGCCTTGAGTCCCAACTTGGAAGAAAAGATTTAAGTAAAGTGATGGATGGATGTAATCCTTAAAAGTCCTTTATGCTCCACAAAAATATTTTTTTAACTCTGGAATAGATACATCTACAGTAACAAAAAAGAGTAAAGACTTACAACGCAAGTATACAACAATTGCAACAATTTCTACATCATACAAGCTTCTATGACCATACATATCTATATAAAGCTTTCTTGCCTTAAAATTAAAGAACAAGATACATGAAAATACCGTGAAGTTTCCCTTCTTGGTCATCCAGAGACAATTCTTATTTTCCTTGAGTAACAAGACAGTAGCAATTTACACGCTTGATGACACAGATACTTTGCTAGGCCATCTACTCCCCACTCTACATACAAAATAAATGTGTCCATTCACATTTTATTTTATGTTATGGGAGTAAAGACAGCTATACTCATCCCAGTCTAGAAGCCTGATCCTATGCTGTGTCTAGCTGCTCTGGTGTCAGCACCTATGTACAGAAGAGAATCAAATCCCCCGAATGTGGTTCCATCTGCTTTTTAAAGCCCTGGAAAACAAGAGCTTACTACAGGGTTCAGTAGTTCAGTGTTGGGCTGGTGCTAGAACATGTCTGCACCAATAAGCTCCAGGCTGTGATGTAAGGCACTGCCCTGCCATTGAAAATAACATTACACAAGGCATTTAGTGATTCTAGCTTCTTAAAACTCAAATGTATCTTCAAAATAATTCTCATCATCGCTGCTACTTTTATTTTAGTTGTTTCAATTGCTCTTTTACCTTGTTAATAGAATTTATTAATGTTCTTACCAGTTCTACAAAATGTCTGTACATTCTCTAAAATTTAAAAATATTTTAAATTTTCCAGTTTAAGGAACTCTATTCCCACTGGAGTATAACTTATCTCAAATCAAGTTATTCAAACTTAGATCTTATTCAGTTGTAGCTAGATGAAATGCTAAGCATGGGGAATATATGTTCCCCCAATTTTGATGAAATGTCATCAACATTATCTGCTATTATTGGCTATGTTGACTAAGTCTAATAGGCAATACAATTGAACCAGACACCCCTCATAACTGATATAACAGATTAAATATTATTTCAAGTATTGTTTCAATATTGCCTACGTGCAACATTAATGTCCTAATTCAGACCTTCTCAAGACAACTTATTTGAAGGATGGGAATTTCTTTTTCTGACATGGCAGAGACCGGTTTCATATTTGTGCCCACAAGATACAATTGTTTCTTTGCCTGGAACTTCACTACAGACTGGCAGGCAAGAAAAAATGCAGAGTAGCATCAATCCACAGGTAACCATTTTGGTCTACTTTTTCGTTTAAAACAATATATGCTGCCTGTTGTTTTTAACAGCTGATACTTTTTGAAAGTGGTGATCTCAAAAGAAAAACCTTTCAGCTATCTCATATGGAAAAACCAATCACTGTAATCTTGTATACATTTAAAATGTATGTATGCTATTTTATCTTTTGTTTTAAAATGTTAATTGTTTTGTAAGTCACTTTGGGAGAAATATGGCATACAAATGTAGCAAATGCAAAGCAACACTAACTGCTTTCAATGCACGCTGTTTAAATACATTGTGCTGCATTTTTATATCAAATCCAATTGTCAGTAATCAAAGCTGTGTGGTAAAAACTGTACAGCCGGCCTTCAACTTTTGTGGATTATTCTTCTGCAGATTTGATAATTGGGTAGTGTTTCATTATCTGGACGGAGGCCAAAAGGGGTCACTAGACAGAGAACAGTCCATTTTAGAGGGAGACAGGTTTCCTGTTTCCTCCCCACTCATGTCACAGTTGTAGGAAAAGCCCTTTGTTTATGACATGAGAAGGGGGAGTGGAATAACCAGAAAAAAATGGGGAAAATGGTTTTCTACCTTCAACTCCCCCCCCCCCCCCCGGTAAAATGGAATATTTTTGTTTAGCACTCCCCTTTGGCCTCCACACAGATAATGGAACAGTACTGATTATTTGTGACACTGTAGCTGTCGGGCTGCTAGTCTATAAGTGTTCCTTGTTGTATCTCCTAGAACACCACTACAAAAATCTCCTGCAATGTTGTCATCCTTCTCCCCCTCCCCCTTTTCCTCTAAGTCTCCTTTCCTATTTCATTCCTGGGCTCAAACTTTTCCTACTTTAACACGGCAACTGTCTCTGCCTTACTCCCAGGCTCCCTCTGTAGTCCCACCCCCTTAACGTGATGCTTCCACTTCTCACCCACCTACCACCTCCTCTGATTTGGATCTGGGCACAGAGTTCTTGCTCACTTTCTGGCCAGAGAAGCATGGAAGGAAACACATGAGAGAGTCGAGATGCCCAGAGCGCATCCCAGGTGGCAATTAATGGGTCACAATGACTTGTCTAGATTTCTTTTGAAGACATAATACCCCCACTCTCAAAGCTGGCCTTCCAAACCAAACTTATGGCCTTTCTGCTGTAACCTGAGCACCCCTGCCTCTACAGATACCTCCTTTTGCAGCCCAGGAACAGAGGAGAATTCAGAGTTCCTGGATCAGGGGAGTATCATGTGGGAGTTATGGCAAAAGGACACAGAGTCCAGCACTCATCTAAGCTTGGAAGGAAGAAGAAATTCGTATGGAAGGGAAAAAGAAGGATCGAGAGGTTCAGCAGCATTTTTTTGGTGTTGGGGGGGGTCACAAAAAAGTCCCACCTGCCTGGGAGATGAGATTACAGAGAATTAATCAGGACTATTCCTGCCAAATCAGGACTGTTGATGGTATGCACGCTCATTGAGTGGGCTGAATTTCTCAGTGGGGCATAGAAACTAAACTGGCTTAATCCAGATCTCCAGCCACTAAACTGCACTACTTCATGTCTGAGGCAGCTCTCACTGGGATAGTTTAAGCCATAAATGTGTCCATGAGACATCAGCTTATACTGACCCATCACCAGTAGCCTCAGGCACGAACTCCCCCCTTTTATGTAGGATGTCTTTGCTGGGCTGATGTTCCACTGCCCTTCCCCATATCCAGGAGAGAAATGAGGCCACTTTGGAAATGCTGGCCAAGGGGTGGGCACAGAAATCTAGCAATAAGTGTCTTAGCAGTAAAAGGGAAACCTGCTGCCAAGCTTTCCTTTTTCCTCTTTTCACTTTTCTTTTCTTCTAATCAAAACCAAAACCCTTTTGAATCACAAAAGGGGGTGCTGGTGGAGACAGGTGCAGCCAGGGGAGGGACAAGGGTGTCTCATATCATCATCATCATACAAAAAAAAATCCCAGGAGGCAGTTACATCCCAGCAGCCACCACCTGCCGCCGCCACCACCAGAGCTCCTCTCCCTATGTGTGCATTCCCTTCTGTGCCTCTGGCCAGCAAATGAGTGATGTCACATATGGGAAGTCGCAACAATGTGTAAATGCTGATCCTAGCAACAAAGCAGGGAGGAAGAACATGGCTGAGAAGTGCAATGGGGAGGGGGAGGAGGGTGGGGAGACAGGGGGCGTTGGATTTGTTGTGGCGCCAAAGTAGGAAAGGAAGATATGACCTGGAAAAGATGATGAAGAGAAAGAGGAGGGAGAGAAGGAACATGACATCGTAGAAGATTTTTACAGCAGAGTCATTGTCCTAGGAAGATGTGTGGCAGAGGCAACCTTGGATCAAGGTGGATTTTTTTTCAGCAGCAGATCCTGTGGGATACATGTCAACAGAGGGGCTTAAAAATAATTCTTTTTTCCTTAAGTACCCAGAAATGAATACACCATGTGTACATATGTGCCTTCAGGTCGCCTATCAACTTATAGCAACCCCATTATTTTCATAGGATTTCTTGGGCAAGGAGTACTCAAGAGGTAGTTATGCTCAGCATAAAAATGCAATTCTGTTTCTGGTTTTCTGCAGGATTGTTAAAAAAAAAATCCACTTCCAGACTAGTAACCTTAGAGTACACTATTTGTCAAAAAATAACAAGGCAGAATTAAGACTAGTCAACTTATAAAAAGTTTCAACTTTTTTCCAAACGGGGAGCAGGTTTTTTTTTTTTTTAAGTAACAGACATTATCTGTTTTTGATTACATGGACTTCTGATATCTGATCTATTAAGAGGCAATTTTTAAAGAATGTAACAAACAATACATTTGGGTTTGTAGTAGTAAAAGATAAGACAAGACAAAAGGGGGATGGGTGAGAAAGAGATTACATACACCTGGCCACCAGTATCTGTTGGCTACATCAGCAACAGCAGCTCCATATGCCTTTTTCAAGTTCGAGGTAAAGGTGGGAAATGTATGGCCTTAGAGCTGTTTAGATTCTACATCCCACTGGCTGATGAGAACTGAAGTCCAGCTGTACCTGAAGGGCCACACATTATCCACCCTTAGTTATAGAATCAGGAATTATGAAGCTGTAATGTAGCCTGATGAGCTTCTAGACAGGTGGATCAGCACCAACTACTAGTGGACAGCACTCAATTGCTGCCAACAGAAATGCTAGATTCACTTTTGGCTTTCGGCTTATTCCTGAAAGAGTTAAACTTAAGGTCAGAACTGTATGTTTGGAATACAGGAATAAAGAAGGCATGGAACAGCAACAATAGCATAGACAGAAAGAGGAGGCGTGTCAGTGCCAAACCTATCTGTGCTTGCCACTTTTCCAGTTATCTATTCACATTGAGCCATCCCACCTGACAATATATCTTGTCAATACGCAATACCAGTCAGGGTGAAGGATTAGAGAGAAAAGTGATATACAGGAGGAATTTTTAATATGCCTTGACCTGCATATTTGGAATCCCACTTGCCATCATGTGTAACATCTTGCTCCACTTACAATATTATGGATCAAAGTAAATACATACAGTAGAGTCTCACTTATCCAACCCTCGCTTATCCAACATTCTGGATTATTCGACGCATTTTTGTAGTCAATGTTTTCAATATATCGTGATATTTTGGTGCTAAATCCATAAATACAGTAATTACTACATAGCATTACTGCATATTGAACTACTTTTTCTGCCAAATTTGTTGTCTAACATGATGTTTTGGTGCTTCATTTGTAAAATCATAACCGAATTTGATGTTTAATAGGCTTTTCCTTAATGCCTCCTTATTATCCAACATATTCGCTTATCCAACATTCTGCCGGCCCGTTTATGTTGGATAAGTGAGACTCTACTGTATACCCTTCTAAGGGATGCCTTTTCAAGAACATGAAACCATGAACTTGTTCGTTGAATTCTATCCATTTTATTTCTAATAGCAATTAAAAGGTATCTCTATAGTACTGTGTAACCAAGAAATATGAAACACAAAGCTAAGAAATTCTCTGAATTTTATATTCTTCAAAACCAGTGAGGTAGCTCTCACTGTAATATGTTAAAATGCATTTGAGTGCAAAATAAGATTTTCTTTTGATATTAGTGTAGAATAAAAAAATGTACTTTTATCTCGATAAGCAATAACTCAGTAATGCTAGAGAGAGAAAAACAGATGCTGTCATCCATTTTGTTTAAGTATTATATGTTCATGTGGGCCTTAGAAAAGTGAGTCATTCTGCCTTTGACAAAGTGGTACATCATCTTCTATACTATAGATTCTATAGCATAATAGAGGGCTGTAGGAAGTCACCTTCTAACCTCCACCCAACTTGCAAGCATTCTTGGAATTCTTAAGCAGCTAGGATTTATTTTTGTCCACTACCTTGAGCTATTACTCTAACCTTTTGTGGTGTTTCAATTAAAGTAAGCTGTTAGTTCAGTTCATTCATGACCAACTACACACCCCAAATACCTTCTCATTATAACCTGAATCTGCTGCCACTAGTGTTTTTAATTCATGGCATCCCAGCGTATCTTCAAACACTAGCCCAGATTCCAAAAAGAAAGAATACAGAGACAAACCAAAAAAAGTGTCTCCCAATAAGAAAGGGCATTAAGTGTTATAAATTTAGAGAACAATGTTATGCTTTTGACTTTCAGTGGTTTGATTACTGTATTTAAAAACTGACTCTAAACTCTACAAATACAGCAGTTTAGCAACTTCAATTATTTTACAAGTCTAGAGCTTTTGTTTTTAGATGCAAACGGGGCAGATGTTACGGGAGAACAAACTTGTCCAATACAATGTTGTGGTGATCTGTTAGGAGGAAAGAAGGACTTGGTTTTTGAACATTCAGTTTCTACTGCGTGGATTCTACCAATGTAACAACTGAAATTACCTAAGGACTTCACTAACTATATTACTGTTTGCCCTACAGCATTAATGATAAAGTGAGATGTTTCACTTGTTACAAAAAGATCCTATGCTGTACAACCAATACAGCAAAAAGTTCTTCAAAGGCAAATTTCTAACACCCAAACAACTGTGATAATTTATTACAATATTTTTTTAAAGTTTACATATTTTCAATTATTTATATACTGAAAAGTGTCCCAATTGATGATGATGATAATAATAATAATAATAATACTTTAATTATAACTAGTCCTATCTCCCTGAGGGGACTCAGAGCGGTTTCCAGCAAAAGTAACGAAGTGGCAAACATTCAATGCCGAAAACAAATGACAAATCAAAACAGTGGATAAAACGATCTCAATATAAAATTATAAAACTGAACAGAAAAAACGTAAATATAACACATTGGATTAAAAAGGTTTTAAAAGCTAAAATGGTTTACAACTTTCAGCAGGCGGAATTAAGTGCCCAATACCCAGGCAAGGATATTTATAGAGATGTACTAGCCCTCCTCCTCTCTGTAAGATAAGGTGCAGAAGTAAGTTTTTAAAAGCTTTTCAAAGGAAAGGAAAGAGGGGGCCATTTTCAGTTCTTTTGGGAGGAAGTTCTAGAGGTGGGGAACAATCACAGAGAAGGCCCCCTTTCATGTTCTCACTAACTGCACTTAAGACGGGAGTGGGACCAAGAGCAGGGCCTCCTCCATAGATCACAGTGCTCGTGCTGGTTTGTATACTGAGATGCGCTTTTTCAAATAGTCCAGGCTTGAACCATTTAGGGCTTTATAGGCAATAACCAGCACTTTGTATTTAGCCCGGAAGCAGATCGGCAGCCAGTGGAGTTGCTGTAACATGGAAGTTGTCTGCTCCCTGTACGGCACTCCAGTTAGTAATCTGGCTGTCGATCTCTGAACAAGTTGTAGCTTCCAAACTATCTTCAAAGCAATCCTACCTAGAGAGCATTGCAGTAGTCCAGACGGGATGAAACTAAAGTGTGGACTACCATGGCCACCACTGACACTTGGGGTTCCAGGGTCAGCAATGAGTCCAGGATCACCCCCAGACTGCAAACCTGTGTCTTTCAGGGGAATCTGATCCCATCCAACACAGGATGCAACCCCACACCCTGATCCACCTTATGACTGATGAGGAGTACCTCTGCTTTGTCTGGATTTATTTTCAACTTGTTAGCCCTCATCCAGTCCATTACTAATGCCAGGCACTGGTTTAGGGGCAGGATAGCATCCTTGACTTTCAGTGGAAAGGAGAAATAGAGTTGGGTATCGTCTGCATAAATTTGACACCAAACTCCAAAACTCCGCATGATCTCTCCCAGCGGTTTCATGTAAACATTAAACAGCATGGAGGACCGAATTGAATCCTGAGAGACCCCACAGGCCACCGGCCAGGGAGTCAAACGGGTGTTCCCCAGCACCATCTGAGTACGGTCCTCCAGGAAAGACAGGTACTGTAAAACAGTACCTCCCAATCTCATCCCGAAGAGACGACCCAGAAGGATACCATGGTTGATGATATCGAAAGTTGGTGAGAGGTCCAGAAGAACTAGTAGGGACACATTCCCACTGTCTAGTTCTCTTCGTAGAACATCCACCAAGGCCATCTCTCAATTGAGTTCTTTTGTAGGAGAGAAGCCTAGCTATATGCAAAGAAATCAAGAATTGGAGAAGTACTACATTCCTCATGATCCAAGTACAATGGGACTTCAATATCCAGGAACCTTCCCACCCTGATACCGAAAAACATGCATGCTCAAGCCCCTTTTTAAAATGATGTAGGGAAGTGGCAGAAGTGGCTGTTGCCCATCAGTACTATCCTGAAGGCAGAAGTGGGAAGTTAGTGTGTTTCCCACTGTAGATTCAAACGTGCATTAGGTACATTTGAATATGCAGTGGGATGAATCCACAGATTGTACGCGCATGGATACAATAGGTCCACTGTACAGAAAAATCTTAAATGAGGTGCCAAAATCATGATTCCTTCCTTATTACCACAAAAAAACCCCAAAACTCCCCCCAAAAAACAGTCTTTTAAATTTTGGAATGAGCCTCTGACACTCTCCAGGCACATATTGATTCATTCTAACCTTCAGCACAATTACAACTCTTCACTCCCTCTATTACAGTGGTTCCCAACCTTTGGTCCTTTAGCTGTTTTGGACTTCAGGTTCCAGAACACTGAGCCAGTTTGGCCAACTGTCAAGAATTCTGAGAGCTGAAGTCTCAAACAGCAAGAGGACCAAAGGCTGGGATTCTGACTTCAGGCCTGGCTATGGGACAGAAACAGCCTTAATCACTGTGTGGGTGAACTATACTAGAAGCTTGTCTGAGATACGTCTCTATTGGTTCTGTTGGACCTCTTGGCAGCACAATATGCTTTTGGCTTCTATGGGATCTAGGGACATTGTTTTGCAGTGATTCTAGTCTTTTAGAATAATTGTTCCCAGGCAATACTGTAGGACTGCTGTTCAGTTTCCTGCTCATGAGCCTGTGGAGATACATAGGGCTCAGTACTGTTCTTTTTACTTTTCAATATCTACTACATGAAGCCACTAGGAAATCACCTGGAGCTTTGGGGTCAGGCACCTTCACTATGTTAATTTTGTATATCTTTTACAATGGATTCCAAGCAGGTTCAGGAAGTCTTGAGTCACTGCCTCGTGCAGTGAAGGACTTGATGTTGGTAAATAAATGGAAGCTCAATTCATATAAGAGGGAACTTATGTTAGTCAATAGAAAGTCTTGGGATTACAGCTGTTGTGACCAGAAGTGCTTTCAATTAGTGTCCCAGATATTTCCTTTATTAGGGAAAGTTAATTACCTCCCTATTAGACAACTTAATGCACTCTATATGGAATAGCCCTTGAAAAGAGTTCAGAAGCTATAATTAATGCAAAATCCAGCAACCAACTGTTGTTGGGTCTACATTTTATAGACCATATAGCACTGATCTTACAAAAACTGTAAATACTTCCAATTTGTTTCCAAGCTCAATTAAAGATGCTGGATTTGACCTACGAAACCCTATAAAGCTTAAGACCAAGATATCTGAAAGACCATCTCCTTGAAGGCCCTGTTTCGTATCCCCTCACTTCGCAATGATTAGCACAACTTTCTTTATAACTGTTCCTAGAATGTGGAATTCCTTCCCAAGAGAATTCTGTGTCGTGCTGATGCATTTGTGTTTTCGGCAAGCAAGTTAAAACGGTTACTTTATATGGTCTTTGATTCTTAAAACCACAAGTGCCTACTCTGGCTGTTTTACATGATTTAGATAAATTTTAGTTCAGTTTTTTTATTCATGCACTTAAATCTTTTTAGCCATTGTACTTTACTTTGGGAACCCTATGCATGAAAGAAGATATCTAAATATTTCAAATAAAGAAATAAATTCACTCTGCTCAAGCATGAATTTGAGTAGGAGACTGTGCAGCTGTTGTGGTGGGCCTCTCAGGTACTGAGCATTTTCAGGCTCAAAGTAATGTCACAATTATGGCACAAATTTGGCAGAAAGGCCAAATCTTACCTAGGTAACAAGATTAGCTGTAGTTTCTGCATCTCTAAAGTGTTTTCCTCAGTAATATGTTGAATACTTCAACTCATAGTGGCCATTACATAAATTGTAATAATATCTTACAGAGAATATACTGAATTGTGGGTGGAGGGAGAAGAATGAATTATTTTTAGTGCAAAGGTATCCTAACGCAAGAGGTCAGCTGTCACTCTGACATGATGCATAGAAGTTGGAAACAGGTGATTATACTGGAGTCCACAACAGTGCCTTCCTGCTGAAAACTGAAAATCACATTTAATCTAGAACAAATGTTTGAGAAAACTGTACAGTTACATTACTTTACTGAGAATAAAATTATGGTCTTTATAGCTTGCATATTAATTAAGAGATTTACTGTTGGGACTCAAAATAGTAACAATAGCACAAGACTCACAAGAGGCTTCAGGAGGCATTTACAGAAGCTGCAGGCCTAAGAAGACATACAGTTCTGGTATCTGCCCATTGGAATCAACCCAGAAACACTGGCACACCTTAAATATAAATGCACCATTATTCATTCTATATGCAGGAGACAGCACACAATCGAAAAATATCAGGATAAAGCACGCACAAATTAAAAATTATCCTGTATACAATAACACGAACTCACTTTCTTCCCTTTTAGACTAAAAGACTGTCAAAGAATAAAGTCTGGTCTCAACTTATGCCAAGCTTTATGATGCTATAAACTTGGGCAAGGTCTAGAAATTTTAAGTGGACTGTCAAATAACATCAAATGTCTAGCCCAGGGGTCCCCAAACTAAGGCCCGGGGGCCAGATGCGGCCCCCCAAGGTCATTTACCTGGCCCCTGCCCTCAGTTTTATAACATAATATTTTATATCATTTTTAATAATATAATGTATTGTATATACATATAATATTGATAATAATATTATAATGTTATACAATATAATACTAATAATAATACCAAATAATATATTAATTATACGTTATATATTACATATATTACAGTATATTGGTATAGTTCAATATAGTAATATATACTGCTAATATTGTGCTATACTAATAATATAATATATTGTATGTACATACAGCTCCTCTGAGTCTCCTTCGGGGTGAGAACGGCAGGATATAAATTTAATAAATAAATGTAGTAAATGAATAAATAAATAATTTTAGACTTAGGCTCGCCCAAAGTCTGAAATGACTTGAAGGCACAACAACAACAATCCTAATTAACCTGACTATCTCATTGGCCAGAAGCAGGCCCACACTTCCCATTGAAATCCTGATAGGTTTATGTTGGTTACAACTGTTTTCATTTTTAAATATTGTATTGTTCTTTCATTGTTGTTGTTGTTTTGCACTACAAATAAGACACGTGCAGTGTGCACAGGAATTTGTTCGTTGTTTTTTTTCACAAATGATAATTCGGCCCCTCCACAGTCTGAAGGATTGTGGACCGGCCCTCTGCTTTAAAAGTTTGAGGACCCCTGGTCTAGCCTTTGCTCCAACCTTAGAAAAGACTGTATGAGAGCAGACACTTTCTGCTATTTTTTTTAACTGATTAATATAACTATCCCTCCAGTGAGCATTACAAACGTATTTTTGAATTTATGAAATTGGGGGTGCTTGCATTTCAAAAAATTTAATTGTGTTCAATGGTGGAATAGCAAGATGGAATTTAAATTCAGCAAAATTCCAAAATCTATATTGAGGCTATTCACCTATGCAGAAAATGCAAAGGAAATTTTTGAGATCTCCAAATTTCTTCATCAAGCAAAAAGATGAAGAAAAGGAAAGGGAATATTAAGACAGAATCATATGATTCCATCTTAAGTGATACAAGGAGAGCAACTTTAAATGGATTATATTTTAATATGTGTCATCCATTTTCAAGTTACACTTAGGATGGTGATTTATCTAGAACTGGAGAAAAATCTAAGTAACTGTTAATTTTATATTTTTGAAAAACAGGATAATTATCCATCACATGTTTGTCCATTTAAACTATGCTAGGTGTGACTTGTAACCCATGACACTTACAAAAGTCCAGTCCATGTCAGCATCTTATCCTGCAGCCAATCCCAAGATTTCAACCATAGAGGCATTACTACTTCAATGTCCCTGCTTTCTTTCATTTCCCATATGCATTTTGTGTGAGAAACCTTGAGATCCTGAAAGCTTGCACATGGTTTGCTCCTTAAAAAAGCATTACTTTACTTTGGAGCCTCAAATCCTTATGGATTAGTATGTTTTGTTTGCAATGTAGGAAATTACATTAGTGTGGTATCCAATGCCAGAGAGAAAAACATCAGAAGAGAAAGCACGATGAACAACTTTGTAGCCCTATTAATTTTCTATTTGAATGCAAACTTTCATTAACTCCAGAATATATTACTACTCTCAAAACTGTAATGAAATCAATTGTTTTTTTAAATACCAACTTGGGGGGGGGACGGACGGACGTCCCAGTTAGCTATTTAATTTAATTAGTCTCCATTTTATTTTCTATTTCTATTAGTTTTCTGGAATATGTTCTAGTGCAGGGCGGTATAAAAATTCCTTAGTCATGGAAGTGGCTTTATGAAACTGGCTTAAAATTTCCAGATTTAATAAAAAATACATTAAGGTTAACATTTTAAACATTTTATCTTTTGCTCTTCAACACAATATTGAATTTAAGTTTACTGTGCTTTGTAAAAGTATAGTAAACATAAATGCAGCCTCATGAGTATGCACTTTCTCAAGTAAGTTGCAACTATTTAATTTCTGAATCAGAGGATGGACACTGACTTTTGATCTTTATTTCATAGGGTCTTCTTAAGAATATAAAGATGAGTTTACCAGTTCCTTCCTTCCTCCATAAGACAGCTTTCAGCACCTGGTTTTTATTGGTGGTATCCCACCTAAATACTATCCAGGACTAATCTTGCTCAGTTTAGATCAGTCAGGATCTGGTGCCTTTGGGGTATTTAGCCCCTCCACCATCCAACAACTGCATATACTAAAATGCATTATTCCAGTGAATGAGTCACTCAACTTTCTGTGCTGCATTCTGGCTTTTGTTCTCACAATATGACCGTGAAGCCTATGGCAGGGACATAGAACCTCTTCTTATTAACTGAAATTCTCAAAACTGTACTCTTCAAGTAATATTTTAATGCTTTTCCTTTTATGAAAATACAGCATTTCACAAGTGGCTTTAATGTCTCAATAGATATAACAACATAAAAGGAGAAAAAATGTGATCTGACTAAAGGTTTTAGATCTCACTACAAATATTATTTAACTGTAAACTGAGTGTTTCAATATCTAGCACTCATTAGGATGCAAGTTTTTTAGGAATTACATAACTGAAAGTGACTTAAATCAATTTAAATCTATCCACATCTTATTAGGATTTAATAATTTCACCAACTTGTTTTATCAACCCCAACAACTTTAAGAATTTAAAAAAGAAAATCTAAATTTTACAGTTGTGCTAGGGGATATCAATGCATGGATGAACACACAACCGTGGCAACCAAGACAAAATTTGTAGACACTTAAGGCCTCTGTTCAATCCCTTTAGAAGAAGTTTATGACTGCTACCTAGAACCAGGGATGCTTCCAGACTACAAAAGTTGATACTGAAGGAAAAAATTGAAAAGATACACATACACACACACAAAAGAACTACATATAGATGTCACCAAATAGGAACCTCACTTTTCAATAAAATTCTAATCATGAGATAGGGAAAATGGCCAATAAAAGCCTTGTTTGAAAGCATCCCAAGTCTTCTATTCAATGTACAGGAGTTCATGCTAGCTCCTGATCTTTCAGTCTGCCTTGAAAGGAGGTCAAAGATAATCACCTGCTCCATTCCCCTGCTCTTAACCTTTAAAGCTGTGGAAAGAGAACACAGACTTATTTTTTATGATAGCCAGCTTGGAGTTAGACAGGGAGACAAATCTTGTACACTGCTGCACTGAGCCCTATAAGCCTCAGTTCAATTGTGAGGGTGACCCCTATCTACCCACTTCCAAGCTAAGCTAAAGAAGAAAACTTGGTAATCTATCACAGTTTCCAGGAAAAATACACTTAGGGGAAATAAGAGTTCTCTGAACTGGTAATTGCATACAAAACCAAGACATTCAATTGAAACAATTTGCACAACTGCAATGTCTGAGTTGCTGAATCATGCCTATATGATGGATTCTAGAGTTCCATGAGCTGAGTGCCACTCATAAAAGGGATTTTTCCTATCTCTCACTTTGCATGGCCACCCTGCAACTCCACCCGATGAGAGATCCCTTTGGGGTGGTATCACATGAAAATAAAAAGCTACAGCTAGAGGAAGTATCTTCTACTAATGTAAATGCAGAAACATTTTTTCTTACATATAAGGGAGATTTATTGCTTTTATGAAAACATGCTTCAACCTGGTACATAGAGGAAGCAAAATTTGGCACAAAGAACAGCTTTGAGATACAAAATATAGTGTTCCCTCACTACTTCGTGGTTCACTTTTCACGGATTCGCTGTTTCAGTTTTTCAATAAACTCTAAAAGACTATTATAAATAATAAAAAATGACGATTTATAGCCTAAGGAAGGAAGGAAGGTGAAGCCGAAGGGAGAGAAAAGGAGCCCAAGCGGCAACAAGAGGAGGAGGAGATTTATCAACACACGATTGGTTGATAAAGACTTAAAATAGTGTATAACTACTAAAATAATGTATAAATATTAAAATAAATATAATGTCCCTACTTTGCGGATTTTCACTTATTGTGGGTGGTCCTGGAACCTAACCCAAGAGATAAGTGAGGGAACACTGTATTGCTCAACTATTTAAAGCAGTTATTTTCAACCTGGGGTCCCCAGATGTTTTTGGCGTACAACTCCCAGAAATCCCAGCCAGTTTACCAGCTGTTAGGATTTCTGGGAGTTGAAGGCCAAAAACATCTGGGGATGCCAGGTTGAGAACCATTGATTTAAAGCTTTTGAAGCTCAGAAGTCTAGATGAAAAGCCACATGAAAATCATATTAAAACATCTCTGGACTTTTTTGATTTTGTGTGTGCGTGTCAAACAAAACTCACTATGGACAGGCTTCATGAACATAATGTGATGTCTTAAGAGTATCCATGTTCACTTCCGCATGAAATCATTCATTTTCATGGGTGAAAATAATATGCTGCTCTCAGGACAAGCTGCAGGGATGGGAATTCTCTTATCCTACCCTAAATCTCAAAAACTTGTTCCCCTATATGAAGTGAAAATAATTCCCTTTTTTTTCAGGAGGCTAAGGAAGGATACGGTAATATATTTGGCACACCCGCCTGGCCCAATGAGACTCTCTGCAGCACACTCAGTGATTAAACGCTGTTTGATTTAAGTGAACTCAAAGTCCGGTGAAAATAACTGTGTGGATGTGTGTGTGCGCGTGCGCACAATAATGAATTTCCCAGGTTTTCCCTCCTGAAATTAATGGACTTTTAGAGTATGCCTTTATTTTAAAGCCAATTCTGGGTCATCTGGTTCACACTGTAAATTCAAGAATTCAGGAACCAGAAAAAAACAACACAAAGGCTATAATCTAGATTTAGGTTTTCATTACAACTCTGTCCTTGAATATATCAGGCTCACTTAAACAGCTTACAAACACTCATTTGCACACATTACTGGAATGGAGGCATGGTCTGTTGTCACTGTGTGCCTGCGTGTTGTTTCCAATTCATGTCGAGCCTAAGGCAAATCTATAATGGGATTTTCTTGGCAAGATTTGTTCAGAAGTTGTTTGCCCTTGCCTTCATCTGAGGCTGTGACGTGCCCAAGGTCATCCAGAGGCTTTCCATGATTAAAATGGAGATTCGAAACGTGACCATTAGAGTCATAGTGCACCACTCAAACCACTGACTCTTGCAAGCATTGTCCCTCCTTCTTTAAATAGTGGACTAGCCAATCTCCATCAAAAAGCTCCTGATATGCAGGATAAATAGAAGTTAATCAATATTTTAATTATATAAGAATTTTTTGTCCAGCTATACCAGGTATGGGCAAACCCAGGCCCAGGGGGTGGAACCCTTGGGCTCTTTTCTCAAGCCCTCCTCTCTCTAACCATCCTATCCTTCCTTCCTTATCCCTTTCCTTCCTCCTTCCCTCCCTACCTTCCTTACCTCCATCTTTCTCCCTCCCTCTTTCTCCTTCCTCCCCCTTTCTTTCTTTCCTTCCTTTCTTCTCCCTTCCCTCCCTCCCCACCCTTCCTTCCATCCTTCTCTTCCTCCCTTTCTTCCCTCCTACCCTCTTTCCTCCCTCCTTCCCTCACTCTCTTGCCTCTTTCATCCTTCCTTCCTTCCCTTCCACCTCTTCATCCTCCCCCCTTCCCCCCTTTGTCCTTCCTTCCCTTTTGTCTTCCCTTCCATCTCTCTTTCCTCCCTCCTTCCCTGCCTCCCTCTCTCCCTCCATTCCCTTCCACTTTCCTTCCATCCTTCTCTTCCTCCCATCTCTTTTTCCTTCCTCCTGGGGGATGTTTAGCTGGGAGAATAAACGGTTGAGAGGGAACATGAGGACCATGTTTCCAGATTTAAAAGGGTGTCCCGTTGAGGAGAAAGGGGACTTTTTGCTGCCCTAGAGACAAGGGCACTAGGGAGCAATGGGTTCAAATAGAAGGGAAAGTGATTTGACTGAAAAGATGAGGAAGAACTGAGAGTAAGAGCTGTTCGAGAGTGCCTGCACTGTCTCTGGAGGCTTTTCCGCAGAGGCTGTCAATATGGGGTGTAATGGATATGCATTTTATCTCCCATCTACCAACTCATCCTGACCAAGGCCAACCCTTTTGGGATCCGAACATTTCCCATCTTTCCTTCACTTTCTGTCTCCGAAAGTGAAGAGGAAGGCGAGGAAAGGCAGGGAGGGAACTTGGGGAGAACCCCCCTGCCTCCCAGCCCACTCACCCCACTCTGGCCCACCATGCGGCCCTCAAGTTAGAAAGTGTGCCAAAGCCTGAACTATACTATGCTACTACAGAAATCTGGAAATAAAATATTGTTTAATTATGCAGGTTTGGTTGAAAGGGCATAATAAACAATAATTATGAATACTATTTCATTTTTTGTTTTAAATCTAAGATCAACAAACATCTGATGGAAACTGAAATGAAGCAGATTCATAAATGAATGAATGGAAAAGGAGGAACTCTGAGTATACTCAGTATTGAATATTGACAGTTAGTAGAACTTCATTAGTGAACTGCTTTATTTGAAACACTCTGGCAGAAAAAACTGGCTGAATACATCACAGAACTAATTTAATATTAGAATAACAGTGCAAGATAATCCTGGATATATACCCTGTTTCCCCGAAAATAAGACATTCCCAGAAAATTAGACCTAGCAGAGGTTTTGCTGAATTGCTAAATATAAGGCCTCCTCCGAAAGTAAGACCTAGCAAAGTTTTTGTTTGGAAGCATGCCCGCCAAACAGAACACCAGAGCATGCAGGATTGGTAAATGTACATACCATAGATAGTTGTACATGGAAATAATGGTAGTAACAAGAAATTCTTGATAAGATTCACAGTTTGTCTGGTTATGCTGGTTTATGATGACAACTACTGTACAGTATATAATAAATGTTCATTTTTTGTTCAACAATAAATGTGAATTCTTCTTCATGGAAAAATAAGACATCCCCTGAAAATAAGACCTAGAGCATCTTTGGGAGCAAAAATTAATATAAGACAGTGTCTTATTTTCGGGGAAACACGGTAGCACTGGCCTGATCTGATAAACTGAAAGAACTTGTGGTAAATCTCATATATCATTATTCAGTCAATTTTGAGACTTCGTGATTTTTATTTATTTGTTAGTTAACACTTTAACAGAACTTCTATAGGAGCCTGCATAGTAATTTACCAGTCATTATTATAGTACCTTGATAAATAAGTAAAAGCCACCCACTTATCAGCAAATTCTAGAAAACGTCTCCAATTTCATTTTCTTCTATAGCTTTTATATGGAGAGTATCCAAGATAAACGAATGATGTTCAAAGCAGTGTGCTTAAAATTTGGGCTCTACTCTGCTGAACTGAACACACCCAATCAGATATTTGTGCAGCTGGTTTCAAAATGTATGTAGACTTTATGATGATATGGCTTGATTCAATGCATGAAAAGATTGATTCAGTTCAACAAGAACTGGCTAATTTATCAAATTTGATTTCCCCTGCCTATTAGCAAAACACACATTAACAATATAATGGCATATCAGTAACTGTAACTTACATTATTATTCAAATTTATATAATTTATATGTTTAAAATACCCTCAATTCACTGGTCAGCTGTAGATTGCTTATTTTGAAACTGCTATGGTTTAAAACTATTAAACTTAAGGTAAGCCCCAGTACTGCTGCCACTTCCTCTCGCGACTTGCAGCGTTCTGCATGGGTGAGTCATTGCTAAGATTACATCATCTTGTCCAGGGAGGGGCCTGATTTCTATAGTGAAAATTACAACCTTGAAGGAACCACACAGAACATGCTCTAGATCATATAGACAGTTATATGCCTTGAAAAACAAATAAAGTCAAAGGTTGACATTCTTTACTTTTCCTAGCTGTTACTAAATTAACAAAATGTGCAATATATGTAAAATAAGGTGAAAGGAGAAACAATCACTATAATAGAGGTTTCCTGTTACAGCAGGGATGGGCAAAAGATGCACCTCTGGCCATTAGCCTCTTTTTTTTCAATCTCCAGTTCCCTCAAAGCCTCCCCCCTCCCCAGCTTCCATTTTTATTTTTCAGAGACAGAAATTATCTAAGAATTGCACAAACCACTGCTAGAATGTCTCAAAACACAGTTGTTTGGCCTAATTAGCATTCTACAAGACCCAATGCCATAATTTTAAAAATCTGTTGAAAATACATCAGAATCAATACCTCCATGTGGCCGGTGTAGGGTGACAAGACAAGAAAACTGTCTACCATTCCAATTATTCACCCTTGTGTCCCATTTGAGGGAGATGAAAGTCACCCACTACAGTCAGCCCTCCACATCTGCTGGAATTAAGGGGCATAACACCCCCTTGAACGTGTAAAATAATTTTTAATTGCTATTTTTTAACCTAAGAAAGCATATCTCTAAGAATATCAAAAGTCCTCTAGTATGACACTATGTTCATTGGAAGCTGACCACAGAATGGCACTGGAGGACCAAACAATTCCTAGAGAGAAATTTTAAATAAAAATCTGTGAATTATCAAATCTGCAAAAGTAAAACCTACAAATGTAGAAGGTTGACTACATATTTTCCATACAAAGCAAGTCCAGAGATTTGAATGTATGAGTGAATATATAGTCTCATATTTTCACAAGTACAGAGACTGTCTCTGGATGTTAAATGTTTTCTTTTTTAAAAAAGAGATATAAATAGTTAGATGTCATTCTCACCAGCACATCATTGCAGATATCCCTTAGTTCAGTCTCAATTTTCTCTCTGTATTCTCGGGCCATTTGCTGCTTTTTCTCAGCACCTTCTGTCTTTTGTTCAATACTTGAGACAACCCTCCAAGAAGACCTACGTGCTCCTACAACATTTTTGTAAGCGACAGAGAGAAGATTCCTCTCCTCATTGGACAATTCTGCTCCTTGCTCAGTCACAGACTTCATGCAGGCTGCCATGTCATCATATCTCTCAGCCTGCTCAGCCAGTTTGGCTTTCTGCACCAGCTCGTTTTTATCCATGCTGATTTTTCTGGAGAATAAAAATATCAAAGTATTATTCAGACATCCATCACGCAAAAGCTTTTACAACTATGGCTATCACTTAAGATGTGAAAGAATATACTGTTAAGATTTCAGTCCTGCATACAAATGCAACTTTTCAGTGATTCTTGTTCCCAAGTATGCTCAGGATTGCTATGCTTTGCTAGGATAAGAGCGTTTTATTAAATTATACAAGTGTTGAGAGGAATATTCTGATATTCTGCAATCACAAAAACCTTCTAAGCTGACTGGAGGAATGCAAGCTATGCTTCCAGAAGCCCCAGTCATTATTCCCAAGACTGTCCTGGTACTTCATTTCAAACGGCTAGTATCACTATTTTGCTATTTGGAGAAAAATTCCATGCTGTTTTGTAAATTTTGAAATCCCCAAAATTTTAGCTCTCAAAGGGTTGTGAAAGTCATTATTTTATTTCTCAGAAGTGTCTCAAGTTTATGATGCTACCTCTTTTCATTGTAAAATTTGGTATTAAATCTTTCAGGATTGATTAAACGCTACATAACTTAGTCAGCATGGGTTAAATGTGTGGTATAATTTCACTGATTTCAATGGAATTGGTATAATTCAAGACACAATCTTTAAGCCCCTGACAATTCAGTGTTCTGCAGTTCACAACCATGTTACTTTGGCCACAACATTTTAAAGCATGATTTTGACCTCAGTGGTTCCTCTTACTTTAATCCCAGGCCCACAGATTTACTATGCACTTACACTATAGAATTAATGAAGTTGATACCCTTTAAATTACTATGGCTCAGTGCTATAGAATCTTGGGATATGTAGTTTGGTGAGGAACCAGCACTCTATGGCAGAGATATTAAAGAACTTGTAAAAAATACCCATGATTCCAGAGCATTGAGCCATGGCAGTTAAAGCGGTGTCAACTGAATTAATTTTGCAGCATAGATGCATCCTAAATTTATGGAGATAAAACTAAAAACCATTTTGTTATATAGCATCACCTGTTTTTACCAGAGAACACACATACAAGCCACTGAGAAAAGCCTCTGCTTTGTAACTGAAAGGAGATGGGTTGTGTGTGAAATGACTGAATAATTCACCTAGAATAATGTATCCAATGCTGTGTCCAGTTTTGGGCACCACAATTCAAGAAGAATATTGACAAACTGAAACGTGGCCAGAAGGGTAACCAAAATGATCAAAGGTTTCGAAGCCAAGCCCTATGAGGGGCGGCTGAGGGAGCTGGGTATGTTCAGCTCGGAGAAGAGAACACTGAGAGGGAACATGGTAGCCATGTTTAAATATTCCAAAGGATGTCACATTAAGGAAGATGCAAGTTTTTTAATGCTGCTGCAGAGACATGGATTCAAGTTGGAGGAAAAGATTACAGTAAGAGCTACTTGACAATGGAATAATGCAGCCTGTGAGTGTGGTGGTGTCTCCATCTCTAGGGGGTTTTAAGCAGAGGCTGGATGGCCTTCTGTCAGGAATGCTTGGACTGTATTTTCTTGCATGGACTGTGTGGCCTTTGTGGTCTCTTCGAGCTCTATGATTCTAATTTCCTGTATGGCAGGTAGCTTTGGCTTGGCTCTATAAAATGGTGCTCTTGCTTGGTGCACTCATGGTGGCTTTGGGGCGTGTTGCCGCATCTGGCACAGTGACAAAACCTGGCAGTGGGGGGTTACGAATGCCAAACCGAAGCAGATCCTGATGTGGAAGACAACGGGGCCATCTACACCGGCTAGTTAATATAATTCCAAACTGGTTTCACTGGGGAAAATGTTCCCACAGGAAATCCCGGTACCAGTTTGAGGCACTTAAAACACAAACCACGTAACACAGAAGTGCCTTCTATGCTGTGCTTTTTTTGTGGGAGCTTGGTCACCTGGCCTCCGCAGTCTGAACTGCATTCAGAGGCCAGTGCAGACGGGGCCCCTCCCAGAAGGGGAAGATATGGAAGCTGCCTTGCTTGCTGCTGGGCTCTTTGTCATGGCGGATTCGTGTCAGAGCCCAGCCCACTTCTTCTGTGCGCGTTAATCCCCCTCCCTTTCACCTCCGCCCCACGATGGGAAGGAGATGCAGCAAGCAAAGCCAAGCCAGCAGCAGGAGCAGCATCTCCGCCCAGAAGAAAGGGGCAAAAAGGGGAAGTCCAGGCAGTGAAAATGATGATAAAGATAATAATGAGGGTGCCTTGCAGCTTCTCAGACCCACCTTTTTTCACTCTCAAAACCACCCGCTTTCCACAAGAAAGAAGGGAGGGAGAGAGGAAGGAGGCGGTGGCCTCTGGGCGATCCCTCCCTTCCTCGTTTTCCGGACCGTATGGCCATGTTCTTGTAGCATTCTCTCCTGACGTTTTGACCACATCTATGACAGGCATGCTCAGAGGTGTAAGGTATATTGGAAACTAGGAAAGTGAGGTTTATACATCTCTGGAAGGTCCAGGATGGGAGAAAGAACCCTTGTCTGTTGGGAGGCAAGTGTGAATGTTGCAACTGGCCATCCTGATTGAAAAGACTTGCAGCTTCAAGGCCTGGCTGATTCTTGCCTGGGGGAATCCTGCTGGGAGGTGTTAGCTGGCCCCAATTGTTTCATGTCTGGATTTCCCATTTTCAGAATGTTGTTCTTTATATACTGTCATGATTTTAGATTTTTTAATACTGGTTTTTTATCATGTCAGAAGCGAATTGAGAATATAATGCAAGTCGCTTCTGATGTGAGAGAATTGGCAGTCTACAAAGATATTACCCAGGGGACACCCGGATGTGTTACTATCCTGTGGGAGGCTTCTCTCGGGTCCCGCATGGGAAGCTGGGGCTGACAGATGGGAGCTCTCCTGGTCTCGCGGATTCAAACCGCTGACCTTCAGATCAGCAGACCAGCCGGCACAAGGGTTTAACCCATTGTGCCACTGTGGGTCCTTTTTAATACTGGTAGCCAGACATCGGCGCCAGCTAACACTTCCCAATAGGATCCCCCCAAGCAGGAATCAGCCAGGCCTTGAAGCTGCAAAGCTTTTCAATGCCAATCAAGGTGATTAGCTGCAGCATTCACACTTGCCTCCAATAGGGATAAGTTATTTCTCCCACCCTGGACATTATTCCCACTTGCCTAGTTTCCAACAGGCCACACAACCTCTGAGGATGCCTGCCACAGATGTAGGAGAAACGTCAGGAGAGAATACTCCTGGGAGATGGCTATACAGCCCGGGAAACTCACAGCACCCCAGTGATTCCGGCCATGAAAGCCTTCCTCCTTCCTTTTTCCTCCTCCTCCTCCTGCGGCGGCCACACCCTTTCAAAAAAGCGCCCGAGATGAAGGAGGAGTGGAGGCGGCGGAAGGAAGGGAGGGAAGGAAGGAGGGGGAGAAAAGAAAGCGAGGGCAGTGAGGGAAGAGAGAATGGAGGAGGCACTGTGTTCCCCAACATGGCGCCCCACTTCGCCTGCCTCACATGGGAGCCGCTTCCTCGCCCTCCCCCTCCCTCCCTCGCCTTCCGTTTCGAACTGAAGACACTAAAGGGAAGAAAAGAGGAGGTCGGTGGCGGCACTTCCCCTTCTTGTTCCATCATGGTTGAAAGAGGGAGAGAGCGAGAGAGAGAAAGGAAAAAAAAGGAGAGGTCTTTCTTTAGCAGAGTCCCCTTCCCTCCCTGCCTCCATCTTTCTTCCTGGCGAAAATAAGGGACACCGCCCTGAGGGCTTCACCTGCCTCAGGAAAAAAAATGGCGCCCCCGCCTCGCCCACTTCAACCCCCTCCCTGGCAACAGCCGCTGTTCCTTCCTCCTCGCCGCCTCCCGCCTCCGACCTGAGGGGCGAAAAGGGGACGGGAAAAGGACAAGGGACGCACCTGCGCCCCAGCTCGGAGGGAATGAATGGCAAGGAAAGGCCGTCTCGAGAAGGAAAGGCCGGCTCTTCCCTCTCCAGCCGCTCCCCCCCCCCGCGCGCAAGAAAAGGCCGGCTCTTCCCGCCACTGCCTCCCCTCCCCCCGGAAAGAAAGAAAGGGGGAAACCGATAGATAGACAAAGGAAGCGGATAGAGCGGGGGGGGGAGGGGCTGAGAAGAGCCCACCTCGAGGCCGTTGGTTACCTGCTGGGGGGTCGACAATACGAGAGAGTCCCTTAGGCGGGTGACCGGAGCGGACTGTGCCTCTCGTTCGCGGCTCGCTCCGCTGCAGCCTCTCTCTCGCTCGCTCGCTCTCTCACACACACACACGCACGGGGTCTCCGCCAATCAGCGCGTCGCAACGCACGGGCAACACAGAGCCCGTGACGTCAAGCGGCGCCATGGCAACGGCGAGCGGGCGGGCGGGCGCGCGCTGGCGGCGCCTACACTTTCCCTCCCTCCTCCCTCTCGCCTCAACCTCCAAAGCGATGACTGCACCAACCGCCGCGAGAGCGAGCGAGTGAGCGAGTGCGCGCCTGCCTCACTCTGACACCTCTTCCGCGAGAGAGCGCGCGCCTGCTTCTTCACCGTGAACCCCCCCCCCCCCTTTCAACCAACCAACCAACCAACCCTCGGCGGGAACGCGCGCCGCCTTTCCCTTCTCCCCCACCCCTCCCACTCCACTGCAGAGCGCGTTAGCTCGCGCATGCGCCGCGGGTCCCGGCCCCGCCGCGCCTCTTTCTTTCCTCTCAGAAGAAGAGCCTGTTTCCACCCGGAGGCAGTCTTCCGAGTTCAGGCTACGGGGCGAGGCCGGGTGAAGAGGACCACGACCTGGACTCTTCTCCTTCTCGCTCCTTTGTGAAGTAATACAATGCCACACTCACCCTAGTGCTTGTGTTCAACGGTCGCACAAGGGCATCGCCTCCTCAAGTCAAGGAAGCGGCCCGCTTCCAACTTGAGCCGCCGCCGCCGCCGCCTCCTCCTTTCCGGTCTCCGGCCCGCAGAGGCCTTGAGCCAAAGCTCAGTCATTCAAGGCCACTGTGAGGGAGGAGGAGGAGGATGTGACGAAGACGTGGCCTTCAGGGGTGCATGTACACGAGGCCTGGGCAAACCGGGCCTCCTTCCAGGTGTTTTGGACTCCAACTCCCACCATTCCTAACAGCCTCGGGGCCTTTCCTTTTCCCCCTCAGCCGCTTAAGCCCTGAGGCTTAAGGAAAGGCCCTGAGGCTGTTAGGAATGGTGGGAATTGGAATCCAAAACACCTGGAAGAAGGCCCAAGTTTGCCCAAGCCTGGTCTACACTGTAGAATGAGTACAGCTTGGCACCACTTTTACCTGACCAAATGCTATGGAGTCATGGGAGTTGCAGTTTTCCCAAGTCTTTAGCCGCCTCTGCCAAAAAGTGCTGCTGCCTCAAGAAGCTACAACTGTTTTCCCCTAGCATTGAGCCCTGGCAATAAAAGTGGTGTCAAACTGCATTCATTCTTCCGTGTACACTGCTTTCATTCTACAGCAGGACCATAGCCAGAAAAAAAAATTCAGGGGTGGGTGTTGAATTTTATTTAAGCGAATCATGAAGAGTAGTTCCATAATGCAAAATAATTTAGAAATCAGGCTCCATCAGTAGACTTCAGTGGACACTCATGGGGATTTAGTTAACCAGTTAAAATTCATGAGTAAATTCATGAGAAAAATATGTTAGAGGGGGAGGTTGAACCCCTAACCCCTTCCCCCCATTACAGCCCTGTTCAACAGTATAGAAACTCCCACAATTCTGTATTATTGAGACAAGGCAGTTGAAAGTGGTGTCAAACCGCATCCAGTCCACACTTTAGACCAGTAAAAAGCAAACTAGGGTCCTCTACATGTTTTAGACTTCAACTCCCACATTGATCATCAAATTTGCAGATGACACCAAGTTGGGAGGGATAGCCCAATACTCCAGAAGACAGGAGTACAATTCAAAACGATCCTAACAGATTAGAGGGATGGACTGAAACTAACAAAACGGAGTTCAATAGGGACAAATGCAAGATACTCCACTAAGGCAGAAAAAAAAATGAAATGCAAAGCTACAGAATTGGGGGATGTGTGGCTCGATAGCAGTATGTGTGAAAAAGATCTTGGGAGTTCTTGTAGGGAGGAAGATGAACATGAGCCAACAATGTGATGCTGCGGCTAAAAAAGCCAATGGGATCATGGTCTGCATAAATCGGAGTCTGGTGTCTAGATCTAGGGAAGTCAACAGGGATAAATGCAAGATATCCCACTTTGGCAGAAAAAAATGAAATGCAAAGATACAGAATGGGGGATTCCTGGCTCAACAGCAGTATATGTGAAAAAGACCTTGGAGTCCTCGTGGACAACAAGTTAAACATGAGCCAACAATGTGATGTGGCAGCTAAAAAAGCCAGTGGGATTTTGGCCTGCATTAATAGGAGTATAGTATCTAGATCCAGGGAAGTCATGCTACCCCTCTATTCTGCCTTGGTCAGACCACACCTGGAATACTGTGTCCAATTCTGGGCACCGCAATTTAAGGAAGATGTTGACAAGCTGGAAAGTATCCAGAGAAGGGCGACTAAAATGATCAAGGGTCTGGAGAACAAGCCCTATGAGGAGTGGCTTAAAGAGCTGGGCATGTTTAGCCTGCAGAGGAGAAGGCTGAGAGGAGACATGATAGCCATGTATAAATATGTGAGGGGAAGTCATAGGCAGGAGGGAGCAAACTTGTTTTCTACTGCCCTGAGACTAGGACGTGGAAAAATGGCTTTAAACTACAGGAAAGGAGATTCTACCTGAACATCAGGAAGAACTTCCTAACTGTGAGAGCTGTTTGGCAGTGGAACTCTGCCCCGAACTGTGGTGGAGGCTCCTTTGGAGGCTTTAAGGAGAGGCTGGGTGGCCATCTGTCGGGGGTGCTTTGAATGCAATTTCCTACTTCTTGGCAGGGGTTTGGACTGGATGGCCCATGAGGTATCTTCCAACTCTATTATTCTAAGTCATGTTTCCCTGGTCAGACCACACCTAGAATACTGGGTCCAATTCTGGGCACCGCAATTTAAGGGGGATGTTGAAAAGCTGGAATGTGTCCGGAGGAGGGCGACTCAAATGATCAAGGGTCTGGAGAACAAGCCCTATGAGTAGCAACTTAAAGAGCTGGGCATGTTTAGCCTGCAGAAGAGAACGCTGACAAGAAACATGATGGCCATGTATAAATATGTAAGGGGAAGTCATAGGGAGGAGGGAGCAAGCTTGTTTTCTGCTGCCTTGAGACTAGGATGCGGAACAATGGCTTCAAACTACAGAAAAGGAGATTCCATTTGAACATTAAGAAGAACTTCCTAACTGTAATTGCTATTCAGCAGTGTAACTCTCTGCCCCGGAGTGCGGTGGAGGCTCCTTCTTAGGAGGCTTTTAAACAGAGGCTGGATGGCCATCTGTTGGGGTGCTTTGAATGCGATTTCCCTGCTTCTTGGCAGAGGATTGGACTGGATGGACCACGAAGTCTCTTCCAACTCTATGATTCTAATGGAAGCTGAACACAATTCCCAGAGATAACATTTTCATCAAACCTGTGAATAATCAAATATGTAAGTGGCAAATCTACAAATATGAAGCCCTGCCTATTTCACAGAGTTGTTGTGGAAATAAATGGACAAGAGCTATTCATCAACATTTTACTGGAGAAAAAATGAGATATACAGATCACGGGCAATGGCAGGGTTGGAGTGCGGATGGCAGCACTCAATATTGGTGAGGGCACTGGTGGGAGGAGGAGCATTGTATCAACATCAGTGTGGTCAACATAGTAAAATTTATAAATGAGGAACACAGAAGCTAGGAAAGGCTGAAGCAGTACAGGCTGTCCCCAAGTTACGAAGAAGATAGGTTCTGTAGGTTTGTTCTTAAGTTGAATTTTTATGTAAGTCAGAACAGGTAATTTTAAAAAATATAACTCTAACCTATATATATGTGTGTGTGTGTGTGTGTGTGTGTGTGTGTGTGCGCGCGCGCGCTTTGGAAGGGTTAACACCCCCATGGTATATATTTTGCTGTCTGTACCCCTGTTCAGAAGATTTCACCTCACTTTCTGTCTGCCCCTGTTATAATTGGATTTTGAAAAATTTGGCTTGTTGTGGAAACAAGGACTGGTGCTAAAGCTTCAGTGGAGACACCTTTCCCCCATGATAACTCTTTCAGGAGTGAATTTCCCAAGGAGTAGATTTCTCTCACTTTCTGTTGTCTCAACCCTGTTCTTAACTATTAGCCGTTTGTAAGTCAGATGTTTGTAACTCAGTGACTGCCTGTACACGTAGCCTAACCATCAAAAAAAATGTCAAGGTTACGATATTGCAAAAAACTGGTAAGATATATTTGTCCTTGTGGGAGTGAACTATTATCTTAAATATAATGTTTTAGTAATGCTTTTTCTTTATTTTTATAAATGATTTTATTATTTTACCCATCTGTACTTCTATGTAGCAAGCCTTTCTGACCACATTTGTGTTTATGTAGTACATTTAAATCTAAGCATATTTGTTGAGAATGAAAACCAAGTGATTCAGAGAAATTTGCTGCCAACAAGTGAGGAAAGCAGCTTTGGAACCACAGCCTTAGGCTGCATTTCTTGAACAATTATTCTGCACTAGAGAGCATAAAAATGATTGTTTACATTAAGGCCTTCCAGATTCGTTCTCTTTATTTGTTTCATTTGCCTCCAAAATGCTTAGTGGTTCTTTGTTATGGGGAATTCAAATATATTTGCTCAGATAAGTTCTTGTTACTTGGTTGTTGCATTTTCCCAACAAGGCAAGCAAAACGTCATCTGAAGCTGATTCTAGAAAGTATGAATTTAATTTATAAAGTGTACTCAATATATAATTAAACCATAGGTTTTGATTCAGAATAACAAGTCAAGGTGTTCAGTTTAATTATGAAAAAATAACTTGGGGTGCATCTACACTGTAAAATTAATGCAGCTTGACACCATAGTAATGATTCAATGCTATGCAATCTAGAGAGTTATAGTTTGGTTAGGCATCAGAACTCTTTGGCAGAGAAGGCTCAAGATTGTGTATAACTACAACTCCTATGATTCCATAGCATTGAGCCATGGTAGCTAACGTGGTGACAAACTGCATTAATTCTACAGTGTAGATACACACTAAACCAATAATATATTTTCCAAACTATTTGAAAGCATTGGTTAATAAACAATAAACCTTTATGGTTGTAATGTGTTGGATAATACACACAAAACAGTTATCTCTCTCTGATACCAACCTGGGGTCTAACCCTTCTTTTGTTCTTCCAAGTTTATGTGCATCTTGTTTTGTTGATTTCCTTTTTTTTAACACAAACTTCACCAGGTTGAATACAGGGCTGTAATGGTTCTTCCTCTAGAACTGCAGCACTGGCCCCATCTACACTGCCATTTTAATGCAGACTGAATCGGATTGTATGGCAGTGTAAACTGATTTAATCCAATTCAGTGCAGTTCAGTCTGCACTGACCATATAATCCAGTCCGAACTGCATTATATGGCAGTGTAGATGGGGCCATTGACTGTCATCTGGATCTTGGCTGAGGAATTGTCGCTGTCACCCACTGGCTATTGCTAGTGATACTTTGAACATTTTGGGTTCCTCTTCCTCATTAAATGTTTACCTTTAATCTCCTGCACGCACACACACACACCACTTTGTAATAGTGCAGTATCCCAGCATCACCAGGAAAATGCTCTTCTAGCAGTAATGTTTTCCTTGAAATATTTTCCCACAAATCTCTATATTTTGTTTATGAAATAGCAGTGGTTGGATTCAGCAGGATTAACCAGCCTGGCAGCTGATGTTCTTATTATCTGTCCGTGTTTCATGATAGATAGTATGGGTAAGGTTCAGTTGTACACATTATATCTCTGAGTTAGGAGCACAGGAAGCACAGGTTGCACATCCCTTATCTGAAATGCTTAGGGCCAGAGTGTTTTGGGTTTTGATGTTTTTTGGGATACCTATACTTACATATATGTACACAATGAGATAATTTGGAGATGGGACCCAAGTCTAAACACAACATTTATTTTTGTTTCATATACACCTTGTACACATAACCTGAAGGTAATTTCATAGCTGTCTTTAAATAAATTGGTGCATGAAACAAAGTTTTATATACATTGAACCACCAGAAAGCAAAGGTGTCACTATCTCAGCCACCACTGTGGACAGCTTGGGTTCTAGATATGGATTGCTCAATCTGTACTATGTACTGCATCACAGCATGAATCAAACTAGTCCACTATTAATGTAATCTGATTGACAATATCTCTCCAGGATCTTAACTAGTGGTTTTTCTCTTTTAAACAGAACATAAATTCTAAAATAAGGTGTCAGGTTGAAACTTGAGAACTTGTGCTTTATCATTGTTCTCTTATTCTTTCATGTACTACTTACTGGGATGTGAGATGTTATATTTTTAAATGTTGCTTAATTTTAAATAAATAAATTACTACTGCTACTCATTAACTAACATCACTGCTTTAGTTTTTTTTTACTCAAAAATGTACTCTTGATAATACAAAAAATGGTCCCAAATCTTCCCCATAAGCAATATCCTCAAAAAGACCATTTGCTCATAATGCTAAAAAATAATGATGGGTGTATCTACACTGTAGAATTAATTCAGTTTGACACCATTTTAACTGCCATGGCTGAATTCTATAGGATCATGGGAGTTACAGTTTTACATTTTTTTTCCCTGTCAAATAGTGGTGGTGTCTCACCAAATGACAACACCCATAGTTCCATAGCATTGAACCAGGGCAGTCAAAGTGCTATTAGACTGTATTGATTCTACAGTGTAGATGCACCCAATGTTGCCAGTGATTGTGTGTGTGTGTGTTTTTTTTTAAGTAACATGTCATTACCTCCTTCCCAATGTCACATATTACAGATGATGACATTGCTTGTGAAGTATCATCATCATCATCATCAACAACAACAACCATCTACAGTAGAGTCTCACTTATCCAAGCTAAGCGGGCTGGCAGAAGCTTGGATAAGCAAATATCTTGGATAATAAGAAGGGATTAAGGAAAAGCCTATTAAACATCAAATTAGGTTATGATTTTACAAATTAAGCACCAAAACATCATGTTATACAACAAATTTGACAGAAAAAGTAGTTCAATACGTAGTAATGTTATGTTGTAATTACTCTATTTACGAATTTAGCACCAAAATATCACGATATATTGAAAACATTGACTACAAAAATGGCTTGGATTATCCAGAAGCTTGGATAAGCGAAGCTTGGATAAGCGAGACTCTACTGTATTTATTTCTATGGCACCATCAGTATACATGCTGCTCTCAAGTTCTGTTATTATCTGGTATTTTAAAATGAGTATCTATTTTACAACTATCTCTCATTTAGTGGGTAATATCAGTGAGGAACTAATGCAGACAATGCTTGACAAAAATAGCATTGTGCAGGAAACTAGACAGGCTAAGTATATGGGATGGCAATTCTATACTCACTTGTCCAAACAAGAATTTAAGAGTTAAGTCCCAATAATATGTTTAGGAAGGAACTTTATGTTTTTATCTAAGATAGGTAACATCAAATGAATTTGTGAGCACATTTTTTCCTTGAGGCAATCAATCAAGATCTTTTACTTTGATTTCAGTTCCATGGGACAAGAGAGATCCTGAAGTTTTTCCCACAGACTAATTTATTGGGCTTTGTCAATTTCCTTGTTGTCCAGTGATGCTGCTAATGCATTTTCTTTCTTTGACCTTTACGGAACAAGAAAAAAGGGTTGTCTGGAGTGGGATTATGTTTACTTCCAAATGTTTTCCCAGTTATAGACCCACAAATAACAAACTTTCAAGGCTTTGGCTATTCCTTATTCTATGTCTAAGCTCAGGAAATGAGTTTGAGAACTATTGCTGTACTGTCTTTCACATATATATCATTTTTTTCACAGATAAATAGCTTTCCAACGAAGGTCTTCTCATGACGTTCCAAATTTGCTACATCTGTCATTGTCATATGTGAAGGTGAATGAATGTAGCATTATGTCAGTCTTCACTCCAAGATATTCCTACCAATTTTTCCAAGGAAGTGAATTGGATAGACTGTCAGTCATTTATAAGCCACAAGCGTGCATACCCAGTTTTTCATGGGGGTTGGAGAGGCTGCTGTCCTCCTACCTTAATCCTTCCTTTTTCTTTCCTCCCCTTCCCTCTCCTCATACCTTTCCCCTTTTCCTTCCTCCTTCCCTTCGTTCCTCGCCCCTTTATCCAGCTCTGAGAAGGCCTACCTCACAATGTCTTCATGGCAAAATGGCTCTCTTTGTGGCTGTTTCCTTTCTTCATCCTTTCCCCTCATACACATGTCACCTTTCTTTCCCAATACATCACAGAGGGCCCCATCACTTAGCAGCAGCCGATCAGTTCACATCATAGAGAGCCACTTCACTTAGAAACAGCCTTTGTGACACAAAAATGATACATACTTTGACTTTTATTTATTTATAGAGAGGGTGCTCACAGAATACTAAGTTCTGTATCCTAGAACAGATAAATTGATAGAATTAAGCCAGAACGATTTCAAATTGAACTACCCACCCTTATAGGAGTCACTCATGAGACATCCTACCTTTTTCAGCAAAAAACCCTGGCTTCTCCAGAAAAATTAAATTTGGATATAATTTAGCTTAAGATTTAGGGGCCAAGACTAAATTTTCTTCTTCAAGAGAATCAAGTATTTCCTTAATCCAGTATATAAAAACCAGATTTTAAAAACTCTCCACATTAGGAAAGGCAACGGCTTTAGACTAGTACACAATTGTGCACCCCTAAGTCTCTTTGAAATAGCAGGGCTTTAGTGTGCATACGCCTGTGCTGGATCTGTTCCGATATTGGTTATACAAGTTGTCATCTTAAAATGGTTAATATTTCACATGTCTGTTAAACATTTATTTTCCTTTTATTGTTTTAGAATCTTGATAAGGCTGGGATTCTGGTTACAATCATTATCATACACACTGATAAGGAATGTATAACTTCTTCTGCTGATAATAGTGGCAAACAGTAGAAAATGAGTCCAAGAAAGAAGTTATCTGCCATGAGTATGAAGTATCCTATCACACATAATGCTTTGAAAGAGGATCACTGAAAAGCATTTGCAGTATGTGGGTGGGAGTGGGGAAGGGAATGAGCAGTGTTGTAGCATAGTCTTCATACCAAAGGAATTGCCTAACATGGTTCATAGCCAATAGCATGGCATACATGCAAATATAAGCAACATAAAGGTGAAGAGGATATAACAGAGTTAAGGGGAGGGCAAAGACCAAGGTTCAGAATTGATTCTAAGGAAGCTAGAAAGTTCAAAGAGCATTGGGTTGTTTTTGCTGAGGTTTGTTTCCAGTTACAGAAGAGAAAGGAGTGTGGAAGGCTTTTATTTGTTGCTCTGACGGACCTTTAAAAAGTTATCATTTTGGACTATATCTTCCAGAATCTCTCAGCACATTTGCAGCCTAAAGAAAGTTCAAACCATGTAAGGAAAATCAGATTTTTTAAATTTCTGCAGGGCCGATTTTCCAGTAAATGTTGAATCTTTTGATTGTTCTGGAGCCCAAAAACAGACATTGAGGAAGAAATGTTTAACAATGGTAGTACCAAACAAGAGTGTGGAAATACAGTAGAGTCTCACTTATCCAACGTAAACGGGCTGGCAGAACATTGGATAAGCGAACATGTTGGATAATAAGGAAAGATTAAGGAAAAGCCTATTAAACATCAAATTAGGTTATGATTTTACAAATCATAAGCACCAAAACATTATCTTATACAACACATTTGACAGAAAAAGTAGTTCAATACACAGTAATGCTATGTAGTAATTACTGTATTTACGAATTTAGCACCAAAATATTATGATATATTGAAAACATTGACTACAAAAATGTGCTGGATAATCCAGAACGTTGGATAAGCAAGTGTTGGATAAGTGAGACTCTACTGTAATGACTTATAAACCTAAGATCAACCCTGTGTAAGGGTCTCATGAGGAATAAAGTTATCAGTCTTCGACATTGAGCTACCCATGTACTACCCATTTTTTCTCCCCTAAGCAGATTTCAGCAAGCTAGTATTTCTCTCTGCATCATTTATTAAGATGTACCTAAAGGACAACTTGAAAACCACAGAGACCCAGAATCATAGAATCATAGAATCATAGAATAGTAGAGTTGGAAGAGACCTCATGGGCCATCTAGTCCAACCCCCCGCTAAGAAGCAGGAAATCACATTCAAAGCACCCCCGACAGATAGCCATCCAGCCTCTGCTTAAAAGCTTCCAAAGAAGGAGCCTCCACTACAGTCCAGGGGAGAGAGTTCCACTGCCGAACAGCCCTCACTGTGAGGAAGTTCTTCCTAATGTTCAGGTGGAATCTCCTTTCCTGTAGTTTGAAGCCATTGTTCCGTGTCCTAGTCTGCAGGGCAGCAGAAAATAAGCTTGCTCCCTCCTCCCTATGACTTCCCCTCACATATTTGTACATGGCTATCATGTCTCCTCTCAGCCTTCTCTTCTGCAGGCTAAACATGCCCAGCTCTTTAAGCCTCTCCTCATAGGGCTTGTTCTCCAGACCCTTAATCATTTTAGTCGCCCTCTTCTGGACGCTTTCCAGCTTGTCAACATCTCCTTTCATCTGCGGTGCCCAAAATTGGACACAGTATTCCAGGTGTGGTCTGACCAAGGCAGAGTAGAGGGGGAGCATGACTTCCCTGGATCTAGACGCTATTCCCCTATTGATGCAGGCAAAAATCCCATTGGCTTTTTTAGCTGCCGCATCACATTGTAGGCTCATGTTTAACTTGTTGTCCACGAGGACTCCAAGGTCTTTTTCGCACACACTGCTGTCAAGCCAGGCGTCCCCCATTCTGTATCTTTGATTTCCATTTTTTCTGCCAAAGTGAAGTATCTTGCATTTGTCCCTGTTGAACTTCATTTTGTTAGTTTTGGCCCATCTCTCTAGTCTGTCAAGATCGTTTTGAATTCTGCTCCTGTCTTCTGGAGTGTTAGCTATCCCTCCTCCAGAAGGAGGCTTAATGCATTGAGAGAATTGGGCTAATAAGTCCTTGAGGGATCATGCATGGAGTGTGTGAATAAAAACAGTAACAAATGTGAAGCAGGCGTTCTTCACTTGCAATTCATTAAATGAATGGAAGAAGAGCATTAAAAGGTGGGTTTGACATTGGTTTCAAGGATTATGATCCATGCCCCATGAGTCCTGAGAAAACACCTATATCTTTTCTGGAACATACGTTGAAGAATTATAGTCTTAACCAAGATGCACAGATATTCACCTGATATACAGACATTAAAAACTGAAGAACACAAGATTGGTCTTTAAATGTTTTGCTACAGTGTTCTGACTACCTCTGAAACAGGTGTGGGCTGGTCTCTGGCTTGTGGGATAAACTTTGAAATCTATTAGCAAATGCAAGGGGAAAAGGGTCTGAGAGGGTGGATTAAACTATGAGCCAATACACTGCATATACAAATACCATTCTATATTACTATTGCTCAGACTATATGGAAGTCTATAGGTAAGAAGCTGAAGAGAAGCAATTAGCTTAAATTAACCCTTAGCAGAGATTTTTCTTTGAACTTGCATTTTTAATTGCTAAAGTGTTGGGGACAGAAACCTTTGGAAATCTACTTTTGTCACTTAATAGATCTCAATCCAAATTTGTGTTCGAAAGGGCATTTTGTGTGGTTTCCAGGTTACAGTGACACACAGGTGAATCTATCACAGGAGTTTCTTGGCAAGAATTGTTCAGAAGTTGTCTGCCGTTATCTTTCGTGGTTAAGAGAATGTGACTTGCTTAATGTTACCCAGTGGGTTTCTATAACTGAGTGGAAATTTGAATTCTGGTCTTCCAGAATTTTAGTCCAACACTCAAAACTATTGCATCATTGAAAAATGAATCCAATACACACTTGGCTGGGAATAAAGCTTACACAAGGGGGCTTCCTTTTGATTCAGGTGAAAGATTGCACTCTTAGTAACACAAACTTTCATTCCTTCCTCTCATTTGTTATGAAAGGGTGGTTTCGGCAGTGGAAAAGTTACTTTTCTAGCTAAAGTTTCCAATATCCCACTGTCAGTATAGCTAGTGGTCATGCTCTCTAGGGGATTCTGAGAGGTTTGGTCCAAAAGAGTGTATTTTAATATTACTTTATTTGGGTATCCTTTCTGACGAAGATGACAGGCAACAACAAACTGAATGTACAAGAAGGCAAAACGGACAGATCCCCAATTTAGGCTGAAGGTCGAACATTGTAGCTCTTAAAATTTAACTTCAGATCTCAGTGTGTTCAGCTGATTTTATGGTGTGGAATTTGGATCACCACTTTTTTTGATAGGCTTCTCATACAACATGATTTGCAGCTACACAGCAGGGATGTAGGATTTTAATAGTGGGAATAGCCATACTTATTGAATTTGGTCAGTGCAAAAGGCAGACTTTTCCACTGTTTTGTTTTTGATCAGCACTATGCAAAATTTGCAGATTTCTTTATCATTCTGATAAAACAAAATGTATTGGATAAAAAATTATTTATGCCTATCTGTTGTTAATATATCTGGACATTTTAGCATATTTTAAGAAAGGTTTACATGCATGTACACTATTAAAGAATATTATTGATCAACTGACTGATCAATAGAAGAGGGCCTAATTGGACATCTAGCCATTGCCATAGGTCAGGTTCAGCTTTCATCAGAAACTGTAGGAAAGCTGTTGAGGGCTTGGCCTACATGAATCAAAACTTGCATTGGTAAGATCTGGAACAAGACACAAAGATTATGCCACAGGCCTGGCCACTGTGTGCACACCTCTTAATTGCCTATGGACCGAGCAATATATAACCAGCTCTCAGTATCCATAGGAGATTGGTTTCAGGACCCTGTCAGAACCCCTGATCTGGAGAAAAAGATTAAGAATAAGAAAAAGCAAAGAGTCTTTCAGGTGCTCATCCACAGTGACCACCTGGACAGCTGGTGTGCAGGTCATCCAGAGCCCTTTTAAACTATACAATTATAGTGTTAAGATTCCATTGTAATGGCCAGGGTTGCATCCCATGGACTCCTGAGAAGTGTGCTTTGGTGAAATACTAGAGTTGCTCTTTTACCATTCTGTCAGCCCTCCTTAAACTACAGACATTAGAATTCCTTAGGATAAATCCGTGAGAAATATAGGTGGATCAAAGTGCTTTTATTGTGTACTGTGACTATTTGATATTTAAATCAGAACTTGGAAATAATACTGTTAAAGTGAGCTACTCTGGGGGGGATTTATTACGCCTTTTAATAAAGTAGCATGTTATATGACTTGTACTACAACATCTCCATTAAAAAACTAAATTAAAATTGAACCCCCCACCTCACCAACAATGTGTTAAAGAAGTGGTGCTCATTTCTAAAAATGTTAACGTCATGATCATGTTTCAAGTAACAAGGTTGCATGTGTTGCTAACAAATGTGTAATGAATAATGGTCTTCATTTCACTGAGTTCCTTCCAAGCGCTGATTTTAATTATAGTAATTATAATCAGCCTATGTTAGGTGTAAGTTTCTTTCCATTTTTGCATGCATATAAAGAGTGAGAGAAAAAACAAGCAAGTAAATCACAGGGTTAAAACTGTTAAGAATTATTCATCCAGGTCTAAGTGAGTTCCAGGGAAATGGTCAAGGGTTCCTTGTTCTCCAAGTAATGATCATTCCTGACTTGGCAATGTTTATAGAGGAGTGGGGGCTTGCCACATAACCAGCTCTGGCTAATGTTATTCAGAAGTCATCTCTCTGGCATGTGAGCACCTTGTAATTGCTTCCTTTGGCTAACTGGGGCCTGATGGTGGCCCTTCACATGGGTCAAATTCTTGTCTGCCACACCCTCAGGTTAAATTCCTGTGTCTGTCTTGTAACTCGAGAATGAAATCTGTGAAAAGTAACAACAGAAAAGTATGTTCGAGGGTGCATCTACACTCCGGAATTAATGCAGTTTAACACCATTTTAACTGCAATGGCTCAATGCAATTGAATAATCAGAGTTGTAGTTTTACAAGGTCTTCAAACTTCTCTGCCAAAGAGTGCTGGTACTTCACCAAACTATAAATCTCATTGTTCCATAGCATTGGGCCTTCATAATTAAAGTGGTGTCAAACTGCATTAATTCTGCAGTGTAGATGCATCCTAAGGTAGGAGGGAGATTTTTGGTACAATTCTCAGCTTTACTCAGTCATAAGCCCCCTACACTAGCATTTATTCTCACTGGTTAGGTATAAAGCTAAGGACTTTGTGCTTTCAAAGTTGTGTGTGGTATATAAATGCACGCAATACATTACTTGTGAAATCTGCATTAGTAACACATCTGTGACATGCATTGTGGACTGAAAGCCATAAGGCTCTTTTTTGGAAGCATTTTTTGGAAGCATTTTTTGGTCACAGCATTTTTGGTAAATGTAGCTTAGTGTAGCAGCAGGGAAAAGAGACATGCAAGGAGGAAGGTAGGAAAGACTGTTCATTTTGCATGGTTTCAGCAAATGGCTTCTAGAGACGGCTTTTACTGCTGCAATTAGGAGCTTATTGCTGGTATTGTAGTTTTACTACCAAATTTGGTGGCAAAACCATGTTGCAGAAAACAAAGGACAGTTTGATCTTTGGATTTCAGTGTCTGCATGATTCCTACCCCTGGATTAAATGTTTATTTTAAGTTCTTATATTAGTTGCTCAATGATAATGATCTGTATTTATTCTTGTTTAAATCCAACTGAATTCATGGAGGCTGATGTAAAGGTTTATAGTGTGAATTATGTTCAAATATCCTACAGTGAAAAGTAATTTGGATAAATATTTTTAACTGCCTTTCATCCCATCTGCTTTTGCTACTTTTATGAGGATAATATTTTTCTCCCAAAAACTGTTCCCCCTAACTTATGTCCACTTAATTGGCAGACTCAACAAGTGTATTTTATCAATACCCCTTTTAAGTAATTATCTCTCCAAGCAAGATGATTAATATGGATTCATCTCTAATTTGGCATATATTTTGCACTGATATGTTGAACTTCAAAATCCATGAGCACCAGCAATCAGCTTCCTTATGCGGTCAGTGGATCCCTTGATGTATGGTAAGAACACTTTTCTTCTGGGTGGATCTTTGTCTTTACTCTCGTAGCTTGTTCTTGGCCTTGCAGCTCTTCTGATGTCTGTTGTGTAATAGCCTGTAGAAACTGATGAAGGAATATGACCTACAAACTATCTACAAACCCACCAAGAAAATCCCACAAATGCTACGTTCAGCAAAGGACAAGGGATCTTCTCACCTCTGCAGGAGTCTATTGTATACCATGCAGCTGTTAATAATGCAGCATTGGCCAAACACAAATCAAGGAACATGAAAGGCACTGCAGACAACAGTAACTCAACCAGAGAGTCAGCCATAGCAGAGCATTTGATGAACCAACCTGAACACAGCATATTATTTGAGAACACAGAAATGCTAGACCACTCTAACCACCATGTCAGACTACACAGAGAAGCCATTGAAATCCACAAGCATGTGGACAATTTCAACAGAAGGGAGGAAACCATGAAATTGAACAAAATCTGGCTACCAGTATTAAAAACACTCTAAAATCAGGACAGTAATTAAAGAACAACACTTAGAAAACAGGGAAATTCCAAACAGGAAACAATCAAGGCCAGCTAACACCTCCCAACAAAGGATTTCCCAGGCAGGAAGCAGCCAGACTTTGAAGTTGCAAGGCTATTCAATGCTAATCAAGGTAGCCAATGGCGACATTCACACTTGCCTGAAACAGACAAGAGTTCTTTCTCCCACCCTAAACATTCCACAGATATATAAACCCCACTTGCCTAGTTTCCAACAAACCTCACAAACTTTGAGGATGCCTGCCATAGATGTGGGTGAAACGTCAGGAGAGAATGCTTCTGGAACATGGCCATACAGCCCGGAAAACTCAGCAACCCAGTTATTCTGGCCATTAAAGCCTTCGACAACACATTTTCTTTCTTTCTAATCATTCCACTTGAAAAAGAATGTATCGTATCGTTTCAGGTTTTGTTATTAGTTCTCTGTAAATAATGACTATAACTGTGGGTTTGCCTTTGGACAATAGCTGATTAAAGTCTCCTTAGAAAAGGAATGTCAGTAGATTGGGGTATCATTCAGACGTTAGCTCTCAATGGAAGATAATAGTTAGAAGCACTTCTTGACAAGCCCACTCTGCAATGTTCTGAATAGAAAAAAGCTGACCAAAGAAGGAGGTAGGAGGAATACCTTTCTCATTAGGAAACAGTGATGTAATGTAGGACTCTCTGTGAAAAGGAGCAATAGAAACTGCAGTTCTGGGTCAGGGAATAAGGTACAGAGAAATAGAGAGAGGTCTACAAACTAACAGCAAGGTTACATGCTGGATGCTTCTTTCTATCAACTTGATGATGCAGTGGATTTAGTTGTCTGTTAGAGATATACTTCTATTTATGTTCAGCCTGCAGATTTGTTAATATTTATTTTTGTAAACATTTACTGTGGAGCACCCAAAGCCTCCAGGGATTTCCTTCCTCAGAATTTGACCCTGCTTCAAGACTGGGGTGAATCTAACAACACAAGATGATTGGGAAACACCAATGAATCAGAGTGAATTCAGATATAAAATGGTAACTCTGTTTTTGTTGAGTGATTCCAATTAATATGTAACATATAAAGTGGCTCTTTTTGCTTTGACTGCAAAAAAAGATCAGAACTAGATAAAATTGCCATAAATTGCCAAGGGAACTCAAAGTGCTAATTTGATTTCCCCCCCAAAATGTATCTGTAATTATCTACAATTTACAATGTTTTAATTCTTTATGTGAGCATGATAATAACCTTTGTTTAGTGTCTGCTTTATTTACTCTGAACATTCTGTACATTTTGCAGATTTTTACCATAGCTTTGGGCTCGTACAGTAAACATATTGATTGAGTGAGTGATTGATTGAATAAGAATACAGATATAGCAGCCTCTTTTCCAAACAGATACCCTCCAGATGTATAGGATCGCAACTCCCATCTTCCTTCTATCAGCATGACTAGTGATTATTCTGGCTGGGGATGGTGGGAGTTATAATCCAAATATCCCCTGCATGTGGACTTGAAAGGGCTGGTACATATATAGGTTTTGCTGCCCCTCATTTGGAGATGCTGATGTTCTTCAGCTTTTCTGAAATGCCCTGGTATGTCTGTATGTTCTGAGTTCCTGTGCAGATATATAAACCCTATGTTAGGCCTCTATAGCAATAAGAAAATACTAGCTTAAATGTTAATTGATGATGACAACAACAGCAATGCAATGTAGCTGCAGACACGACACAGGGCCCGTGGGCTTGCAGACATGCCAAGCAGTGGCACGTGGCTGGGCAGCTTGTGGCAAGCCATTTCATGGCACAAGGAGTTTCTAATCGAGACAGGCTGCTGCAGGTTGTTCTGGCAGGCATGCTGGCTTGCTGGCCAGCTGATGCTTCTCAATACCACTATTGAGGAGCATTTCTCACTTGTCAAGTGGCTGGCAACTTTTCCAGCTAATTCAATGCACTTTATCATCAAAGAGACCCCTTGTCTGAAAATGTAGAATACGATGTGGTGGGAAAAGAGGCACAGCACCACCATCACCTTGGCCCAGAAAAGAGTCCCTTTGAAACGTAATGTCTGTGATGTGGGGGAAGAAAATGTTCATCTAAGAAATATCTTGAGCACTGGATTCTTAAAAATCAGAAAGGGTAAAGGGTAAACAGACTGCAATGAGAACGAGTAGGATGGAGTGGGGAAGGATGAAATCAATTTTGTGGTCATGCTGACAAGCAATTTCTGACTTATGGCAATCCTATGGTGAACTTATCATGGGGTTTTTCTTGGGAAGGTTTGTTCAGAGAGGCTCTGAGGCTGAGAGAGTGTGACTTGCCCAAAGTCACCCAGTAGGTTTCCATGATAGAGTAGGGATTTGAGCTATACTTTCTCAGGATTCTAGTTTAGTATTCAAACTAGCTCTTTGGTAATGTTATAAGGTGCCTAAACTGGCTCTCTGGTAATGTTATAAGGTGCCTAAACAGGACAGCCTGATATGTACAATTAAGATGTGTTGCCTGTTCTCATCAGCAGTAAGTGAGAAATAAACACTTCCATTGAACTGGAATCCTATACAGATTCCATCTTCAGGGCTTATCCTCCTTTTAGATACTGTGACATTTAAAATCTTTCAGAGCCTTCAAGCTGAACAGCTGGGCAATTATTAATTATATTTCTTTTGTGTACGTTGAAGAAATGAGACTATAATCTCCCAGTGCTTACACATGCTCTGACGGTTTCTTCTCACTCTGCTCTTGAGGAGGTTTACAATGTAGCCTTTGAAACAATTTCAGTCAAGATGGGCAAATGAGCTTTATCAGTCAATGTCCAGACAAGAAATAGTAGATACATGTCCCAGGTCTTTCCCCTTAAGTTAGGAGCAAATGATGGGACTTTCTAAAAATTGGAATCCCCAATATTTATTTGAGGTTATGGAAGGAATAGTCACTATTAGTTTGTCGTCTCACTCGTTCAGTCGTTTTTGACTCTTCGTGACCTCATGGACCAGTCCACGCCAGAGCTCCCTGTCGGCCGTCACCACCCCAAGTTCCTTCAAGGTCGAGCCAGTCACTTCAAGGATACCGTCCATCCATCTTGCCCTTGGTCGTCCTCTCTTCCTTTTTCCACTATTAGTTAGGGATGCTATTTCTTATATTTTTATCCCACCATTCCTCTAAGGAGCTGAAGCAGTGTACGTTCACACATGAAACCTGTGAAATTCAGTGGGCTCCTTGGTATATTCTGGGATTTGGTTCCAGGATCCTCGTGGATACCAAAATCCATGGATGCTCAAGTCCTATTATATACAATAGCCTAGTAAAATAGTGTATCTTGTCAGAAATACTAAAAATTTACTAGGTATTTTAAATTACAAAAATGTGAGTTACTCAAAGGGTTAAATGGATGCAATGACTCAGCAAAAGCTGCAATTCAATATAAGCAGGTGTGCCTGTAGCTTAGTAGTCCTCAGTTTGAGGTAAGCCTCAGTGTGTGAGAAGGTCTCAGTGTGAGAAGCTTTGGTGAGAGAAGCCCCAGATTGAAGGCCTCAGGTGAGAAGCTCCTGTGTAAGTTCGGTGTGAGGGAAGGCTCTGTGAGAGCGAAGCTGTTTATCTGCATGTGAAAGAAGCCCAGCGTGGAAGCAAAGAAGGAAGTATAACGAACTTTATTTGTGTTATGGAAACCTTGTTTTTATAAATAGTGCAACCATATTATTTTGCTACAAAGAAAAGCCTCCTAAGGAAGAGATAACATTGGTCTGTGTGTTTTTGTTCTTTTTATCACTTTTGGCTACTAGTGCTGGATCATGCTGCTGCTAATAAGTTACTCTGCTATACGTTTTGGTGATGGTCTTTTGTTAATAAGCCCACTCGCCCAACATATCTTACATAAAATAAAATTTAAAAAATCAAGGTTTGCCTTTTAGGTTTTTATAAATATTTTCAAGCCATAGATGATTGAAACTATGGATGCTGAATCTGTGGGTACAAAGGGTTGACTACACTTAAGGGAGACAGAGAGGATTTCCCTAAGATCAACAGATCGGTTTCATTGTTCAGTGGGGATTTGTACCTCTGGATATCTCAATCTGCAGTCTAGCACTCCAACCACACCATCTGGAGGCAGCTGAATATCTCCAAAACCTGTTTCATCTTGGAATTTGTTTAAACTAGGGATGAACAACCTTCACTACATGTGGTTCAACTGCAGTTCTCATGATCCCTCATCATTGGCTATGCTGGCTAGGGCTTGTTGTATTCCAACAATATCCAGAGAGCCACAAATCATGAACACCTAGTCTGAATTATGGCTAATCCAGATTTGTCTGTTTCTTTAATTACTTTCTACGTGAAAAAGTCTCATTTTCTCTTCCCCTCCACAAAGGATGCTTGCTGATCTAGTCATCCATCCTCTTTCCCTTCTGGTGGTGCTTTTCATTTCCTTGCTAACAGTGCTAGGGAAAAGGAAAGACTTCAGTGACATCCTTTATTGTAGAGAAGGAATAATCTTTTTTTATTTCATGGAAGGGGGGAGGTGTTAAGCCAATTGAAAAGAGATATCAAGCCAAGTTATTCTGAAGATTTTTACTGGAGGCTGGAGCTGTTTCAGACGCTATTTTTATACATAGACATTAAGTTCTTATGGGAAACGAAAATTTAAAGGACAGTTATAATTAGGTTACATACTGAGAAACTTATTACACTTTTTTTTGGCTAAACTGTATCCCATGAGAACAGAACCTAAGTGATTTTTGTATCCTGATTTCCATCATCTTAGTCTTCACTTTTCCATACTGAAGTCTTTTTGGCACATTAGCTAAAATGGGATAAAGAGAGAGCTGGCACTGCTAAAGATTTCAGTTGCAGCCTTTTGAAATAAATGGTGGGAGGGCTTTAAGTGCTTGTACATTTAACCGCCTGCTAAGAACATAGAGCAGTGGTTCTCAACCTGGGGTTCCCAGATGTTTTTAGCCTACAACTCCCAGAAATCCCAGCCAGTTTAACAGCTGTTAGGATTCCTGTGAGTTGAAGTCCAATAACATCTGGGAATCCCAGGTTGAGAACCACTGACATAGAGAGTGCTTGGTGCATAGGTGAGATTATGGTCCCTCGGTCTCAAAAAATGGGAATTACTTTTTCTTTCCAGATGTTAGTGGACTGCAACTCCCAAGATTCCTCATCAACTGCTATGATACCTAGAGTTGCTGGGTGTAAGTTCAACAACATTTAGGCCACGTTTGTTCTATCTGTTCCTCCCTTCTCCATCATAGCAACTACAATTCCCATAATGTTCAGACAGTATGGGCGGATCTACACAAGGGCTATAGCCCAGCTCCTGTGTGCACTTTCCTGCCCCAGATTGACTCTGAAAATGCCACACTCCCCTATTTCAACCTGAACTCAAATTGATCTTGAAAGCTACAAAATTCCCCTACCCTAAAATCACAAATTTTCTACCATTGTCATGTTTTCATTGTATTGGATTATTTTAGTTCATACAATTGCAGCAGTTGTGTTTTGTTTTCTTCCCAGCATGGATTCAGATACTTGCATATCCATATACAGTACTCTTATGTACTAAAAAGCTTTGTTTTCCTGTTGTTCTTATCATCCATCTATGCTCCCCATCCCACAAACATTATGTTGTCATTTAAAAAATCTTCAGTTCTGTATGTGAGTATCCGAAAGTTGCTTGCTATGTGTGTGTTACATTTTATTAAACATAATGGGACTTAAATCCTGGGTTCTAGTAAAGTCATCTTGAATCAGTATGTGTAGGCTGATATCAATGTACAGTATTTGAAAACCAGAAAGTTTAAGATCTTTGGAGTGTTGTGTGGTTTCTGGGCTGTATGACCAAACACGGCTATACAGCTGGGAAACTACATAACACTCCAGTGATTTTGGCCATGAAAGTCTTCTACGATACATTGAGATTTCTATTTTCTGGAAGTGTATGTGTAATATTTTATCAAACTCAATTGGAATTTAATCCTGTGTAAAGATGCCTTAAAAAGTGTATGTATTCTGATATCCACATATTTGTTGACCCAAAGTTTTGAGACTTTCTTCTTGTTGCAAGTGGGAAAGTTACTTTATTTAACTCAATGGGAATTTAATCTCGGGTTCTAGTAAAGATGTCTTATGTCCACATACCTATTTGTATATCCAAAGGTTTGTGGTTCTGGTGTGTGTATATATGTATTATGTATGTTGCATTTTATTAAATTTAATCATAATTTAAATCCATATTTTAGTAAAGACTCTTTGGATCAGGTTGCACTTCTAAATCCATTTATTTGGAAGGAAGTGAAGTTCATTGACACAGGCACTGATGTCCAGCTAAAGGCCAAAGGGAAAACATGAATGGCCAATGCTTCTGCTCTACCACTCATTAACAGTGGAATGTATATGTTCCTACAAAGAGGAAATAATAGGGTAATGGGAAGCAAACCAGAAAGGACTCAACGTGTTGTAGCCAAATAAACCAAAGAACCGGAAAGTTAATTCTGGATACAGCAAATAAAGCTCTAAACTAAGGATTATTATTATTTCATATGCTCTGGAGTGGAAATATTGCCACTGGAAGTGGAGTTGAGCAATGCTGTGATTAAGCTCCTTGAGGTTAATTAAACACACATGACAAATTAGTGAATTCGTTCTCCCTTTTCATACCAATAAGGAGATCGACCTTGGTATTGTAGCTTCTCGGTTTCCAGTGTAAAGAAGGTTAGCTCTGAATCTACAAGAGGAATTTGCGATCACTTCTCCTATCCATAGCAGCCTTTGTGAGAGGGATAATGAAGAGAGTGAAGTTAATTCTGCCTGGCTTGATAGTCTTACATTGCTTAACCTAAGGAGCATATAATGCAAATATACACATTAGAGACTAATCTCAGGGCTAAGGTTGCCAGATCAAATTTCAGTACTGAAGGATGATTTGGAGTTCTGAACAAAGGGACAGATATTGCCCTCTATGGAACTATCAATTCATGGAATACTCCTGAAGATGTGGAGGAGGAAAGCAATCGCTACCACCAAGACATGCTTTACAAATGGAAGTCCTAGATTAAATCCCTCTCAGTTTCTTCTAAAGGACTGGGTGGCAAACGATGAGAAAGACTTGCACTTGAAATTCTGGAGACCTGCTGATTCGAAACCTGGCAGACTGGGGCTGAAGGCAAATTGAATCCAACAAGATCCAGAGAGACATAGGTTCTCCAGTCCTGAAACTCTTATTACAGAGTGTGGATCTTTTCCAACAGGATGAGGTTTATTTCTAAATTTTCACATCAATTTTCTTTCAAACAGTTTTCCCTTATTCAATATTCTTCTGATGGCTTGGGCTATATCTCCCATCTATTCTCAGCAACATGGACAATGGTAAGAAATTATGGGAAGTGGAGAATAATCTTTTGGATACAGAGAGCAACCCTCCCAAAACTTAAACGTCTTCCCCCTTTGCTTGCCCCAAATGTCTTTATTCTATGAACCTAATTACTTTTTCAAGGCAATTAAGTCTTTGTTTCAGAGTTCTAGCATGTTTGCTTCCTTTTCAATTACAGCGAGGGCTGCAGATCTAATCAATTGATGATTGATTTGAAGCTTCGGCAGCTGAGCTTTGCCTTTGGTTCAATGCCTCTAGCACCAGCAGAAGGTTACCGGCAATCGTTATGATGATCTAAATGTCTGCCAGCCTGAATCTGAGAACCAGAAGATCAGGCTGGTGTGTGTGGGGTAGGGGTGGAGTTCATCTGAGCCGGCTGACCCCTTCCCAAAACACCCATGGAAAAAAATATCATCACACAAAACGGTTCCATAAAATGTGCATGTGCAAGCGTATATGCATAGTTGCAATGATCAGAAATGATCGCTATAATATACATACGGTATCATACATCTTACCCCAGTGAGAAGACTGTCACCAAGAAGCCCTTATGCCTGCTTAGTCTGCTGTTCAAGTTCTCCCTGTTGATGGGTAACTTTAAAACTTCTGTTCTCTCTTCTTGAGTCATTAAATCACACTTGAGATGGATAGCCCTTCAAACTGAGGACTGCGCTTTCTAGATCAGCATCAGTTGTCTAGGGCCATCAGATGGGCACTACTCACCCTACAAAATGTGTTAAACAGGAGACTAATATTTTCACAGCAAATCTCACTGTCTGAATGATGCCCCCCAGGGCCATCCTACTAGGCTCTCCTCTGTCTGCTATAATTGAAACTGAGTGTACAATCAGCCCTCTATATCCACAGATTCTGTATCCATGTAGTTAGACATCCACAATGGGAAAGTATTGTCCCCTCCTCAAAAAAGAACAATTAATCAAACCTTGACTTTGCCATTTTATATACAGGACACCATTTCACAACACCATTGTATATAATGAGGCTTGGGCATCCACGGCTTTTGGTATTCCAGAACCAATCCCAAATGGATGCCAAGGGCCCACTGCAATAATACCAAGTACCCATGATCAACCCTGTCATACTTGACTTTTATAGTGCCTTTATCCCACTTTAACTGCCATGGTAACATCCTGTGGAATTATAGAATTTGTGGTGTTATTAGGCCCAATTTTATGACTGAGAATTCTAACTGTCCCTCCCAAATTGCAAATACCAGGATTCCATATGGTTGCCATGGCAGTTAAATTGCAACAATAGCATGATAACAGTGTAGTGTGACAAAAACCCTGTATTTGTGCTGCATATTCTGTTTTGTGTTCCCTAAACAGTTCTGTTCTCTAAACAGAGGAAGCACCCAGTGGCGCAGTGGGCTAAACCACTGAGCTGCTGAACTTGCTGACCAAAAGGTCGGTGGTTCAAATCCAGGGAACGGGGTGAATTCCCGTTGTTAGCCTTAGCTTCTGCCAACCTAGCAATTTGAAAACATGCAAATGTGAGTAGATCAATAGATACCGCTCTGGTGGAAGGTAGCAATGTTCCATGCAGTCATGCCGGCCACATAACCTTGGAGGTGTCTATGGACAACGCTGGCTCTTCAGCTTAGAAATGGAGATGAGCACCAACCTCCAGAGTTGGACATGACTAGACTTAATATGAGGGGGAAACCTTTAGCTTAAACAGATCTGGTGGTGGACCCTATGCCACTGCTGAACTAAGGTTCAACAGCTGATCCAGTCTGCAATCTGGACATAAAATAAAGAGAAGCACTGTCTAGTCATCTGCCCCAGAAAGCAAAAAAGCATTGGGTCCGGCCAAATTATTCACCTATTAATAATTCATAAATATGATGTTAAAATCTCATAACAGATGTAGTTATGCAAGAGCTTTGATCCCACCATTCTTTGTGTCCAATGGCTTTGACCCTCATTACTGGAGAAGCCTTTTTCTTTAAAAAGAAGAAAAGAAACTGGAAGTGGATTTCCACAAATTTCAGGTTTGACTAGAAAGGCAAGGGATATCCCTTTGTGGTTCCAAGGACAAACCTGACCTAAGGCCATGTAGATCTACCTACATCTTCCTCTCTGTCCATGTTCTCCATTTGAAAGGCTGTTCAATTTAAGTCTAGATTGTGAACAGCAGGGATTTAGCATGCTTCAGGACTCATTGACTCGAAAGCGCCTTGCTCTTCCATCTTCATCTTTGTGATCTGACAATCCCAGTGGATAAAAGAGGATTCCCTGTAGAGGGTCCATTTCCCTCTCAGGTCAGGACTCAGCTGGCATTTAATGATTTTGGCCCCCTCCCCTACAAAGGGCTGCTGATGGGGCATGGGTCCCTTCTGTATTATGCTTCTCCAATCCAAAAACGCAGAATGCCTTCAGACAGAGAGGAAGCTTCTTAATGTCCACTTAGTTGCTCTAGCTATGTATAAAAGTGCTGGCTGCTGCTTACATTGCTAATGTACTTGGCAGGAGCCCCTGCAGTCAATGTATCTCCATTTGCAAATGGTTTGTTCTATACACTCAGTCAGCCCCGCACATCTATGGATTCTACATCCACAAATCCATAACCCAAATACACACACACACACACACACACACACACACACACACATATACACACACGTTATGAATGAACATATAACAGCAGAAGTTGCTACAGATCATAGCCTGAACTATCTTCTACACAAAACTACCATTCAACATAGTCGCCATCAATTTGTAGACATTTGCGCATTGTTTAACCCAGGCATCAAAATCATTTTGGAAAAATTCAGGGTTTTGCTTCATGACCCATGATTTTGAAGCTGTTTTAACTTCATTCAAGTCATTGTAACTGAAACCATGTAGGTTGTCTTTTTGGACTTCTGAAAGACAACTTACATGGTTTCAGATTCAATGGCTTTTTCCAAAACATGCTATATGTTCATTCATAATGTTTTTATGACACAGGAGGCAAACCTTATTGACCCACCCTCGTATATATTAACAATGCAAATGTTGCTTTTACCATTTTTTATAAGGAGTACCATTTTACTATGCTATTGTATATTATGGTACTCGAGCATTTATGGATGTTGGTATCCACAAAGGGTCCTTGAATCAAATCCTAGCAGATACTGAGGCCCCATTGTAATAAAACAATTTACAGGATCATGTGTAGCCCTTTAGTTAAGGATCTGATAGAATTAAGGCCTGGGCAGATTAATCAAAATCAGTAATTTAAATCACTAGGAAAAAATTATAGCTCAAAGAATTCATTTAAATCACCCCCTGTGTGTTCTGAGTCATGTATTTCTTGAAAGAAATGTGCTCAAATTGATTGTCACAACAATTAAAACATCTCTTTGCACTGTGATAGTACAAACAAGGATAATCTAAAATCTCTAGTTGTCCAACCCAGTGGCTTTTTGTATTGCAGAATTTCATATGTTTAAGGGAGGAAAGGTGAAATTGGACAATGTGGCAGCAGCTGATCAATTTATTCTAACCTAGCTCTGTGTGGGTCACTTATAGCAGGGAATGGGAAGGAGAAAGGGGTCCAGTCACTTGAAAGGAATGGGATGCCATTCCTTCCATGCAACATCTAGTGCGGACAGAGCATGAACATGGCACCGTCTAGTTCAGGAGTCCTCAATTTTTTTAAGCAGAGGGCTGGTTCACGGTCCCTCAGACTTGGAGGCGGGGGGAGGAAGTGGACTAAAATTTGTACAAAATGTGAATGAATTCTCATGCACACTGCACATATCTTACTTGTACTGCAAAAAAAAAAAAAACCCACCCCATCCCATAATGAAATAATACAATATTTAAAATATTTGAAATAATACAATATTTAAAATGAAGAACAATTTTAATCAACATAAACTTACCACTATCTCAGTGGGAGGTTTGGGCTTGCTTTTGGATGTCATAGTGAAGTTAATTAGGATTGTTGTTGTGTGTCTTCAAGTCTAAAGTTTAGAGTGCGGTGGGGAGGGTAAATGATCTTAGAGGGCTGCATCCAGTCTGAGAGCCTTATTTGGGAGAGGGGGGGGGGCGCTGCTGTAGTTGATGTTGGGCTGTAACTCCCTGCATCACCATTTGCTATGTTAGCAAGAGCTGATGGAAGCCCAAGTCCTAAAGAGCTACACCCCCAGATCCCCCATTCTGAATACGATTCTCAGGTGCCTTCCAAATGTTTGGAACCATAATTCCCATCAGCACCAGACAACATGGCCAATGTTGATGACTATTTATTGTACTTTTTAATTCAAAGTACAGTTGAATGGGAATTTCTAGGCTCTGGTAAAGGAATAGGTGGGCTTCAGACATCAGGCAGTTGCCCACTTCTGGACTGGAATGATACTGCAAAGGGACGGAGGAGGCATTCTGTGTGTCCCTTCCAGATTCATGCTTTCTCATTCAACTTCTAATGGCAGAAAAGAACATAAAGAAACCACCCAAAAGGCTTCATGGTTTGCTTGTTTGTTTTTCTCCCTTTTTTGCTGTTAGAGAATACAGGTGCTTCCAGAAGACAATTTGTGAGACTAAGTGTAATAATAATAATAATAATAACTTTATTTTTATACCCCGCCTCTATCTCCCCGGAGGGGACTCAGGGCGGCTTACATGGGGCCAAGCCCGAATAAAAACAGTAGCAGTATAAAACACAGCAATAGACAACAACTTGCACAATAAAAAAAAAATTAAACATTAGCCAATAAAAACAAGAACTAATAAAAACATGGATTAAAACTGAGAGATTGTAAAAGTAGACTGGGTAAGGTGCACCATATAAATATTGTAAACACAAGGTGACTGATAAAGTGCTGCAAATTCTGGAAGTGCAAATTGGGATGGGAATAGACCCTGTGTAGAAGGAGAGGGAAGAGTCTTCCTTCAGATTTCTGTGTTATGAAGTTTGACAACTACTGCTACTGTCACCTACAAGTCTCTGGAAATATGGTGGCTTTTTTGGCTGGGGGATTCTGGGTGTTGTAGTACAATAGGATAGAATGCAGTGAAGCTAAAGATCCCCCCATGGCAGTTAGTTTAGCGGTCTTAGGGTTTTATTGAAAGTCTGTTCTTTTACAAATGCAGTTTGAGCATCCCTTACCTGGAGTATCTTGAAGATGGGACCTAAATTCCAAAATACAAAGTACCATACTACAAAATCCAAAATTGTCCACATATGTGGCTAGGATAGTATCACCTTTGCTTTCTGATTGGTCAAAGTACACAAAAATGTGCTCCACGCACAAAATTGTTGGATATAAAATTGCTTTTAGGTTGGTTGTATAAGGCATAGGAAACATACACAAATTTCATGTTTAGATTTAGGTCCCATCTCCAAGATACTTCAGTATGTATGTACAGTAGAGTCTCACTTATCCAACATAAACGGGCTGGCAGCACATTGGATAAGCTAATATGTTGGATATTAAGGAGGGATGAAGGAAAAACCTATTAAACATCAAATTAGTTTATGATTTTACAAATTATGCACCAAAACATCATGTTATACAACAAATTTGACAGAAATACACAGTAATGCTATGTAGTAATTACTGTATTTACGAATTTAGCACCAAAATATCATGATATATTGAAAACATTGACTACAAAAATGTGTTGGATAATCCCGAATGTTGGATAAGTGAGTGTTGGATAAGTCAGACTCTACTGTATATGCAAGTATTCCAAAATTCGAACAATTCCAAGATCCAAAACACTCCTGGTCTCAAGCATTCCAGATAAGGGATACTGAATTTGTAAGTGCAGTCTTGACACACAGACAAATGCTCCTTTTCAAAATTACCTCTTTCATCTTATCTCCAGCATTTCCCTGTTTTTATAACTGAAAAGAAGTTAATAGCCAAGATGTCTTAACATTCTGGCATTCATAAAGACAATGCAGCAATCTGCTCTTTCTAGGTTTCTGTAGTGTCAGCATGCCTTTTATCACAGGCAAACATCAAACTCCAAATTCAGAGCTGGCAGATATGTTTGTCCTTCTGTTCGCATCAGAAGTGCTGCTGCTGCTGCTTCTCTTCATCCTTCTTCTGGAGCTGTTGGAGCACTCTGCATAATATATCTCAATTTTGCATCCCCCACCTACATGCTGGATGAGAACGATTTGCTCTCACTGCAGCAAAGAGATGGATAATGTCTTGAGACTGAGCCAGTTTTCAGCTTAATGTGGTTCTTATCCACTCTGGATGAATACTGCAAGGCGGTTGCTGGGTGCATGGAGAAGCCGAGATAGCTCTCTTCCTTACAACTCAACTTTGCCTCACCTTTACATTGTACATGTTCAGCACATATAGAAGTACCCACTACCCATTTCTGAGATGGGTACACTCTCCACATTTGATGCAGACATCTGCTCCCATGACATCTCCACATGTTCCCAGCCTGAAAATGGTATATGATAGAAGGAAGGAAGGAAGGAAGGAAGGAAGGAAGGAAGGAAGGAAGGAAGGAAGGAAGGAAGGAAGGAAGGAAGGAAGGAAGGAAGGAAGGAAGGAAGGAAGGCAGGCAGGCAGGCAGGCAGGCAGGCTGGCAGGCTGGCTGGCTGGCTGGCTGGCTGGCTACATTGCCCATTGGCTAAAATCAGAAATTATCACACGTTTCAGAACTTCATTAGGCTAGCCAAAAAACCCCTATTAAGTCATGTGTGAAGTTTTGAAATCTCCAGATATCTCACTACCCAGTGCTTTTTGTAACACAGTACGATCCCATATCTGTGTGGGATATATTTTGGAACTTACAGCAGAAATCTGAACTGTGGATAAAAGCAAACCCTGTCGTGGAAAAATACCATATGACTGTGCTGGAGAAACTACAAAATGCTAGAGAGAACATAATTTTTTGCACATGGTAAATGAAACCATAGGTATTAGTCCCATGGACACAGGGGTCATGCTGAATCTTGCCTGAGAAAGAGATCTGAAAATCTTGAAAGTTTGCACCTATTTTTGTGCCTTTTTGGTTGGAATAATAAAGCCCATACCTAATGATGGTTTTTGAATTTGTTTGAAGATCCTAGTGCAACATTATTGAAGGAGGAGGGAATCTGATGTTGTTGGGCTCCATTTCCCATTAATTTATCTGATGGGTTCATGGATTGTGTAGTTTACAACAGCTGGGGGTCATATGTTCTGCACCCTTGTATAGGACTAAGAACGACTATTTTCATTCTTTTTTTTTTTTTGTAAAAACAAAACAAAGTAAGTCAGTCATAGCAGTTTTAATTCTTCTAAGCCTAGATCCTAGACTGGAAGGACACGGGGCAATGCTGATTAGAGGGGTTGAGCCCCATATCTTCCAACCTTTCATAGATAAAACATGGCATACATGTGGCCAAGCAATACCAACATTTTATAAGTTATCAACAAGAACTAATACACAAGCTAGGAGATGCTGTTGTAGTTAGCTTTTGCCTGAATGCACTGGAAAGGACACAATTCCACGTCCTCCCATTCTCTCCTCTGTAGCTGGTTTCTGACAGTCTAATCAGCTGTGGGGGATACACTTCTGGGAGAGGACGACCTCAGGAAGTTACCGTGATCATATTTAAAAGTCTTGGGGGCTTCTGACTAGCATAATCGTTCAGTTTTGGATGATAAAGATGGGGTTATAATAGTGAAGTGTCCAGGGTCCCTCAAACAAAGGATGATGATCTCTGCTAAGGGTCCAGACTTAGATCTATATAAATGGTTCCCAAACTTATTTGGTCTACCGCCCCCTTTCCAGAAAAAATATTACTCAGTGCCCTGGAAATTATTATTTTTTAAAGTTTCATAGCAATTAAACAGAAAGATATATGTACCTGTGGCCATCACCGCCCCCCTGGATTGCTGCAGCACCCACCAGGGGGCGGTAGCACCCACTTTGGGAATCACTGATCTATATTGTGAATCCTTGTCTTTATAGCTGACGGTGTCTTAGCCCAAGTGGACATTTGATTGAACAAATATCGACTGGCACTTATCACATTGGGAGCAGAAACCATCTGTTGATTCACATGTGCACACAGTGGGTCCCGATTGTGCCCAGAAAATTCCTCAGTGAGGTCATCAGGAAGGTGAAGACCCCTGTAGCTTGCTTTGGCAGAAATCATATAACTGATACATATATTTGATATATATTTGATACATATAGGAATAGGTCAGGGAGCAAGGGATATAAAGCGGACAGAAAGTCTGCTCCTTATATATGCTTATACATACCACCATATATTTGTAGACTAAAAATAAAAAGATAGAAAATAAAAATGAACTTTTAAGGGAGGGTTGTGTTTGCTGGTCTGTTTGCCACTCTTGCTTTTGGCCAGACTACTGGAGTACCTGCTTCTTAGGAGAAGATAATATATATTGGTGCAGAAGAGGCATACAGTCATTAACATCTAAGAAACTTTGTTTAACTGTTAATCAGTTTCAAAATCTCATGTACAGCATAGATTAATTTTGCCTTATCTTACCATCTGCTCTATGCATTGAGCTGAATTCTCTTTTACTACCCGAAACAAATTGAGAAAGATCTTAGCATCCAATAAAATATAATAGAGTATGGGAACTTATAAATCATCTCTTCGTACTCAAGGAATTTCACACCATTTGCAGGAATGGAGATTTCTAGGATGGAGGCCCTGCAGGCAAATGCTGCCTGGCAGAAGTCGCTCTATTCGTCTGTGTCAGTTCTCGGCTGCCAATTCTTTTATTAACCCTGGAGTTGTCAGGGGACTAGTTTTAAATTGGCCCATAATTCAGGGCAAGTCAAAGCTGATGGTGGCTGATCTGTCTGTTTGAATCCCAGGCTGCTTCAAAAGTAAAAAATGGGTAGGCGGGTGGTAGGGAGTTGATGTTTTTATGCACACCTTCTAACACAGATGAAAAGTGGGTCACACCGAGCCAAGCAACATCAGAGTGTGGTCAAAGCGGCAGAAGTCATTAATGAGGAAGAACGCATAAGAGGATGCTACATTTTGCTTTTGCTGAGCCTGCTGGGAAGGGTAAGATTTTTCGCCTCCGGTAATCTCCCTCCTACTGAGTTAATTAATGGCGAACTACTTTTGCACTTTGAACTAGAGGCTTATCCAGACAGGAAAAGGTCTGTAGAAATATCAAGACTTCCCAGCTCCAGAATCTTTCCTGGAATTGATGTCAGGCTGACTGGACAGTAATTGTTTGGGTCCACATTTTCCCATTCTTTAAGATAAGGACCAGTGCAGTCATGTAGCCGGGAAGGGGGGGGGGGTTGAGGGGCTTCAGCCTCCCCCCCCCCCGAAATTCTCAGGGTGGTCCGTGAGAAGGCCTTACATTTATTATTTAAACTGTTATGTTTATTCATATCATGATCTGATCACCATGTTCAATATATCCCATATGCATGGGTGTATTGGGATAACGATACAAAAGGTTTGCTAGGGCAGATTCTCTCTCACTCAGGCTCAGCCCCCCCGAGCCAAAATCCCAGTCCCCCCACCCAGCCCCAAATCAAAATCCTGGCTACTGGCCTGGGGTCCACCTTTGCCCTTTTCCGGTCTGCTGGGACTTCTCCTGTTCTCCAAGAATTCTCAAAGATTATTCTCACTGGTTCTGAAATGACTTCTGCTAGTTCCTTTAATACTCTCGGATGTAGTTCATCTGTCCCTAGAGACTTACCACGTTATTACATCAGGGCTTTAAAGCCGCCTGCAGAATTCTAGGAAATATAGTTTAGGGTGGGGCCAGGCCCATAGGCAGGATTTTGATTCGGGGGGGGGGGGGGCTGAGACTGGGCGGGAGAGAATCTACCCTAGCAAACCTTTTGCACCGTTATCCCAATACCTCCATGCATATAGGATATATTGAGCATGGTGATTAGATCATGATATGAATAAACATAACACTTTAAATAATAAATGTAAGGCCTTCTCGCGGACCACTCTGAGAATTTCAGGGGCGGTGGTGGCTGAAGCCCCTCAAGCCCCTTCCTGGCTACATGCCTGGGCGGGGCCTTTTGAATTCTCAGCTACAGAAGTCCTCACCTTCCCAAACTACATTTCCTAGAATTCTGCAGGCAACAGAAATGTGGGGCTGCCTGCTTTAAAGCCCTGGTGTGACAATGCAGTGAGAAATTACTCATAGTTAAGAATATGAGTGAGACAACAGAAAGTGAGAGAAATCTACTCCTTCAAAAGGAAATTCATTCCTGAAAACATTATCACAGGGAAAAGTTGTCTCCACCGAAACTTTATCACCAATCCTTGTTTCCACAACAAACCAAATTTTTCAAAATCCAATTATCACAGGGATAGGAAGTGAGGTGAAATCTTTTGAACGGGGCACAGACAGCAAAACAAACACCACAGGGGTGTTCACCTTTCCTTAGGCTATCCAAAGCTACAATAGTTACTCCAGCTTTACACTTTAAAAAGTCCCTGTTCCGACTTGCATACAAATTCAACTTTAGAACAAACTTACAGAACCTGTCTTGTTCATAACTTGGGGACTGCCTGTACTGCTTCAGCCTTCCTAGCTTCTGTGATCCTCCTTATTTATATATTTTACTGTGTTGACCACAATCTGATGTTGACACAATACTCCTCCTCCCACATTACCTTCACCAATATTGAGTGCCCCCCCTGCCATTGCTCATGATAGATGCTAGTTGCTTGGCTTGGAAGTAATAAGTTACTTGGTAATAAGTTGACTTGGATCTATGGTGAAGTCATGAGTGAGAGACCTCCAAACCACCCTGTTCTCAACTTCCCTGGTCAGGTCTTGAAGACTCAGGGTGATGGCTTTCTTGTATGCATCTTTTCATCTGGAATGTGGCCTTCCCCTTTTTCTCTTGTCTTCTGCTTTACCAAGCATTGTTGTCTTTTCTAATGAATAATGTTTTCCCATGATAGACCAAAGAAAAGAAGACTTACTTTAGTCATCTTGGCTTCCAGGGAGAGATCAGGACTGATTTGTTCCAGGAGCCATTAAATTGTCTTTTTGCCAGTTCACAGTATTCACAGAACTCTTTTCCAGCACCACATCTGGAATGAGTTAATTTTTTCTTCCTGTTAATATAGCTACTCAGAACTACATCAAAATATCTGTAAGGGTCATGCCCTATGGAGGGCAACTTAGGGCCCTTCCAGAAAGGCCCTATATCCCAGGATCTGATCGCAGGTTTTCTGCTTTAAACTGGATTATACGAGTCTACAGTGCCAAATAAACCTGAGATCAGATCCTGAGATATAGGGCCTGTTGGGAAGGCCCTTAGGGTGCTGGGTAGGTTTAGTCCACAGAAGAGAAGGGAAAGAGCATACATGATAGCCATATCTAAATATCTGAAAGATGGTCATATGGAGTAGGCTTGTTTTCTGCTGCTCTGGGACCAAGAGCAACTCTAGGAAAAAAAGGATTCCACCGAAACATTAGGAAAAACTTCCTGATGGTTAGTGCTGTTCAAATATGGGATATGCTGTCTTAGAGTGTAATGGAGTCTTTTTCTCTGGAGGTGTTTAAACAGAGATTGGACAGCCATCTGCTGGGAGTGCTTTGATTACATATTCTTCCATGGCAGAAGGTTGAACCGAATGGCCCTTGTGATGTTTTCCAACTCTATGATTCTATGATTCTTTTAAAAAAAGAAAAAATGGGCAGAAGGAATCACATTTACTAGTATAACAAGCAATAGGTTTTAGTTATTTTCAAATATTACTTTTTAAGGGCATTAAGATGGGAATTTTTCATGTTCTATGTCATTTTATTTATTTTGTTTATTTATTTACAGCATTTATATTCCGCCCTTCTCACCCCGAAGGGGACTCAGGGCGGATCACATTACACATATTAGGCAAACATTCAATGCCTTTTAACATAGGACAAAGACAACAACATAGCTCCGAGCGGGCCTCGAACTTATGACCTCCTGGTCAGTGATTCATTACAGTTAATTGCACTGGCTTGCTCTCCCGTCTGCTCCACAGCCCCGGGCCATTTTCTTACTAGTTTTAAGTTTTCTTGTATCAATTAATAGTGGCAATATCCTACTTTTTGAACACTATAAGGAGGAATAGGGCAAATTGTTTCATAAAAAGTAACTGTCAAAAACTTTGCATATTTCTTACTCAGTTTGGAGAAATCCCCTAGACCACACAAAGAGGTCTCAGGGGTCTCTTTCATATTAATATATCACCTTGTGATTGGAAAGCAATATGAAGGCTGCAAAGTGGCAAGGCCTTGTATACATCTTTATTTTATTTTATTTATTTATATCCTGACTTCTTTCCAGTATGGGACCCTTGCCTAGAGAACAAGACAGTATTATTTGCTTGTTCCAGTTTAACCTGCAAGTCTAACCTCATCATAGGGATCCTGAACTGGGGAATAGACCTTCTTGGTCCAACAGTCCTAGTTTGGATCTGATCCTCAAAGCCTGCCAGTGCATATATTGTTCAGTCTGGGACCGTAACTCCCAGAATCTCCAACCAAAATGGCTACCGGGCAAGGATTCTGGGAATTGCAATTTAAGCAAGCAATGACCAGAACGCTCTTAGTGATTTATGGTGGCATGTACGTGAATTTGCATACACTTTCAATTATTTGTTGACTACACTAGTAAACAGGAATGTTGTGAGCATAGCTGCAGCCAGTGTCACATCAAATGCCACCAACTTTCTACACAGGCATTTCATGCATTATGCTATGAGTCACTGTAAGATGAGATACTGAATGGTGTTTATGTGCTTGTGTAAATCATCCCTGAATCATGCCTGAGAGATAAGGTAGCTGACTGCAGAGACATCTCTCCTTCCTACACACGAATGTACACATTTATGTCACGTACATGAGAAGCAAGACAGAATGAGATATTCTGATGCCTGACCAATGACTTCTCTGAGTTCATTCAAAACCAAACAATCTCCATATTTTTTCAGACTACAACAGAGTCTATGATTGGAGAGTCTGGGAATAGTAGTCTAAAACATCAGAGGGCACCCAACTGCTTAGTCCTGTTGTAGCCCTTTTACTTGCTTGGCAAGAGAGAGAATGCCAGGATTACATAGCTTTGAACCATGACATTTTAAAATGGTATCAAACTTCATTAATTCCACAATGTAAATGCATCCTGGGAGGGAGGGGAGTCTATTGTGTTTTGGTCTCCTCTACCATGTGTGAGACCAGGCCTGTAGCGAGGGGGGGGGGGTTAGGGGTTCAACCCCCCCGAATTTTTTCAGGTTATAAATAAAAACCTGGTTTACTCATGAATTTTAACTGGTTAACCAAATCCCCATGCTAAATCTATGAGACTCAAAACATTAAGAGTCCCTCCAGGCACTATCTCAAGCAGATATTGACAGGTTTGTAGCCGGGGTGGGGGTGCTAGGGGTTCAACCCCCCCCCCCCCGAAATTTTTTTCTGGCTATGGCTCTGTGTGAGACACTCAGTTGCAACATATGACTTCCATGTCAGTGTGGGCAAGGAATCAGTTCCACAAATAAATATATGCTTTTTTCCTTTTATTAAAGGGTAGTTGTAATGACTCATGGGCCTTGTAGTCCTGTTCCTAGTAATATTGTGGCAGACGAAGAGGAAAACATGGGATTTTCGCCGGTTCAGCCAGAGCCGGAGCCTCTCCACCTGGAGGATGTTTGCCCTCAAGAATTCAGCCAAACAGGCCTTGGGCAGAACTCCCCCCGTTTTCCCGGAGGGACAATTATACTAGAGATAGAGGAGTCAGAGAGGCTAATCGCCGGAGCCTGAGAATCGCTGCCAAACAACTAGCTGATTAGGTCTGCTTCCCTTGGGAAATTCTAAGGAGTCATGCATCTGGACAGAGTTGGGTTTCGCTTCTCGTTCTCTAGGGAAAGTGTTCTGTTGGCGGGAAAACGAGACCCAATATAGATGTTTGTCGCAAGGGGAACTTTGCGGAGTCAATTGATCAGCTTGAGGAGAGAGATCGTATGTGGACTTCGTAACCCCAGTTCCTTGCTTCCCGGATCAAGTTTCAAGCCTGCCTTGTTTCACGTTTTGCCACGGACCTTGTTTCATGCTTCATGTTTGCCTCGTTTCAAGTCTTTGATCTAGCCAAGAATCAAGTTTATTTTCCAGCCTTGTTGTCAAGCTACATTGGACTTTAAGGACTCTGTCATTTCCCCACACTATTGCTTGGCAAAGTGTGTGTTTCGGTCAAGTGGATTAAAACTTTGAACTCTAATATCTTATATTGGACAATACATTTCTGGACTATATTTGACCTCATCTGAAAGGTCTGCTTCTGAACTATATTCTTCACTTGTTTTTATTGACTTTATATATTTCTTTAATAAAGATATTAGATAGATTCTGGCCTCTGTGTAAGGTTATTGGTGCTCTGCAGCCTGGGTCCTGACAGTAGTCCATAATTGCACAAGTTTAAAGCTTTAGAACTTTCTAACCCTTCAAGAAATTGAATCAATTTCATGATTTCTGTGTAACTTATATCTTTTAAACTGTATACTGTATCTATTTCCTATATCAAAATGTAACCTAGAGACATCCATTCCTCTGTGACCCTGTGTAGATAATCTCATGGGAATGGACAGGGTAAACAAATCCCTCTAGCTATTTCCCAAACCAGATAATCATCAGGTCCATTGTGTGTATGCAGGTACTGGTGATCCAAGGTGAATTTTACCTGAGGCTGAGAGTCTGCCGCTCTCCACAGAAGAGGGGGCTTAGTGTATGTGCATTCATTAACTTTCTTTATAGACAGCCACGTCCTTGATTACCTAAGATCAACCTCTTTGTCTCTTGAATCTTGCACCTTTGTCTGCTGAACTCCATATCTTTGTCTTACAAGAAACCAGATGTTTAAGCTAATCAAAACCTCATCAGCATATCTGCACCATTGTTTCCTCATGGATTATGCCCTCCCAGAAGGCATCTCTGCAGCCAATTGGCTCCCTCCATAGACCAATCCCTGGCTGCCATTCTCCTTGCCAAGGGAATCCCTGCCTGGAGGCGGTGACATCAATAGAGCTCCCAGCCAATCGCAGCACAGATCCTGGCTGGACCTTTTCTTAGGCAATCAGGGGAGGGAGTGGAGGTTTGAATGGCTATCAGAAATGTTTAAGATTGCTTGCATTTCTCTGTCTGTTTATGCTTTTACATTTTGAAGCAAATTGCTCATACTTGCATTCTTTTTGGCCTTAAAGTAATAAACCTCTTTGGCTTGTTTTTAACCTGGCAAGTTTGTTTCTCTGACCTATCTGGTTTAGCTTACGTTTGCCGGGCACGGATCCTCTTAACAATGATCCTAGCTGAAATAACTACACAAGTATGTATTAGTTTGAAGTTTAAAGAAGGTATCCAAGTTGCTGAATCTATTTGCTGGATAAGGTCATTGCCATGAAGGCCCCTTTAAATTTAATTAATAGCTGGTGTTGATGTACTGCTCCTGCTGGCATGGAAAACCATTCATTGCAAGGGAATACAGGGGTGCTCCTCTAGTGTGTCACACTGCTGTTTTATTTCCCTAATTTTCCGTTCCTGGGATGTCAGTTCTTCGGAGCCCTCTTTCCAAATCTGGTTGGAAAACAGTATTGGTATTATATTTACCCAATTTTGTTTTAGTGCTTGTCTTCATCAACCCCAAACCCCATATTCACCATGAATGGACCATAGACAGTCTCCACGAACCACATCGGCTTCCAGTGAATATCATGTTGTTGATTTTTTGGGTATGCTGCAACTTTGCCCTGCTTTGGGCAAATCCAGGGGATCTTCCAGTGTTTGCTGAAAACTCTGGAGTATCTGGGCCTTCAGGGCAGCTTGGACAATGGGTTCAGGTCTAATTTGACTTGATCTGCTGTTCATATGGACACTCCTGCCATCACCTTTCTTCTCCATTGATCAGAACAGGGAAAAGGATGGATCATACACATGTTGTCACTGCCACCTTTCCTAGTTGGCCAGGTAGCTCAGTCTGAACTCCCAGAATGAGGTTTGAAATTGCTTTAACTGCTATGGCTTTTTATAGAAAATAGCATTCTTTGGAAGAGAAGTCTTGAGACCTTGTAAAATTACAACTCCCAGGATTCCATTGCATTGAGCCATGTCAATTAGTGGTGTCAAATTGCATTAATTCTACAGTGTTTATATACCTCTGGTTGGAGCCCCCAGATGGCGTAGTGGACTAAGTGACTTGAAGGTTGGGTTGCTGACCTGAAAGCTGCCAGGTTCAAATCCCACCTGGGGAGAGTGTGGATGAGCTCCCTCTATCAGCTCCAGCTCCATGCGGGGACATGAGAGAAGCCTCCCACAAGGATGGTAAAAACATCAAAACATCTAGGCGTCCCCTGGGCAACGTCCTTGCAGACGGCCAATTCTCTCACTCCAGAAGCAACTCCTGTTGCTCCTGACACGAAAAAAAAATACCTCTGGTTGTTGTGTGTGTCTCTCCTGATGTCAGAATGGGGCACCTGTATGGCCAGAAAGAAAGGGGGGAGGGAATCCCTCATATAAACATAGAGAACTCTGGTTCTCACATTCCCAAAAAAATTAATTTTCCTAAGCTCTGCTAAATCATCAGCAACAGATCTTTGTGTATGAAATGGGAATAGAGTGGGCTCAGAGATTTAAAAGTGGCAAATCCACTTTTTAAAAAAAATATTCATGCCATTTGACAGCCAATTGCAGCCCCCATTTAAATGTAATTATTTTATCCCCAGGGAAATAAATCTAGGCCAGTTTCCAAGGGAAAATGGATTGTTTATCTTTTTACAGGCAAACACCTCCTTCCCTATCATCTTGCATGGCTAAGGTGCAGCTAGTAAAAGCAAGTTTGTGAAACATGAGATGAGGAACATCATAACATGTTGTTATTAAATGAAGAAACCAAGGGGCTGGTACAAATAATACTGCAATTATGAAAACAGCCTATACAGGTCTATTGAGGAAGGACTGTTTGTTCATTTGCATATGTTAATTAAAAGAGAAATTTAAGTGCTGCAGTTCTTGTTCTCCCTTGTGTTTGGTAAGCTCATCTTAGTCTTAGATCTAATATATAGTTATGTATTAAGTAAACATGCATAGTGGAGGAATATGAAATCGGAAGGAGGAAGAGGCAGCCTTAGTGAGATTTGTAGTTTGGTGAAGAACCAGCACTGTTTGGCACAGAAACTATAACTCCCAAGATTCCATAGCACTAAACCATGGCAGTTAAAGTGGTAGCAAATTGCGTAGATGCACCGTTGCTTGACCAAGAGTAACACAAAAACATGGAAATGCTATTTTTGTGTACTGAAAGTATTGTTGTAGCCCCAAAAGGTATTTTTCTGTGCTCAGGGTGGAATTTTATCTATAGAAGATACTTACAGTTTGCAATTTCCTATTTGTCAGCTTGTAGAATCAGCTCAAAATAGTAGTAATTTGAGAGAAAGAGGAACAATTACCTCAAGCTATTTCTTCTCACGACTTGTATAAAATCTCTATCATGTCCTCAGTGGCTAAGTTATCAACCAGAACAAAAATATTTTAGTCTTTACTCACAGGAAGGTGGTCATTAAAATTGCCCTTGTTTGCACATTTCCATCATTGTTCTCTTCATCCTATATTAGTGGATTCTTCCAATCATACATTTTGAAATGTGAAAAATATATCTGTTGAATAAAAATCTATCAGTTCTCTTTAAAATGCAATGTGACATTCTTGTAGTAATAGCTGCAAATAGCAGAGCATGGCAACCAAATTATAGCTAATTTCAGAGCATTCATTTTTGTTCCTTGCTATCACTCCCAGTATTTAGAACAAGGAAAGGGGTCCAGAGCAAAACCTGATTTAAAATCGACTAGATGACTCCTTACTTCATCCAGCAACAAAATAAATGTGTTTTTATGGTAGTTATGGACAGCTATTTCTCTTGTATTTTCTTATTTTACTTGCATTCTGAGATCCAGAAGTCAAATTACTCTTTGGACTATGACTTCCCTTGATCTAAGACTCTATACTCCTATTGATGCAGCCTAGAATCGCAGTGGTTTTTTTTATCTGCCACATGTTCAACTTGTGGTCTACTGAGGCTGCTAGATCCTTTTCACGTGTACTGTTTTCAAGCAAGGTGTCACCCGTCCTATATCTGTGCGTTTCATTTTTATTGTCTAAGAAGAGTATTGTATATTTCTCCCTGTTGAAATTCATTTTGTTGGTCTTGGTCCAGCTCTTTAATCTGTTGAAGTCATTTTGGATTCTGATCTTGTCCTCTGGGGCATTAGCTGTCCCTCCCAATTCCCTGTCATCTACAAATCTGATAAGCATGCCTTCTATTCCATCACCCAAGTCATTGATAAAGATGTTGAATTCTCATTATTATCCAATTACCATATTGCTTTCAATTACATGGTTTTATCTGCATGTGTTACCAAGCATAAATTGTTGTTTTTGATACTGCTGATTTTTTTTAAAAAAAAATACTTGCCAATTTTGTCAATTTTTCTAGTATTGTGGACTGGCATGGGGGGGGGGGGTTGACATCTTTAGTTACCTCACTGGGTAATCCCAATCCTTGTGACACTAATGATCATGCCCTGCTCAGACAATGAGGAGGATGAGCAGGTGGAAATGCTAGCAGCCGAGCTTGCAATGAACAACTCCAAGCAGCCACTTACCTTGGAGGTTTTGCTAGTTCCAGTAGCTGAAATTGGAGCTAGAAACTCCCAGAAAGTTCAGGACAAAACACTACATTGATGGAGAGAAGTCAGTGAAGGGAGGGGCTCAGGAGGTGCTGTTGCCTTTCTGAGAAATGCTGCTTTATCAAGAAGCAACCAGGAGCTATACATCAAGTTGCACAACTCTTTGCTGCTGCAGACAATGGATCCATTTTGACCTGCCTACTCGTGCCTTTGTGGATCTGACCTCAGACTTAAGATCATGACTCTTCTGGTTCAACCCCAAATGGACTTATTGATTTGGTTTCTTTTGGTTAAGACCTCGGCTCAGCTCCTATGTCTCTTATCTTCTGAGAGTTTGTTTTGTTTGGACAAGTCTTTAGAGCCACTGATGTGATTAGGACAACTGATGATATATCTCCTGATGCAGGGTCTCAGCTTTAGGTTTTTGTTTTTCTTAAAGTAGTATTTAAGAAGCCCTTTAATATCGGAGGCTCTAAATTGTATTTATTTACAGTAGAGGCTTGCTTATCCAACATAAACAGGATGGAAGAATGTTGGATAAGCAAAAATATTGGATAATAGAGGGATTGAGGAAAAGCCTATTAAATGTCAAATTACGTTATGATTGTACAAATTAAGCACCAAAAACATCATGTTTTACAACAAACTGACAGAAAAAGCAGTTCAATACATGGTAACATTATGTAGTAATTACTGTATTTATGAATTAAGCACCAATGCATCGCAATGTATTGAAAACATTGACTACAAAAACATTGGCTACTAAAAACTGACTACAAATAAAGTTAGAATTGCATAAAATGAACTTACAATAACAACACTGTTGGAAGTTAAATCCGTAAAAAATTCAGTCCTTGCTGCCTAGAGAAACAGCTGTGGATCCAGGCGGGAAATAGACTGTGTTGGATAATCCGGAACATTGGATAAGTGAGACTCTACTGTAATTTGGATATGCATCTGTTCCTGTATCCAGGTGCTGACTACAAATATGAATTGTATGGAGGGAAGAATCACACAAATTATCAAACACAAGGTTTGCGGACCCAATTTGGCCCACCACATCACCACATAGATACTGACCACAGGAAAATAATAAGCATTTTTTAAAAACTGAATTTAAATACATGTGAATGGTTTGTGCTTACATTTTGTTTTGTGTTTGTTGTTATTTTCAGACAGTCATCAATGGATGAGGATAGTATGTGATATGTTAAGGTGTAGTTACATTATACAATCTTACAATTATAAATGGCCCTTTGAAGGTAGCTGTAAGGATGATGTGTTCCTTGGTGAAAATGAGTTTCACAGCGCTAGTCTAAGGAGTGCCTGGATGCCAGTGGCTCCATCCATTTCTGTTGTCTACTGAAAAAAGGAAAGAGATACTTCTTTAATGCCTCCCACAGTCAGGTTTGCTGTTGCCAGCCAGAACAACGCAGGAGTGTACAGATTTCAACTAAAGTAATGAGAACCTTGACAAGAAAAAGATTTCCCTGTCATAAAGCACAGTAATATACTCTTGACAGTTTGGCGACTTTACTGTTGTCAACGATCTGAAAAGTTGTGTGTAAACAACTGGTTATGATCTGATGTTATCTGGAATCAGGTCTTGAAAAGGTTACTTTTTTGAATGACAAGTCCTCGGGTGTATCTACATAGTAGACTCCTGGGAGTTGCAGTTTGGTGAGACAACAGTGCTCATTGGCAGAGAAGATTAAAGACCTTGCAAAACTACAACTCCCATTATTGCAAAGCACTGAGCCATGGCAGATAAAGTGAGGTCAAACTGTATTAATTTAACAGATTGAACCTCTAGATTTCCTCAACTGGCATGGGGAGTTATAATCTAAAAAGTAACTTTCTCCAGCTCTTTGTGCAAATTTGCAGTAGGCTCCAACTGAAAACGAATTCATGGTCAGGATGGCTGAGGATGTCTAGAAGCCATAGTCCAAAACTTTTCCTACTTTCTCTAGACTTAGGTTTTTGAGAAAACATGCCAAGGTTTTCTTTGTCAGTTTCCAAACAGGGAAACATTTCTCAACTCTATTTACATATATTTGATTGTGACAACAATGTGGCTATTCCTCCCAGAACCTGTTTAAAGGTCAAAGCCTCTCAAAACTGACATCTCACTAGTTTCAAATTTAAATGAAATTTTAAAAAATTCTTCTGAATGATATCTCAAGAACAGAACCTCTCGCCTAGATTTTGTTCAGTTGGCAACACTCTTTGTTATGTCTGGGACAAGTAGCAACAAATGTGTGGTCATGAGCATTCCTACATAGCACACGGGAATAAGTCAGGCTAACTTCTAAATTAAAAGAAATATTTACACTAAGCATCATAGTATATAGAAGAGGAAAAGGGGAAAACAACTGGCATAAAAAAAACAAAGAAATCAAGAAATGAAATAGCAGGTCTGCTGTTGCATGGAGGATGTACAAGCATGATTATAAATGTTTTTTATCAATGTATTAGATGTTCATACCATTCAGTAACTGATGTTTCCTAGGCGATGCAGAAAATTGAAAATATTGGAGAGAAAGTAGCAATAAAGCCATGAAAATAAACTAAATAAAGACAAGCAAAAAACCTCAGACGTATCATGCAATTTAATAAAAAGTAAAACCAGAAGAACCCATGAATGAAATGTTGAAGATATGAAACCACAAGCACAAAATACTTCCCTTGGGAAATAAAAGAGTTTTCAATAGACATTGAAAGTTCATCATACAGTTAGCAGAATAAAGTGTTCTTTTACAAACAGAGTATCACAACTGGTAAGATATCATCTCCTAGGGTGCATCTATACTGTGGAATCAATGCAGTTTAACACCACTTCAACTGCCATAGCTCAATGCTGTGGAATCTTTGGAATTGTAATTTGATAAGGCACCAGTACTCTTTGGCAGAGAAGGCTAAAGGCCTTGTAAAACTACAAATCCCATGGTTCAATAGTATTGAGCCATGTCAAACTGCATTAATTCCACATTGTAGATAACTCTTGCAGTCACATGCTCTGCTTTATTGGGCAGGGGCATCATAAGAGAGCTTTGTGTGGCAACCTTCAGATGTTGACAGCTAATATTGCAAAAAAAAAAAGGTGCTCTTTGGGGTGCTAAATCATTTTGTTTGGCTTGGGTTCAACCATCAAATTCTAAAACAAACACTTGGGATTGATATAGAAAAACACTCGCAGTCATTTTTTGTTGTTTTTTCAGAGATTATGAGAACATACTTACACCTTCTCCAGCGTCAGTAAAACGCTTTCTTCCAAGAAACATCTATTGAGGACAAACCTTTGACACCAGACTCTGAAGGACTGCAGTAAGTGTTTTAACACAACCAACTTATGAAAACATCACTTGGAATCTGAAGGCATTCCTCCCTCTGCCTCCTGCCTCCTTTACACATATGTCATTGACTTTTTTTATTTGTGAGTATGAAGTGGTATGAAAATTACCTTGAGCCTATAGCTGCTGAGCTGTGTGGTGGCATCAGCGAGGCTTGCTGGAAACAATGGAGACATCTAAGCTAACACTTCTTCTTATCCTGTTCCAGACAAATAAAGAGGCTGAAGGATGCTGGGCAAGATCCAATGGGAACCAGTAGAAGCTACCTGGTCGATGAAAAGAGATCTCCTGTGAGTGGGGGCATATCTACAGTAAGCATTTAGGTTGGTGTAGAATTGGATTAGCCTTGTGGTGGTTACCTAACACATGATCTGTGGTAATTCAGGGCAAGGCCACCTTAATGCACCCTTATCCTACGTTACCCAAAGTTGGGTGAAACCCAAATCCAGCCTCACCATCTTCACTCTGTCCTACGGCAGCTGAGAGAGTCCCTGTGTGGACACATTTTGGGCCCAATCAAGCATCAATCACAGCAGATCGAATCTGAAAAATGGGTCAGTGCAGAATAGATGGTGATTGGTCTGACCCAGTTTCTTCTGGATCTGAGACAGCTTCCAGGGGAAAACAGAGGTCAACAAAATTCTTTCCCCTCTCTTAGGACTGTGTTACATGAGGTAGGAAAACTGGTATTGCAACTGGACTGCTACCAAAAGTACATCCATGTAATTACTGCTACTGGTTTTCCATTCCCTTCCAGTTCTCATATCCCTATTGATGGGTAAAACCCATCAATAGTTCCCCATTCTGCTACATTCCTATCACCTACCATGGTGTGATGGGTCTCTTCCATTATCTATGTAGCCATGGGGAGCAGGATTCTCCTCCTTCCCCCTGATAGTCTCAGTTTTCTTATCTGTCTGTCTATCCCCCCATCTGTCCGTCAGTCCATCCATCCATCCACCCATCCATCCATCTGCCTGTTTTTAGTGCTGAAAATGTGAAATTGCTCTACAATATAATTAAAAATCACAGTAGGGCAGCAAGGCAGGGTTCTGAGAGTATATGGAAGTATGCTAATGGGAACATGGATTAGGGAATTGGTGCAATTGCACCACTGAATAGAGATGTGATATTGAAGATGGTCTACATGGTATATATCTATTATCTATGTTAAGGGGACTGTAGTGGACCAGTGGGTTGATGTGATAAAATCTTTTATTCCCAGGGTCCTATCCTTTAAGACAAGAGTCAAGGAACATAAAAGGACTTTGAGCCATGCAGTGTGGAACAATTGAAGGGTATGACGTGGCATCTTTCCTTTCCTCCAGTGGGGAAGTTCTAAAAGAAGTGTTAGGGGATCCTATATATTTGTTAGGCTATCTTTATGCCTGGTCTTCAATTTGGAGCAACAGAGGTCAGTAGAGTAGCCATATGTGGAATGTATAGTCCCAAAGACTTCGTGCGTGATGTGTCTCTTGGAAATGAAATGTTTTTTGGACAACAACTCACAACCCACCCTCCTCAGCCAACAAAGGTATTGTAGTCCATATATTTAATCTTTCAAGGCAAGGGCTTCTTAATGTGGAATGGATGAGAAGATGACATCTTGTCTTTTGTCTCAGACAAAAGATCTGGTTTTGTGGGGAGAACAAACTATATTTACATTAGTTCATGTAGTTCATACCGGTGGTGAGGAATCAGATTAGACTGTACCAGAGTTTGAAACCTTTCTTTTAGCAGGAACATTGGACATGTTTGCCTGCGGATTCTAGGAGGTATAATCCAAAAAGTAATGTTTCTAAGCTCCACAGTGTGTGCAGCTCACATGTATCCTTTCAGCAAATGTTTTGTCTCATAAAACATGAGTCTGTATTTACTTTAAAGTGAATAATGTGATGTGTTTTCTCCCTACATTCCACCAGACCATATTTACTTCACTTCTTTGCAATATGCAGGAAGTATAATAAATGCAAAAATGCCCTTTAAAAATACAGCCAAGCTCTAGAGAACACACAGTAAATTAACTTTGCAAGCATAAACTACATATAAAAGTATGCAGTAAACCAGCCTCACATGACATAATAATTATTCATTACATTGATTGTGGTTCAGCCTAAAGACTAACCAAGAACAGGGCTCCTTTGTGCTCGGCAGTGGGAAAATGTAGAGTGATATACTGTCCCAGGCCTCCAAATGAACGAGACAGATCCAGGTTAAGTGAAAGACATAATGAATGATCTCATAGATTAATGGATGCAATATTCATTTGGTATTTTTTGTTTTCCCTTGAGGAGAAAGAAAAGAGGCTAGGGTGAGGGTGGGAATGGGTATGTATATACTTTGAATTATTTCTTTTCCTAGGCTCCCATGTTAAAATAGTTACTTTGAAGCACATCCCATAGATTTCAATAGAGCTTATTTAAAGTTAGTTAGCTTTAAATGTAAATGAAATGTTACATGTAGATGCTGGGTGTTTTATTCACCCCAAATTAACCCAGAGCATGGGGAAGTTACTTTTTGGGACTACAATTTCACCAAACTACTTCCAAAAGTAATGTTTCTACATAAGCCCAAGTTAGGGTTTGAGGAGCTGAAAAATAACTTTCACAAGGTTTTAAATACCTGTTGTTCCTTTGAAAATTTCTCTTCCTCCCCCCTCTCAAAAGGGTACTTGGGTAGTCATTTGTCATATTTGTATATCATTACATTATAACCCGCCTACTCATCCCAATCTAATGCAAACCAAAGAAGGTAGGAAGCAAGGAATGGTGCATCGAAGCTCTAAGGAACAGTATTTTATTTTTGTATTCATTTATTTAACCTCTGACCAAGTAACATGTATGAATAGCATGACTTTGCTATTTGATATTGGATGATAGATTGTTATAAAAGGATGTTTCTTTGTATTAAATGTAAATGGATGGTTTGAAAAATGTTGCAAGTCAAACATATATATGGGATAAGTCAGATATATATCTATCTATCCTGGAGAGGTAATTACAAGAGATATTATTTTTAGTGAGATATATTAGGAAAGAGATGGCTGTATTGCTAGAAAAAGACGGGTAGGCTGTCTTATTACGAAGAGGAAAGACTTTATTATTTGAAATGTCTTATTAAGATAGATTGCCTGTTAAAAGTGGTTAATATCAGGAGCTAGGATAATCCTTATGTTAGCTGATGAAGATTAATAAGATTAATAGTGTGTTATTTGATAAGGATTACTAACCCTTTATTGACTTTTTGTAGGAAATGAGTGCAGTTGGTTCTCCACATTTCCAGGTTTGATTATTCGTGGATTAATATAGTCTCTCTCGAAATCTCGATGTCTTCCAATGCATCTCTATGGTCAACTTTTGTTGGATTTTGACCAAAGAGTTGCACTATAGTGCTGGAGGACTGATCTGGAAGTTATATTTTGCAGTGATGGACCCCAGTTAGCAATTTCCATACAAATGTACTCAGGGAAACATCAATATTTTTAGGCAGCAGAAGTCTCCATTTGTCACTGCTATTCAGGAATAATTAATAAACCCCATTCCTTTGGCTTCCCTAATCTTGCCAGGATTGAAATCAGTTTGACTGCTATTTATCTTGGGAGATTTGCAATAGGAGCTGTTTTCAAGGTGTGTGTTGGCCCTTGCGATGACAACTTGTTCTTTGCTAGTGATGTTGTAATTATATTTTCTGCCAATTTGTGTTGGAAGAGTAAATGGAACAGCGGAAAATGGCTATGCCAATACAGATGTTCAAATAAACATTATTATTATTATTATTATTATTATTATTATTATTATTATTATTATTATTATTTTATACATCTACTCCAACATTTTTGCACTAAGCAGCATTTTGTAATTGGCAAAAAACATGTCTCAGATAACATTCAGAGAGAATTTGAAAACACCATGTTTTTATGCTCTGAACCTGAGCATTGTCCAAAAGGCCAGACACCCTGCCTGTATTTATAATGAATTTCTCTTAAGTATGCTCAAAATATGTATCTTTATAAAAATATAAATGAATAAGAAAAAAAATACAGCCTGGAAAATGCACAACAACCCAATATAAATAACTCTTTATTGATAGAACTTATTCCTTTTCTGCACATAAGTGGAAGGCATTATCCTCTTCCCACTCCTTCTATATCATGTTTTCCCCGAAAATAAAGCAGTATCTTATATTAATTTTTGTTCCCAAAGATCTGCTAGGTCTTATTTTCAGGAAAACATGGTAAGATGCTTAGTCTTCTCTGCCAAATAGTGCTGATGTCTCACTAAAAGACAATTCCCAAGATTCCATAGCACTGAGCCATGGGAGTTGAAGTGGCATCAAACTGCATTAATGCCACAGTGTAGATGCACTGAGCTATTTAGCTTTTTGCTGTAGAAGATCCCACAAACTTGTCTTCCCAATAAAGTAATAAAGTAAATAACTAACCATTGACTGCCTTTCATTAAAAATGCACTACCTGAATTGGATTATTTGCTTTTCACTGGATGGATGGGCAGACTCTATGGTCCAACATAATGTTCACTTGGAAAGTATGTGTGAATGTAATGAAATGTTATGTTCTGGTACTAGGGGCAATATAACCTCTTCATAAGGCTCTTTCAGACCGTAACGTTGCACAGCAAAAGGAAAGGTGCTCGTGTTGCCTCACATAGCCTCCATCCTTCCTCCATTATATGGTGGGGACAGGACAGGGTGTGTTGGCACCCTACCCTGCCTCCATCAGATGGCAGAAAGGGGAGAAAAATGTGGTTGCTTGACTATGGACCCCTTCACACGGGGCATTTTTGCCCCATTTTATGGCAAGGATGGGACCTGCCATGCACCATCACATGATGCACCGTAGGCCCTGCCCACATTCCTCCCAAAGTGGAGGGGAATTGAGCTACCCAAACTTCACTTTCCTCCCTGTAGTGGTGAGGAAAGCACCTTTTGGCACTTCCTCTCCACTTTGGGAGGAATGTGGGCAGGGCCTACGGTGCATCGTGTGATGGTGCATGGCAGATCCCATCCTTGCCACAAATTAAAGTGGCAAAATGGGGCAAAAATGCCCCGTGTGAAGGGGTCCATAGTCAAGCAACCACCCTAGATACAACAGATGGCACCATTAGTAGGTTTTGTTCTGTGTCTTCAAGTCATTTCTGACTTATGGCAACACTAAGATGATTCTTTCACGTGATTTTCAGATGGTATATTTACATTGTAAATTAACACTTTAACCGTCATGGCACAATGCTATGGAAATTGCAGTTTTACAATGCCTTTAGACTTTTCTGCCAAAGTTCTGGTGCCTCACTAAACTACAACTCCTAAGATTCACTAGCATTGAACCGTGGCATTTAAAGTGGTGTCAAACTGTTTTAATTCTACAGTTTATATGGAGCCCAAGAGCATACTAACTTGCCCAGCATCACACAGTGGGTTTTCATGGCTGAACCATGGGATTCAAACCCTGGTTTCTGGAGTTGTAGTTCAACACTCAAAACACCACACTAGTTCTATTTGGATGTCTGATGTGTGCTACATAGTCTGCAAAGGATACATTTGTGCTATTGGCTTAGGTCCTGCAGTTACCTTTCTTGTCTATTAGGGTTTACAGCAGGCATGACTTTCCAGATGTTATTGAATTGAATTCCAAACCCCATAAGCCCTAGCAAGCCATCCAACTATTATCGAATTTTGGAAGATGTAATTCAGCCATATATCTAGAGGGCCACATAGGCTCCCCACTTGCAGTTTAAAGCAAAATCACTGAAACAAGAGTGTGGAAAGTTTGCTCTTTGGACATAAACTAATCACACAGCCAAATAATATCCTGCTTCTGATCTAGGAATGTGCAGCAGTAGGGCATATAGATAATTCACTCACAGTGAGTCTCTCTCTCTCTCTCTCTCTCTCTCTCTCTCTCTCTCTCTCTCATGTGTGTGTGTGTGTGTGTGTCCCTCCTCCCTTTCTTTCTTGCATGTTTCAGATGAGGTTATGCCAAACTCCTAGCCATTTTGGTTTCTTCAGCAAAAGCCCTTAGAGAATTATAAGTATCTGTATTGCTTTCTTTCTAACAAAAGACCATTGTGACATAGAAAATTACCTTGCTACTTTGTCATCTAAAAGGCAGGAAGAAGAAAAAGAAAAATCTCCTTATTCAGTCTGCTTATCACTCAAAAGTTCATAAAACCTTCAATTAGCGCCAAGGAAATAATTTTACTTCATATTGACCAAGTGATTTAATTAGGAAAAGGAACACATGAACACACCTATGCATACTCACAGACAACCTGTGCACAGAACCTTTCTACGATATGGTGCCTTCCAGATATATTGGGCCAAAACATTAATTGCTCTATTTGATCCTAATGGCTAAGGATTATGATGTCAGCATAAAATAAGAATTAAAGATTCAGCTGTGAGCCTGATCAATTCCATTTTGAAAAAAACAGCTGGCATCTCCCTATGGCCTGTATTGGTTACAAAGCTCTGTCATTTATGCTATGCTAGAAATGCTGTAACTGCAATGTTATGTGCCCAGGGCCAACAACCCCTTATGGTTACCTTACAGTGACAGACTTTAAGAATATCCTCTTCAACAACAATCAATCTCTGGGTACATTCCGTACTGCTCACATAGACTTTAGATAAGGATTACCACATATGCCTTAGATATTTCGCATGCATACTGTATATTTGCATAATTGTGAAGTTCTGTAAAAATGCTTGGAATCAACTTCAACCAGCTTGTGAGTAGATTGAAGTGAAAGCAGTGCTGGGACTTGGTAAATCCTTTGGCCAAAGTTATTGTTTATTGTCTGTTTGCCTTCCTGCTTAGCTTCAGGGCTCATTCCAGCTCTGTGTTTCACTTGGAAAATCCAGTGTATCAGACTACCCAACAGTGTGTTCTATAAGGCTCCTTAAATATGGGCTAACTAACCTCAAAAAGAAGCAGATAATTTTGCAGGTTCAGTGGTTAATATGACTCATTGTATGAATAGCCACACACAAACTGAATGTTAGAATAGCACACCCCACAACTTTGTTAGATACAGCTGTAAAAAACTTGATCCAGCATGACTCTAGATCCATGCATTAGTTGACTCACCTGCTGACTAAGGACACCAGTTCATGCAGCCATATATATATATATATATATATATATATATATATATATATATATATGGATTAAAGACATGGGATTCCACATGAATGGTGGTCATTGCATGGTTTCCCAGCCATTCATTTGAAAATGGCATCCATTTGCTCTACTCTTCCATGACTTGTAACCAGCAGTCCCAAATACGTTGAGGGATGTACTACTTTTCACATCTTAAATGAATAATACAAATCTCCTGAATGTGCCTTACTATGACAAAACAAAATAACTACACCTGGGAAAATGTATTGATCAATGTATTTCTAATAATGTGCACAGGATTGTTTTTCATGCATTTAGTAAATTGGTTCAAATGATCTGTCTTTTACCATCTCTTCTTTGTTTTCTTTGTAACAATATAATCATGACGATCCAGTAAATGGTACAGTTTCTTTGTAAGGTGAAAATAAAAACAAAAACACCCATTGTGTTTTCCCCAAAGATAATAGCACCCTTAAAAATAGAACCTAGGAAAGAATATCATATCTTAGCAGGCTACATCGTTTAATTGGGGGATGAAGGAAGGAACACTTATGCAAAGTTTCGCATGAAGCGCAAAAATGTAATTCTGCAAAAGAACTACCGGGGGAAGAAAAAGAGGGCGCAGAAGGCGGAAAGGAATCAATTCTAGATGACTTCTACAAGATGTATATTATCATGGCTTGAGGGAGACAAGCGTTTCATTTTTCACAATTTGCACAGCTTTAAAAGACATCCCTTATTTTGCCAAAATGCATGTGATTAGGCCTGAACCTTAAAGGCAACTATGATCCATTTGAATTGTCAAATGTGAAAGTAATTACATTTAACCTCCTATGGCCATGTTTAATGCATGTAAAGCCCTGTCTTTGGGAACATTGTTTTAAAGTGATGTAAGAGCCACATGAATAGTTCTGGAATCTTCAGCCTGGAGTTTTAGTAGCATGATGCTTCAACAATGGAGTCTCTTCAGATGGATTCCATGGACCATTCCATTTGAGGAGGGATTGGGGTGGCTACACATCCTTCTTTACGGAGGCCTGGCTTTATTTTAAGTAGTATTAGAGCAGTGGTTCTCAACCTGGGTGCCCCAGATGTTTTTGGCCTACAAGTCCCAGAAATCCCAGCCAATTTACCAGCTGTTAGGATTTCTGGGAGTTGAAGGCCAAAAACATCTGGGGACCCCAAGTAGAGAAGCACTTTGTTAAAGGAAACAGAGGGCCCTTCCAGACAGGACTAAATCCTGAAGGGAACTGGGATTTTATATCCCGGTTCCTCCTAGGATTTAGGCCACACACTGGGCCCAAATCCTGTGACCTTTTTTTGCAGGGGACCTACGTTCCCTCCCATGCCAAACCAGTATTAGCATGGAGGGTATGGCCACCACCCCCCTGCCCTCCTTCACTCTCTTTTCTATTTCTAAACCAAAAGTAAATCTACAGGCCCGCCCCCCACAAAGTCAGTAGAATGGCTGTGGACACAGATTTGCCTGTTATTTGTACACATGAATCATACATTTACAGATTCCAGGTGTACTTAACACACACTCCAAGGTAAAATAGCAATGCAGTTTATTGAAGAATATATATTAAAAGCAATTCAGTAAAATAGTATAAAAAACCCAAAGTCCAAAATCAGGAATAATCCTCAGAATTCAAGGTACATGATTACCCTGTTTTCCCGAAAATAAGACATCCCCTGAAAATAAGACCTAGTAGATGTTTTGCTGAATTGTTAAATATAAGGCCTCCCCTGAAAGATTTTGTTTGGAAGCATGCCTGCCGAACAGAACAACAGAGCATGCAGGATTGGTAATAATGGTAGTAACAATAAATTCTTGATAGGATTTCACAGTTTGTCTGGTTATGCTGGTTTGTGATGACAACAACTGTACAGTATATAATAAATGTTCATTTTTTTGTTCAGCAATAAATGTGAATTCTTCTTCATGAAAAAATAAGACATCTCCTGACAATAAGACCTAGCACAGCTTTGGGAGCAAAAATTAATATAAGACACTGTTCTGGGGAAACACAGTAGCATTAAAAAAGGGAATACAAAAGAATAGATCAAAAACTTGTGATTCAGGAAAGTCTTTAGAAACTTAAAACATGAAACATAAACACAAGGAAACCTGGAACTAGAAATCCCTTAAAAGACTTGACTTGACAGAAGTTCTATTCTCTAACACCAACGTTGCCTAGACTGATGAAGTAACCTGCTGGTCTCACTGATATAGACAGAAACCCATGCCGTTTCCTCTGAAAAGCTGATAAGGACATTTTGGCTAGTTAGTGGCTTAACCTTCGTACTCTCTCCTGAGAAGCTCTATGTTGATGGAACATAAATCTCCTATCTAATTGTTGTTCATTAGTCCATCTACCTGGACTTTCATTTTCATCTTCTGAGCTCATTTCTGTCTCTGACCTTACTTCTCTAGGGAACTGCCTTTCTGGAATGTGGCCTTCCTTGGACAGAGAGCTCTCATCTTCAGAGCTCTCATTCTCAGGGCTTAAAATCTCTTGAATCTCCTGCTGGCCTGCAGGCCCAGAATCCCCAGTGTCAGAATCCCCAGTGAGATTAGATACAGGCACAATCAAAGGATGGACTAAAACAAATAATACCTATAATTATTGTTTTTCCTATAAAAACAGCAATAGAATGAAGCTGATCACTGTGTAAAAGGCCAAAGTTTAGGAATATGGCCCTTTTGAACTATAGCTCCCAGAATCCTTCATTCAATGCAGGGGCCTCCTTCCACTCCACCCCCTTGTACTCAGTTTACTTCCCTTGATGTAAGCTGAGTTCAAAATGCAAAACTAGATTGCACTCAGTTAAATCAGGAAGTGAAAAAAGAGAGGAATAGACAGTCTTGCCCTTCCTAGTAGGCTCAGGCAAAACCAAACTGCTGCATCCTCTCATAGCTTGAATGTTCTTTCAGATTCAGTATTTTGCTTTCTTAATTACACCCTGATGTTTCTTAACCATGCATGCCCCAGTTGTCATCAGCAAAATGACTGGCTAAAAACCCAGAACAACTTAATAGTGCAGCGTTTTATGACAAGTCCAACTGGTCACCCTAGGTATGTGGTCCTGGCTCCCAAGTGCCCTTCCTTTTCTAAATGCTTGAGCTCAAAGGCATTCAGAAAGATTAACTTGAGTGATTGAGCCACAGAGTGAAAGTGAATAATGGCTTGACTGACACGCTTGAAGTTGTAACTTATGTCAGAAAGATGTTTTGCAACCCCGAGTGACACTTTTGCAGCCGTAACTTATGTCAGAAGGACATTTCGCTACCTTGAATGACACCTCTGTAGCTGTTTTGTTTAAGGGCGAGGTCTAATGCAAAATCTTTTAATTTTTTTCTTATGAAGTTTATTTTTTTATGGATATGACAGTATTTTGTAGGCCCAAAACCTTTCTGTGTGAGTTTTCTCCCCCCACCACTCCCCCATCCTGCAATGAGTCATTGTATATAGACTGTCTGGAGATTTATTCCCTTACTGTTTACACGCTGGCTACCCTGAAAGACAGTCTGGAAGCTGAATCATGCTTCCATGTCCATCACTCAATGTCTTATAATTTGGTGACATATAGATCTTGAGCAAGTTAATATTTTGGACTGCACTTCAGATTTCCCCAACACTAGCATTGCCAATAGCTTTACTAGCTAGAGGGATCTGGGAACTATAGTGTAAAACGTAACTTGTCCAAGATCTTATATCACTCTGGCTGAATTCCATTTGCAGGCCTGGAAAAACTCCTTTGGTCTATTGATTAGGTGACTGGTAATAGCTGATATCAGTGGATGAATTTGCACTGCACTATTGTAGCAATTTGACAACAGTTTAATTTCCATGGCTCCAACCTATGGAATCCAGGATTCTTTAGCATGGAAAGATACTCAGAGTTTAAAACCACACTTCTCTGAACTACAGTGTTGGAGCTCCTGGTAGAGAAGTCTAAGGACCTCATAAAACTAAAAATCCTAATGTTGCATAGGATAGAGCCATGGCAACAAAAGTGGCATCAACATCCTATACTTTTGGGTGTATCTACACTGTAGAATTAATGCTGTTTCTCATCGTTTTTGCTGCCATGGCTCAATCCTATGGAATCCTGGAAGGCATCAACACTCTTTGGCAGAGAAAGCTGGAGGTTTTGTAAAACTACAATTTCCATGATTTCATAGCATTGAGCCATTTCAATCCAATAGGTGTCATATTGCATTAATTCCACATTGTAGACTCATCCTATGTAATGTGGATAATCCATTATTCCTCTGTAGAGGAATTATTGCTTATCCTGGACCCTCCTGAACTTTGTCAAAAGTCTTTACATTATTCAGGTTTTTGTTTTATTACTAAAAATGAAAGTATTACAAAGTAACATGTCCCTATTTTCAAAATCTCATATTCCTGGAGAGATAGAAACTGTGATTTTTTTCTTTCCAATGGCAAGCTTTATATTCCTTGCTGCCAGATGGACAGCTCCTAGCTCTATCATCTTTCCCTCCTTAATGATAAGATAGAAGATAGAGGGAAACAAACCACAGCATCACCTGGCCTTCCTTGAAAGCCCCGTGGTTGTACCAGAGCAATTACCCCATTAAAGCCTTGCCTAGGAGGACTCTTGGCTTTGTGTGTTCAGAAATCATCTAATTACATTGCACAGATAGGGCAGCTTGACCTACTTTCTGTTGCTTCTCCTGCTGCAAGGGGCATTTTGTGAAAAAGCTGTGTTGAAATGCTGGGAAGGAGAAGAGAGAAAGTACATGTGCCAAAGGTGTCATGCTTCACTTGGGCATGAGGATGTCACAGAGGTCATCTGGATGTCAAACCCCGAGGCTTGCATGCCCTTTCAGCCAAGTCTAGAGCTACGCATGTAGGAAGAGAGTTTTCTTTCTAGGTTTAGAAAATCCTCAAATAGGAACTGGGACAACGAACGTAGCTGCATGGTAAGCTTGGGTGGTACAGAAGTAAATGACCTCAGGATAAGGATCTTGAGAGGGCCATGGTTGGTAGTTGTAGGATGAGAAGCCCAGGAACTAACAAATTTAAACATATTTTATTCATATTATAATTCATTATATGAGTAGATTTTGTATATTTAATCCATACATGCCATTTATCTACAACCCTATTTCTCCGCCCTCTTGCTATTTCACACTCTTCCTCCATTCTCTATTATCCACTCATTTATATATCTTTGTTCTGTTTACTCTTCTTTTCTCCCTCCCCACCTCCCCCATCCGATACTCATACTACAATTTCTATTAGAACTTTAACTGTATCCACGAGCTTAGCTTTTCCTGTCTCTGTACAATATTTACATTGGCTTCACCACTTTATCCATTACGTATATATCTACTGTGGAGTCTCCGGTGGCACTGAGCTGCTGAACTTGCTGACAGAAATGTTGGTGGTTCAAATCTGGGGGGCGGAGTGAGCTCCCACTGTTAGCCCCAGCTTCTGCCAACCTAGCAGTTCGAAAACATGTAAATGTGAGTAGATCAATAGGTGCCGCTCTGGCAGGAAAGTAATAGTGCTCCATGCAGTCATGCCGGTCACATAACTTTGGAGGTGTCTACAAACAACGCCGGCTCTTTGGCTTAGAAATGGAGATGAGCACCAACCCCCAGAGTCGAACACGACTAGAGTAAATGTCAAGGGGAAACCTTTGCTTTATATATCAACCATTTCTCTTTACTTTTTAAATGTTATCTTCCTTCTTATCCTCACAGATTACACTTGCTATAATATTCGATTGAACCTGATAAAACAAGTAATTGTTCCAATTTACCATATTACATTTTTTTCATCTTTCCAACCCCATGCTATTATCACCTTTCCTGTAAGAATCATCACTTTGAATAAATCTTGATTTTTTTTACATTGATCTTATTTTTTCCTAATATTCCTATCAACATCAGCTCCATATTTACTTGAAGCAGCATTTTAAATAATTTCTATTTTTTTGTTATTTGTTTCCAAAAGGCTTTTGCCTTTGGGCATTCCCACCACAAGTGAGCATACCATCCTTTGCTTAATCCACAGTGCCAACAAGTTGAACTTGTACCAGTAATCATATTTGATAGTTGTGCTGGGGTTTGGTATCATTTCTAAATACATTTCCTTTCAGTTTCTTTGTATTTCTCCATTTGATTTTCCTAGCCTCTCTTTTTAAGTTCTCTATTGTTTGCCTTGCAAGTACTTCTCTTTTTGCCATTTATTTTATAATGTTTTTATTCCTCATCTTTGATCATCCCTTTCTATATTACTCCAACCAGCCCTCTGTTCTTTTCTGATTATGTCTTCCATCATACTCTCCCTACCTATACATTCTCCATATTTTCCCAGGAACTAACAGATAGAATACTATAAACACCATGAATAGTTCCAAATTAAAATCAAGATTAACAAATTAAAAATATAACCAAAATAAAATAACTTTTTAAAAAAAGGCTACAAGAAAACTATTATTTATTTACCATATTTATACCCTGCCCTTCCCATCCCCAAGGGGATTCAGAGTGGTTCACATAAATATAGGCAACAATTCAATGCCACGCAAACATACATTCAGCAAATAAACATATATATTAAAACTATATACATGTTTATCCTTAAACTAGGCTCAAAGGATTTAATAAAAAGCTATGTCTTGATCAGACACAAAAAAGGAACCAGTGTTGGTGCCCATCAGTTCTCCAAGGAGAGGCCTTTCCCAAAGTCACAGCCAAGAAGGCCCTCTCCTTTGTATTCCCTTCATATTTTACACTTCAACATATTTGAAGGAATGCTACAAGACATCTTAAACTTGGTCAAAGCCTAGGACAGAGCTTTCCAAACATTTCATGTCGATGACACCCTTTTTAGACATGCATCATTTCGTGACACAGTAATTCAGTTTTATGAGCAAACCAGAGGTTTGGCCAACCCCTTATAAGAGATAAGAACATACACATAAACTACAATAATGAAATGTATGGGGATACAACATATCGCATGAAAACTTTTCATTTGTATTTTTAAAAATATATTTGATTTATTACTTCTTTCACAGACTCAGAGATTTCACATGTTTGCATGACACTGCAGCCAACACACTAATGTGTCATGACACACTGTTTGGAAAGCTCAGTCTTAGGGTATTAATTCTCTTTCACATTACACAATTATAGCACCTTGAAACCATTTTAATAGTTAAGATCGCATCCCATGAAGCTTAGTAGATTGTAATCAGACCTAGCTGCTTGGGATTGCTAGAGATGCAAAATTTCCAGAGACTCTTGAGTTATGGAAAAGGCAAAAATCTCCACCCACCATTTTTTATTTTCATATCAAACTCAAAACTCATTTTACTGCTTTAGTAACACAAAACGTTTCGTGCATAATTTAGCATATAAACTTGTACTACAGATGAACCTGGATTTATACTGAAGTTCTCTGATGTAAATTGAGACTGAAGTAATTGGGTGAGGGAGAGAATCAGTTTCATGTGGAATCATTAGAAACTCAGAGTATTGTTCCAATGGAACTGAAGTAGCCATGAATTTAAAGATTTTACACAACCCGTCAGCAGTTTTAAAAAGGTTTAAATAATAAAGCACCAAAGACTATCATTTTTTTTTTCCAGGCCAGGGAAGCCTCTCCTTTCAAAAGGTAAGATTCCAGTTGCTCAATCTCCACCCAGCCAAGCAGATGCAACCTCTTCCAGCCATTCCAGAACCAAAATAGTCCCGTTTCTTCATCCCCTTCTCAGGTAAGGAAAACCTCTTCCTTTCAGCAATACCAAAACTCCAGTTTTCTATCTATTCCTGTGCATTGTAGATTAGATTGACATTTCTTTCTTTCTGGAGAAAATTGTAAGGATATTTCTTAGCTTTTGTGATCTGAAGTTGGCAAGGGAAGAGAAAACAGAAAGCACAGATTTCGTAAAGAATAAGTGAAAGCATATTATTTGGACATAAACATTCGTAGTTTTTCAGTATTTGGGAATAAAGTGTATTTCAATGTTGAATACATTCGTTTTTCACAAGCAACGGGGGCCCAATTGTTTGTTTCTCTCAGGAAGATGGCAACACTTACTTGGTGCAGAAATGCACGTTAAAGGCTGCATATACTGTACATACCGTATGCAGATGAAATACCACTCTCTAATTTTGTAAGACTGTCCTGCACATTAAACTTTATATTATGCAGTTCCTGGCATTTGGTATAAGTAAAATCTTGTCATGCCTTAAAAAGCATTTCAGTAACAAAAACAGGGTGTTTTTACCCATGTTTCTCAAAGTTTCCAATATTCCAATGGAACAGTATATTTGCCGGGGAAAATGGGGAAAATTGTTTCTCCCCTTTGCTTCCATTTGTTGTTGTTGTCATCAGGCCAGTATGGTGGTTTGAGCATTAGACTATGATTCTGGAGAACAGGGTTTAAATCCCCTCTTGGCCATGAAAACCCATTGGGTAAATGGTATGCTCTTAGCCTCGGAAAACCCTGATGTTTTCCCCTTAGGGTCATCATAAGTTGGATACAACTTGAAGGCACACAACAACAAGCACCAGTCTTTTACATTTCAAGTGACTGTGAGGAAAAGCTCTTGTCATGCCCTGTTCAGATAGCAAGGAGAATGAATGGAATCAGTTATATATACGTTTTTAAGGTTTTTATAATGTGTTTTAACAATGTTATTAATAGATCTTTTTATATTGTTTTGTTTTTATGATTGCATTTTGGGCATTAAATTTTGCCAATTTTTGTAAGCCGCCCTGAGTCCCCTCGGGTGAGAAGGGTGGGGTATAAATGTTGTAAATAAATAAATAAATAAATAAATAAATAAATAAATAAGCAGGTGGTGATGCCAGCAATTGAGCTTGAATTCAACAACTCTCAGCAGTCACCAACCTTGGAATCTTTGCAAGTTCCAGTGGTTGAATCCAAAGGGAGCACCTCCCAGCAAGTTCCTGAAAGTCTCTGTATATCTACAATGTTGCAAAGACACTAGGGAAATGAAGGGCTAAGGTGATTGCTGCACCTTTATGAGAAATACTGCTTAATCAAGGAGCAGTTGAAAAGTTGAACAAGAATTATAAATCAAGCAGTTGCACGATGCTTCTATGCTATGGACAACTGCTTCCCTTTGTGGACTTGACCTTGGACCTGCTATCATTATTATTCTGACTCAAGCCCAAATTGACTTCTTGACTTGGTTTCATTGACTTTGGACTGTTTAGACCTTCCCTCAGCTCAACTCTCCTATATTCTGGTAGTTTGTTTTGTCTGGACAAGTCATTTGAGCTGCTATAATTAGGACAGCTCTGCCAGCTTCTTGGACTCAGGATGCACACTAGAATTAATGCAGTTTGATATCACTTTAACTGCCTTGGCTCTATGTTATGGAATCATGGAAGTTCTAGTTTGGTGGTCACCAACACTTCTTGACATCTAAAGTCCTTGTAATACAACAATTCCATACAATTAAACTATGGCATTTAAAATGATGCTAAGCTGCATTAACTCTACAGTGTAGATTCACCCTCAAACAACTGAACAAGCAATCCAGCAAACCCATTGATGCTGTCTCCTTACTTTCTGCTCATGGCTTTTATATTGTATGCATGTGCACACATCCAGAGCTTCCCTGTTCTAGCCTATATCTCATACAGACTGATACAGGTACCTCCAAAGAGACAGCTATGACATTCCCACATGGCAGTTGGCTAGCTAATTTCAGAGAAGTAGCCAACTACTCCTCACCTTCGCCCAACCCTGTGTGGTGTGTTAAGCTGTATGTACCCATTCATTCCTTTGTCCCTGAGCTGCTGGAGGTCTGCTCTTATTCTTTCTCAGCTTTGCCTCTAGATTGTTGGAGACCCTTCTTTAATGTATCGGAAATATTTCAAACACGGTTTGCCAGGCTTTTGAACAGAAAGGGAGAGCAGCTGGAGCAGTAGGTGAGCTTAGCATGACCTCTGCTCCAAAAGAGAACGTGCTATTGGCAGAAAGATCTCCTCTGGGGAGAAAGGAAATCAGAAAAGAAAAGACACAGAGTCTCTCAAAATAGCACCCAGCCAGGTATGTGTAGGTAAATTTCAACATGAAGCAAAATCTTTTAACAGCCAGGCATACATCCCCGAAAGCCAGGATTTATAGCACAATAAAGGGGGAATTTGCTTTCTTTTGCCAGATAAGGCAGCTGCCCCCAGGCAGATTTTGCGATTCCTTTGCTCACACCATACCACACCAAAGGCCATAGCAACCCAATCCTGGCTTGCACTTCCCGGATCTCACACAATATTAATATTAATTCATAATTGCCATGGATAATAACAGCATGTAGGCAGATGACTGGAGACAGGGTTGAAAAACCTGACAAATCCCTCCTTCCAGTCAATAACAGTGGGTCTCAGAGGCAAAAGAAGAGGTGGGGAAGCGGTGGGGGAAGAGGAGGAGAAAGCAACCCAGCATTTGCTTGACTGTCAGTCAGGATGCTTTCTCTCCCAGCAGAGATGTACGCAAACAGGCACTTAATGTGCAGCGCATACCTAATTGCACTGGGAGGGAGGAGAGGGAAGGGAATAACACAGTCCCGTCAGGCATGAAATATGCAAGAAGCAATGCTTCTGCATGGCAGGCAGTGCATAACATTACGTGCCTGCCGCAGAAAGGGCAAATCAACTCTAAGCCTGGCTTTGAGACTGAGGAGGCCTCCAAAAGATGTGGGAGGAAATGATTTCTCTCCTGTTGGTGCCTTCTGCAAAAACGGGTGTCTGTATGTGTCCATATGTGTGTGAAAGAGAATGATCAAGCAGTGTAAATCACAGAGAACAGCATTCACATTTAGGACTACTTGCAAGGGATCCTCCCCCTTCCACGCTCCTCCACTTTAAAATGTGGAGCTGGAAGCATCACTGTCACAACTTCGATTAAGAATTAATGAGAACGAAGGCCAGTTGGAACATTTTGGGGATGGGTAGGTGCTAAGAGCATGTTCCTAGGGTCTTTCTGAGTGCTTACATTACAGTACCATAGTACCGACGGATTCTGCATCCAATGATTTCAACATCCATGGCTTGATTTTTTAAAAAATTCCAAACCTTGATTTTGCCATTTTATGTAAGGGACTTGAGCAAAATGGATTTTGGGATTCATGGAGGACCCTAAAACCAAACCCCAATGGATATCAATGACTCACTCACTATATGTAAAGAAACTGCTGTATTAAGAACAAGTTTTTGAATGCCTCAATAAACATAATTTTCTGCAATGATTATGGTATTTTGATTCAATTGCATGAAAAACCTTTGAAGAGTGGGGGTACCCCAGGATGCATCTGAGCACATATCGTTTGGAGAGGCACCAGCATTCTTTGGCAGGAAAGGCTAAATATAAAACTGCAGCTCCCATGATTCCATACCACTGAGCCAGAGCAGTTAAAGTGGCGTCAAACTGCATTAATTATACAGTATAGTTGTACCCCAAGTTATTCTTAGACAAGAGCAATTAAAATGAATGAGATTTAAGAGAGTCATGACTACTTTAAATCCTATTGCACGTGTGAGAATCATACATCAGCATACTGTTGGGCTATAGCTGCCAGTCTTCTTTACCACTCTATGCTGGCTAGGACTGCTGAGAGTCCAACAATATCTTCAGAGTTGAAGGATTCCCACTCCTACTCTGCTCGGTTTTGATGGCACTAAGTATGATTATAGACCTTATCACATTGGCATATGGATTCATCATGTATCGTGCCGAATCTGTAGAGTCCCGGTGGGGGGCATGGAGAACCCATTGCCCTACACCTTGCATTGCCCATCCGACAGCTGGCTTCATCTACAGGGGGAAGTGTCCACCACCCAGCTTCCCCCCATTGTTTCAAAGGCAACACAAGAAGCCTCCCGTATTGCTGCCATGGTGGCGTTTTTATTTATTTATTTATTTACAGCATTTATATTCCGCCCTTCTCACCCCGAAGGGGACTCAGGGCGGATCACATTACACATATAGGCAAACATTCAATGCCTTTTAACATAAAACAAAGACAAACAAACATAGGCTCCGAGCGGGCCTCGAACTCATGACCTCCTTGTCAGAGTGATTCATTGCAGTTAATTGCAGCTGGCTTGCTCTCCCGCCTGCGCCACAGCCCAGGCCCTCCCTGCTCTCCCCTTTCACCACGGAGTCCGGCCAGAAGTAGATGTGCATCGTGTAATGGGCTCCATCACAAAAGGGGAGAGCAAGAAGTGTACAATGGCAAATTGCCCCATTTGATGAGATTGTAAGGCATGCTCCTGACTTGAAACTCATTTCCTTCAGAAGGTCTGTTTACATAATTGTCTCATTTGGATGGTGCTTTAACTATCTTAGCTGTATCCTACAAAATCCTGGGCTCAGACATTGGAGTTCTTGACAAATAATTCTAAACACCTCATGATCTTATAAATCTCAGGATTTCATAGACAGGATCCCTAGCCATAGAAGTAGGAACAAAGGGCTATAACTGTATAACGTGAAAAAGGCCAGCATGGATCCATCCGATGTTGGAGGAAGCATAGTCAGCATAGCAAGAGTCAGCTTTGAAAAACCGAAAATGCTAACAGGAATTGACCCTCAAGGTAAGCCAAACACTGCTCAGGGAATGATTCATTCTGCTATTTGCACTTCTGCTTGCATGATTTTAATAATAATAAATAATAAAACTTTATTTATACCCCGCCACCATCTCCCCAACGGGGACTCGGGGCGGCTTACATGGGGCCATGCCCAAGACAATACAATAGACCATAACATAATACAATTAAATAATACATTACATAAAATAAAACAGTACAACATAAGATCAAAACAGCAATATAACACGAGCGGGCCGCATGAATACTACATTTAAAAACTAGATTAAAAATTAAAACTCTGGGTGAGAAAGGGATCAGAATAAAACCTCGAGGGACGGGACATCAGATAGTGAACCAGTCTAGAGGATAAATATCAGGGGGGAGTAGCATAGAACATTTACTCTCCGAAAGCACACCGGAAGAGCCATGTTTTTAAATCTTTCCTGAAGGCTAAAAGGGTGGGGGCTTGCCTGATTTCAATGGGCAGCGAGTTCCACAAGCGAGGGGCCACCGCAGAGAAGGCCCTCTCCCTTGTTCCTACAAGGCGAGCCTGAGATATAGGTAGTGGCGACAGGAGGGCCTCCCCCGATGATCGGAGAGGTCGGGCAGGTTTATGATAGGAGATACGGTCACGAAGGTAGGCGGGTCCCAAACCGTTTAGGGCTTTATAAATGATGGTCTGCACCTTGAATTGGGACCGGAAGATGAACGGCAGCCAGTGGAGCTCCTTAAACAGGGGAGTAGATCTCTCCCTGTAACTCGCCCCCGTTATTAGTCTGGCGGCCGAACGTTGGACCAGCTGTAACTTCCGGGCCGTCTTCAAGGGAAGCCCCACGTAGAGCGCATTACAGTAGTCCAGTCTAGAGGTAACTAATGCATGCACCACCGTGGTCAAGTCAGACTTCACGAGGTATGGTCGCAGTTGGCGCACAAGTTTGAGTTGTGCAAAAGCCCTCCCGGCCACCGCCGACACCTGCGCTTCAAGCGTCAGCGCTGAATCCAGGAGGACCCCCAAACTGCGGACCTGTGATTTCAGGGGGAGTGCAACCCCGTCCAGCACAGGTTGCCACCCAATACCCCGATCCGACGAGCGACTGACCAGGAGGGCCTCTGTCTTGTCAGGATTGATCCTCAGCTTGTTCCTCCTCATCCAGTCCGCCACAGCGGCCAGGCACTGGTTCAGCACCCAAGGAGCTTCCTTGGAGTCAGGTGGGAACGAGTAGTGGATTTGTGTGTCATCTGCGTAGAGATGGCAACACCCTCCAAAACTCCGGATGACCTCTCCCAGCGGTTTCATGTAGATGTTAAAAAGCATGGGGGATAAAATAGACCCTTGCGGGACCCCACAGGTCAAAGGCCAGGGGTCCGAGCAGGTATCCCCCAGCTTCACCATCTGGGAACGGCCCTCCAGGAAGGACTGGAGCCACTGCAAAACAGTGCCACCGAGTCCCATCCCGGAGAGCCTCCCCAGAAGGATACCATGGTCGATGGTATCGAAAGCCGCAGAGATGTCCAGGAGAACCAGCAGGGTCACACTCCCCCTGTCCAGTTCCCTGCGGAGGTCATCCACCAAGGCGACCAAAGCCGTCTCAGTGCTGTACCCAGGCCTGAAGCCAGACTGCGAGCGGTCCAGAAAATCAGTGTCATCGAGGAACTCCTGGAGCTGCGTGGCCACCACCCGCTCCAGAACCTTGCCCAAAAACGGGAGGTTGGAAATTGGTCTGTAGTTGTTACATACAGATGGGTCTAGCGAGGTCTTTTTTAGTAACGGTTTTACCACCGCTTGCTTAAAACAAGATGGAAATGACCCCTGACCCAGGGAGGCATTTATTATAGCCACAAACCAATCCAACAACCCCTCTTTGGCCTGCTTAACCAGCCAAGAGGGACAAGGATCCAGAGCACAAGTGGTCGCCCTCACAGACCCAAGAATCCCCTCCACGTCATCCGGAAGAACAAGCCGGAAAGAATCCCACAAAATCGGACAGACAGGTGCCTCGGTTACCTCCGCTGGAACTACAATTAAGCTGGAGTCCAACTCATGGCGTATCTGAGCAACTTTGCCTGCAAAGTGGTGCGCAAAATCGCTGCACCTAGTTGCCAAGTCATCAGGAAGCCCCTGGGTCTCAGGAGGCCGCAGGAGCTCCCCAACAACTCGGAACAACTCCGATGGCCTGTTGGCCGCAGACGCTATGCGGGCAGTCGTGAAAGCTTTCCTGGCTGCTCGCAGAGCCACGGAGTAAGCCTTAATAGCGGCTTTAGCCCGTGTTTGGTCAGACACATCCCGAGATTTCCTCCAGATGCACTCTAGTCCCCTCCTCGCACGCTTCATCACAGCCAGCTCCTCAGTGAACCAAGGAGTCGACATGACTCTACGCAGCGAAAGAGGACGTTCGGGAGCGATCGTGTCAAGTGCCCTTGTCAGCTCACTATTATAGCGATCAGCCAGGACATCGACAGGATCGCCAGTCTCCAGAACAGGAAGATCCCCAAGAGACCTCAGGAGTCCATCCGGATCCATCAGCCTCCTGGGGCGGACCATCTTAATGGGTCCACCACCCCTGCGGAGGTTAGAAGACACGGCGAAACTCAAACAGATCAGATGATGGTCAGACCATGACAATGGAAGAATATTTTGCTCTTCCACTCTGACTGTCCCACCGTCCACAATGAAGACGAGGTCCAGCGTGTGTCCCGCCTGATGTGTGGGCCCAGATATAACTTGAGTCAGCCCCATGGTCGTCATGGCAACCATGAAATCCTGAGCTGCACCTGTCAAAGAGGTCTCGGCATGAATATTAAAGTCCCCCAAAACTATGAGTTGTTGGGAGACCAGGGCCGAATTGGAGACCACTTCTGCTAGCTCGGACAGAGAGACTGCTGGGTCGCGGGGTGGACGGTACACCAGCAGAATCCCCAAGCTGTCTCGGGCTCCCACCTTCAGGAAGACACACTCAAACCTCGAAGACTGCGGAACGGCGCATCTGATCAGGGCGATGGACTGCCGAAAGATCACCGCGACTCCTCCTCCCCGCCCCCCAGCCCTGGCCTGCTGATGCACCCCGAAACCTGGTGGGCACAGCTGAGTGAGATTCACACCACCCTGCTCGTCCAACCACGTCTCGGTGATGCATGCCAGATCCGCCCCCTCATCCAGGATCAAATCCTGGATAACAGCTGTTTTACCGTTGACGGATCTGGCGTTCAAAAGCAGGACCTTAAGGCTGGGAGGTCTGTCCTGAAGACTACCACACCTATTCCTCTCCAGGGTCGCAAAAACTCTGTTGCGCTTCTCCCTGGGTCGAAAGTGACCGTTCTTCCTTCTCCCCCAAACCACCTCAATGAGACCCTGCCCGTGGAAACCCTCTCCCCCCTGGAGAGATGACTGATTGAGGTTGCCCATTGAAGGGGATAGTCAGCTGTCCTGAGATAGAAAATCATCAGCAATACTTGGTTGTTTAAAGGAGGGGCCTATCTCCGCTGGTGTAGGAGGAAAGGAGTCATCTAACAGATCATCATCTAGCGTGGGAAGGGGGCTAGGCACTAATGATGTCTGAGAACGGGACTGAGAGGTAACATAGACATGGCCTAAACCTGGGGGATCTTGTCTACCAAGATTCCGCCTGATGTCCAGGGGGCGAATCAATGGGTCTACTAGTACCCTCCTGAGAGTAATGCCCCACTGTTGAAGTTTGGGCCTATACAAAAACAATTCCTCCATCAGTGTTCTGTCTTCCAATCCAATGAGAAGACAAATGGAGCGGCTCCAGGACTGATAGTCTCTACGAAGCCAGTCGATAGTCTTGATCTTCACTTTCGACCAGCTTAAAGATAGAATTTGTGAGAGAGATGTCCGGACCGCTCGCTTAGATGTCCATCTTCCTCTGTTCAATAGTGAGTCTTGCACTTCCACTGCCACCTTATTAGTTCGCAACAGATGTTGGGAATTGCAGTAAGTGTCCAGGGAGTGTCCAAACAGTTCTGGGGACAGCGTGTTGTTTGTCCTCTGAGAGACTCTATTAGTTTCCTTCCGGCCGTCCCTCCCCTGACTCTGACTCTCTTCCCCAGATAAAGACTCCACCCCATCCCTGGCCCCTTCCAAGCCTGACCTATTGCCTTCCTTCTGCTCCTCTAGCTTTTTTCTTCCCTGGCTTTCCAGAGCATTTAATTCCTCATTAATATTAATAAAGCTGGTTGGTACAGTTTGTATAATGTCTATAGGAGAAGGATTCTTCACCATTAGGGAAATTCCTTTGAAAAGATGGTCAATTTTCTTGTTCAGTGTCTCCAACTGTTGTAAAACAGTACTGAACGATTTTCCCAGTAGATCACATAGGAAAAAGAGTTCGTTTTCCCTCGATGTTTCCTGCCAACTCATTCCTATTACCTTTCAAAAACCTTCCTATAATATACCTCTCTAATCTTTCAAAATTACCCCTCGTTTCTACTATCTCTTTCAGCTCAACATACACATACCTTCATTCACATTCTGGGACCATCAATTTACCAATCAATAAAACTCAAGAACTCTCGAATCCTATGTGATCACTTCCTATGACCTAAGTACCAGGTTCTCAAACCTACTTCCTATCAGAGTCTCCCTGAAATTAGATAAAAACTTTCTCACTCCTATCTATAATACACACACACACATATACACACTCAAAAGAAAAGAGGAAAAAAAATTAATAATAATAATAATAATAATAATAAAATAAAAAGAAATAAAATAAAATAGATGGCAGGCTGCAGCACTGAAGAAATGATCCAAGCTATTCCTATCTAGAACTTCCTCATTGATTCAGTCTCAACCAGTAAAATTAAACTCTCTAAATAAAAAATAAAAATAAAAATAAAATAAAATAAAATAAAAGCTCTTTTTAAGCTCTTTCTTTCTTCCCAAATTGCTTCATGTGTTGTATTCCAATCATCTGGTTGGATCTTCTTCACAAGAAGATCCAACCAGTCCATCCTCCAGGAAATAATGCCCGGCTGCTCACTGGAGGGAAGGATATTGGAGGCAAAGTTGAAATATTTTAGCCACATCATGAGAAGACAGGAAAGCTTGGAAAAGATCATGATGCTGGGGAAAGTGGAAGGGAAAAGGAAGAGAGGCCAACCAAGGGCAAGATGGATGGACGGTATCCTTGAAGTTACTGGCATGAACTTGAAGGGACTGGGGGCGGCGCAGATTGGTCCATGAGGTCACGAAGAGTTGTAAACGACTGACCGAATAAAGAAGAAGAAGAAGTTGTATTCCAGCCTGAATCTGAACTGTCAGGTGAGCCTGGGGTTGGGCCTGTTCAGCTTGTGATTGTACCTGCACCTGACCTGTCAACTGAATCTCGGTTGGGGCCTAAAAATCCCATGCAGCCAGTGGTAGATGATTCTGTACAGCCAGAGTTAGATGAGTCTGCTGTTCCTGAGGATTCTGGGAGCAGGCATACAATGGTTTCAAGCAAGCAGCTTGAACCGCATTACTTGGGAAAGTCAACGTCGAGTTATCCCTTGGCAGATGGGCATTCCAGTCTTGATAAGAGTAATGAGGTTTACAGAAAGAAAGCAATATGTCAACAGTGAAAAGAAAGGGACATTTTGAGAAGAAGCATGTGAAAGGGTTTTGAAGAAACTTCCCACGGAAAGGGGCCTTGACTCTAGCTTTAAGAGGAACTGCTTCTGAGAGTGAGCTCAGAGGTGGTAACTTTGCTCATCGAGAGGTTTGATCCTGCTTCATGCACTTGTTCCTGTGGATTTTCATGCCTTGTACTTTTGGATTTTCATGCCAAGTTCCTGTAAGCCTTGTACCTTGAGCCTTGTTCCAGTTCTTGTTCCTGTTCCTGGGTATTTTGGATTATCATGTCATGTTCCTAAAAGCCTTGCATTTTGAATCTCCTGTTCCAGTTCATGATCCTGTCCCTTGGACTAATTTTGACTACCTTGATTGAAGTTTATTATTATGTTTGGATTTCTATGGACCCTTGCTTCAAGATTTCCAAGTGCCTCGTACCTTGTGGACTATTACCTTGTTTTAGTGACTTTGAACTTTGATTTACTAATGCTTACATATTATCTTCAATAAACAGCTTGCATTACTTGTAGCCTGGAGCTCCAGTGTGATTTTAAGTTTTCTTTGCAGCCTAGGGGTGCAACATCATGTACCAGAAATATGGTTTAGCCAATGAAAGCTTATGCCGCCAACATGTTGGCCTTTTAGATGATGCATTTTTCCCTTCTTAAAACAGACTAATACAGTTACATTTCAAGGATACAGTAACTCTTATCCTTATTGCGAGTCATACTATTATACTGTGCCAAGTGAAGAAAGGGTTCCCTCAGGCTAATCACATTGATGATACTCAATAGATAGATAGTAATGAACGTTCCAAATTCCTTTGTTGTTATTATTGTTGTTGCTTGCCTTCAAGTTATTTCCAATTTATAGTGCATCTTAGGACATAAATCACAAAGTTTTCTTACCAAGATTTGTCCAGGGGAAGTTTGCCTTCCTGAGGCTGAAAGAGTTTGACTTGGCTAAGGCCACACAATGGACTTCCATGGGTAAGCAGGGATTTGAAAGCTAGCCTCCAGTTTCAAATCACTATATAGGAAGAGTCCTGTTATATTAGATACATACACTGGCACCTGTCTCTTTATGCTTCCCTGCAACTAGTATGTATATGTGTCTTCAAGTTGCCAGTCAATTTATAGTGATCCTATGAATCTCACAGGGTTTTCTTAGGCAAGGAATACTTGGAGGTGATTTTGACAGTTCCTGCCTCAGAAATATAGCCTGCAGCACCTGGTATTCATTGGTGGTCTCGAGAACTAACCAGAACTGACCCTGCATGGGTTCCAAGATCAGACAGGATTTGGTGTCTTTAGGATGTTTGGCTGTCTGTGAGACCAAATGCATCTGACATCAAAGGAAGTGATACATTGACATCATGATTAGTAGACACTGACAGTTTTATTCAGCATGAGCTTTTCTAATCCCTTTTAAAATGACCATATTGGTGACCCTCATTACATTTTATGGTAGTAAAATCTATAGTTCAACTGTGCACAATGAGAAAAGGGACTTCTTTTTACGTGCCATGAATATCAAGCCATAATTTCAATGGACGATCCTTCATTCTGCTATTATGGGACACAGATACATTTTATGCCATTTTAATGTTATATAGCTCTCTTGTCTTTTACTCCCTTACTTACATTTTCTCCTAATAGAAAAAACTACATTGTAATATTTTCTTGTGGTAAGGGCTCCTTTGAGTTTCTGAACATTTTTGTGGCCTCTTTTGGCCTTTTTATAATTTTTTACACTATTCTCTTTGAGATTCAACCAACAAAACTGTCCATAGCATTCAAGTACAGTATGTGCATGTCTCAGGGATTGTGTCTCCTATTTTCTATTGTTAAATGTTGTGTTCCTCTTATTTCTTAGGTAAGCAAAATTTCCATTTCTTGGAACGACTTCTTAAGGAAGACTACTAAGAACCAATATTTTATTTGATTTCTTCCCTTCTGACAATTTTGAATTACACTATGTAGACGCCTGAACAAATTGCAAACGAGGATTCCATAGGATGTTGTTAAACCAGATAAAGTGGGGTTATCAGACTATAATTATGCAGTGTAAATGGGCCCTCGTTTTCAAGGAGACAGACTTCTGTCAAGTGATGGGTTGTACTTCACAATAGTTATCAGGAATATCTTTGCCAAGGGTCTTACAAATCTTATCAGGGGAGTTTAAAAGTGAGCTATATAGAGGAGGAAGATACAGTATTCCCGAGGGCAGGATTTCATCAATTGTTGGAAGTAATAGCCCAATGGTTATAGTCACTCTATTTTGCTCTGGCCATACCTTACCAGGAATACTGTTGTGTGATTTCAGCTCTGCTAAAACCACATGTTTAGGATCCAGAGTGCCAAGCTTCCATAAGATAAGATAAGACACAGATGGGCTGAAGGCAAAATCAGAGGCTTTATTCTCAATAGCCAGGGATGTCGTCAACGGATATAGCACTCCAAAGAATCGACATACTGCAGTTGTGAATACATAGCACATTTTATTTTATTTTGACAGCTATTCAAGTCTACCATGCTGACTCCTAATTGGCTCAGAAAATGTCCAGCTAGGATCCATTCCCTGAGAAGTCCAGGGCTCCACCCAACATCATTACTTCAATAAACTTTTACTGGACTATTTTGAAGAGTGTGTCTATTTATTGATCCACCTATGAGAAATGTGTGATCAGAAAGGAATGAAGTGGGGCATTTGATATTGGCCTTCATATTCTAGCTCTAGTTGATACAATGGTGTTAGTTCAGAGAAACAATGGGTGCTTAATGTGATAGCCATCTCAATGGGTATCGCAAGGGCAGGGCTGGTTTGGGGGCATTGGAGATGAAATGTTCCTAGAAATAACCTAGATCATATCAGGTGAGACAGGAAAAAAGACCCAGGGGCTCTTACGCAAGCCCATTGTGTGCTCTCCCAGAGTCTACTGGCGCATTGTGAAAGGAATATGATAATTTGGGTAATTAATTTTTGAAGTTCGAGGTGTGGTGAGCCAACATTCCAAGGAAATTTCCTGAGAGGTTATTGATGATGATGATGATGATGATGATGATAATAATAAACAACTTTATTTATATTCTGCCCCATCTTCCCAAGAGAGCTCAGGGCGGATTCCAACAAAAATTGCAAACATTCAATGTCATAGTACATTCATAAATGCAAGTACAAATAACGAACCAATCAGATCCCAAAATAAACCAGCATCTAATATTATAACCAGAAATTAAATAATATCCTAACTTGTCAATTAATTTACATCTAACATAAAAACATAAACATAAATTTATATAAAACCACAATTAAAATTTATTTAAAATTATTATGCGGCCAATAAAACCAACAAAGCCAAGAGAGCAAGAAGCAGCAGAGCTAGAGTATAATACGATTTCTGCATTACAGGGCAAAACAGAAAAGGCAATGTGGGTGTTCTGTATATACCAATGGACCCTCGTCTCATAATTTGTAATTCTGGGGTCTAATTTTCGATAACAATACTGTGTCCATTTCTGGAAGGATATTCAATCAATCAATCAATCAAGGATATTAACAAGCTGGAACATGTCCTAAGAAGGGCAACCAAAATGATAAAAGATCAGAAAGTCAAGCCCTATGAGGAGTGGTTTAGGGGGTTATGTGTGCTTAGCTTGGAGAAAAGAAAGTTAAGAGGAGATATGATAGCTATGTTTCAATATTTGAAGAGATGTCACATTGAGGAGGGGGAAAGCTTGTTTTCTGCTACCCTAGAGACTAGGGCATGGATAGATGCATTCCAGCTCCTGGAGAATAGATTCCATTTAAACATTAGGAATAACCTCCTTATGGTAAAAGCTGTTCAACAGTGGGATATTGACTCATCACTCCCTGAACTGGGCCCTTTGAGCTCTGCATAGATTCTTGCTGGTCCAGAGGGGATATCAGGCCCGGGCTGTGGCGCAGGCGGGAGAGCAAGCCAGCTGCAATTAGCTGCAATGAATCACTCTGGCCAGGAGGTCATGAGTTCGAGGCCCACTCGGAGCCTATATTTGTCTTGTCTTTGTTCTATGTTAAAAGGCATTGAATGTTTGCCTATATGTGTAATGTGATCCGCCCTGAGTCCCCTTCGGGGTGAGAAGGGCGGAATATAAATGCTATAAATAAATAAATAAATATCAACTGCCTGTGACCAATTTGCTCTGCTCCAGAACCCACTGAACCAAGACAAATTATGTAAAAATGAACATATAATTTGCACTAAGCTTATGCAGTCAATACAGGCCACAATATTTTGTGTTCTTGCTGCAGATTTTAGGTTACTATGGCAAACTGTGGGGTTTTTTTAGGATTAGAAATCTGTTCAATAGCAAAACAGAGAAAGTGGGGGGGGGGGGGGAAACCCTGATGTGAATTAATGTATGAGGTTAGGATGACGTAACTGTCAGAAAGCCATCAGTATAAGACTAGGCAGAGCTTTAACCCTGAGAAAAGAGGAAGGAAAACTAACTTTCTGTTTGCTCCCAGGGCGTGTCTGTTTCCACCTGGGTTGCTCTCTCTCCTAACTCTGGGAAAGCTTCATAATACAATTGCAGCATGAAAGTGTGTTTAAGGAAGAGATTTCATAGCCAAGGCAAAAAAATAAATAAATCCATACCTACCTCTGTTGTGGTGTGGTAGGAACACACAATGTACAACTTTTAATAGTTAAAAGTGCTTCTCTTATACTTGAACGCCATTTTTAAAAACTAATTTCTTGCTCCATAGTTTCTAGGGGAAAAAAACAGGACCCCTCCCAGTGTATCCTATCCTATCTTTTTATACTAGTGTATCCTAACCCACATTTAAACACAAGGAGAGATGTGTATGAAATAAAATAAAATATGATAATGATGATGATGATGATCTGAATTCGAGAACAGGGTGGTGGGACAGAGTGTTGGGTGGCAGCTTCATATGGCAAGCATCATCCTTGCTCTTCTTCTGACAGGTGAAAACATTTTTATGCTGTCAGGCATTTACAAACTGATGAGGTTGGACTTTTAATGGTGAGTGCTGTTTTAAATATTTTTAAAGGGTCTATGTAAAGTTCTTAAATACATTTTATTCTTTAATATTTAATGTTTTCTTTAATATTCTTACATTCTTTAATATTTAATTGCTTGTTTTTCAAACTTATATGTATACTATTATGTTGACTTTTGTGTTGCTTTTAACTTGTAGTGTTTTCAATATATTGTTAGCTGCTCTAAATCCCATTATCAGTGGAAAGATGAGATAAAAATGAAATAATAATAATAATAATAATAATAGGTTCTAACCCCTTGATTACTATTCTCCAATCACAAGACTCATCCCACCAAGTTTCACTGATGCTTAGTAAATTATATTTGGATTCTTGGGTTAGGAGTTCAAGATCACCTTGTTTCTCATGATGTATTTCATTAGTAAAATAGGATTACTAAAGTAATTAATTAAATTATACGTTATTCAGCTGTTGGTCTCATCAGACTTATAGATCTGAAAACGAGTTCATAGAAGCATAGAATTATAGAGTTGGAAGAGACCTCACGGGCCATCCAGCCCAATCCCCTGCAAAGCAGCAGGAAAATCAGACTCAAAGCACCCCTTACAGATGGCTATCCAGCCTCTGCTTAAAAGCCTCCAAAGATGGAATCTCCACCACACTCTGGGGCAGGGAGTTCCACTGCTGAAAACCTAGAACAGTTAGGAAGTTCTTTCTAATGTTCAGGTGGATTCCCCTTTCCTATAGTTTGAAGCTGTTGTTCCACGTCCTAATCTCCAAGGCAGTAGAAAACAAGCTTGCTCCCTCCTCCCTGTGACTTCCCCTCACATAGTTATATGTACCCATCATGTCTTCTCTCAGCCTTCTCTTCTGCAGGCTAAACATGCCCAGCTCTTGAAGCCGCTCCTCATAAGGCTTGTTCTCCAGACCCTTGATCACTTTAGTCGCCCTCCTCTGGACACATTCCATCTTGTCAATATCTCCCTTAAATTGTGGTGCTCAGAATTGGACACAGTATTCCAGGTGTGGTCTGACCAAGGCAGAATAGAGGAGATCTAGAAGTTCACATATGAAGATGCTTATGTTGTTGCCTATTGTTATATTTAAATGTTATGGCACCCCTCCTAGAATAGTTCACACATGTACACAAAGAAATGCTGTACAAAATGAAGCTAAAACTGATGATAAAAAAATCACACAGTCTTAAAACATCATTAATTTCAGAAGAGCAAATCAATAAAAATTAAGATATTGACCCATCAATATGTCCTATTCTCCAGTTAGGACATCTTCCTCCAATTCCACCCCAATCCTGACTCGTATGTAAACATTTAGTTTTCCTAAAACTGCAGAGTAAAAAGAGTTTTTTATAATAACCCCGCCTGCTTTTCCAACAGCACTAAAAACGAGATGAATAGAAAATCCTAAAGTCATCTACAACCTGTAGTCCACTGCTTCTTAAACGGTCTGTCCTGACCCCAAATGGGGTCCTGTTAGTTCAATGTTGGGGTCACAAATTTTTTTGCAAAAGTAAAAGGTTTTTGAATGCCATCCATTTACACAAATCTATTAGCAACAACATGAAGTGTCCACAGTGGACATTGCAGAAAATGTTTGAGGAAAATCAGCCTAAATAGCAAACTTTGCAAATGCTGATTTATTTTCATTAAATGTTTGATTTTATACTTATTTTATATACATATATACCTGGGTTCACATAAACATTTCTTGTGTGGAGTGCGGTTGCAAGTTGAAAAGGTTTAAGAAGCCCTGATCTAGTCCAGCTAGTCTGGGAGCAGAGGATTGCTGAGCCCCAATATACATGTTCATATGTTTGCACCTGCAATAAGCCTTGTATGTTTCACTACTTATTGCAGCTTTTATGTTCAGGGATGCAACTATACATACAATGCGTACAGGCACTTCATTGCCCTGGTGCCTTTGGATCAGGAACAGTGAATGTGCATGGGATCGTGGGAATAACTGTCATATTATGTCTCTGAACTACCTTCCTGACTAGTGGGCTAAGTGGCCACCAAATACTGTCGTTTCCAACAGCACTCTGAGAATAGCTCCCTTATGCTTACAAAGAAGTACTGTATCTAGTTAGAGATTGCTCCAGTGCTCCAATCACCTTAATCTAGCTTTTCACCCAGTAATATATGGTTGAAAACGCTTCTACAATTGTCTGGGCTTCATTTTACAGTTATTTTAGATGTTGCATTCCATCTAATCTTTTTGAAACCTTGTAAATTTTATGCATTTCCCGTGTGTGTATTAAACTTGTTGCATATTATGAAAATTCTCTGACACATTTTCCCAGCACAGGGATGATAGTGTTTGTGCCCTGGCTAATTTTCAGCTGATTATGTTTTTTATTTCACAGGAGATGTAATTTTCCTTTTTCATCACACTTCTCTGAAAGTATGTAAAGGGAACATTCTAATCCTCTTCAAAGGACTGCTTCATTCTCTCCAGAACTTGCCACATTTTAGTGGTGGTAGAAGTGATATTCAGAAGTCTGTGTTAGATCCCTAGGTAGATTTTCTTTCATGCTATAACGAAGGGTGCCTAGCAACCTGCATTGCTGCAGATGTTTGAGGGATTATGGAATCCAGAGGAGAGCCTGCGTATATTTGCTTTCTTTTGACTCCTAGAGCCCTCCAGGCAACATGGCCATCGGCATACTGGCTGCAAAAATGCCAGACAGGAGTCCAAAAAGTAATAGTGGTGAGGGTTTTCAAAGTTTTGATCTAGATAGGCCTTGAGTCTGCTCCAGAAGGGTTCTTCTTACATCCTTATCAAAGTAAATACCAATATGCTCCATGAAATGTCTTCCTCATTAAGTAGGAATAATGATGCAGCCTGAGCCAACCAATATGAAAATCCAATTATGTATGATACAGCTCATGTTATATCATAAATGGCATGTACAGGGGATCCAGTATGGATGGGAACCTTGCTATATGTGTGTTGAGTTTGTGTGAATTGGACAGAGAGGCTTTAATCTTTATCTTTGCCTACTGCAATAGTTATATTGGCCTGAAAGATGCAGTATCTTTGCAATATCTTTTTTTTTTAATTGGGGGGAAGCAGCTTCCATTCTTTCCAAATAAGAGGTTTCCATTTCACTGGAATCTTGTGGTGTAGCCCACTTTCCCTTCCCTTGATGGTTCTCCATTTTTACTGCAGATTAATGTGAGTTGGGTGCACAGCACAATGCAGACGGGATAGGTCAAACTGGACACTTGTTTTGCTTTCTTCCTGAACTCAGACGCAAGGCCAACATAAAATATAAACCAGTTGTCTGCAAATAATCTCAGGAAAACTTGCTTTTTAAAAAAAAATAAACAAGTTTCTGTCCCTCATTGCTGTGGGAAAAAGTGTCAACATCTGTGCATGACAATGTGTCTATATTGAACCAATTCACATGACACAATTATTGTAACACTATGATTACATTGATTGAGATACCAGAGCTCTCTGGCAAAGAAGTCTAAATATCCCTTCCAAACCTGCAAATCCCAGCCTTCTATAAAATGTTGCCATGGCAGTTAAAGTAGAGTCTCAGAGCTATGACTCTGTAATATTAAAGGGATTTGGTGCTGATGCTGATTGTCTGCTGTGCAGTGCCATGCTGAATATATTTATTTGTACCAGGGCATCATTCGAAGGCAGAGAGCACGGTCATCTCCTAACTGCCAAAATCTCAAAGCAAATAGGCAGGAATTCAGCAGAGCATCCTGTTTCCTTCTCTCTCTTTTAAGTAGAGCTAGTTAATGGAAGACTCCTCGCTTTCCTGAATTTGCAGTGTAATTCAAATTCCAGCAAATGTCCGTGTGATACCAGACGGCTGTAACCTTCTGGATAGTGTTAGCAAATCAAATCCTACACATAATGCAGGGTGGGGGAGAGAAACTCTGAAACTGCATGACAGATCCATTAGTATATATGATAGTGGTAACAAGCGGCAATCCTCTTTCTTCTATGCATACATACAAAAGAACCTCGTAGGAGTGTGACAAATGGCACAGCACAAGCCTGAACTATATTGTGTTGAGAAGGCGACAAAATTGGCAGGCAGCTCGCTCCTGTTAGGAGCTTGGGGGAGGCTCTGATTTGGCAGAAAGCAATGCTACCTCAAATTACCTTGTCTCCAAGCCCCCCAAAGTGCAAAACTACAATCCCCATCACCCACAGCCTGCATGGTAGGCAATGGGCACTGTAGTAGAACACACCCCAGGGCATCTGTTGGGAAGGGCTGCATGAGATGCACAGTGCTTCAAAAAGGAACACTCTGAAAACATCACAACCAGTGGCATCATTTTCCTTCTACATCTCACTGTGGAATAGCTGCAACATCATGTCATCAACTGCAATCGTTCGGACATTTATTAAGGCAATGAGAGAAGCAACACCAGTTCCCATCTGATTTTGCTCTGGCAACATTGTTTGACAGTTGTGGGCTTCTCCGGGCCAGCTCTGCCATTAGGTAGACTCAAGTGGCTGCTTTAGGAAGCTAATTTTGAGTTTCATGAAAGGAAAGATGCTGGATATTTTATGTATTATTCAGGTCTTATTTCAAGGGACAGTAGAAAGCTACTTCTTTGATTTTCTGACAGCTGCTTCTATAACTTGGCTGTTTGGGTTCACTGTACTATGACTTGAGCCCAGTGTGAATATGTGTATGAATATTTGCAGGTCCATTTTCTCTCTGTAAAATAACATAGATTCACCCTGCCCAAGAAGGCAAAGTAAGCATTTCAACACACATCTGTTTTCTGCCCTGGTTGCAATAACAGATTCTTCAGCTGGAATCTGTTGGCGTCTTCTGCATGCATATCTTCTCCTCCAGAAGTGGCTATACACTTTTTTCTCTGATGGAGAACACCAGTTCAAGGCCGTGAAAGTAGAGCTGTGCATGGAAATATTCATTGTTCATGCAGATGGTCATTTGGTTACCATTCAGTTGTGCAATGTCACAATCCCTAGTGAGGTACTGTGTTTCCCCGAAAATAAGACACTATCTTATATTTATTTTTCCTCAGGAAGACGCACTATGGATTATATTCAAGGGGTGTCCTATTTTTCACTAAGTATGGTACAACAATCTGCATTTATGGGATGATCTCTCTGGGCTCAGTAGCAGACTGCTTGCTGAAGCTTTTCTCCTATCCCCTGGTGTTTGTGTGCGGTGAGAGAGACCCACAAACTGTTGCTGCTCAGTCCTGGGGAGCAGCAGCTTTACTGGTATTTGTGGGGAGTGAGACAGACCCATAGACTGTTGTTGGTTGGTGCCGGGGGAGAGAGACCCACAGTGCTGAGTAAAACAGCAGCCACAGCTTTACTTCTTCCCCCTGAGGACACACAATACCTAAAGCAGAGCGTCCTTTCTATGTCTTTTGGGACCTTCCTTCCTTCATCCCTGCCATGTTTCTGTTTTTTCCCTCTCCCTCCCTCAGATGTCAGGGACTTTCAGTAGGATCTGTGCAACTTAGAGAAATCCCAGGCAACCTCGGATAGCCTGGGACCTGGTGTCCTCCAAATGTTGCTATATATGACATTTCCATCACCCTGACCACAGGCCATTCTGATGGGAGGTGTAGTCCAACACACTTTTAAGGAGCAAGTTGGGAATGGCTGCCTTGTGGCAGGCTAATTCTTGTGATGACTCATGGGCCTTGTAGTCCCGCTCCTAGTGTCCCTGTGGCAGATGAGGATGAAAACATAGGGTTTTCTCCGGATCAACAACAGCCGGAATCCTTTCAGATGTCTGATGTTGATGTTTTTGCCCAAGAAGCAATTAAAAAAGACCTTGAGCAATCCTCGCCTCCTTTTGCCAGGAGACAGTCCTATACTGCGGAAAGGAGAGAAAGGGAGCAGATTCGCAGGAGTCTGAGAATCGCAGCTAAACAAGACACTGATTAGCCATGCTTCCCTTGGAAAAATCTAGGGAGTCTCACATCTGGAGAAAACTGGGTTTCGTTTTCCGTTCTCTAGGGAAAGAGAATGCTGGACACCTGTTTGGCGGGAAAACGAGACCCAGATATAGGTGCCTGGCATGGTTGGATCTGTGCGGAGTCAACAGAGCAGCTTCAGGAGTGAAATCGCGTTCCAGCCTTGTGTGGGCTTCGCAAAGTCCGCAAATCCAGTTTCCTTGCCTTGCTCATTCAAGTATTTCAAGAATTGCCTCGCTTTGCTTCTAGCCACGGACCTTGTTTCAAGAATCAAGTCTTGCCCTCGTACCTTGTTGTGGATTTTTACCTTGGACCCTGAAAGACCCTGGACGTTTCCCCACACTATTGCTTGGCAATAGTGTGTGTTTTGGTTTGGATTTAACTTTGAACTCTAATATCATTTATTGGACAAAACATTTCTGGACTATATTTGACCTCATTTGATAGGTCTGCTTCTGGACTATATTTTCTACTTGTTTTTATTACTTTTATATATTTCCTTAATAAAGATATTAGATAGTTATTGGCCTCCGTGTTTGGTTCTTGGTGCTCCGTAGCCTTGGGGCGTGACAATTCTAGACTGTGTGGTAAAGCTAGTATGCCACAGATAAACTATTTATCATCTGCTGTGAGAAATAATATGAACTAAGTGATGCAGCATTAGGTCAAAGGAATAGAGGAGTGTGCTTCTTGTGTCTTTGGCTGAATCATAGTATTTGGGGTTTTGATCCTTCTGCTCAAGACATGCCCAGAACAATGACTCACACAGACAACTGTGCCATGGGTGTGTTGTACTGTCTCCACCTTTTGCAGGTGTGAGAGGTGACTCCCATTTCAATTAAGAAAAAAGGTCAACCATTCAGAATCTGTTGTTTTGTGCCTCCAAGTATTCTCCAACCTATGGCAACACTAAGGGGAACTTATCACAGGAATTTCTTTGTTCAGAGGGGGTTTGTTTTTGCCTTCCTTTGAAGGTGAGAGTGTGTGGCTCATCCAAGGTCACCCAGTGGGTTTCCATGGCTGAGAAGGGGGTTTGAACCCGCATCTCCAGCACCAGAGTCCAAAGCTCAAATCACTAAAATACGCTGCATTCTGAACCTAGCACTCTGTAAACTTGTTTCCTAATGGTATAAATTTTGGACAACCTGGAAATCAGTCTTTGATGTTACAAGGTTTTTAGCTTTCGCTTATTAAACTATAACTCCCATGATTCCATAGCATTAAGCCATGGCAGTTAAAACTGTGTCGGGCTGCATTACTTTTACAGTATAGATGCACCCATGAATAAGATAACACCTGGAAATGGTCAGACCACATCTGGAATACTGTGTCCAATTCTGGGCACCACAATTGAAGGGAGATGTTGACAAGCTGGAATGTGTCCAGAGGAGGGCAACTAAAATGATCAAGGGTCTGGAGAACAAGCCATATGAGGAGCGGCTTAAAGAACTAGGCATGTTTAGCCTGCAGAAGAGAAGGCTGAGAGGAGACATGATAGCCATGTACAAATATGTGAGGGGAAGTCATATGGAGGAGGGAACAAGATTGTTTTCTGCTGCCCTGGGACTAGGATGCGGAACAATGGCTTCAAACTACAGGAAAGGAGATTCCACCTGAACATCAGGAAGAACTTCCTCACTGTCAGAGCTGTTCAGCAGTGGAACTCTCTGCCACAGAGTGTGGTGGAGGCTCCTTCTTTGGAGGCTTTTAAGCAGAGGCTGAATGGCCATCTGTTGGGGGTGCTTTGAATGCGATTTCCTGCTTCTTGGCAGGAGGTTGGACTGGATGGCCCATGAAGCCTCTTCCAACTCTACTATTCTATGATTTTATGATTCTAGTAGAAGAAAATGCCGCTTTGAATATTTGTAAACCTCACTCTTTTCCTCCCAAAAGCTGTGTTGGTTTCATGTCAGGCGCTCACCTGCATGTGCTTTGAAGAACAGAGTGGCCTTACGTGGTTGTATCGTGTACCTGAGGATTATTCCCTAAGATGCAGAAAAACGTGTGGCACTGGCACAGGACACCACCTAGCGCACGCATACACACACACACACACACACACACAAACATCTCTGCCTGCTGCACAGTCCTTTAGGTTTTTGCCTGCATCGCTCATTGTGCAGTGTGGATGTCATGTGGGTTCCCTGTTGCCATGGCAACAAACCTTGCTTCCCGAGCAGCCGTGGCTGACTGAATAAGAATCCCACACAGGGAGCATCCGTGTCAGATATTTTCACAAGCATGTTTTGTGCAAGGGCCATGGGAGTGATGTCAGCAAAGCTGGGACCCATCCCCTGGGCAACTTCTCCTTCGGAGAAGGGACCTTGCTGTTGTTCCAGCGAGAATGTTTCTTTTCCCTGCGTGTGTTTAAAAGAACATGACCAATGTGCCTTCCTTCCATATAGCCGTTCTGAGTGCCTTTTGAAACCGAAAGATGGAAATTAGGGGGAAGAGCTAGAAGAGCTCTGAAGGCAGACAAGAACGCTCACACGTTTTATTAGGGAATGTTCCAACATAGAGAGCTTGCAGTATTTCTGGAAAATTCACCACGGGAGAAAAGCATTACAGAGCCGCTACTGCTGGTAATAGGCAGCTTTTGTGCCATAAGAAATGAGACAGAAGTGCTTTGTGCTGCATACAGACACCGTCTTGTCAGCAGAATGGAGACGCTTGATCATGCAGGAGCACAGCTTTGCTCCTGCCTACACGCTTTATAGGAAATGAACCCATGTGGGAAGAGGTGGACAACAGCCGCTGGAGATCGGCGGCAGAGCACATGTCCCTGGTGGAAGAGGTCCTGGGTTCAATTCCCAGCATTTCAAGATGAGGCTGAGAAAGACACTTGACTCTCTGACATTTTGGAGAGCTGCCCTGTTCCCAACTGGCACCTTCTGGGTGTGTTTGATTGCATTTTCCATCATTCCAATAGCTCAAGGTTGAGGTGGGGACAAGAGAAAGTGGTGCAGACACTACAGGAATACCTCCATGAATGAAGTTGAAGGGTCCCATGACATTGTTCTTTAACAGAAAATTTGTGACCAGAGGCAGAAACAACATACAAAATATAGGGGCAGGTTGAAGTTGTGAATGGGTTGGGTTTTTTTTTTCGTGTCAGGAGCGGCTTGAGAAACTGCAAGTCACTTCTGGTGTGAGAGAATTGGCCATCTGCAAGGACGTTGCCCAAGGGATGCCCGGATGTTTTGACGTTTTATTATCCTTGTGGGAGGCTTCTCTGATGTCCCGGTGAATTCCACCCCCCTGCGTCAAACGAATAATATGCACATGAGAAATGAAACAACCAGGTTGAGTAATCCATTCTCAAGTCAATGTCGTGAACCTTTAGGGACCATTTGAACACTTCTTTCCAAAGGCATGAGTTTTTCTCTCACCACCTTCTACTTTTATTATGATTTACACAAGTTGTTGCCTAATCTTAAAATAATGTTGCTTTTTAAAAAAAATATTGAGGATAGCAGTGAGACAGACTTGTTTGTTCTCCTCCTTTCTGTCTGCTTTTCTGCTTACACACTTTCAGCAAAGTCTTCTGGAAGCACCTACTGCCAGTATTGGCCCCTGTGGAATCCCATTCTTTCCTGCTCAGGCTTATTAATTTGTTTACTGAAAACACATTTCTGCAACTTAATACATAAAGCCTGTGTTTCTTATCGTAGACACTTAGAATGGGAAGGGACCACAAAAGCCATCTAGTCCAAACTCCTGCCATGTAGCAACACTTAACCCTTGGAAGATGCCTTTTCATCCTCTGTTTAAGGACCTCCAAAGTTAGAGAGTCCCCCACAATCCACGGTGGCTTATTTCACTGTTGAACAGTTCTCACAATAAGATCAATTTTCAAAGTTCTTCTCAAGATGAAGATCTCTTTGGGAAAGGACAACCACAAAACAAGAACCACTTCCTTAAAAGCTTTCATCAGCAGCAGCTGCTGTTGGGTTTGTTAGGAAAAACAGCCACCAGCTGCTAGGTAACTGATTTTAAATCCATGGAAGTTCCATAGAAACAGAGTTGAAAGACACTCCAAGGTCCATTAAATCCATCCCACTGCTATGCAGAAACACACAATCAAAGCACTCCCAACAGATGGCCATATAGTCTTTGTTTAAATGCCTCCAGAGAAGGAGACTTCACCTCACTCTGAGGCAACATATCCCACTGTCAAACACAATGTCTGACTTACGTGTCTAAGTGTAGTTTACAAATGTGTAAATCCCTTTTGAATAGGCTGGAGAAGGCTATCCTCTTGTTGAATTTTGTCCAAAAGCTGGCCACCGTCCACCAGAGAGGAGAATTTACAATTCCCATAAGAAACACTTCTCTTGTGCCTCACACAAGTTTGTGCGACACACCGAGGCAGGCCACAGAGCAAGGCGCCCCATCCGTGGAAAGGTTTGTCAGAAAGGAGATGTTCCCACTCTGAATGTCCTTATTGCAGATGCAGTATATTTAGCTGAGAAATAACATTCACATTTCCCTTGATGTATGCTCTAGTTTTGTTGTCTGTCAGGCCAAAGATAGCATCCCTGACAGTACATCAGAGTGCACGCTACAGAGGAAGAGGAAAATGTATAAGGATCCATGGCTCTTGAGAAGGAGGGAGCTTTGTGGCTGACCTCAGTATTTCCTTCTTTTGCCCCATATACTGGAATTGTCTAGAAGATATATTGTTCAGCAGAAACAACACAATCTGTCATGCAGCAGGATGAGGCAATGTGATTCAAGTGGCTCCATGGGCAATGGAATTAAGCCAGGAACTCTTAGCTGAATGATACCTGGTCTTAAAACAGGGATGGACAAACTCTGAATCCAGGGTCCTTTTGCCTACCCACCCCCCTGGACAAATTGCGGTTTGCACCACCTTGGAAAAAAGGAAAACAGAAGTCGATAGAAAGCCATTTCTGGTTTCATAAAAACCTTTTTTGGAGAGAGAAAACGGTGCAGGAGTTGGTGCTTTGTTGTAAAGAACTATAGTTCCAAACTACAAATCACAGGATTCCATAGCATTAAACCATGGCAACTAAAGTGGTGTCAAATTATATTAATTTTGCAGTGTAGATGCACCCTAAATCTCCTTCATCAAATGTATTTATCTTACAAAGTAGAATCATTCATCTACTTCATTGCTGCCATTTGGACACAATCTGCACCCAACACCATCTGCAAGGCCACATGATTTCCATTGCTGAAATCAGATGTCTTCAAATGGGGTAAAGTAGGGGTGGCGGTGGCATAGCGGGATAAACTGTCAGCTACAGAAGATCTTGTCAACTGGAAGGTTGGTGGTTCAAGGCGCAGGTAAGATGAGCTCCTGCCGTCAGCTCTAGTTTCTGCTTACCTAGCAGTTAGAAAACAGCAATGTGAGTAGATAAATAGGTACCACTTTGGAAGGGAGGTAAAAGCGCCTCTGAAAAAATGCTGGCATTCAGTCAAGAAGGAGTCTATGTACAACAGGCTCCTTGGCATGGAAAAATGAAACAACAGCCTCCTCCCATGGCCGAGTCAAGCACAGCCTCCAGATGCCAGAGATTAAAAAAGAGAGAAGCCTTGCCTCTGTTTATGTACTGTCTGTCTTTGGTGTCAATTGTATAACAGCATTGAATGTTTGCCATATATGTTCCCTGTAATCCACTCTGAGTCCCCTCGAGGAGATAGAGCAGAATATAAATAAAGTATATTATTATATTACCTTTTCAGAGCAGGACTGGTCCAAGATGTTTTGCTGCCTTAGATGGAAGAGACAATAGTATCTCCTTCCTATGCACACACTGGCAGTTGATCAAGGCATTTTAAAGCAACAGTTGTGTGTCCATTTGTAGCTTTTGATACCCATTGAGCTGTATGATTCCCATCCCTGTTTCAGTGTCTCTGCAAACTCCAAAACCAAGACTAAAAATAATTCTTATGCAGTTCCAGATTGGCCTAATTACCCTAAAGGCACCAGATACCATCTGATCTTGAAAGTTTAATAGGGTCAGCCCTGGTTATTATTTGGATGAGTGACCGCCAATGAATATCAGAGCTGTAGGCCATTTTTCAGAGGAAGGAACTGGCAAAACCATCTCTCAATATTTCTTGCCTTAAAAAACCCTAGGAAATTTCATGGGATCACCATAAGGTTATCTTTCTTTTTAGACAGGCTTAAAAAAATGTGTTTAAGATCAAGCCAGTGAATACTGAGTTTTATGTAGTTTAACACATTTTAAATGGTTTAAACTATGTATTTTAATAAGTTGTGGGTTTAATTCCATTTTAATGTTTGTATGCTTTGTGTTTTAATTTACATATTGTATGGGTTTTAGTGCTAGCCAGTTCCAGTTTCCTTTGTGAGATAAGAAGCGGGATATAAATACTACCATTGTTAATACTACTACTACCACTACTACGAATAAGTCGCCAAGCAAACTGAAGACATACAGTATATGCACACACAATTGCAGCTTAATTAGGTTTTAAGCATTTTTTGAAAGCTTGATAAGAGTGTTAGGTGCTTTCCTCTTTTTAACTAAAACATGTTTGATGATAGGCAGGATAATAAAAACTGGTAACTTAAAATATACAAATATACAAATTTTTAAACAGCGTTAAACCTAATTAATATTAAAAACAATTCAGATTTAAACCATAAAAGCATATAAAACCACAGCACCCTCTGACTTGCTCGTAAAAACCTTCTTCTTTGAAAGCCTGCCTGAATATAAAGGTTTTAGCCTGCTGCCAGATAGACAGCAGGGAGGGAGCCGTTCTGGCTTCCTTGGGCAGGGAGTTCCAGAGTCATAGAAGTCAAGGAAGGCTTGCTCTCTCATTCCCACAAATTGAGCTTGAGATGGAGGTGGGACCCAGAGAGAGGCCTCTCCTGAAGATCTCTGGGCCCAGGCAGGTTTGTACAAGGGGATGCGGTCAGCCAAATAGCCTGGACCTGAACTGTCTAGGCCTTAGGGCTTTAAAGGTCATAACCAGCACTTTGAATTCTGCCCAGAAATAGACTGAGAGCCAGTGGAACTGCTGCAACAGGCGGGTTTGTTAGCTCCCTATAGCCAGCTCCAGCCTGGCTGTAGCTCTTTGGACCAGCTGAAGTTTCCAAGCATTCTTCAGAGGCAGCCCCACCTGGAGCACATTACAGTAATCCAGAGTGGAACTAAGGCATGTGCCATTGTGGCCAAATCTGGCTTCCCAAGGAATGGGCACAGTTGATGCATAAATTTGAATTGTGCAAAGATCCTCCCAGCCACCGCTGACACTTGGGCCTCCAAATTCAGTGCCAAGTCCAGGAGGACCCCAAAACTGTCTTCATGGGAAGTGTAACTCCATCAAGCACAGGCTGGATCCCTGCTCCCTGTTAGGGATTGCTCTTCTTCAGAAGAGGAAGGAGAGCAGTAAAGTGTTCAGGAGTCAGAGGAGCAGTTGGAATCTGAGGAGGAGATTTTGCAAGTACCCACATTTCAGGAAAGGCGAAAGGAAACACAGCAGAGACATGGGTCAGCTAGAATAGCTGCCAGAAATGCAGCCTTCCGACTGACCAGGAGCACCCCTGTGTTGTCTGGACTAAGTTTCAATTTGTTTGCCCTCATCCAGTCCATTACTGATGACAGGCACTGGTTTAGGGTCAGGACAGCTTCCTTGGCTTTAGATGGAAAGGAGTAGTAGAGTTGGGTGTCATCTGCATTTAGGTGGAACTGAACTCCAATACTCCAGATGACCTCTCCCAGCGGTTTCATGTATATGTTAAACAACATGGGGGACAAAATAGAACCCTGAGGAACCCAACAGATCAATGGTCAGGGGTTTGAATAGGAGTCCACCACCTTTTGGGTACAGTCCTCCAGGAAGGACTGGAGCCACTGTAAACATAGTAAACATGGTATCTTTCTGGGTGAGATGACCCAGAAAGAGACCATGGTCAATGATATTGAACACTGCTGAGACATTTGGGAGAATCAACAGGGACACACATCACCTGTCTAGCTTTCTTCGTAGGGCAGCCATCACAGGGACCAAAGCTGTCTCTGTTCCACAGCCAGGCCTGAAACCAGATTGAAATGGATCTAGATAATCTGTATCATCCAGAAATCCCTGGAGTTGGGAGGTCACCACACACTCCAAGATCTTACTCAGAAAGGGGAGGTTGGACACTGGCTGATAATTATTCATTATAGAGGGGTTCAGGAATGGCTTTTTTAGTATAGGTCTTACAACTGCCTCCTTTAGGCAAGTTGGAACTTTGACTACCACCTTCACCCACTCTGCCATCCTCCCTCTGGCCTGTTTGATCAGCCAGAAGGGCAAGGATCCAGAATACATGTGGTAGCCCTCGCCTCTCCAAGGATCCTGCCCACATCGTCAGGCTGCACAAACTGAAATGTATCCATCAACACTGGACAAGCTGGGCCAAAGTTACATTCATTGGAACTGTATAAATAACAGCATCCATGTCGGAATGGATCTGAGCGACTTTATCCTAAATTTCTCCTTGAGAACCAGTTTGTAATTGCCCTCTAATCACTCGAAACAGCTCAGCTGAACGGTTCTTATGAGATTCATAAAGATACTTACAGCTCTCTACTGCCTTCCTCCATAAAAAAAACTTTCAGCACAATCTGAATCTCTGGATTTTGGGGAATTTTTAGAAGCTTTAGTAAAAATAAAAAGTAACATTTTTAAATGCTGCACAGCTTATGCACAATACTTTATAGAAATAATATGAACATCTGTGAATCATCACATTGACAAATGCACCTCTTATACACAAACTTACCTTGATGAGACCACTTGGATGAAGAATGACCTCCCTTTTAGGCAGACTTTTGGTTTCAATTTGGACTATCTCTTTGGGAACTTGGGGTGCATCTACACCAGGCATGGGCAAACATCGGCCCTCCAGGTGTTTTGGACTTTAACGCCCACAATTCCTAAATGCCTACCGGTTGTTAGGAATTGTGGGAGTTGAAGTCTGAAACATCTGGAGGGCTGAAGTTTGCCCATGCCTGATCTACACTGTAGAATGAATGTCATTTGACATCATTTTATCTGCCATGGCTTAGTGCTATGGAATCATGGGAGTTGTAGTTTGATGATGCATCAACATTCTGCCTTTCCCTCTTAAAAAGGCAGTGCATAACAATGTCCCATCCACTCCTGCACAAGTTGAGTATCCTTAACTGAAATGCTTAGGGCCAGAAGAATTTGGGATTTTTTTTCACATTTTGAAATACCTCTATTTGCATAAACGTACCTTGTGAGGTATCTTGGAAATAAGACCCAAGTCTAAACATGAAATTCAGTGGTGTTTCATATACTCTGTACACATACTCTGAAGACAGTTTTATACACTATTGTAAATAAACTTTGTGTATTCTGGACCATCAGAAAGTAAAGGTGTTGTTTTCTCAGCCAAGCATGTGCATGATTTTGGAGTATTTGGGATTTCCTGATAAAGGATGTCAAACCTGCCTTTACGAACTGGGAGCAGTTCTCCACAGTCACCAGCAGAGGTTTCTCATGCCATCTGCTATCTGACCCAGGAATCAAGTTTGGGACCTTCTATGTGCAAAGTAGATAGATACTGTGCCCTTGAACAATAACTGTTTCCACACAGCTTTGGCTGCCTAATGCCATGAAGCAATCACAGCTGCAGAGAGAAACTTGAGTTCATGACTTTAGTAAACTCTAAAAAGCTTCAGCAGTCCCGAGAGACTCAATCACATAAATTTATTTTAATGTCACATTTTAAGCCACATTTCTGCTTGGAAAAACTGCCTTATTTTTTCGCATGGTGCACTGCTACTCATTAGCCTCAAGCAGTACTGAAAGTAACAAGAATAAGGAAGAGCTTTGCTTGTTTACGTTTTAAAGAAGAAGGAAGTAAGAATTGTCCCTCTTCCCTTAGCATTGTATCCTCCAGTCTGGCAACTAACTAACAGGACAATATTCTGGTCAGGCTTGTAAATCTCTGGCCGCTTGGCAACTCAACGCACTGTTCTAATTTCCTGTGAAAGCAGGATGTGTGGCACTTTTAACTCTCACAGCAATGAAAAAGGAGGCTGGTGCTGACAGTGGTGATCTGAATGTGGAAATTTTATTTTTGAACTTCAACTTCCAGAATCCTCAATGGCCATACTGACTTAGGAATCTAGGTTGCTGGAGGTCCCATAGAATTTCCACCATTGGTCCAGAGACACAATATGAGGAAGATCAGGTTGCATTCTTAGCTGTGGGTCATGGATCTGCATAAAATGATTAATCTTTTATTGACCCCCTTTTTTTCTTTTAAAAAGTTTCAGTTCATTTAATAATAATATAATAATAACTTAATTTTTGTATGCTGCCACCATCTCCCCGAAGGGACTCAGAGCAGCTTACATGGGGACAAGCCCAATCAGTCACATTTATATCATAAAAATACAATTAAAATACAAGTATCAACTAAAAACAGATTAAACATACCATGGTTAAAATAGCATAAGTATAAAAACAGTAAAAGTAATTAACAATCATCTGTGAGCCTTGAGAAGGTCCCATCCTAGGGTATAATGGGTGACTAACAAACTCATTAAAGTTAGAACTGGTGTATAAATCAAAGTAGAAATACATGGGGTAGGCAACACATTTCTTTTCTCCATGTTCCCCCTTTGTCTTTAGTTTACTTCAGTTGTTGTAAACTCTACTCAGAGTGCGGATTAAGCTGCCTTCCACACAGCTGTATAAAATCCACATGGATCTGAGTCCACATGACAGTGTGGACTCAAATAATCCAGTTCAAAGAAGATATTGTGGATTATCTGCCTTGATATTCTGGGTTATATGGCTGTGTGGAAGGGCCCATAGTTTTCACTCAACTCAGCAGAGGGAGTATGGGAGAGGGCAGAATCTTGCCCTTTCCAGTAAACTCAGGCAAAGCCTCTCCTAACTTGTGTGTTTTTCCTTATAATTATTTTTACCATTTTGACCTTAGTTTGATGTTGTGTGTCCACAAATATCCCGGTTTTCACCTGAGAAATGTTAGCGAGAATGCACATCTGCAGAAGGTCCCACAAATACAGAACTGTCAAAGTTACTTACCTTTTACTAGGCATAAGATAAAAGGTAAGATTCAGTTATTTTCTGGATGTTGCTGGTACTAAGACCACAATAAGCCATGCTTAGATCCTAAGAGCCTAAACTGTGTCACATTTAAGAGGCTGCAGAGTATTACAAAAAGGAGGAGGTGGTATTATTCTATCAATTACGCAAAACTTTAAATTTAGTTCAAAACTATATTTAGAGGCCCTAGGTTGTACCTTACTTAGTTGGTGCATATTTTTGGCACTGGTTAGAAATTGTTAGATCCTTAGGGCCCTTCTACACAGCCATATAACCCAGGATATCAAGGATGGTAATCCACAACATCTGCTTTGAACAGGATTATCTGAGTCCAGTTCAATGTGGATTTTATACAGCTGTGTAGAAGGGGCCCCAGAAGGCAGATAATCCACAGTATCAGCTTTGAACTGTGTTATCTGAGTCCACACTGCCATATAACCCAGTTCAAAGCAAATAATGGGGGCTTTTATACAGCTGTGTGGCAGGGGACTTGGAAGCAACTGGGGTGCGTCAGATATGATACCCAACTGCCAAAAGTTGTATGGTCACATGTCTCACTTTATAGAGAAAGCTTCTCTATTGGAAGCATTGCTAGAGGACAGCTTTCAGTTTGACAGGGTCCTCCATTTCAATCTCTGCCGATTTCCAGTCAGTTAAAAAAGAAAAATAAATAAAATTTGAAAATGGGGTTGGGGGATTGAAGTTTCTCATCAGTTCTATTCTGGAGAATAGACCAAGCTGGTTATCTGGTCAATATTTCTTACTCTGAGATTCTCTGTAAATTACAGTTAGTGTTTCTAAATTTGCATCAGTATGTATATCATTTGTAATACGCAGTTGTTACGCACAATTTTAATAGTCTCTTGTCATCTCCCATCTTACCTTCCTAAAATGATGTGTAAGTTACCTCCTGCTGTGTCACCCTGTTTTGCACCTAGTCTTCTTGCTTCTCTTCTTGTCTTTTGCTACTTCTGGGTGGATTGATGTCTTTGTGCAAGGCTGTACATGATGCAGACCTTTGGATGTCGTTGGACTGCATGTCCCAGCACCATTGACTACATCTAGGGGGGGACAAGTTGCCAGCCTTTGATCTGTGCCTCAACCCAGCCAACAAAAGCAGGAGAATGCTGATTATAAAACTTCTTCACTGTTTAGGTGCTAATATATATATACAGTATCCTGGTTTCAACAAGGCTTTTGGTAAGGACACCCAGGTTAGTCTTGCAGGCAAGCTGGTGAGCTGTGGGCTGGACCATTAGGTGGATCTGTAACTGTTTGACAGAATGAACCCAGAAAATGGTCATCAATAGCTGCTGTTCATCCTGGAGAGAAGAAGTGACCAGTGAGATGCCTCAGGGTTTGTCCTGGACCCAGTGTTGTTTAATATATTTGTAAACGCCTGAAATGATAGAACAGAAAACACGACACGCTTATTAAATTTTCAGAAAACACTGGAAAGGGAGGTAGGGGATGGCTAATGCCGCAGACGACAGGATCAAAATTCATAATGACCTTGACAAATTGGGGAATGGGGCCAAAATGAACAAAAAATAATCACAGCAGGGAAAAACAGATACTACATCTAGAGAGGAGAAGTGAAAAGCTTGACTATATAATTTTAACACCTGGCTTTAAAGCAGAACATGTGAAAAGGCTGTCGGGGTCTTAGTAGATCAACGGGTGAACATGAGTCAGCAGTGTGACGCATTAGCTAAAAAAGTCAATGCATTTTGAAATGCATCCAAAGGAGGATAATGCTCTGATCAATGGAAGTAATATTGCCGCTGTATTCTGCTTTTGGTGAGATCCCACCTGCAATTTTGTGTCCACTTCTGGGCACCACAGTTCAAGAAGGTATTGACAAGCTGGAATATTTCCAGGGAAGCATAGTCAAGGTGTTCAAGAGTTCTGGAAATTAAGCATTATGAGGAGTGACCGAGGGAGATGAGTATGTTTAGCCAGGAGAAGATAAGAGAATGTATGATAACTGTCTTTAAATATAGCTTATTTTCTGCTGCTCCAAGTACTGGAACTCAAACCAATGGATCCAAAATACAACAGAAGAGATTCCACCTAAACATGAGGAAAAACCTTTTTTTTAATAGTGAAAGCTGTTCAATAGTTGAATGGATTACCTCCGAGGGTGGAGGGCAGACTCTCCCTCTTTGGAGGTTGGTTGAATGGGCATTTTCCATTACATTTGTTGTGCATTTTGGCAAAGCAGGGGGTTGGACTAGATGGACAGATATTCCCTTCCAAAACTAAGATTCTTTGTTTCTATGTTTTTAATCACATTTTCTCCTTTTATTAGCTTATGCTAGTGTTCAGTTTTTCATTTTCTGATTTGAACATTGGGGTCTGAAGGCCATAAATAAATAATTTCACGATTTTATTGTGCGGCATTACTTAGGCACCTTTGCACTAAACTATGGAATTACAATTCTGAAGCCTGTTCATGTTGTACTATAATGATTTTATGATGGTACAGACTCTGGCAGCTGAAACAAAAAGCGAAGGAAAGATGTATCTGTCACCCAGTGATGAGCAGCTAGTGATCTCATAACATCCTAGTTTTTAGTTCTGTCTAGAGGCTATAAGCATTAGTGAGTTATCTTGACTTGTCCTTTCTAATCAAGAACAACAGCCTCTGTCAAGCAACAATCAGGTCCCATTAATTCCCCAAGATCTTAAAATGAGTGGAATAAGCCAACTGTTTTGCTTTTTCTTTCAAATGTGAAGACAGTGCATGGATTGAGTGCACTGCAACTGTCAGAAGAGGATTCATATAGTATAGATTCAGTGCCTCCGTTTGCAGAAGAGCTTGCCTTTTTATTACCTTACAGCACATTTTGTCACATTAATCAGCTCATCACCAATACAGGGATGTCTCTGTACCACCCACCCACTGTGCTGCAAATGGCCACTGCTAAAGTACTGTCTGTACTTTCTGCATTTCAGTACCCTTCAACCTTTCTATTTACAGTCCTCTCCATTCTGTTCCCAAACCATGGGTATATACTCTTGCCAAGTGAGGATAACACTTCATGCATTTGATGAGGTGAGCTGGCTCCGTAATAAAATTTGTTGGCCTTTAAGGTGCCACAAGACTCTGAATGAGGTGCTGTTTCAAACTGGTGGAGCATAGAATTTTCACCAGCGAACTTATGAAGAGAACTTGAAGGGATAGACAGACACTGTATAAGATTTTGAGAAGAGTAGTTGCCGTTCTTGTGGGAAGTGGCAAGGATGACACTTGCAGTGAGTTGGCTTCATCAACTCAGCAGCGATTGGCAGGAAGAATGGGCATTGGTTCAGAGAACAGGTTGAGAAGAAAATCTGTCCATCTTAGAATCATAGAATCATAGAGTTGGAAGAGACCACACGGGTCATCCAATTCAACCCCCTTCCATGCAAGAAAAGCACAATATAGAATCATAATGGCCAGTCAATGGGGAAGGATCTGTGCCCAGGCTATGTTTAGCAGCCATTGCACATACCGCCTTACATAATGTCAGGAAATGTGGCTATGTTGTGAGTGCTGTTGTTGTTGCTGACTTCAAGTCATTTCTGATTTATAATGACCCTAAGGTGACTCCAGCACTGAATTTTCTGAGGCTTAGAGTATCTGACTTGCCCAAGGTCACCCAGTGTATTTTCATGGCTCAGTGGGGAATTAAACCTGGGTCTCCAGAGTTTAGTCCAACCCTCAAACCACTATGCTGAGGAGGTGCATTGGGTTAAACCCTTGTGCCAGCAGGACTTCTGACTTGAAGGTTGGGTTGCTGACTTGAAGGTTGCCAGTTCGAATCCAACCCGGGGAGACTTCGGATGAGCTCCCTCTATCAGCTCCAGCTCCATGCGGGGACATGAGAGAAGCCTCCCATAAAGATGGTAAAAACATCAAAACATCTGGGTGTCCCCTGGACAACGTCTTTGCAGATGGCCAATTCTCTCACACCAGAAATGACTTGCAGTTTCTCAAGTCACTCCTGACATGAACAAACCCCCCCCCCCCCCCACTATGCCATATTGGCTCTCGCGCATCCTAGCCGGCACATGGTAAGGCCAAGCATGTCGAAGTACCTGGATAATTGAGTAGATGCTTAATATTTCTTGCTATCCATATCCTTAAATTTCTACATTGGGCTTTTGTGAATATTGTAAGCTATATAAATCAAAGATGGGGAAAGTTTATCTTTTGGGCTATTGCTCCCAGCATTCCCTAGCCGGAATGGCCATGTTGGGTGGGAGATTCTGGGAACTGCAGACCAAGAATAACTTTTCTCAGTTCTGTAATAAATAAAACAAGTTATACGAATGTATTGAGAACTAAACGCTCAGCCAAGAAGATCTTTTACACTGGAAGCAGTATTTTGCAAAGGCTGCTAAAATATGGTATCTGCAACTTCATCCATGACTGAAACTACATGCAAGTCCATACTATTGTTAGTTTGGGAAACAATGCTATAAGCATTACAGCAACATTTATATTTAATGTGTGCATCTGTACTATCAGTCAGCCTCTCTGTTCTGTATGCATCATTCAATGATGTGTCCATCCTCCCTACTACTGACCCAAAGCTTTTTGAAAAAACAAGATGAAATCATAACTATTCTTTGTTTCATACATATAGCAGTCTGACTAGTAACTTTTTCAAAGTTGGAAAAAGACACAAAGAATAATCTAGTCAAGTGCATCTCAAGTTATCAGATGGGGAAGAACCAGCAATTTTCTTTCAAGTTTGTCAGGGACCGGTACTATATTTGTGCCCATTAGCTACAACTGTTTTATTTCCCTGAAAATTCACTAGGGAGCTGCTTGTGGACCAGTAATAGTATGGACCATTAGTTTGGCTAGTATAGATGTAGTCCAACCCCCTGCTAGAGCAGGAATCTACAGCTAAATCATCCTGGACTGGCAGTCATTTAACTTCTAGTCTAAGATCATCTATTTTCCACTGTCAAACAGCTCTTATATTAGAAACTTGTTATTTATGTTTAATCAGAATATCTTTTCTTGTCTAGTTTGGGTCCTATCTACTGAAGCAGAAAAACACAAGCTCAGTCTGCCTTCCACACAATCGTTATTTGGATGACTATCAAATCATTGGTCACTCATTTGCTCTCCAGCACGACAGACATGCCAGTCTCCTTCAACTATTTTGCATAGGGCTTAATTGCCAAATGTTTTACTATCTTGTTTGCCTTCCTCTGGACATAGTCCAGTTTCTTGGAAATCTTCTTAAACAGGATGTACAAAACATAACACAACATTCCAGGTGATGTCTAACCAAAGCAGAACAGGATATTCACATATCTGCCAGACCACACAATTATAGCATTATGATTCCAGTTTTGGTGCCATGGTTCCATCCCATGGATTTCTGGTCCAGTAGAGTCTCACTTATCCAAGCTAAACAGGCCGGCAGAAGCTTGGATAAGCGAATATCTTGGATAATAAGGAGGGATTAAGGAAAAGCCTATTGAACATCAAATTAGGTTATGATTTTACAAATTAAGCACCAAAACATCGTTATACAACAAATTTGACAGAAAAAGTAGTTCAATACGCAGTAATGTTATGTTATAATTACTGTATTTACGAATTTAGCACCAAAATATCATGATATATTGAAAACATTGACTACAAAAATGGCTTGGATAATCCAGAGGCTTGGATAAGCGAGGCCTGGATAAGTGAGACTCTATTGTATTTGCAATTTAGGGAGGGGTCTTTAGACTTTTCAGCCAGAGAACTCAGTCAAATCTCAAGGCCCAGCATTCCACAAGATGCAGTTAAAGTGGAATCATAACACTATAATTGTCCAGAGTGATAAGGCGCATAGTCATATTAGTCTAAGTCAGGATGCAGAGAGTTTCTGTAGCACCTTTGAGGCTAAGGGTGAGTCGACGGCATTGAATCAATGCATTTTGACACCATTTTCACTGCCGTGGCTCAATGTTGTAGAATGCTGGGAGTTGTAATTTTACAAGGCCATTAGCCTTCTCTGCCAAAGAGTGCTATTGAATCACCAAACTATAACTTCTATGATTCCATAGCTTTGAGCCATGGCAGTTAAAGTGGTGCCAAATTGCATTAATTCTACAGTGTAGGTATATTATGACAGAGAAAGAAGTTGGTAGCATAAGCTTTCATAGACATAAATCTATTTCATCAGATGCACGAGTTTCATTATCCCTAAAAGTTCCTGAACATGTCTCCCAAATTCTGTCATTGTCTAAATTTTGTAACCCATTTCCTTCTTTTATTCTTGTCAGAAAAAAATAGCCTATCAAAGAGGGAATGGGTGGAATAGGTGTGCAATGCTTTGATGGTTCACACTCTGTCTGGAAGTATCCAGTACTTACTTGGCTTTGCTTGGAACCTTCTGCCCGCCCAACAGGGAATTTGGGGATAATCAACAGTAAAAGATGAAGAGATTAACCAATTGAAGTGTCAGAATCAAGGGAGGCATTTGCTCAGAAGTCAATAGCTGAACAGACGTTCTTGGCAATGGGGACGAAGGGGAGGGGGAAGTGAATGAGGAACAGAACAATTAGTGTGTTAAGGAGAGATCAGAGCGGAGGAATCTAGGTCATGGGATGCCACCTCATATGAATGAGCAGCCAGCAGGCTTGCTGGTGTTATGTTTCATAGAAGAAGTGAGATTTCTAACACTTGTTAATAGCTTCCAAATTAAGGAGGATCCTGGTGTTTATTCAGTAAGAGGGTGACACCAGGGTGAAGGGACAGAGAGCCTCAAATAAGCAGCACACTTTTGGCATTTACAAGAGCAGTTAGGTTTGGAGGCAGGGATAAAGCAAACATCATCCTGAAATTGATCTCTTTCCACTAGTCTAAGACATTTTACCACCCAAGGATAAGAACAAGATAAGACAAGAGAAGCTGATTTGGCAGCTGGGGTCCATTCCAGACAGCCTCATAATCCGAGACAAAGAAGTGGGGCAAAAAATTGCGGTACCTGAAAACAAGTCCAAACATGGAGCTGTCAGTTCTGGCACCCTGACAGGTTTGTTTGTAGTGGATTTTAGAAATCCACAAGATGGACGCGGGACTTCTGCCTTAAGTTTTCTTTTAATTATTTTTATTGACTCTCTGAGATGCACTGGACCTCATAAGCGCTGATGCAGATATACAAATGTGCACATAAGCAGATTTCTTGTCATCTCTCCTCACCCTCCTGCTGCCTTTACATTTGCCCTCTTGAACCCCTCTTCCCTTTGGGGTCACTTGCCTGCCATGCTGGTGCCCACTGTGTAAATTCAAGCTCTGTTTAATGTCATTAAATAATGAGAACAAAGGAATGGTTGCAGAGAGTTCTCATGGGAATTGCTTTCCATTTGTGCTTCAATTTCACCACCTTTGTGTCCGTGGCTCCATCTGTTTACAACCCTCAGCAACTGTTTCATGATTTTAAAATGCACATATGTGCTGGAGCAGTCCACACCAGCATATTGTGATGAAGTCCCATGTTTTTTTTTTAGTGCAGGGATATACAGTGATGCGAATATGCACATTTTCCAGCCAATCTTGGATTTTAAGCACACCTTTTTAACCCATGTTTTTAACCCAATGATGCGATTCAGGGCAGATTTTTGGCAAGCATCAAGCCCCCCTTTAATCTTGTGTTCCCTCAGCGTTTTGACACAGGTTATGGGACAGTTTTCCCTCCTGATGATATATCATCTAATTTTCAGCCAATCTGGAGGACTGTAGTTTGCTGATATGTCCTCCATTTTGGGTAAGTGGTAGTGCCATCACATCCCTCCTGCTAACTTTTGGGGCCCTTTTCAGGGCTGTGTTTGTTTGGAGTGGTTGGTGGAGGTCTGAAACTATTTTTAAGCCTCTTGGAGAATCTGGGAATGTAGCAAAACACCAGGTTTGCTTCAGATCAAACACTAAACCAAAAGGTAATTGCTTACAAATGGCTGAAAAAAGACGACAGAGATTTTGAAGAATATTTTTTGTGCTAATTTATTAAGTGTACAGTCAGGCCTCTTTAGTCACAGATTTTCAACTATACATCACTTCTCCCCTCTACCCCTCGATTCCAAAAAAACTAACTTTGATGTTAACATTTTATGTAAGGGACACCTTTTTACAGCACTGTTGTGTATACTTGGATTTGGCATCCCAGATTTTGGTATCTAATACTATCTATATAGGGGTTCTGAAGTCAAAGCCCAGTGGCTACCTGTTGTAGATAGAAGTTTAGGGATCAAGATTGTGTGGGCTACAATTCCTATTATCCCCCATGACTGGGTAGGGCTGATGGGAGTTGTAAACCCCAAAAAAATCTGGAAGAGTAAGGTTGCTCATTTCTGGTGTAAATAGAAATACACTTCTTTCTAATGAGGAGGATTGTAACCATGGCCACCATAATGACAGGAGAACATAGGGCCAAGCATATGCATGTCTTCTGAATGTGTTCTTCTCATCTTTGTTTCTTTGTCTTCTAAGAGTTACAGACATCACAAACAACAAGAGGAAGAAATGGGAATGTCTTCTGTTTTCTTCCCCTCTCTCTTCCCTCATTCTGTACTGCTGCTCTTATGAATAATACAGTGCATTTTAAGCCAGGCGTTTGCATTATGAAGCTCCTTGTCTGCACGAATTAGGAGAGGCGGCCTATATGAACCATATATAAATACCTGCCTTTTAGGAATTACAGGCCTACTTGAATTGCCTGTCAGAAGCTATTGGAGGACATGTTCCTTTTTTACTTTCATGCTAGCTGGACTCATGCAGACATATAAGGGGACCTAATCTACCAGAACAACATGACTCGACCTGATGGAGATTTACAGAAACAGCCAGGAAAGAAAGGGCTTTCTTTACACTTTTGAGTCAGCAGCTCCTAGTCCCAGATAACTGAAGCATCCACCATTTTGGACCCTCTTGTCAAATTCAGGTGAGTCACTGGCATGGCACATTCTCTTGGGCAGGGTTTTCGGCTTTGGACAGAGGAAACACCAAAACATTTCTTGTCCCCAGTCTGGACAGTCTGTTTAAGGCCAATCCACAAGATGCTTTGATGACTAAGGCAAAGGACAAAATGACACTTTCCTCCTTTCACATAAGAAAGTGAATGGAATTGCCAGTTGAGTTGTACATCAAACACTGGCAATAGGGCAGCAGCCAGATTGTGGGGAAATTGAGGCTTAGGGGATGCAGGACAGCCTATGTGTCACATGGCTTGGAAAATCTACTATGTTAGACTATTTTCCCCAGCACCCTTAAACTCCCAGCATGGTCATGGGAGTTGTAGTCTTTAATAAAAGGAATATTTCCAATCTCTGGTCCTCCAATAAAAGGGAATCACCATAAAGCATATAGAAACTAGCTGAAGGTCTGCTGTAGTGGCTGACCCCCATCATCTGCCACAAGAAGCAGTTGCCTCACTCAGTTTTGGTAGGGCCAAGCTCAAGGTAGCCTTCTCCTAACTAGTTCCCCTTTATACTACACAATTCTGTAGTATAATGTTGTCAACTGAGTTTCACTGAAACTGCTATTTATTTATTTATGCTATGACAATATACTACGTAATCCTGGGATTTCCGGTTTTATTGCTTTGTTCTTTCAAGTCATTTTTTATATATGGCAACCCCAAGGCAAATCTAGCACAGTGTTTTCTTAGCAAGATTTGTTAAGAGGGAATACTCCTTTGGTTTCCTGTGAGACTTCTCAGCCAAAGAGCTCTACTGACTCATTAGACTGTATATCCCTGATTGCCATTGCAGTGGAAGGAGAATGATAACACCGTACTTGTGCATTATGAAAGAACCCCTTATGCTCTACCTATGTGTGCGACTAGAACTTCCCTTATCACTACCTAGCATGACACAACTGGACTATTATTGTCCTTTTCTATGAGAACTCAGGTGGAGATTTGCACTTGATCTTCAGGTTTTCTCAATGTATGGCTCAAATAATTCAGTGGGTAGCTGACTTTGAGACCTGAGTAGGGTGGGCCATGTGCCCCCATAGGAGGTGTTCTGCTGGAACAAGCCCTAGAATTGATGGGTAGTATAGTTTCAACTTGAATGGGAGACCCCCAACAGATACCATGTGCTGTAGGCTGTATTTCAGAGGAATTTGTCGGCGGGGATGATGGGTAGCAGAGTGAAATCCAAAAATTCACCATCCCGGTTCACCTCCTTCTCTCCAGACTGTTTCCCCGTGTGGAAAACAGCACTGGATAAACTCACTCCAGCAGACGAAGTCCAACTGTTGATTAAACTTTATTTACATGATCTATATACAAATAGAGTCAATTCAGTCCTTTCCTCCATGAGTGCTTGCCGAAAGCACCCATGCACACACACAGCACATTGCTCATCGCTGTTCTCCGCTCTACACAGGAAACCTCCTCACTCCCTCGCATTCCACAGGAACCAAGATAGTAAGTCCCGGTCAAAACACACTTGACCCCATTGGTCCTGTGATACATCAATCATAGCAGACTCTCATTAACTCCATGATTGCTGTATCCAGATTGATTTTAACATTTCACAATACACAATACCCTGACAGAATTAACTGTCAAAACCACCTCTGAGTTATAGAATCATAGAGTTGGAAGAGACCTCGTGGGCCATCCAGTCCAACCCCCTGCCAAGAAGCAGGAAAATCACATTCAAAGCATCACTGACAGATGGCCCTCAAGCCTCTGTTTAAAAGCCTCCAAAGAAGGAGCTTCCACCACACTCCAGGACAGAGAGTTCCACTGCTGAACAGCTCTCACAGTTAGGAAGTTCTTCCTAATGTTCAGGTGGAATCTCCTTTCCTGAAGTTTGAAGCCATTGTTCCGCGTCCTAGTCACCAGGGCAGCAGAAAACAAGCTTGCTCCCTCCTCCCTATGACTTCCCCTCACATATTTATATATGGCTATCATGTCTCCTCTCAGCCTTCTCTTCTGAGAAAAGACATGATAGTCATGTATAAATGACCCATAAGGTTTCTGAGTATTCCTTGACTAAGAAAACTCTATAAAATTGATCCGTGTCACCATAAGTTGACCATAGGCTTGAAGGCACACACAAACACAGAGTCTACATCCAGTTAAAGATAAAGAACCCTAAGGAAGGAGAGAAAGGGGTGGATGGTCATGAAGTTATCCATCACCTGTTAGTAACATTTGCACATTTGAGTGGGTGCACAAGTTATCTGGATGCTCCCTTTTCTACAAAGTAATGTATATTATCTATTATTGTATACTAGCATATGAAGATTTCATGCAAATGGGCAACCCCTTTAGTCTGCCTCTGGTGGGATGTGTTCTACACTTCAGCCACCATTTTGCACATATCTGTAAATGGTCAGTATTGGTGGAGCTGTTTCTTTTAGGAAAGCAAGTAGTCCCTACAAGCTTTAAGTATGCTTTCTCCTGTTATATGGGGCTATAATAATACCTTCTTTATTCTTTCATTTTATCTGTTTGTGTATATATCAGTGGTTCCCAACCTGGGGTCCATGGACCACCAGTGATCTGCAAGAACTAAAATATGGCCTATGGCCTCATCATTACTACTACGGATAATAACACAGCCCAACCAAAAAATATTTTTTCTTGATGTCTTCATTTTTAGGTGTGTTCCTGGAGTTATTTGGGGTGCTGATTCAGAAAATTACATTGGATATACACATCAGCTCTAGATTATTAAATATGGATTTCTGTGGGTGAGCAGATGGCGACTGCTGGGTGCCATATGTTCTGTATCAGAAACTAGAACTGATGTGGTCTATCCAATACAATTTTCTGAATCAACACCCCAAACAACCAAACCAAATCTACAGTTGACAAAAACTGATTTGTAACCCTTTTGGTACTAATGTTGGAGGCTTCTCAACATTACACCCTGGTCAGAGTGGTTCCTGATCAAAGTGGTCCCTGGTCAAAAAAAGGTTGGAAACCACTAGTATATATGTACAAGCAGTCCCAAGTTATGAACAAGATAGGTTCTGTAGGTTTGTTCTTCAGTTCAATTTCTGTGTCAGTTGAAACAGGTATATTTTTAAGTGTAACTCCAGTCAAATAAATTATACACATACATACATACTTTGGATAGCATAGGGAAGGGATAATATCTCTATGGTGCTTGTTTTGCTGTCTGTGCCCCTGTTCAGAAAATTTCCACCTCACTCTCGATCTCTATGGCAATTGGATTTTGAAAAAAATTAGCTTGTTGTGGAAACAAGGATTGGTGAGAAAGCCTCCCCCCCCCCCCATGATATCTCTTTCAGGAGTGAATTCCCTTCCTAGGGGCAAATTTCTCTCACTTCCTGTTGTCTCACCCCAGTGGCAGAGGAAAACTGGATAAAGTACTCTTTGCAGAATATGGAAATCATGTACTGGACCACAACTTTACTGCCATGATGCTTGAGAGATTCCTGAAACTGTAATCCAAAAAATAAACTTTTCCAGCCTTTGCATTTTACTAGCAACAAATCAAGCCATCATGGTCTCGAAACAGCAATACTGATAGGATTTTTTCGTATAGCACCGACAGTTTGTGTGTGTGTGTACTTCCCTCCAAGATCCATCCCCAGCCACCTCCTAAGCCCCTGATATGGCTGGTGCCTTGTATTGCAGAGTTTTTAATCCGTCCAGGCAAGGAGATTTGCTGCCTGACTCTGAAAAGTGTTTCAGTGCATGATTGATTTTAAGACCGCAAGAAATCCCATTAAAATGAATTGCTAAGCATATGTTAAGTCCCTGGCAAGATTGAGCCAGAAATCCCTATGCCCCAGAGGCTCAGTGGAGGTACGTTGGGAGAAAAAAAAATGCAGCCATTGCCACCCACCATAGTTAGGCAGTGAAACATCAGGCAGTCCAATTCCAACAGCTTAGCCTCAGCCACCAAATACGATGGCTTCATTGCAATTCATGCAACGCTCACAAGTAGGCACTCACCTCTCCCTTTTACCCTTTGTCTCGGCTTACTTCAGTTGTTGCAAACTCAGGACTTTATCACATTGGGATGTACTTTATTTCTGAGTACAGGTCGCATCATGTGACGTTTGTCCCAATCCGTCAGTAATCCATTAGAATCTGTCTACAAGGCATCGCAGAAACGGAGTAATTGCATACAGGATTCTAGTCATGTTTTTTTTATTTAATATGGTTCTGGAATGCTATTTTGTGTGTGATTGAAAAATTAGTATGTATTCTGCCAGCTAAAATCTCATGAGAACTGTAGTTTGAGACTTGCAGTGCAATATTAACAGGGAAAATTCAAAAGTGACGTAGGGAGCCATTCAGATGGATTGAGAGGAATCGGTCTTCCATGGTGTGATGTGTCAAAGCGCAGTATTTTCAAAATGTAAGAATCAGGTGTGATGAGGTCAGTATGTATTCTATCTGAATACAGTATGCATCCCGTCCTAAGAAAATAGGAGATGCATACTGATATAATCGGAGTATGTGATGAGGTCCTCAAGGTACATCTACGCTGTATGCAGTTCGACATAATCACTCAATGCTTGGAATCATGGAAGTTGAAGTACAGTAGAGTCTCACTTATCCAACATAAACAGGCCAGCAGAACGTTGGATAAGTGAATATGTTGGATAATGAGGAGAGATTAAGAAAAAGCCTATTAAACATCAAAATAGGTTATGATTTTACACATTAAGCACCAAAACATCATGTTATACAACAAATTTGACAGAAAAAGTAGTTCATTACACATTAATACTATGTAGTAATTACTGTATTTATGAATTTAGCACTAAAATATCACAATGCATTGAAAACATTGACTACAAAAATGCGTTGGATAATCCAGAATGTTGGATAAGTGAGTGTTGGATAAGTGAGACTCTACTGTATTTAGCTTTATTCTGCCAAAGAGCTCCGTTCCTCATCAAATGATGACTCCCAGGATTCCATAGCATTGAGCTATGGCAGTTAAAAGGACATCAAACTAGATTAATTCTTCAGTGTAGATACACCTTTATTTAACTGAGTAGAGAGGAGGGCAGGAGAGTTAGAATCTTGCTCTTCTCTGTAGGCTTTGGCAAAAGCCAATAGCTGAAGCCTTTTATATTTTGTATCTTCTTCCTTATTAATAATTTTGCCATTCTGATCACACTCTGATATTGTGTGGCTGTTTTGATCTGGGAATATTGGAAGGTATGAGTTATCCCCTATTACATTATAACCTTCAAGTCACCGAGTTATACCTTTGCTATTGGGGAAATGCACAATGAACTAGTTACTAATAAGTGTTACTTCTCAGCTCTGCAAAATCATACCAACTCAAAAAGGTTCTGAAACAGAAACAGGCATGCATTTGACCTATTGCTTCGCTTCTTGTTTGCAAAATGGACCTTAGGCCAAATCATTCAAAGCTCTAGGTTTAAGTCTCTAAATCCAGTTTAGGCCCTAGATAAGAGAAAGTTTGGATCATGTCAGGTGAGCATACTTGGCAACTGGCAACTCCATTGGGATTTCCGAGTGCTCAGCCTCTCTGGAATCTGGGCGCCTTTGATTTCCATGCCATAAAATGGGTTTATGAGGTTAATGTTAAGTGTATCCCTTTGAACACTTTAATATAATTGTTTCTGTAGCTCTATTGATTTGCAAGGTGACCAGGACAGCAGCCATCAAACCCATCCTTGCTACCCCCCCCCCCCAAAAAAAAAAGCCCATAACGCATAAGCCGTGCAAGCTGTGGCAGGCATGGGAGCTCATGTGGGAGTGATGCGTCACAGCTTACTTTCTTGCAGACCTTGAAGCAGAGTGTGTTCCACAATAGCTTCAAAGGGAAGCTTTGCTCTGGAATACTGGCTCACGGCTTTTACTAGTGATCCATTTAATGGCAGGTGTGCCATTGGCGCTTCCCATCAGCTTGACGAGATTGAACACGCTTTGGCAATAGGCACTTTTAAGATCTGTAATGCTTTCTTCTCTCCGTGTTTAAAGAACATTTCCCATTCTAGTTCAAAATGGCTTTCGCTCATTTATGAGGCGTCATTTAAGGTCAGCAAAAGCCATGGAGATCCACCTACCAGCTTAATGGGAGGATCATTACTTTATGGGTCTTCCGTCCTCTCAATTTATTTCTGTGTTCAAAGCAAATTCAACACTAGTGGATATTTCACCAATGTTGTCTCAGGCAGCAGAACTGGGAAGGTGGCAGTTAAGGTGTTGGAGAAAATGGCTGTATACTGTATTCGCCAGCTTTGTGTCCCTTAAGCTGCATCTACACAGCAAAATTAATGCAGTTTGACACCATTTAAACAACCATGGCTTAATGCTATGGAATACTGGGATTTGTAGTTAAATGAGGCACCACAGCCTTTTAGCAGAGATAGCTAAAGACCCTGTAAAACTACAGCTCCCAAGATTCCATAACATTGAGTCGTAGTAATTAAAGTGGTGTTAAACTGCATTAATTCTACAATGTAGATGCACTCTATTGTACACTTGACTTCAAGCGTGATGAAAGACAATACTTCATTCTGACACACCTTTGATTATTTTTTTTTGTTTAAAAATATCCTGATGTGACTGAAAGCTGTGGCTTTGTGGCTCTCCAGAACCATGACCGTGGCATGGGAAAGGCCAGCCCATTAATGCTATCTCTTCCAAGATAAAGAATCCGCAACATGCAAATGACTATTTTGAGCCGTTTTCTTTTGAAGCCTTAATTAAACGATCAAACAAGGGCGTGTGTTCGCAAGCTTGCTGTGTGATGCCGCTGCCGTTATGGCAACGTGTGTGTCATCGCAGGCACAGGAAGCTGCCAGCTGTTCCACTGCCTCTCAGCATCCTGTTGTGGTGTCTGTGTGTGTGTGAAATACCAGTGTAGGCTTTTAGCAACACCAAAAAAATTTGCACTGCACACCATCAGCAGAGGAGGAGGAGTTGGAGGCGTAAGTGGAGGTGGCTGAAACCTGCCAGGCAACTTTTGCAGCCTCCTTCAAGGGTGTGCCTCCATGAATCACAGAGGAGTGAGCTCTAAGACTGTAATTGTCTTGCATGAATCATTTAAAGGCAATTACTTCATTAGCCCTGGCAAGTTCTCGCAAGTGTAAAGGGGCAGAGTGGTGCTTTCAGCAACAAAACAAGCAAACAAGTGGGTCTGCACTCACTCCAGTGCTCCTGAGGCTGCCAAACTTGTGGTTCATTGTAGTCTTGTAGACCCATAAAGGGTCATTGAGGTGCCTTGGAGATGAAAGAAGTGGGCCATAGACCACAAAGCTCGTGCTATGATGAGTGGATAATATGTCCTAAAGCAGGCATGGGCAAACTTTGGCCCTCCAGGTGTTTTGGGCTTCAACTTCCACAATTCCTAACAGCCTACCGTCCAAAACACCTGGAGGGCCAAAGTTTGCCCATGACTGCCCTAAAGGTTCCACATTATTCCTTGTTTTCCTCCCTATTATACACTGATTATTGGGCTATTGGAATATGAAGTGTTGGAATCATAACCTAATGGGAATTACAACCTGTTAGGATCATAATGTATTGGGTAGCAGAGTTTCAGGAGTGTTCCTTTAGTTTATTGGGTAATGAGTGGAGCCCCCAATGGCGTAGTGGACTAAAGCCTCGTGACTCGAAGGTTGGGTTGCTGACCTGAAAGCTGCCAGGTTCGAATCCCACTCGGGGAGAGTGCGGGTGAGCTCCCTCTATCAGCTCCAGCTCCATGCGGGGACATGAGAGAAGCCTCCCACAAGGATGGTAAAAACATCAAAACATCCGGGCGTCCTCTGGGCAACGTCCTTGCAGACGGCCAATTATCTCACTCCAGAAGCGACTCAAGTTGCTCCTGACACGAAAAAATAAAAATAAAATGGGGTAATGGAAAATCACTGGGCATATAAATATCTTGTTTCTATTTGATGCTCTCAGCAGACAAAGATTCAAGTAGACTTCTTTAAAATAATATGTTTGTTTTATTCACAACTTCATGAATTTAAATATACAGGTACATTTCTTGTCCGGTTAAGCTTTAAAAAATTTCAGTTTGTATCTTTAACTTAATGTCTTTAACAGTCTCTTTAAAACTATATTGGCTCTGTATAGATTTCTTTTTTAACAGTCTACTTCCAAGGAACTCAAGTCTCAGCTGACTTCTAACTTCTAACACTGGCATCTATACTCAAACAGACTCAAGCCTCAACTGACTTCAGAATTCTAACACTAGCATCTATACTCAAACAGACTCAAGCCCCAACTGTCATCTTCAACTGCCATCCTTTTTAAACTGCATTCTAATCAGTTACTGAACCAGTTAGGTGGTCTACAGCCCCTCCCACTGCCTCAAGTACATAGAGCTAAGAAAACTGCAAACCAAAGAAGATATACACTTCAGGAAATAAATTGACACATTATAAACAGGGAAAACATTAGACTGAGGAGGCTTGAGAAGGTTGCTGTCTCCAACACTGATGTGGTTATTCCTTTTCTGCAACTACATATGAATACAGGAGGCTAAGGAGCCAAATAAGTCCTCCTGGAGAACATGGAGGGTTGTAGCCTGTTGTATCACCTCTGCAAAAATTACACACACACACACACACACACACACAGAGAGAGATCTCAAACATACTCAGGGGTGGAGTAGGGGTCATTTATTTCATGTTCTTAGATTTCTTGGGCCATTCTAATCCCACAACATGTCATTTTTATACTTCTTGTTTGCTTCCTTATTTAAAAAAAGGCATCTCTTGGACTTACAATGGCTCAGAAGCCATGCAAATCTTGTCAAAAATCCCCCCTACGTCCTAGATGCATACAAATTTGGCCCCTGGAAGACCTCAAAAACAGCCCCAGGAGTCATATGCACCCTGTGAGCTGCTTTGCCCACCCCTGCTCTTCAGAAATCATTACTCAATATTATTGAAGAGTTGTAGACCACAGAACAACCACAAATCCACGTCCAAATGCCATCCAAGGTCCTCTTGTTGGCTCTGGGTTGCTCCCTCACTACCAGAGGGGGGCCTTTATCGTCCATCTCAGTCCAATGTTGTTGTTTTTTATTATGGTCTCAGATCAGGAGTTTGAAACATTTAAAAGAGAAGTTCAAAAACATTAAAATATGTACCATCTCAGTCTGGTACTCCAATTAAGAACTGGAGAATGTGATGTGTCCCTAATGTGTCTACTTAAGCATCCAGTGTATTCCTCCTGCATAGCCAGCTTGATCCTGTAAAAATAAACAAAAAGTCCCATATGTAGGGGGTACTCCTGTGTCCCGCTTTTACAGCCCTGTTTAAAGAGAAACAATCCAGAGAAAGGAGAGCCTTGAAGGAGCCTTGAAGTTGTCCACCAACCATCAGCATCTTGAGATCATCTTAAGGACAGGTGTGAAGTTCACCTTTATTGTGAAAGTATTTCTCTTCGAATTACAGCGCTACTCCCTTCCTTTGCAGCTTTCCCTATCTATTAGCAAGTGCCAATTTTATGCATGTCTGTCTCTCCATCTTCCTTCTCATGTAAGTGATCAACCCACACACCTCATGTTGCACACATGCATGCCTCCCCAGTAGGTTGCAATGCTGAGTCATTTAAATTATGCTGATTTTTGTTCTCTCTTTTCTGACTTCGAATGTATTCCTTGGCAAGTAGGGATTTGCAACAAAAAGTTGTAGTCGGGAGAGTTCCTTTTCAAGGTTCCATACAGCCATCCTCTTTCCAAGGATGCTCCATTTGATCCCACTCTTCCTAGTTTTCCTTAGGTAATTTAAACATTCTTTTAAACTTAAAATATTTTCCATTTGCACCACTCAAATTCTGTGGATATCACTATTCCCAGCATAGAGAGGACATTGCATGGGCCTGCTGTATAAGCGTTAAAGATGAAGTACCTCTCAGGAAAAAAATGAATTGGCAACTATAAATTTATTTATTTATTTATTTATTTACTTACTTACTTACTTACTTACAGTATTTATATTCCGCCCTTCTCACCCTGAAGGAGACTCAGGGTGGATTACAATGAACATATATATGGCAAACATTCAATGCCATCAGACAAACAACATACAGTATAGACACACACAGAGGCAATTTTAACAATTCCAGCTTCATGAGGGTATGCTCGATTCCGGCCACAGGGGGAGCTGTTGCTTCATCATCCATAAGTGACACCGAGTGCTGTACTTCCTCATTCCTTTCCATGTGCTGCTGGCAGTTTTATGGTGTTGTAAATTAGTTAAATTAGCTTCCCGCATAAAACGTACCTAAATTTCCTAGTTGACAGATACAACTGTCTTTCGGGCTGCTTGGGTAAACAGCAAGCCAGGCTATTTAATGGTTGGGGGCTTAACCTGACCCAGGCTTCGAACTCATGACCTCTCGGTCAGTAGTGATTTATTGCAACTGGTTACTAGCCAGCTGCGCCACATGTACTGGGGGTCTTGACCAATTACTCTTAAGAATTAAGTATTCAAGGGTCAATAGAATATTCAAAGCATAGAAAAAACTAGGATAAAACCATTCCCCCTCTTCTTAGGTCACAATTATTTTTTCTCGGCTTGTGAGGTTGGCATTAGGTAGGGTTATGATCACTTTCCCTACAAATAGGGAGGAGATGCTGTTGAGAAACCAGATTTGGCTTTTGAACTATGGATCAAAATGTACTTTCCTGTCTGCAGTGTGTACCATTAAATTTTGGCTCCCTGTCTATTACTGCAGGGGGCTTTATTCCATCTTTCTGACAATGACACAGACTGAATAATGTTCCATTTCTATAAAAGTCGAATACACAACCCCATTTCAGGCAGGAAAGGCACTAGTTATTGATTAAACATTTCAAACTAAAGGATTAATTTTATTAACAATGTCATATTAACATGTTAGCACTAACACAAACATTTCCAAATTCTGCCATTGTGTGAGCTTGTCTTTTGTCTCTGCAATGGTGAATAGCACAGGATTGTGTATCCTTCAGGCTGCATGTGGTTTTTTGGGGACTCCTTTGTGACTCTCAGATCAGTATAGATTGCCCAAATCTGTTTTTTTAAAGTATGACCAAAAAGGTTGTTTGGTACCTTTGGGGACATTCTCAGGGAGCAGCCTTGCTTTTTAAGATTGTTTCAAGAGCCTTCATATTCAAAAAGTATAAAATTATCATTAATCAGACTAATATGTCTAGTTCCTGGAATGCTATTTCTAATTAGCAAAAATAGTGACATGCAGTGAAGAGGAGATGAAAAGGGTCCTCTACTCTCTGAGTGCACCCACTGTTGCCCTAGGGTTTGTGTGTGTGTGTGTGTGTGTGTGTGGAAAAGGAGATAATAATTATGTATGTTATACTACAGTGAGGTCATCTCAGCTTGATTAGTTTACATTATGCATGATAGTAAAATGAACATGCAGGAATGCTTGATAGCTATGGCTGATCTATACTGCTATATAATGCCATTTGAAGTGCAGTATACGGTCAGGGACCCATACAACACAGCTTAAACTGCATTATATGGGTCTATACTGACCATATAATATAGTTCAAATAGCTTTGTATAGCAGTGTAGACCCACCCTATGACTACAAGAAGTGACAGTACTTTGGATCAAGATCTAAGTGAGTTTACATGGCTGCCAATGTAAATAAAAAGTTCCAGGAGTTGGTGGATCTTGTAGGCACAGTTGGTTGCATATTCCTTTGTGCATTTAGTTGTGCATTCACCTGTGCATTCAACTGCATGCTTGGTTGTGCAACACTGCCACCCAACACAAGAGTGATGTAGCACAATCCGCAAGTGAAGAATTACACTCACCTGTTTTAGAATGCCTGGAATAAATTCTTTCTTCAATATCCCTTATAGAAAGAAAAGACGCTGTGATGTCATGTGCTCATATTTTTGCTGCTTTTGCTGGTTATTATGAGTTCTTTTCATGATTGCAGCAATCTTTATTTCTCTTTTTCTTTCTTTCTTGCGTCTACAGGCACTGTGTGTTGCATCTTATAAAATCAAGCAGGTAAAACGGAAATGTTACCTCCTTCTTGTCAAAATCCATAAACGCATGCCAGTTATGCTTGTTACCAGAAGTTGCTCTAAAAGTGAGAGTGAAAAGCTCTTTCCTCTTTTCAAGGCTATTGCAAATAGAGAACGAAAGAGGTAACATGTGGCATAGATTTACACTAACCTTTCTCATATGTTTGACATTAATATGTTAATCCAATTCACACTATTCAGGAAATTTGTAATGTAGTGCAGATGAATGTATAGTTGGCTAACAAAGAAAACAAGTTCAAGAGAAGGGTGGATTTTTCGCAGAAGTGGGCAGAGCTCTATTGGAGTATTTGGTCATAGTGACCTACGCGCATTCAGAGAGCGCATAGAGGGAGGTGCAGCCACCCATTTTAGCTCTATCGCCTAGATCACTGGCTTGGTCTCCTGTATTCCTGACATATTCAGGATGTCTGGCAGGATGTTGTGAAATAAAATCACCTTTCAGATCTTTTCACTTATTGCTCAAAACCTAGAGAAGTGAGACCAGGGTCCCTTTCCCTTCCTCCTCATAGAATTGTAGAGTTGGAAGAGACCACAAGGGCCATCTAGTCCAACCCCCTGCCATACAGGACCTCACAATCAAAGCACTCATAACAGATCTACCAAGAATCCAAGATACCTTTCACATAGTTTTCAAGCCAAGTATCACCCATCCTGTATCTGTGTATTTCATTTTTATTGCCTGGGAATAATACTGTACATTTCTTCCTGCTGAAATTAATTTTGTTAGTTTTCACTCAGCTCTATAAACTGTTAAGGTCATTTTTAACAGGACAATCTGATCCTGTCTTCTGGGATATTAGTATCCCTTCCCAATTTGGTGTCATTTTCAAATTTGATAAACATGCCTTCTATTCCATCACCCAAGTCAGCGATCTTCTATTCCATCATCCAAGTCATTATCCATATCGTTCTTTTGACACAAGTAGACCAAATGCTCAGATTCAAAAAATGATTGGATTGCAGACCTTTTGGATTTTTCTTCTTTTGGGGTGTTGAGGCCCAAACTCTATCAATCCACAAACTTTGCCCAACTGCATCTTTAAAGAAATGATGACCTATACACAGCTTATGAAGGTCGCTGTGTGTAGTCATTTCCTTACCACTACAGTCTATAATATGGAAGTGGGTTTTTCCTATCTCAGCTCATGAGACAGGAGGTACCCATTGCAAGAAAGTCAATGTTTGATGCATCACCTCACTCTGTTCCCAAAGGGACTGCAACCTCAATTTATGATGCTAAGTTCCAGTGCAATGCAACTTTAAAAACTACGTATAGTAAACAAAACCAATGACAGCGAACTACTACAGACTCACAGAAATTGTCGTGAGAGGTGCAAAGGCCTCCAAGGGGAAAGCACTCACTTTCTCAGAGCCTCTTCAGTGATGTAACTTCAAGCTTAACATTTCAAAAAAGACCAAGGTTGCTCTGGGTCTTGAGAGAAATGATTAGCAACAAATTCAAGGGCTGCTTGAATGAGGTGAGTCACTGAAGACCAGAGCTTGGAAAAAGAACATTTTTGGCTTGTTTCCCTAATCCTCTGGCTGCCATGGGTAAGGGATCCTGGGAGTGGAAGCTGAAAGAGATAAGTTCCTACCTCTGCCAAAGATATTTAGCATAACTAACTGCACAAAGGAAATTTATTTGTGATCACCCTCAATTCTGAAGTCATATAGTGCTATTCAAAGTGATGGTCCAAGGTGGTGTTGGTCTGTGAGCAATCAGCTGTCAGTCTCTACTAGGTTTCCAGGAAGGAATGGAAACAAATGTGCTCTGGGGAAAATGAGGGGAAAATGTTATTTTCTCAACTCAACTTTCTTGAGATATCTTGGTCCGGTGAAACATAATACAAGTCAGATATGTTCAAACCCCCCTGGGGCAAGGTGGCAATTGAAATAATGTTGCAAAAGTGCATACTTTTTGATTGCCTATTCCCAGTGGTTGATAATTTCTAGACTTCTAGACTTCTAGACACACAAAACCACAACTAATTGAAATGATGGACCTTTGGGCCCATGAATATCATAGTCATGCTGGAGGACCTAGAAAATGCCTATAGGACATCCCAGTATTTTGTTAGACCTGAATAGATGAAAACACTGATACCTTTCTCACAGATATGGAGATTGTACAGTATAAACAGAACCCATACAATGGATTTATGTTCTTCTCTTTTGACCTGTTTCATCATGTTCTCTAGAACTTCCATGTGGTTCTGCTATTATGTGGTTTTTAATTTCAGCTGGCTGTAATTTAGTTTTTTATGTATTCTCATTAGTTGTTTTTCAGTGACCAGAATGCTTTTGAAACTTTTTTTAAAAAAGGAAAAACTTGGATTCCACATTTCAATGAGTGCTCTGCTTTCTAACCTATAGCTGTATGCAGTGGCTAGGTTACTATGTGGATTATCTTAGCCCACACATATTGCAGCTTTACTAAAGAATCTGCATTAACTGCTGGTCAGCTATCAATCTAGGCGTAAGTTGTTAGTATTAGCATTCAGCGCCAAACAGAACAAGTGTGCAGCACTTCAGATGTTATCTTAACTGCAACTTCCAGCATTCCTCACTAATGGCTACGCTGCCTAGGGCTGCTGTGCGATTGTACACAAACCACAGTTCCCATCCTGATGCAGAGTCTGGATTACATCAAGAAACAGGTATCCCACATCAATGTCCCAGATCACTACAATCTTAAAGGTGGAGTCTGCTGTCCACATTTATCCTTTTAGCAACAGCACACACAGGCCTCTTTGACTGTGGCACTCTGCCCGAGGAATGATACTGCCTCTGTAGTATAACTGACTTCAATGCTAGTATGTTTAAAGTATTCATTTAAAGCTTTGTTTTTGTTTTGTCTTCCAGCTAACTATGGGCTATTCTGAGCTCTTGCGCACACAATTTGTGCAAGAATTAGTATAAATATTTCTAATAACATTTTATTTTATATAGAGTTTCCCAGCACTACAGGTTAACAATGCTCTAAGGCATCTCAAAATGGTGACGCTATGCAAGTATTTTGGGGAAAAGCAAAGTTTTGTTATGATGTGTAGATGGCACAGCAACTTGTATCTGCCTATAGGGTAGCGATACCATACATATAGAGTTGCCAGATGTAAATGAAGAACTTACAGCAACAGTTTGATTAATGTTTATATCATGCATTGCTTACATGTTGTTCAGATGTACAGGGCACAAAATGCTATTTCTCAATAGTAGTTTAACAAGCAGGGAACTTTATCAATGTCAAGCTACCATGAGGAGTAATTGCATAGGAGGCTTATAGTTGGGTGTGCCACGTTATCAGCAAGTACTTCTCAACTTGTGTACCCTTTACCCACATTGGATGATAACTCCAATATCACCAGACAGAAGAACTGAACAATATCAATCAGCATTGGTCTTACTGGGTAGCAGCATAGTATCTCTGAATAGAAGGAACCTGTGAGCAAACTGGGGGAAACTGGATATATTAGCAAACTCTTTAAGTGCTTTTAGCAGAGGGATGGCTGACCACTATACAGAGTAACTGATCCCATCCAGGAAAGCTACTCTTTTATTCATACTGGTGCACTAGGAAAGGTTACTCTGAAGGTTTCATGTGTATTAGATCTTGCCTATAAACTGAAGTCACATTTAGAATAGACATGTTAAAGTAATAGCAATCTCAATGTGCCCAAGCCTATTAACTTTAGTGGGTATACTCTTTCAAAATTTGGATATGGTTACATATCAGATAATGCAAGGAACATTAAATTCATACATTTAAGTTACATCAGCTTTCAATGAAGGTTTTAACGTGCTTTATGCTGAGGCATTATCGCATCATCATAAGTCTGCCCCATTAATGGCTACCATTTGCACAACAATACAGACTTGCCTCTTAATTCTGCCAATGTACTTTTGCCCTTGCAGAGATAAATCAGTGTAATACTGATTTGTGGTGTTTCATAGATGTTAAGAGGAGGGTGGGGAGACCAACAGCATTAAAATCTGAGTAACTTGACTCATTACTGTGTGAATAGCAACAATCAAAACAGAATTCTATTATAACAAATTTTGTGTCTACTACAGGAATCTTTTACACTATATGCTTTGCAGGGATTCTTATGTACACCCAAACCTCAAAGTCAAACAGAATCCAAGAAGGCAAGATATCTAAAGTAGGATTTAACAAGAATGCTGCATACAGTTATTATGATCCACTTTACATGGAGTGATTGCATGAATGCATCATTGTGCATTTTTGCAGATTACTCTGTGCTGTGTGTTCCGATTGAGAGAGTTACTAAATGGCAGTTTAATAAGCGACACAAGGCCTGCCGGCTCCCCACAGGCAAGCGCTGCCAATCATAGGCAACCTTTAGGACCAAGATGTGAGCCAACCTTTCTCCCCCATCTTTTACTTGGTGTTTCATGCTTGGGGAGTTCGGAGAAGAGGTTTGCCCTGTCATTCCCTTTCCTTATGCTAAATAAAGAACTGAAGCTGCCCAGTTACGAACAAGCTTAATAAAATGACACTTGCTTTTAAGTAGGCAGGAAATATCACATTTTACACTTTTGCTTTTTAAAAGATTTTAATCTGACACATTACAATGCACACTTGTGTCCTTTTATCCAGAATGAACAGGATACCATCCACAAGATATGGAAAGAGGAAAGTTTATCCACAAGTATCCCTTATACCCATACCCCTTAAACCAACAACGTATTCAAGCCTCCGACTATTTTCAGCCCTTCCCCTGCCCTCCTCCCCCATTTGTTCCCAGGTGTGTTGAAGGTCAAGATTTTATGGTGGTTTTTAACCGGTTAGAAACAAAGTATCTGTAACAGTTTTTAATAGTGTATAAAACCAAGAACTGACTTGCTCAATGCATAGACAAACTATTGATGACAGCAATTTAGAAAATGCAAAGACTGCATGTAGGTGAATCACTTGTACTATATCTACTGTTCCCAAACAATTTTTAAGCAAGCCCCTTTTTATTTGCTGCTGAATATTCTGAAAGAGAACATTACAGGTTATCCATTTGAGGAATGAACTTGTCTGAAAGTAGCCTTTTAGAATCCCCTCCAAAAACAAACCATTAAAGTAAAATTAATAAACATCTTGTTCATCTACTTAATTAAAAGCAATTAAGCTTTAACATTTAAGTAGCCCACTGAAATCTAGAAAGACAATTCTTGCTTACTGAGGTCCACTTATAGCAAGACAATACTGTCAAGTGAAAATGCAAAATGGATCAAGGACTGCATTTACAAGACAGGTGTACAAGTTCAAGAGAGACAGAAAACTATCGAGATTCAACCCAGAATGACTACAGTAAAAGATAGTTTTACTGAAATTGTGTATGAAAACGTATCAGAGCTGCTATATGCACAAAATGTGCAATTTCTATGTACAGGTTTAAACCAAAGAATAACTTTAGGTACTCAGACCAAAAGATGAATGACCCAGGCACAAAGTAAAGGAAGTTTGGTTGCTGTTCCCTCAAGTGTCTCGGCAACAAATCAGTCCTCACTAAGCCACCCATGAAGTTAGCAGTCTTTTAAAGTAAAAAAGCAAGTGGGACAGAACTTATGTGCTCTGAACCTGAGATCGAAAATCTGCGAATCACTCAAACTATGTTTTGAACAAATATAAACAGCGCTGCTAGACAACAGATTTTTAAACTTCTGCCCAACCCATTTAATTAGTTCCAAAGAATCAAAGTTTAATTAGCAATCATTATGTTCCTTCAAATAAGCTTATTCGCCACTCTCTTTCAAACGGGAAACCATTTCAGTAGTCATTTTACATGCTAATGCAGCCAGTGTGGCTGACTTGTCAGAGGTGCATTTAAGAAGTTACATAATGAAACTTCAAAACAAAGATCAGTTATTTCAGTTTGCTATAGTAGGTGTGGCCACTCAGATCATGGACAGAAAAAAAGTTCAGCTTAACTGTATTTTGGACAAGCCTACTATCCAACATGAGGATTTAGTGTACTGCAGATAACTCCAGTGCATAAATCCAAGATAAAAGTGTGTTTATGTCCATGAGTGGAATTTCATAATGGCCGGTTTCGTAAAGGCCTCAAAACAAAACAGTCTTGAAAAAACATCCTTCTCCAGAGATACTAAGTATTGAAAAGATAACCATGTTCAAAGCAAACAGCATGTTGAATGAGAAATAATTTTGTAGTTAAGATGAACTCTGTTAACAGCAATGGTGTTAGAGTAATGACACTGCTTCATTTTTGGCTGGGGGAGAAGTTCACTTGATAAGATTTTGTAAGGCAAATAAAACAGAGGTACTGAAAGCAGAATTTCTCCAAGCATCTGACCTGTGATATTGTAAAATCAAAGTACTATTTTATTAAATGAGTTATTTTACATAATATGAACATCAATATAATTACAACTGTAAAAAATTTAAGAATGAACCAATTTTTGATTTCCAAGTAGGGCACAACTGTACAGTTACATAGATTTGTCTTTACATGAAGCCCAAGAGGAACAGCATAAAAATATGAATGTTTCTATAGCCCCTTCGGTTTTTGCTGATCAACAGTTTGTTAGAAAAGCAGCTGCAGATCTGTTATGCAATGTTTGACAGTAGAAGAGTCATTCGGTTCCATGAATTCACCTGCAACACAACAGCAACGTCATTACATGAAACTTCTGCATGATTTCATAGATATATTGTCATCCAATAAGTAAATGTGATGACATAGCATAATTAAATGCAAAATCTACATACTATATATAGTGGGCCCTTGGTGTCCACAGGCATTTGTTTCTGGGAGCTTATGGAGGTAACAAAAATGTAGATGCTGGAGTCCCTATTAATAAAATGACATAGGGCAGCAAGGCAAGCCCTGGTTGCATTATTGGGGATTCCCCTGCTTTCAGGGAGCAAGCTTCTGACTTTGAGATGATAACTCAAAGAATACACAAGACTGCAGGTGCAAGGATTTATGAAATGGTGGGAGGTATGATTTAGCAACAAGGACTATGCTTGGATTCCTACTATTTTACAGTTCCTCGTGTCTCTCTGCAGCCTCACAAATACAGTATTTTATGTACTATGCTAGTTGTGTTGTATATAGGACTGTATAGTTTGAAACGACAGCTGGTTGAACCTTAACCTGCAGATTTGATGGGATCGCTGTATATAGCATCTAACTGACACACTGCCCGTCTGGCAACTATCCTTTTGATCCATCAGTGGAGATGCTGGTTTTATTACCTCATTCTTATTTAGTAATGATGGTATTATACTATATCCTGTGTTTTAATTTGTAATTGAGTTATTTAATTGTTTATTCTATTTGACTGCTGTGATGATACTGTTTTAAATTATTGATGCTTGTTTTAACTTATGTTCTGTTTCCTTTGGGCTTGGCCCCATGTTAGCCGCCCTGAGTCCCTCAGGGGAGATGGTGGCAGGATAGAAAAATAAAGTATTTTTATTATTATGTTGCTGTGCAATAACCTGAATCAGATGTTCAAATATAAGAAATATTGGATATAGAGAAAGAACTACCCCGCTCCTGAAACAGCTACACTGGTGGCCAGTTTGTTTCCAGGTGTAATTCAAGGTGCTGGCTTTAACCTATAAAGTCAAAAACAGTTCAGGCCCAGCCTACTTGAAGGACCGCATCTCCTCGTACCAGCCCACACAAGCCCTGAGATCATCGGGAGAGGCCCTCTTCTCGATCCCACCACCGTCACAAGCGGGGACAAGACAGGGCCTTTTTGGTGGTGGCCCCGAGGCTTTGAAACACCCTCTCCAAGGAGGCACGTTCGACTCCCTCATTGTTGGCCTTCCACTCTGAAGTGAAAACTTTCTTATGGAAGCAGGCCTTCCCCAACATCATATAATAGCAGACATCTCAGCCAGGCAAGGCTCATATGGCCAAAGACTTGGAGCTTTGAGTAATTTAGGTTAATGTTAATGTTTTACCTTGTTAGGATAGCCACAGTGGCCTGAGGCGTAGGGTTTTTAATTGATAATGTTATTGTGATTATTTTATGTTTATTTATATTTATGTAACTTGTGTTTTATCCACTGTCTGGATTTACTGTTTACATGTTGGGTGGGGGGGGGGGATGACTGGGTGAATGGGGATGATTTTTTTTTGTATTATGTAGTTGTTTTGTTTTTGTATGCCGCTTTGAGTCCCATACACGGGAGAAAGGCAGGATAAAAGTAAATAAATTAAATAAATAAATAGCACAATAACAAAATGAAGCCAAAAACCTGCCCTTAAACTGAAGTTGTATTTCATTTTCATTACATTGCTAAATATAGTAAATTAAATACAGCTGAGGCAGAGATTTACAGCTAGTCTTCCATCACATTCACAGAATAATACATTCAAATTAATAGAAACAATGCATCATTCACCTGTGAACTTCATGCCTGAACATCAGCCAGTTCTGGAGGGAGTGGAGTCTTCGGATGCTTACTCTCAAAGTGCTGCTTGAAGGTCTTGGGATCTGGCATCTGTGTCTGAATAGGGAAAGGAGTTATGTTTTATACAATAAAAAAACCAATAGAGCCTTAAAGAAAACCCTCTATCGCTAAATATGTAAGTTAAGCAATCTAATGTTGTTAGGAGTTATTTTACTAATCAGTGAAGTATTTTAAAGGTAATTGTGTCTTCTCTGCCATTTCTTGAGTTTTCTGTTTCACCTATTAGTCTCTATTTAAGTTTCTTAACTTTTCCAAAACTATGTATATGTGATATCCTTACTCCATATGCTACCTTAGCTGATACTTATTTCAGAAGCTAAGGAATTCAAATATACAGCTTTTCAAATGCTGTGGAATACAAAACTATTATTAACCATTTTTATTTATTTGTATGTATGTATTTTCTTTATGTCTTCAAAGCAGTCAATTTAAACTGGTCTTAATGTTCATAAAATTCTGGCATGTTTATTATGACATTTAAGGAAATGTTTGGCAATAATGGCTTTGTGTCCCTGTTTACACTGCTTATTTAAATGTGCTTTTATTTTTCTACTGCAATTTAGAACTATTGTGGCATGCTGTTTATTGCTTATAATAGTGTTATTAACATGGAAATCCACATGTTCTTTTATGAAGGTTTAAATTAATATAGAAAAATATAGCATGCCTTTTAAGGTCTACATTGTATTCTCTTACAAAACAGATCTGCAGTAATGACTTTTAAGAGCTGAGTTGAAAGGAAGATGCCAAGGAATGGGGTACAAAACAGTGGCTTAGTATACATACACTAACTATTAAGCAATAGGGTGCTCCTGAATAAAGCTTTTTCCAGAACCAGGCTCAAAAATAATTTCACTCATTAAAAACCCCCAAACACTCCCTGCTTCTCTTCCAAGCTTTTTTTAGAAGTGTAATTTACACCATTGACTGAAAGCTTTTTAGTGGTTCATAATACTGGGAGTCAGAAAGCTTTGTTTCTCTACCACAAATCATCTAGAGATACACCTGTAGATCTTAACGTGATTTTTTCTCAACTTTGGCTTAAGAGACTTACTATGTACAAAGCATGGATGCACAACTAGTATAGCACTTTATAATTGAGTTTTAACAAGTTTAAATTTGCAAGAGCTGACAATCCTTTTATTTTATTGTCACTTTAAATAAACAAGTAGGACATCCACTAAATGCTGGAAACCTCTCTGGTATCATAATCTACAAAAAGTAGGTCTGTGTATAATTAAAGATTAATTGCCACACATGACCAATATACTTACTTTGCCAAGTGTGCCTCGGCAGCAGCTGGATAAGAGTTTACACCTTCATATCACTCCCATCCAAAAGGATGCTCTCCAGATTTGTTGGGACTACAACTCCCATTATTTTAAGATAGTATGCTCAATGGGATATGAAAGACATCAATCTGACTTACTCAAATATATATATATTCTAAATATGCATATTATACATGATACTGACTCTTTTATTGCTTTTATCTATTTTCTGTTCTCACTGTATGTGACCTTGGAAAACCCCAACTGAAGTATGACTTATGTCTAGGAAAAACAACACACCTGTTACCCATAGCCATATGAAATGACGGTGTTTCCATTTCCTTCTTCCTGATATTTTAGCCTACCAATTATAACTCATTTATTATATTTTGTGTATTACATGTTATTATGTTCTGTCAGTCACAGGATTTCCTTGATTGCTACTGAACTGGCAAAAGTCACAGAGCACAAACATATCTTTTTGTCAGGGTGTCATTTAAATGGTTGCTAAATAACCTTTCTCATTTATTATTAAAAATGCAGCTGAATTTCAGTCCTGGGAAAAGGAACTATATACAGAGAGGAGAGAGAAGTGGACTGATATAACACATGTTTATGCCACAGAGTGCATTAAAATAAGAAATGGATTTAGACAATGTTTCAATAGTATTCTTTCACTATGCTTCCTATGAAGAAACAACTTTTAGGGCCGGATAGACACTCATTGAGCATCCAGAGACCACAATAGACCTTGGAGTGTTACATTTCCTTGCCAAAGTTTTTTTTTTCCTACCCTCTGCCTCCAATGCTCCTTTAATGCCCACAAGAGGCACGGACAGTGTTTCTGGAACATATTAGGCCTTTTCAGGGTAATTTCAGTCAGCTTCCACATCATTTTACCCATACACTCCTTGGGAGCATTCTAAAGCAACCATTCCCCAGAAAGAATATTTTCATAAAAGCTCCGAGCTATGAAAGCCTGCATTTTCTCATCCTTTCTTTGGAGGATGCCCTCAAAAAGATCATATGCAAAGTATTAATTCCCTCCCACATTTGAAGTGGTCACTCTCTATACACAAACATGGACAACCTGAACTGCCCAGGTGTCCACCTCCTTGTTTTTCATGCTGAGCGCAGCAGGAAGGGCTCCTCTTCCTTTCCACAGAGCAAACTGCAGGCACTAAGGGCACCATCCAGTTGGAAAGTTAGGGAGGAGGGTTAGAGGAGCTTAAAATGTTTGCTTCCTGGTGTATTAGGGTTGGGATCCTGATTCTACAGCCTACTGAACAGGAAGGAATCCATTTCATCTTTCCCCTTTTTTCTACAATGCAAAGCACGGAGGGTAACACATGTGTGCATAGGTAGGTAAACAGATGTGCGTGTTATGTGTGAGAGAAACAAGGAGAAGTAGATACAGAGAGGTAAATTTCTGCCATTTCAACAGTTTCATATTAAGGTTTGAGTGTTCCATAGTCAGAATTCCAAAATACCTCCAAACTCAAAATCATCTACAAGGCTTTATAATATTCAATGTAACCAAACTTTGTTTCAGGCACAAATTATTTTAAATATTCTATAAAATTACCTTCGGGCTATGTGTACTGGTTGTATATGAAACATAAATTAATTTTGAGTTGGGCCATATCTCTAAGATATACAAATACAGTTATTACAAAAACCCCAAAATCCAAAACACTTCTGATCCCAAGCATTTTGGATAAAGGATACTAAACCTGCACTGCAGTTCTACTTGTGAACTAGAAAGCTTGGCAGAAAACATGTTTTGCTCTTTAGAACTTCTTACCCTACAAACGGTGCATGTATATATTAAAGCAGCCTTAGCTGCAGCCTTCTGATCATGGCCTTGTTTCTTTTTCTGTCCAGCTTGTTTTTTGGCATTTTTCTGCTGTGACTGGATCTTCTGCTGTCCACGAGCCATATCTAAAAATGAATGCAGAGCCATTATAACAAAACGGTCACCTACTGTTTCATCCCAAAAATATTTATGCGGAAAGACATGCTCCTGAGCACATGTACTCTAGTGTCAGTGATCCAGATGCAAATAACTTTCTCCTCTATAATTGATTTAGGGTGTAACCTTAGAAGCTATGCTCTAAAACAGTGGTTCTCAGTCTTCGGTTCTCTAGGTATTTGGACTTCAATTCCTAGAATTCCTGACCACTGGACAAGGTGGCTGGTGTTTATGGGAGCTGATCATCCTGGTGGTTCAAGGTTTGAGAACTGCTGTTTTAAAGCAGAGTGGAAAACACCACATTTAGTCCTCCAGATATTACTGGACTGCAAGTCTCATCAATCCCTGCTACATTATCAGCATCAGTCTTTTCATAATAAAATTTAAGTATTTTTACTTAACTATATGGACCAATTTCTCCTGAGGCAATCTCTTCTCTCCAGAAACTCATCCATGTGGGTTTGGTTTTTTTTTTTTTTTTAGGAATTCCAGATATTCTTTGAAAATATTTAACGCTGTTCTATAGGGCAATGTCATGAGATCCTGGATATATGGAATATTTTAATAATAGCAATAGTAATTTTCATTTGGGAAGGTTAGTGAAAGAATTCAATTTCAGCAAAGTCAAGGAATAACCAGAAGTTGCGCTATTGTTTTACAAGAAATATGATTATATTTATATCCCCTTCACACATGCTCTATATTCATCATTTCCCCTAGCACTTGCATACCGTTCTGCATTTTCTGATGTTCTGTGACAGCCCACCATTTTCAGTAATGTTGGTTAATAATAATTACTTTATTTATAGCCCGACCTATCTCCCCGAGGGGACTCAAGGTGGTTTGCAGCAAGTAAAATATGGCAAACATTCAATGCCAAAGGTACAAATAACAAATCAAAAACAGCTTAAGTAAACAAGACATAATATAATTACACTTTTAGCATATTAGATCATTACGAACTCTTAAAATTCGACTAAAATTATTGGGACTAAGATGATATACAGCAGATTAACCAAAGTAGATATTCAACAAAACAAGGTGGGGTGTATATAAGGTGTAATTAGTCCTCGTCTTCTCCATAAGCTAACGTGCATAGATATGTTTTTAAAAGTTTTTTTAAAGGAGAGAGAGGGAGCCATTTTTAATTATTTAGGGAGGGAGTTCTAGAGAAGCGATAATGGAGAAGGCCATCCCTCTCTCATTCCCACCATCCATACTCGGAACCGAGAGGGGGCCTCCTCTACCAACTACAGCACTCGGGCTAGTTTGTATACGGAGATGCGGTTTTTCAAATAATCTGGGCCCAAGCCATTTAAGGTTCCACCATTAGATTAAGTGGACAACAATACAAATGGAACGTAATCACTTCTTTGCTGAATTCCAAGAATTCAACACCATTAAGAACTTCAACCGTACTAATGAAAACTATAGATTCCATTAAATATTTACCAGCAGTCTTATGATAATAGTATCCCAATAATATAAAGGAGTGGGGAGAGGACTGACCAACAAGACACAGAAAGTGCCTCTCCCCTGTGAAGAAAGGACAAGATAAACAAGCCGCTTCATTAAGTAAAACTGTGACAGATAATAACAGCATCAGATGTGTAGATAGGGAAGCAAGCTGAAACTTGCCACACATCAATATAAATCTGATTTGCAATTAATTCAATGCATATGTGTACTGATTACAAAAAGAAGGGAAAATTGCAGGGAAAAGCAACTCGTACACCTACAACAGAAATTCTATGTATTGTTGAAGGCTTTAATGACCAGAATCACTGGGTTGCTGTGAGTCTTTCTGGCTGTATGGCCATGTTCCAGAAGCTTTCTCTTCTGAAGTTTCATCCACATCTGTAGCAGGCATCCTCAGAGGTTGTGAAATTCAATGTCTACCAGAAAGATCTTGGTACTGAGTTGTTCCAGTTTTAGAGGTACTAATGCACACTAACTCTTCATATAAAATATATGGATAGCTGTGTTAACCATATGAAACATTCAAAAATCCATAATTAGACTACGAAGGGCCCTTTTGGATCAGGATCTGCTATTTACACTGGCTGCAGATTGTTGTGCGACATATTAGTGAACATGGTGATGTAAACATGAGCACACTGGAGTGTGTGTTCACACTGCCAATATTCAATAATATGGGGCGTTATCATTCTCTCTTCTTTTTTATAAATGGTGGGTCCTGGAATTGTGTCACCATGGACTCTCTGCCTCAGAGTGTATTGGAAGCTCCTTCCTTGGAAGCTTTTAAACAGAGGCTAGATGGCCATCTGTCAGGGGTGCTTTGACTGTGCTTTTCCTGCATGGCAGGAGGTTGGATTAGATGGCCCATGTGATCTCTTCCAACTCTATGATTCTATGGATATGGTGGGCTTACTATATTAAAAGAATATGTATTTTGTAATTCTTTTATTTACTCCCAAAGGGCAGAAAGAACAAGGTTGGTGTACTGGAACTCCCTTCCTCATTACTGCCTTGGCTAACTAGCACAGATGGGAGATAACAGCTCAACAATATATAAACGACCACATTTTCTTTAACCCTGTGTGAATACATCTGAATGTTAAACATGCTTCAAATGATTCAATTTAAAATAAGGTCTGGATTTAATTTGAACATATTACATTTACAGTGCACTGAACACATTTAGCTGCATTTGAAGCCTCAAACATGTACTGTGGCCGTGCACTTCCCTGCCTTCTGTGCAAAGAACTAAATTACTACCCGTTTTGATAAAACCACAGGCTGACTATTCAGACACAAATTAGTTATTTAAGGAAATAACAAATAAGTCCTATCTAAGAAGAAGGCCCCATGCTTACCAATGAAAAGAATCCCAAAAGTTAAAGCTAGCTTTTCTCAGTAATAAAAAACAACAACAGAAAAATACCACTATTAAGGACTTCATACTGGATCCAGAGATTGAGCAGCTGTTACTTTCTATCCTAAATAGTCAGCTACTTAGACCAGAAATGATCCTATCATGCATGTCTCTAATCAAAACAGAGGATGAGAGTTTCAGAGAATTCGGGGGTCACTTTTCTGTCCTCTGAGGATCACATAAACTGCAAAAAACAAACCAACAATACTGAGGTACCTACAAGTATTTGAAAACTATTACTTTTATGTTAAAACTGCACAGGAAGGCCTGTGTAGGTTGAAGTTATTACTGGAGAGGCAATTCCTTTTTATTTTGGCAAGAAAAATGACTGGCTGTAGCATCAGGCCCTGCAAAAGTAGTCAAGATGGTGGTGTGAAGCTCTATCTATGCACCTTGCGCACCCTGATTTATCTGAATTGCAGAATCAGAAATCCAATTTCAAGTTGCCTTAGTTTCCATAAATGCACTTAACTTTCAAAGGAAATCAAACTTTATTATCTAATCTTAGTCATATTCAAACCATCTCAACAGAGATAACACTTTTTATTTTTATGCTGCCTATCTTCACTGAGCTCCTAGCAGTTGTATGAAGTTTATCTTTTTTATTTAAAAAATCCCTAAACATCCTTATGAAATAGTTGAGGCAGAGTACACATCTGGTCACTGATTATATTTCATGCTTGGATAGAATTGGCATTAACCTAAAGCTTTGCCCTTACAAGCGATCCAGTAATTATTTTCTCAGCCTGGTCTCTCTGTTGATTCCTCATTATCAAAGGGGAGGAGGGCATATGAACCCAGGTGACATAAAAAAGAATTAGTTTCAACTTAGTTCTGGATATCTTTGGATTGCTCTTTGTATTTGCATGTTAATGCATAGCATGAAAAGAGAATACATTGCTTCAACAGGAAATGAAAATGTACATTTTGTTGTAGTTGGTAAACCGGTTCAAAACAAAACATTGGCAGATAACCGAAACTTCATCCCAAAAATGTAACAATGGCAAATAACCAAATCCTCACCCCAAAACATTTATTTATGTATGCCTAAAGTACGACTGCTCATTTTAATTATTTACCCCAATGAACTGCTATATCCCCCCTTCGCAACCATCAATGGATCACCAAATCTTCAGAGCCTTGTGGGACCTAGGAGATGGTGAGGAGGAAATGTGGGAGTTTGAAGAGAAGTGTGAACTCCAACTGATATTAGCTTACAAAAAGATGAATTTAAACTTTGTTAAAATCTTTTATTTAAAAATTTGTGTTTTTGGGGAACTCTATGAAGAAAAACACTTATTTAGGTTAAGAAGGAAGGACTGAGAATGATGCAGCAAGAATGACTTTATTCACATCCATACATTTAATAAATCTGTTAATACCAATGTTTCCAGAAGAAAGTTTAATGTTTTACTAGACTATCCCACTCCACAAATTTTTCTAAAGCTATCAGCACCCATAAAACCTACATTGTTTTACAAGCTCTGAGTATTTTGCCTTAATATTTACATGTTCATAAATGTTTGAAGTTCTATTATAGCTTATCTCTTATTCTCTTTTCATTTGCTTTTTACAACAATATCAAATTATCTCTTTCAATGCAATCTTTAAATATCTTTGATCCCAGAAAACCTCTTTTTTGCTAGACCAAGGCAGCTGTTGCTAAGACTCCCTATTATCTACACGGTTGTAAGCAGTTACCATTGAAAGATTAATCAAAAGGAGATAACTTTGTGTTATTTTGGGGGGGGGGGGGGGGGCACTGCTAACCCAAAATGTGCTCTTTGCCAAATACATCTCGGCAGCTGTTTTGTCATACCTACAATAAGCTTATAAGTACATTGGTTCAAACAGCTGAGAATGTAAAAACAAGAAAATACAGATTGGACAGGATGTTCTTTTAACTGCAGATATTCTACTCATGTACGAGACTGTAAAGCACATCCTGCCAGCTAAGCCATCCACCCAAATCTAACAACCATAATATTTGACACCAATTCTATGGAGTTCTATATACAGCCTGCACATGTTATCAGAATCTTCCTAGTTTTCACCACAACACATATTCACAAAATCCAACATATGGATCTAGTCCCAACATCATAGGCTTGAATGTCACCGAATATGTATAGGAATAATCAAAATATCCCAGTAAAGATATCCTTGGAAGTCATACTTATATGTTCATATTAAAAGGCATACAACCCTTTACGCTATCTAATATTTGACATTCTTTAACACTGAAGGAAATAGAAGGCTATACAATTTTCAGGAAAAGAGAATCAAAAGTTGAACAGGCCATTGAAGCTAATTATATCTGTATAATAAGTGCATTAATGTAATGCTGAATACGCTGTCAAACATACCCCTTTTGCAAGAACTTCATTTTTGGAAGGATATATCTAAATCTTCAGGCAGCCAGTGCATGTGACCAAGAAAAAATGGTTACGTAGTTTAGTATCTCAGGGCTAGCACCAACTGCTGCCTTTTACACAGCTTACCATGTGACAGGTCCTTATATATAAACTTCACTGTACACAAGGAGGAAAAACAACCAAAGAACAAAACAAAACAAAAAACATACCAGAGGGAGAGGCTCCAGCCTGACTGAAAGCTGCTTCAGAAGAAAAGAGAACAGCTGCAGGTTCAATTCCAGCAGGTGACTACAAGGCACGGGATGAAATAATATGTACAGAGGGCCAGGAATATATTTGGCATAAAGCACAATGGCACCAAATATAGCCCCATAAAATAAAAGTGGCTTGGTTGTGTACATCCAAGTGCTGGGGAAACAAGGTAGATCTTAACTACCGCACAATAGAGCAAAAACAGCAATCTTCAGAGGAACACCTCAAGAACCTGAATTCAATGAAGGTCAGTGTTTCCCCAACTTCAACTACACAGTTAATAGCTACTCCGAGCACAACTTCACCCAAATGGCAATCTAAATGAAGAAAACACTACTGGCACTTCATTTGAGAAGAGAATTTTTAGGGCATATCTACACTGCAGACTTGATGCAGCTTGACACCACTTTAACAGCCATGGTTCACTGCTATGGAATCCTGGAATTTATAGTTTGACAAGGGCTTTAACCTACTCTGCCAAACAGAGTGCCTCACCAAACTACAAATCACAGGATTCCATAGCACTGAGCCATGGCAATTAAAATGAAGTGAAATTGGATTAATTTTGTAGTGTCGATGCACTCTGAATCTACTTTATAGTTATAAATTATGTGTTTTACTGCTATTGTCTGAATCTGGCATTGGATTATTGCCATAGTTTGTAAGCTGGCCCATGTCCCTCTTCAGGAGAGTGTGAAAAGGGCAGGATATGAGCAAAGTAAATAAGTAATAATTATGTTTTATCATCAATAATTATCATGAAGATTTTTGCTGCCTTAAGATGGAAGACAAGGTTGGATCTCCTTCCTATCTACACATGGGCAGCTGACCCAGGCATTTGTAAGCATTAATTCTGTGGTGCAGATCTACACTGAAGAATTAATGCAGTTTGACCACACGCCAGCTGCAATAACTCAATGCTATGTAGTGGCAGCTGTAGTCTGGTAAGGTGCCTCATGAAACTACTTTTATATGGGCCAAACACCAGGCACAGGCTAACTTGGCCCCTCCAGGTGTTTTGGACTTCAACTCCCACCATTCCTGACAGCCTCAGGCCCTTTCCTTTTTCCCCTCAGCCGCTTAAGGGGAAAAAGGAAAGGGCCTGAGGCTGTCAGGAATGGTGGGAGTTGAAGTCCAAAACACCTGGAGGGCCCAAGTTAGCCCATGCCTGCTCTACACTAACAATATAATGCAGTTCAAGCTGCATTATTCGACAGTGTAAATCCAGCTTCAATTGTAAGCACAGCAGAGCCAAAGGAAGCCACCAAGCCGCAGAGTGAAAACAACGCCTTCCTCAGGAAAGGCCGTTGCTTTCCTCCCACTCCAGCCATGGAGCCATGGAGGCCGCAGCAGGAAGACTTCCCTCAAGGCCTCGTCGAAACCCAGGCCTCGTCGAAGCCCTGCTCTGCTTGCCTGCTTGCCTTACCCGGTTTGAGGAAATAGGCCGTCGGCCAAAAGGCGTCCCTCGACGACGACGAGCCGAGGCTGGCTCCGCGCGGCCCAGCAGCAGCTGCCGCCACAGGCTCCGCCGCCCGCCGCGAGACGATGGAGCCGTCTGTTGGTTGGTTGGTCCCTCCCTCTTTCCGTCCTTCCTTCCTTCCTTCCTTCCCGTCCGTCGGCAGCTCTGCGCGTGCGCGGCCCCGCCCTCTTCCCCCCGGCGCGCCCGAAGAAGGTCGCGCGAATCCCGCCGACACTTTAGCCTGCCAAGGCACGCATGCGCACTCGGGGGACGGTGGCGCGCGACGGCCGCGGCGCCTCTTCTTTCCCCATTGCATAACGCGGGAGGGAGGAGTGCGCATGCGTAGGCGCACAGAGGAGGAAGAGACTACTGTGTGCCTGACCTAATAAGGGTGAAGGGAAAGGAAATGGAGGCGGGTGAGCTGAAGAAAATGAAATGTCTGTCTTTGCTACTAGCATTTCCATACCATGGGTGCTACAATACAGCCTCTCCTAACAGCTTATAATTCTGGGCCCTTCCAGACAGCGATATAACCCAGAATATCAAGGCAGAGAATCCCACAATATCGGCTTTGAACGGGTCTATCAGAGGCCTCTTCCACACAGCTGTATTAAATCCCACATTTTCTGCTTTGAACTGGAATACATGGCAGTGTGAACTCATAACTCAGTTCCAAGCAGATATTGTGGTATTTTCTGCCTTAATATTTTGGGTTATATGGTTGTGTGGAAGGGTCCTGAGTCCACACTGCCATACATTCCAGTTCAAAGCAAATAATGTGGGATTTTATTCAGCTGTATTCGCCATAGCAACCTATGGATACGAGAGCTGGACCATAAGGAAGGCTGAGCGAAGGAAGATAGACGCTTTTGAACTGTGGTGTTGGAGGAAAATTCTGATAGTGCCTTGGACTGCAAGAAGATCCAACCAGTCCATCCTCCAGGAAATAGTGCCTGACTGTTCACTGGAGGGAAGGATATTAGAGGCAAAGATGAAGTACTTTTGCCACTTAATGAGAAGACAGGAAAGCTTAGAGAAGATAATGATCCTGGGGAAAATGGAAGGAAAAAGGAAGAGGGGTCGGCCAAGGGCACGATGGATGGATGGCAGCCTTAAAGTGACTGGCTTGACCTTGAAGGAGCTGGGGGTGGTGACTGTCGACAGGGAGCTCTGGCATAGACTGGTCCATGAGATCACAAAGAGTCGGAAGTGATTGAACGAATCAACAACAACATTCAGCTGTGTGGAAGGTGCCTCTGATTTATTTGCAAATTTCTGCCCCAAAATGTACACAGACCTTTGTTACTAAGGCTTTTTACAGGCATGGGCAAACTTCGGCCCTCCAGGTACTTTCAGAGAATCATAGAGTTGGAAGAGACCTCATGGGCCATCCAGTCCAACCCCATTCTTCCAAGAAGTGGGAAAATTGCATTCAAAGCACCCCCGACACATGGCCATCCAGCCTCTGCTAAAAAGCCTCCAAAAAAGGAGCCTTCACCACACTCCAAGAAAGAGAGTTCCACTAAACAGCAGTGAGGAAGTTCTTCCTAATGTTCAGGTGGAACCTCCTTTCCTGTAGTTTAAAGCCGTTATTCCGCGTCCTAGTCTCCAGGGCAGCAGAAAACAAGCTTTCTCCCTCCTGCCTATGACTTCCCCTCACATTTCTCCCTCCTGCCTATGACTTCCTCTCACATGGCCCTCATCATGTCTCCGCTCCGCATTCCTTTCTGCGGGCTAAACATGCTCAGTTCTTTAAGCTGCTCCTCATAGGGCTTGTTCTCTAGGCCCTTGATCATTTTAGTCACCCTCCTCTGAACACATTCCAGCTTTTCAGCATCTCCTTTCAATTGTGGTGCCCAGAATTGGACACAGTATTCTAGGTGTGGTCTGACCAAGGCGGAATAGAGGGGTAGCATGACTTACCTGGATCTAGACACTATGCTCCTATTTATGCAGGCCAAAATCCCATTGCTTTTGTAGCCGCCGCATCACATTGTTGGCTCATGTTTAACTTGTTGTCCACAAGGACTCCAAGATCTTTTTTACATGTACTGCTGTCAAGCAAGGCATCTGCCGTTCAGTTTTGGACTATAACTCCCAATATACCTATGATAACATAATCTGTGCGCTTTCAGAAGAAGACCTACATGCCATTCTGAACACTTTTGCAGAAGCATAAGAGAAGTTCGGCCTCTCCAAAAGCTTGGTGCTATAGCCATGTTTTAACTTTCTTTCTGAAGGCTAGAAGGGAAGGGGCTGATCGAATATCACTGGGGAAAGAGTTCCTCAGCGAAGGGGCCACCACTGAAAAGGCCCAGATAATGTGGATTATTTGCTTTGATAATTTGGATTATATGGCAGTGTAGAAAGGGCCACAGAGAGGAGGAGAAGGCCCAGGTCTAATGGCTTAAATTACATTTTGATTGAACATTAGGAAGAACTCCTTGATAGTAACAGCATATATAACTGCCACATAATCTAGAATATCAAATCAGATAATGCACATTATCTGCTTTGAATGGGATTATATGAGTCTACACTGCCATATAATCTAGTTCAGAGCAGATAATCTGGATTTTATATTGCTATAGAAGGGCCCTAAGACTCAGAGGAAAGCAAGGACAAATCCCTTCTCTGAACATGTTCTTCCAAGAAAACCCTTGCGATAGGGTCATCGTGAGTCATAAATGATTTTAAGGTACACAATGACAAGTCCAGATGCTCCAACCACTACACCATTTGACATACGTATTTGTTAGAGCAGTGTTTCAAGTATATGTACTTATTTCTATATGTACTTATTTGTATTTCAAATACAGTCATAGAAGATGATTTTTAAAAACATCCTTATCAAGTAGGGTGGCAAATCCCTTTGACAATACTCCCTATTACTGGCAGAGATGGCCTCATTGTATACGCAGAGATGGGGAGAAGCATTTGTAGGTTATCTTGTCACATGCCAAAATAACTTATCTAGTTTGGGGTCATCAATTTGAAGGGCTGTGCCTTAGGTGGTCTTAGACTGATCCTGGCTGACAGCCGCACTCAGGAAAGAGACTCTCTCACTACTACTAACTCAAAACATATCAGGGCTATATGGGACATATTCGGAAGATGGTCTCCAAAGGTGGGCAAGAAGGCATCCTGTTGTTAGATGAAACCCTCTTCACAAAGCATTTAAGCCCCATAAGACCCACTAAACATAAAATAGTTAGCCAGTGCACCCATGCATGACAAGCCATTTGCAAGTTTCATTCTATTTTCTTACACCAACACTGTTCTAAATATAGAAGCTAAATTTGCAATAGCTTCCTACCTAATGCTGCCCTTTAATGAAGTAAATCAAGTCTCCCTTTCCCTCCACTCCTTATTAGTCCCTCTATAATCAATAGGGTTTGGGGACAAATTTATCTCTCATATGTTTTCCAAACTGTTAAAGATAATGGATACATTTGTTTAGGATGGATTGCCAAAGGGATAATTATGTTGGTCTGTTGCAGCCAAACAAGCAAAAAAAAAAAAAAGTGGAGGACTATGGCATCTTCAAATCTTCACAGCCTACACACCATTGTGCTATAATATTTAGTATTTAAGGTGCACTGGGCCCCAGATGTTGGGATTTTGTTTGTCGAGCTTGTATCATCATGTGATTAATTATTCATTCTATTTTTCTGTGTGTGTGTGCCTTCAAACCATCTGTTAATTTAGGGTGACCCTCATGCATTTTCCAGGGTTTTCTTAGGGTGCAGCTACACTGTAGAATTACTACAGTTTGTCACCACTTTAATTGCCATGACTCAATGCTATGGCATCTTGTGAGCTTAGTTTTGCAAGGTCTTCTTTACCCTTCCCTGCTAAAGAGTACCGGCACTTTACCAAACTACTTGTCCTTTTGAGATCAAGTCAGGGGATGTTGTTATTTTAGCTCTGAATATAGTTTTAATCTGTTTTAAGAATGTTACCTGTTTGTTTTTAATACCATTAATATTTAATTATATTTTAATGTTTGTATATTTTTAGTTTTTAAATTGTATTGCATTGGTTTTATTGTAAGGCGCTTTGAGTCTCTGTTATAGAGAGAAAAAGAGGGGTATAAATAAACATAATGATATAATATAAATTATTTTTATTAATATTATTATTAAAACTGCTTAAAGTGCAAAAGACAAAAAATGAATATTGTAAAAATACAATACAGAGCAGAAGAAAAAATGCAAAAGAAGGCTCTCCGTGGACAGTTCCTGGAAAAAATTGAGAGCAAAATTGACAAGGAAAAAACATGGACGTGGCTCACAAATGGAACTTTGAAAAAAGAGACTGAGGGCCTGATTCTTACAGCCCAAGAACAAACAATTAGAACAAATGCCATCAAAGCCAGAACTGAAAAGTGGACTACAGATTCCAGGTGTAGACTCTGCAACGAAGCAGATGAAACACTGGATCACATCCTCAGCTGCTGCAAGAAGATTGCGCAGATGGATTACAAGCAGAGGCATAATACCATTGCTCAGATGATCCATTGGAACTTGTGCCACAAATACCATCTGCCTGTGACAAAGAACTGGTGGGATCACAAGCCTGAAAAAGTTACAGAAAATGAACATGTCAAACTACTCTTGGGAATTCCGAATGCAGACTAACAGAGTTTTGGAGCACAATACTTCTGACCTCATGATCATGTTAAAAAACAAAGTATGGATCGTCGATGTTACAATCCTCGATGATAGCAGAATCAATGAGAAGCAACTGGAAAAGCTTACACGATACGGGGATTTAAAGATCAAACTGCAAAGATTCTGGCAGAAACCAGTAAAGGTGGTCCCAGTGGTGAACAGCACACTAGGTACAGTGCCTACAGACCTTGGCCAGCACTTGAAAACGATCGGCGCTAACAAAATTACTATCTGTCAGCTGCAAAAGGACACCCTACTCGGATCTACATGCATTCTTCCTTGATACATCACATAGTCCTAGACACTTGGGAAGTGTCCGATGTGTGATCCAATACAACAGCCATCATAGTGATCTTGTTTGCTGTGAATCTAATAATAATAATAATAATAATAATAATAATAATAATAATAATATGATGATGATGATGATGATTATTATTATTATTATTAGATTCACAGGAGAAAGCCTGGCTATAGCTCATGAATGGGACACTGAAGAAAGAGACAGAAGGCCTGATCCTTGCAGCCCAGGAGCAAGCCATCAGAACAAATGCAATTAAGGCCAAGATCAAAAAATCAGCTGATGACCCAAAATGCAGACTCTGCAAGGAAGCCGATGAAACCATTGATCGTATCCTCAGCTGCTATAAGAGAATCGCACAGATAGACTCCAAACAGAGGCACAACTATGTGGCCCAAATGATTCATTGGAACTTATACCTCAAGTACCACTTCCCAGCAGTAAAGAACTGGTGGGATCACAAACCTGCAAAGGTCATGGAAAATGAACACGCAAAGATACTGTGGGACTTCCGAATCCAGACTGACAAAGTTCTGGAACACAACACACCAGACACCACAGTTGTGGAAAAGAAAAAGGTTTGGATGATTGATGTCGCCATACCAGGCGACAGTCGCATTGATGAAAATCAACAGGAAAAACTCAGCCACTATCAGGACCTCACACAGTCCTAAACGCTTGGGACTTGTGATTTTGTGATACGAAATCCAGCATATCTATCTTGTTTGCTGTGTCATACAACGTTGTCGTGTCAATAATAATCGTCATCATCACCATCATCATTCTCTTTAGTGGGATATAATGAAGTTTGAGTTTTGAGGTAGGCTTCACAGAAAAGGTCTCTTTTAAAAATGTTTTTAATAACAAGAGAGACATGGGATCACCTATGTGGAATTTCATCTAGAGTATATAGGCCAGCAAAAGAGAATGGGGAATTATTTAATAAGCCCCAGAAGGCTCCAAATTCCCTTCCATGGGAGGCCTTAGTGGCGCTCCTTTGGCTTGCTGTTAAAGACCTTTAAACAAGCGTTTGATGATTAATTGCTTGCAGAGGGAACTTTTATGGCGTGGGTGACGTTTATCTTTCTTGTTATATTTTAAATTATTTTATAAATTTTATTAAAATTAAAGGTGTTTAAATATGACAGCTTATTTAATTGGGTTTATTTTTTATTATCAGGGATTTTAACTCTCTCTTGGGTTAACCTTGTTGTAAACTGCCTTCAGATTGTATTTTAGCTTTATGTTGGATTTAGTGTACTTCTACAGTTTTCCTCTAATATTTTTTACTTTATGGTCTGTGCCACATTCAGCCTTTGCTTTTGCAGAGAGAATGAAACTTCTTTGTCTTATGCACCCAATTATATTGTCTATTTGATCTTGTTGTCGGCCACCTGATGAGGGAGGAATCTGATAAAGGACTTTTTAAAATTTATTTTTATTAGACTTTAAATTTGAAAGAATTTGCAGTACACCTGGGTTTTGGCAACAAATGACTGAAGTTCTGGATGAGAAAAGAACACATAAATGTATGTAATTGAAATTTTAATTTGCAGTGGCAGCATGGAACATTTACTGCTCCCAAACACTTGTTTCAATTAACTACTCGTTACATTCCTGCTTAACATATGCAATAGTATTATGACTTCTTATCATGGGACAAATGGCATTGCATTCCAGCATGTCTGTCCTTGAATAGCCTGGTCGGTTTCCATAAACACACACTCTGCAGCCATTCTTGAAATAGCTTTTGCTTCCTTCCATTCTAAAGTTGTGACACAATCATATTATTATAGCTAATGATGCAATATAAATGTTTGTCATAGTCCAAAATTTAACAGACTCAGTAACGAAGGGAAGAATCTCAAAAGACCTGGATGACAAGAATATCTCTCCTAGTAAAGAAACAGAGTAGAGAAAGTAAATCTAGATCGGCGATTGTCATGTGCCTTCAAGTTGACTCCACCTCATGGTGACCCTACCATAGTTTCTTTCTTGGCAAGATTTATTCATAGGAAGTTTTGCCATTATCTTCCTGTAAGGCTGAGAGAATGTGACTCACCAAATAATGGGGGTTGACAGCTGAGCATGGATTCAAATCCAGATGTTCCAAGAGGTTGTCTACACCAGCAAAATAATTCAAGCACAGTTCAAAGTATTACTCCTTAAATTCATTCCGTTAATGCCACTCTTATTCCAAATAAACCTGATTCCAATTGTATTGGTTACTAGGCTTGATCGATCCATGAAAAATTTGATTCTAAACTCGTTTCAAAACTAGAGGGGGCAGTTTTTCGTTTTTGTTGCTAATAACGAATTTGGCCCCCAAATTTTTTTGAAATTAACGAAAATTCGTTATTTTCTAAATTAATTCGTTAATGGCGGACGCGCATGCGCGGTGGCCCAAAAACAGCCCGAAGGGGGGGGGCTTAGGGGGCTCTCCCGCCCTCATTTTTTGAGTGATCTTCTTCAAACTTGGTACAGTGGTAGAACACATTTAACACTGATAGCTCACCAAAATGTGGAACGTTTCCCTTATCCTCTGATTTTTGGCAAATTTTCATAGCTTTTATAATAAACCATTTTTTAATAATTGCAGAAATCTGTTCCTGGTTTGAAAGTCTTATTTCCTGTTAAATTGGGTTGTCTTTACTGTGAAAGTCATTGTTCTACTTCAGAAACTTTGTTTTTGTGGCTGAAACTTTGTTAAATTGGTGTGTGTGATATATATTGTGTATATAGTCCCTGCTTGTGTGTGTGTGTGTGTGTGTGTGTGTGTGTGTGTGTGTGTGTGTGTGTGTAGGTAAAGGTAAAGGTATCCCTTGACGTTAAGTTCAGTCATGTCTGACTCTGGGGGTTGGTGCTCATCTCCATTTCTAAGCCCAAGAGCCAGTGTTGTCCATAGACACCTCCAAGGTCATGTGGCCGGCATGACTACATGGAGTGCCATTACCTTCCCAGAAACACCCAGAAAATGGGAATTCCAGACAGGAAACAATCAGGGCCAGCTAATACCTCCCAACAAAGGATTCCCCCAGGTAGGAAGCAGCCAGGCTTTGAAGCTGCAAGGCTATTCAATGCTAATCAAGGTGACCAATTGCAACATTCACACTTGCCTCCCACAGACAAGAGTTCTTTCTCCCACCCTGGACCTTCCACAGATATATAAACCCCACTTGCCTAGCTTCGCACAGACGTCAAAACCTCTATGTCTGCCACAGATGTGGGTGAAACGTCAGGAGAGAATGCTTCTGGCACATGGCCATAGAGCCCGGAATACATACCACAACAGTGTGATCCCGGCCATGAAAGCTTTCGACACAACACAACCACAGTATCCATTCAAGTTCATGTAGCGTGGTATGGACTGGAGACCTGTATTGGGGGGAGGGAGGGTGCGAATCTGGGCCCCTGGGAGCAGCCGAGGACGGGCCTGGCCCACACCCCCTCGCATCCCGGGCCTCTTCCTCCTCACCGCCGGGCCCCTCTCGGTCTCTCCAGGCCTGAGCTGAGGCGAGGCGGCGGCGGCGGCCATTTCCCCCCTCCGTCTTCCTCCTCCTCCTCGGCCTCCTTCCCCCTCGCCCCCTCCCATTGGCTGAGCCTCCCATTGGCTGAGGGGCAAAAGGAAAGGAGTTTGGGTGATTTGCAAAAGCTTTTTTTTCTTAACGAAAAAAACGAAGAAATAAGAAAAAACGGCCTCTCGCGATTCGAAACCGCGATATCCAGACGTGTGGACAACCAAGGTTCTATATTGCTTCAAAACAAACGAAAATAACGAATTAATAACGGGTAACGGGAAAATCGAATTATTTGAGCAAGCCTATTGGTTACTATACCGGGTGAGTTTTTTTGCCCAAATTCAAATTGGTACAAAGAGTTGTTACTTTCCATATCTGACTTGGAATATTTTAGGTCTCATGAGCTGTAGCAGCGGTGCTTTTCTTTTTCTTTGCAGCATGCAAAAACCTTTCAACCAAATAATATTTATTGTTCACCTGTCAACCTTACTACCCACCTTGCACCCTGTTTCTGGCAAAAAAACCCAAAAAACTAAGTGGCCAGTATATAACTTTTCTTTCTTGGTCTTCTTTCTTGAGTCTCTCTGGTCAGTTAATCATTTACAAAGATTCAGTAGCGTGATCCCCTTGAGTTTAATGGGTTTTATTCTCAAACAAGGCTTGCATTTTTATATTTCAATAAATACAAGCTGTTATTATTAGGAGGACTTGTCACATTTAATATTTCATTATTATTTCCCATTGTAATATCACATTAGAATGAATATTATTTTTAAAAAGCTAGTAAGTATACCATTCTTGTTACTTCACAGAATGAAACCATCTGGAATCCTGTATCTTTATAAGTGGAGATACATCTATGGGAATTACAATTGGGCAGGCGCATAACATCTATATCCAGTTGAGTATCTGTTATATGATGGCCATTGGTCCCATTGTGCATGCGACCACTGGTTAGCGATTACCAGCATGTGTCAGATAGAGTCTGGTGCTCATCATGACATTTAATGCTGTCCTGTTATGCATATTCACAATTCACTCACAGAATTTTCTTAGCACCTCTACTACGTAACTAAGTGCCGTTGGTCCTCCACATATGTGGGTTTAATTAGATTTGATTATTTGCGGATTTTATTAAGATGTTCTCTCTTGGACTCCCTAGGACCTCCCAGTATGATTCTGTGGTCAACTTTTACTGGACATTGACCGTAGAGTCACGCTGGGGGATTTAGGGATTTCTAGAGAGGTGTTGTCTGCAGTAAAAACATAGTAGGTTTTTTTCATAGTTTCCCCACTTTCAGGGATTCTGTGCCCATTATTTACAGTATTTATATTCTGCCCTTCTCAGTCCAAGGGGACTCAAGGTGGATTACAATGCACATATACATGGCAAACATTCATTGCCATTATCAGACATACAGCATATACAGACAGATAAATAAATAAATAGAGGCTATCTAACATTTTTCCAGCTTCCGGCTTCATGAGGGTATGCTCGATTCTGGCCACGAGGGAGTTGCCACTTCATCATCCACTGTGACGCTGAGTCCTTTTGATGGTAGTACTTCCGTCATGTTCTTCACATGTCATCGGCAGTTTTATGGTGTCATAAATTAAGTTAAATTAGTCTCCCTGCATTAAGCGGTATCTAGAATTTTCTATTTGCAAACACAAGTAGCTGCTTAGGTCAACAGCAAGCTAGGCTATTAATGATCAGGAACTTTATCCCCAACCCGGGCTTTGAAGCGATGACCTCACGGTCAGTGGTGATTTATTGCTGCTGGCTAATGCGCCACAGCCTAGTTACCATAGAAGATAAGGAGAGTTGAATGTAAGGCAGACCATGACAAAAAATTCTGGCCAACATCTTTACTACTAAATAATATCTTCCATTTCTAGTTTCACCTTGTTAGATTTCAACTTTCCTTTTCTTCTATTGGTATTTAAGGATAATGGTAGATGAAGCATCTTTATTTCTAGAACACAACATGGGTGTCAACTCTGAAGCAAACTAGTGTCAACTTGTTTGTTCTCATTTGTTGGTTGCTTTAAATATGCTGGACCATTACTGAATTAAAGAAGATTATTGACGGGAGGATTCTGTGGTTTACGTCTTAAACTGTTTTCTGTGCAAGGCAATTCTAACTAATTTACCTACATGCCTTAGATAATTATAATCATCTTGGCAAATTAAAGCATTCATTTCCGTCTTCTCACTTCTTATTGATTGTGAAAGATTGCTGTTCCTTGCTGGTGACAATAATGTTGAGCTTCATCTAAAATTAATTTATGAAGAGCACTTGTGAATGAGATTATTGATAGCTTTATCTTCCATGAATATATCTACCCTGTAATGAATTGAAATATTTGAGTTAGAATGCACAAAGGTTCATGTTAAAATAAAAACTAGTCTTAAAGGTGTTGCTACAAGATTCATGCTTGCCTCCTCCACTTTTTTGTTTCAAGAGTTACTTTTTTGAATAATGATGTTTTTTCTTTTAAAAAAAAGGAAAATATAGAAAATATTGTTGCTAAATTGTTACATTCCAGATCCTTACATGTGGAGATGAATTATTGTGGTTTTCTCCCCACTGCAGGAAAAAAATTGAACATGCTCCTGCAGGAAGCAACATTTTCTGTGCAGAAAACTGTTTTGTATTAAAAGGCGATAACACATCCTTTCCTTTTAAAAAAGATTCAATAAAATTTTTATATATATATATATATATATATATATATATATATATATATATATATATATATATAATATTTTCTTCACAGAATAATTCCACTGCAACAATCTGTGATGTTCCAATACAAGAAGAAAATTGTGGGTTTAGACTAAATATTCATTCCATATCCCATTGTTTTCTGTGTTATCCTCCTATAAGTTTTCAAATAGTTGTTGTGAATTTTCCGGGCTGTATGACCCTGTTCCAGAAACATTATTTCCTGATTAGCATTGAAAAGCCTTGCAGCTTCAAAGCCTGGTTGCTTCCTGCCTGGGGGAATTCTTTGTTGGGAGGTGTTAGCTGGCCCTATTTGTTTCATGTGTGGAATTCATGAAATGAAATTCACCAGGGCCAGCTAACACCTCCCAACAAAGGATTCCCCCAGGCAGGAAGCAGCCAGACTTTGAAGTTGCAAGGCCATTCAATGCTAATCAAGATGGCCAATTGCAACATTCACATTTACCTCTAACAGACAAGAGTTCTTTCTCCCATCCTGGACATTCCACAGATACGTAAACCCCACTTGCTTAGTTTCCAACAGACATCTCAACCTCTAAGGATGCCTGCCATAGATGTGGGCAAAATGTCAGGAGTGAATGCTTCTGGAACATGGCCATACAGCCTTGAAAACTCAGAGCAACCCAGTGATTCTGGCCATGAAAGCCTTCAACAACACATTTTCAAGTATGACTTTTAAAACAAGCAAAATGCTCTTGAGTCATTTAAGGCCAACCGTACCTTTGATTACTTTTCTTTGAATGTTTTCACTTTTTATGTCCAACGTGGCTTTGAGATTAGGGGTGAACTGCCTTTTAATTAATCAGATTCCATTGGCAGGGAGAACAGTTTATGTTTCAGTCCTGTATAAACATCCTTGGGAATAATTCACATTGAAATCCATTAAGACATACATCTGTGCAAACATGTTCCTGACTAGACTGTTCATTACTGGTTTCCTTTCCAACATCTTTTCTTTCTCTTGGAATAATTGCTGAAAAACTAATTCTTGCTAGTGCTTTGAAGACCAGGAATGGAAGCAATAATTGCATAATATGTGGAAATGCCCTACTTTTTGTTTTATATTCCGAAGAGCGCTCGCTCTGTTTTTGCTGTGTTCAGGGTTTATAAGTTCTTCAAGAGAAAGAGAACTTCCGACTCAATGCTGCAGTGGAACACAGTGTGCTCTTATAGTGGGATCTTCAGTCTCCCAAGCTGCATTTGGCTGATGAAAATCAGACACTGAGGTTGGCTTCGATCCCATTCCCTCCCAGTCCTTCCCTCCCAACAAGTTTTCTGAACTAATGAGACTGTCATCAGCAATGTAGCTAATTATGAAATGTATTTGAACTCAAGAGTCATCTTCCTGATTGCTGGCAGCTTCCTCAGCCCTTCACACAATCACTTCTGTTTAGCATTTAGAGTATAAGAAGTGAGATTTACAGCCTGGCCTGAAACCTTGTGTCGCTTTAAGCTTCTTCACGCATCATCGTGGGAACAAACAGGAACAGAGGGCCAAGAAAAGTATAACAGACATTCCTATCTCCAGTCACATTTACTGGGATGTTCAAGGAACTGGGTTTAACCAACCAGTTTCCACCAGCTTATGATAAATGCAGGTGTAGGCAGTAATACTTGCTGAATAAAACGTATTGGCCCAAAAGCTGATTCTAGACCAGTAATGAGTCATCAACTTGGATTGCTGTTGTACGACTTTAAGTCATTCCTGACTTATAATGATCCTGAGGCAAATCTATTATGAGGTCTTTTTGGGAAGATTTGTTCAGAGCAGGTTTGTCTTCCTCTAAGGCTGAGAGAATGTGACTTGCCCAAGATCACCCAGTGGGTTTCAATGGCTGTGAAGGGATTTGAACTCCACATGGCCATAGAAACCCACTGGATCACCATGCCTTAAGTTGAACACTTAAATCATCATGCCATGCTTGGTCCCTATCATTAATGCCAATGTACACTACATGATCCACAAAACAAGACAATATATGTAGTTGCCGTGTTAGAATCTGCATGGGGTAGGATTTATGTCAAGACCACATCACTAGCTAAAGTTTATTGGGGGGAAAGTGCATAGAATATAATCCTGGACTTGATCACCATACACATACAAACCTAGCAAACCAAAAATCTCAGAGAGACAGGAAAGAAAGCAATTGGACAAAAGGGCAGGTGGGGTTTGCAATAAATACAAATTTGGTGGCATCATTTAGAGAAATGCAGGGTATCAATGAAATAAATAACCCTTTCTCTTGCTCGTTATCTTTATCCTTCTCTTCCCTCTTTTTAAGCTACACTCCTCCTTCTCTTCCACCTTTCGTTTCTTTCACAAACCTTAAGAAATGGGGCCACAAAGTGGAGTCCGCGACATGCGAGTATGGAGAAGAGTAAACCACAGACCATCTACTACAATGCAGCTTGAGCCCTGCTACATACACAATGGAAGACCTTCTTATAGCAACACCTGAGCAACACTCCAAGAGGTCAGCTACTGGTCAAAGGACATTTAGTATACTGTAATGCCAAGTTTTTAAAAACTTTGTTTGCATTTTCAAACACATGTACCTTTGGTTTGCTTCTAATACAATAAATAAATACTTCTTTCACCCTCCAGAAATTTCCTTGAAATTGTGACTGGAATACAGTGGACCTTTGGTATCCACTTGGGTTTGGTTCCAAGGATCCCTCATGGATACCAACATCCCATTATATAAAGGGATAGGAAAATGGTAGCCCTTTATATAAAACAGAAAAATCAAGGTTTGCTTTTTTGGATTGTAAAAAATATTTCCAAGCTGTGGGTGATTAAATTCACAAATGCAGCTTCTGTGGATATGGTGATCCGGCTGTATGTTAGATTTTCAGCATTTTAATGCTGTAAGTCTTAATAACAGAGCTTGCCTCATATAAATAGGATTTCTCTGCTGTTCCCTTTGTTACATTTTGGTTTTTCGTTATCATCATCACTCTTTTCATCATTTTCATCTTGTAACTGTCTTGTCTTGTGAGCCACCTTGAATCCCAGTTTCAGTAAAAAGGTCTGTGTAAACCAGTACTATAATCACCCACCAACACTGTAATTATCACTTCTTCCACCCACAAATATTTCATGATTAATTAGTGCCACTGTGACTATGATTATGATTCTTTTTGAGATGTTGGAGCATTCCACCCTTTGACAGTGGGAGGGAGGAAACATGTGGCCAACAAAACATTAGCCAGTGGAGCAACCAATTCAAACAAAGTTTGGACATTTTTCTTTTTGTTTGGAAAACATTCTTTTGTGGGACTACTGCATGTTAAAATCAGTGCTTGGAAAAGAGAGTCCCATTTGTGGGATAAAAGTAAATAAAGTCATAATAATAATAATAACAACAACAATAATAAACATTTGACATTTTCTGCTGAAAGCAAAGCTGAGGAAACTATTTTGCTGAAGTACGACTCCTATGTATTGTTAAAAGCAGAGCTTGCGAACGTGTTAGAAACAGAACTGGAAATGGTCAATCATAGAGTCATGCTGGAAAACTTAGATGTACCCAGAGAAGTGTTCTCCCAGGTTAAATGTTAGCAATTAATTTATTCATCGTTTTTCATTTCCATGGGGGTTCTGTGCCCCTCCCTTTTGTGTCATGAGCAACTTGAGAAACTGCAAGTTGCTTCTGGTGTGAGAGAATTGGCCGTCTGCAAGGACATTGTCCAGGGGAGGCCCGAATGGTTTGATGTTTTAACCATCCTTGTGGAAAGCTTTTCTCATGTCCCCGCATGGGGAGCTGGAGCTGACAGAGGAAGCTCACCCGCTCTCTCCGGCTTTGAAATGCTGACCTGTCAGTCAGCAGTCCTTCTGGCACACGGATTTAACTCATTGTACCACCGAAGGCCCCTAACCCCAAAAAAGGGGAGGGCTGACTGTATATAATTCATGGGTGAAAGCCTTTTTCATTTCGAGGGCTATATTTGTTCAGAAGGATAAAGAGGTCAGTGGCTTTCTCTCTCTCTTTCTAAATTTCTGCCAGCCCACTTCCAAGTCTGCCAGTGTCTCAGCATCTCCCTCTCCTTCCAATGGGCTGCTGAAGAAGGGACAGATTGCTCAGGGCTTTTGAAATTAGGCCATGGCCACTTGTCCTCTTCTTACTCCTCCCACAGCAAAGTGAAGAATTATGTTGCAGTGCCAGTATACATTTTAGAGAATTGTACCGTATTGATTTGCTGGTTTATTTTATATCCTTTCTTCAGCCAGTTCCTCACTCTCAGCTGCACCTATCTCACAGGGCTGTTGTGAGACAGTTTGGATTAATTCTCTGTTGTTCCACTTTTCAGGCAGTTTGAAAGGTCTCTCAGTTTCTCTCCCCTCCATCACCTTTTCTCTTTATCCTTAGCTTACTTCAGTTGCTGCAAACTGGGTTCAAAGTGCAACCATTTAAAGTGGGATTTGATTTTAAGACACACAGCCCAGGCCTGTAGCGAGGGGGCGGTTTTAGGGGTTCAACCCCCCCCCCCCGAATTTTTTCAGGTTATAAAAAAACCTGGTTTAGTCATGAATTTTAACTGGTTAACCAAATCCCCATGCTAAGTCTATGAGACACAAAACATTAAGAGTTCCTCCAGGCACTATCTCAAGCAGATATTGGCAGGTTTGTAGCGGGGAGGGGTGTGTGCTAGGGGTTAAGCCCCCCCCCCCCAAATTTAAAAAAAAACCCTGAAATTTTTTTCTGGCTACGGCCCTGACACAGCCCCTGCCTGGATACTCAAATTTGTGGATGCTGAAGTCCCATAATATACAATGAAATAATATAATCGTATTCCTCATATGAAACTGAAATATCAAGCTTTTTGGATTTTTTTTGGTGGGGGAAAATATTTTCAAGCCATGGATGGTAATATCTATGGATGCAGCACATGTGGATATGAAGAGTTAACTATAATTTAACTCAGCAGAAGGAGAGGTGAGAAGAGGCCTACACCTTCCCATTTCCCAGTGGATTCAGGCAAAAGCAAACTGATGCAGAGCCCCTTCTAGTTTGTATGTTCTTTCTCATTAATAATTTTTGCCATCTTGACCACATTTTGATGTTGCTTGGCCTCAGATTTTCATTTGTGAAATGTTGGGGGTGTTTAGGAAAAAGTGAAACATGAAGTATTTTGCCTCCAACCCATTGGAAGGAAAGAAAGGCAGGATATAGGTAAAGGTAAAGGTTTTCCCCTGACATTAAGTCCAGTCGTGCCCAACTCTGGGGGTTGGAGCTCATCTCCATTTCTAAGCCGAAGAGCTGGCGTTGTCCGTAGATGCCTCCAAAGTCATGTGGCTGGCATGACTGCATGGAGCGTTGTTACCTTCCCGCTGGTGCGGTACCTATTGATCTACTCATAATTGCATGTTTTCGAACTGCTAGGTTAGCAGAAGCTGGACAAATAGCAGGAGCTTACTCCGCTCCCCAGATTTGAACCTGGCAACCTTTCAGTCAGCAAGTTCAGCAGCTCAGTGGTTTAATCGCTGCGCCATCGGGGATATACAGGCAGCAAATAAAGGTGCCTTGTGCTGAATTAAACAATTGCATAGCATTCCAAAGAAAGAACAGCAGAAATGCTTATTCAGGTTCATCTCCTTATGCCATCTGGTGGCCTTTTCCAGCAAATGCAAAAGCAGCCTATGTATTGTGCAACTGTGGGGTGTATTGCTCTGTTCTTGTATCACATCACACACTCACTTGAGAGATTTCATGTTCACCAGCAAGAGAGTACTGCAGCAGGGCAGGCAGAATGGAGGAGGGAGAGAGAGAGAAAGAGAAAGAGAGAGAGGTGGAATTTTTGTCTTTTTTAATAGATGGCTTTTTTCTGTGAGGATTTTTTTTTTTTTGATGCGTGCTCCATTTTTCCTGGTGTAAATCCAGACCACCTCTGCAGAAACAGAGAACAAAGAACAAAGAAAATAAAGGCATCATATAAATCTATCAGTGTAATGGTGTTACTCTAAAAATCTGCTGCAGTTTGGGTCTAGGTCTTCAGAAGGATTGATTAAAAGCAATAAAATCACCCAGACTTGGGAAGCAAAATCTATTTGGCAAGCCTGCTGTTTCAGCACCACTGCAAGGGCAAACATGGAGGGTGTGTGTGTGTGTGTGTGTGCATAGTAGAAGGAAGCGGGGGAAGCTGCAGTTGGAATGACCTATATCAATTGTCCCCTTTAATGATAATATGCAACACATTCCAAGCTGTCAGGGCCAATCTATACATTGTGCAGAGCGGGAGAGCAGGATTCTTCACTGCATTGCTTCAGAGGCAAGGAAAATGTGATTTTTTTTTAATATCCCGCCTTTTCTTCATTCTAAGACTCAAGGCAACTTATAAAAAATAAAACAGAAAAATTCACAACATGCACATACAAAAATATAATTGAATTAAAGGCATTTTTAAACAAAGCAACAACTGTAGGCAACACATCACATTATGGAAAGCTATTTTTCCATAAACAGATAATTTCCAAGGATTACTTGAAACAGAAAGGTCCTTATTTGCTGCAAGGAGCCCCCAGTGGAGTAGTGGGTTAAAGCCTTGTGACTTGAAGGTTGGGTTGCTGACCTGAAGGCTGCCAGGTTCGAATCCTACCCGGGGAGAGCGCGGATGAGCTCCCTCTATCAGCTCCAGCTCCATGCGGGGACATGAGAGAAGCCTCCCACAAGGATGGTAAAAACATCAAAACATCCAGGCATCCCCTGGGTAACGTCCTTGCAAACGGCCAATTCTCTCACACCAGAAGCGACTCAGGTTGCTCCTGACACGAAAAAAAAAATGCTGCAAGGATACCATGGAAGCAGTCAGTCTGACCTCTCTAGAAAATGACTTGTTCCCACTGTGTTGGTGTCTCTAAAACCCTCTCCATAAGTATGTTTATATGGATACAATTCTAAAACATTCATTCTCCCCCTCAACTCTCACAGACACATTTTTTTTCTGCTTCAGGTGGTACAGTCAGAAATCCCATTACTTCACTCTACCACTTCTATTTTAGGGCCCTTCCACACAGCCATATAATCCAGAATATCAAGGCAGATAGTTCACAATATCTCCTTTGAACTGGGTTATCTAAGTCCATACTGCCATATAATCCAGTTCAATGTGGATTTTTTTTACAGTTATGTGGAAGAGGCCTCAGAAAGCTATAGTCTGGCTCTCTGTTCACCTTCAGTACAACTCCTGCTTTGGGCCATGTCAACAGCAGCTGGTGGCTTACATGGATTGGGGACTCTGTTCTGGGTTTCAGACTCAATTGTAAAGGATCTGTCCAAGGTGTCAAACCTAATCCCCAGAAAGACTCTGATCATTCGGTGTTATTGTTGAGTGCCATCAAGTCATTTCCAACTTATGGCAACCCTAAGGCAACCCTATCACAGTTTTCCTGGCAAGATTTTTCTAGAAGAGATTTGCCCTCACCTCCCTTTCTGATTGAGAGAGTGTGACTTGTCTAAAGGCAACCAGTAGATTTCCATGCCTGAATGGATAGTTGAATCCTGGTCTCCAAAACTGTAATTCACAGCTCAAACCACTGCAATATCTCTTGATAGCTACTTTGAAATTCAGATTACAATCCAGAACAGCTTCATTGTCTATCTAATGTGAAGCCCATCAGCTGCACTGGGCCACAATGATACTCTGTGTCATACTTAGCCTCTTGGAAACTACAATAATATTTGCATAGACAGAAGGCACTGCACCTCACCTGGGGAACACCAGTTTAGAAAAGGCTGCTCACTGGATCTATATAGCCTTAGGAAATAGCCATGCTACTCATGGTATTTGCGGTGGAAAGGTGCTACATGACAAATCCTTTATTTTTAAGTTAGTGAAATAATATTCAGTTCATACAAGATATGAGCATAATAGAAGCCATTGCCTATGGTGTTTCTACAGACCCACCCTAAGTACAACTTCTTTGCAAACAATCACAGATGTGGACTTAAATCCTATGATTAGTCCCAAGTAGAGTACAGTCATTGGGCCAACTGGATATACTTACAGTTTGTATTGTAGTTCTAAGAAAAATTTCAATCGCTTGATTTATTCGTTTCGTGCCATCATTATAAGCAAAGGAGACCCCAAAATTACCAGTATGTGTGTAATTTTCAAAGTTTTGCAATCAGAATGTGTAGCCTCTGAGCTGTAGTATTCAAAGCAACCTTATTGAGAAATATGTTCTATTCAACTAACATGGTAATTACTCCCAAATGTACATGCATAGGATACAGATTCCATCACAATCTTATTGACTGAGTCTGAGTTAAATCCAAGGTTTGTGGATTGTAGCCATAGGCAGTAAGCTTCTGTACATTTGCAGAGACGTTAGTCTCATATTCTTCAGAGAAAAGATTCATAGGATCAGGCAGTTCACTTGCTCCAGAAAACATGTTGCAATTATACTGGTGTGGTATAGGTTAAGACTTGTCAGTAAAAGTGTGGGGAAAATGGGTGCAGATACAATGATTTCTGAACTCCTGGCTTAATCAATTTGTTTCATGATTACAACATTGTCATGACTGCTAGTGGGAGGACTCCAAATATTTTTTGTGCAGATTTAATTTTGAGTTGTACATGGAGCCAAGCCAGAAGCCAGACTCATTATTTTCATAATATACATGTACACACACACGCAAAATCCTCCCTCCTGCAGTGGAGGCCCACTTGCTATAGCGACTGAGCTACATTTCGTTCTAAGACACTTTACCTTTCAATCAAGGCAGAAGAAAGAATAGGAAGCAAATCATAAATATTCATGAGGGATAATCATCAATATTCTAAAAGCATCGCCAGACACTGTCTTAAAGGGACTAGGCCCACTCTGTAAAGGTAAGAGTTGCTCAGTGAAAAAATCCTTTTATCTTGTGGATTACAATAATCATATGGAAACATCTTTGGTTACATACTTTGTAAGGCAGTTGGTGTCTTGTATGTGCCCATTCTGGGCAATGGACAGAACCAAAGGAGGGGTGCCTGCCCTAGCATTTGAGAGAGAGGGGCTACTGCTTTGGGTGGCAGCTATCAAGGAGCAAGAGCGACAGCCATCCAGTTGTTTTTCCTGAGCTGTCTGTGCCACAGGGTCTCTTTTGCAGCCCCTTTAGATAGGCTGGTGCTTTCAGGTGTGGTAGGGAACCCTGTCTTATTGCCAGGATTCAAATCCAAACTCTGTGCAAGGAATGGAGAGGGTGCCATCTTGTCCTTTGTCTCAGGAACCATAATTTAATGGGCAATCCACTCCTTTTTCACCCATTCTGCCAAGGATATCTCTGGATTTCTGCAGATAGACTCTTTTATAGAAAGGTCTATTTCCTCGGACATCTGACTACTCACTTCTCTAGTTCTTATTACTTCTCTGGTGATAACAGTTGAAGGGAAGGACTAGTATCGACATCCAACTTGGCATTTTATTTTGAGAATGCCTTCTCCGCCCCAACTCCTACTCTATCCTTTCTCTAATTGGGACACATGTGACTAAGCAATATCATAAAGTGGTCAAGATGACAAACATTATTAATGAGGAAGATCACACAAACTAGGAGAGGCTGCAGCAGTTTGCTTTTGCCTGAATCTGCTGGAAAGGGCAAGATTCAGAACCCTCCCCTTTTCTCCTCTCCCAATTCTGAGTAAACTATATATAAATTACTTTTATATTTTGAGCACAGTTTGCACGCAATGCAAGAAAGCTGAGGACAAAGTGAGAGGAGATGAACGAAACTAGGATTATTAAAAAAGAAGTTGGAAAGTCTGACAATATAGTGTTTAATGGAACTGTCATTGGGAAAAAAGAGCATCTACTCCAATTGAATATTATGGTCCTTTCTGAGCCATGACAGCTAGCGGCTTCCATGCAAAGAGGAAAGGTAAATCTACTCCAGGTTTCAGTCTAAATGTAAAAGATACTAGCTAAGGATCTGAATGCTATCCCTCAAATAGTGTCTGTGTAGTAACAGACTTGATTCACTGTCCTATTAAAATGGAAGCACCTGGCTACCACCTGTGCTCCTGAAGCCCCTTCTACACTCCCATAAAAATCCAGATGATCTGCTTTGAACTGGATTATATGGCAGTGTAGATTCAAATAATCCAAATAATATTCTGATTATCTTCTTTGATAATCTGGATTATAAGGCTGTGTAAAAGGGGCCTGAGACAGTAGACTTCAGAAATAAAACTTCAGTGCCTGTTCCTGCTCCAACTAGTCTGCCTCCCATTGTTCCCATGAGAGTTGCACATGGAGGTTGATGGAATCAGGGGAAAGTGTCAAAATGTCTTTGGAGTACAGCCTTCTGATAACCGTGGGCTCATAGCAACACTTCTGTGCTCCTACACTTGTTCATCTCCTGCTGTGACTACAGAAAAGTCTGCAGCACAAGATTGTGATCAAACCATTTCCCCTTGCCCTCTTGAGTTTCACAGCCAATGTATTTATGCTGGAGGAGGTGAAGCTCTCTTTACAGGCCAGATCTTCTAACATGTAGGAAAGAGACTGCAAATGTGGCCATCATGCCAGTCCTAAGTCACTATAGAGGTTTTGTTTTGTGTTTAAATTGCTTCCAAAATATTCATTCTAGTCTTACCATTTAGGTCTTAAGAAGCACAGCTGCCTTTAAAGTGCTTCTAAAATATTCTTTCTATCCTTACTATTTTATTAGGTTTTAGGAAGCCAAACTATAGGAACTGTTATTTGTTAATATGATGTTGCATCTGCTGGCTGAAATCCTTGGATCTGGGAAGGGTCACTGAACATTCAACTTTATCCTCTATATTCTCATTTCTACAAGATTAAAAACTAAACTCCACCAGAATAATTCATGGTGAAAACAAAACCGATTTACAAGCTTTGATAGGGAAGTTTGGGGGTTAGGAACCATTGGTCATGTATGTAAAAATCAGAATTTCTTACATGTCAGCCTTTTTTCTCTTTAGCCAGCTTGTTTATCACATATTTTTAACAAACAGCTTGTACTAACTTTATACATACAATATATGTTGTGCAGGCCTTCTGATTTCAATAGGATTTATTCCTTTTTTAATTGAGTAATTCCAGGTTTAAATATATAAAGTATCTGATAGACATGTTGGTAGCAACAGTTTCTAGTCCTTATCATCATTTCTCCTTATCAGCAAGTGGCAAGAAAACAATTGACCTGGAGAAGGAAAAAACATATGCAAATGTCTTTATCCATTAATAACTAATACAGAATAATTTCGGCAATACAGAGTTTGTTTTGTTTCCACTTGCATTAATAAATATGTACAACTCATGGAGATGTGATTTTCTCAAAAACAAACGAATTGTACTTATTTCACAGAAAAGCTCTGGCTTGTGCCTGAAAACGTGTCCAGCAATTATGTGTTATGGAAGAATATTTAGAAGTATAATATTATATATATTTTCAACATGCGCAGGGCTGCATGCATTTTCTCACAACCTAAACATAAGTGCAATGTATATATTTGAAGAACATGGTAGAAATTCCTTCATCTGGTCCTTCTACCTCAGAGCTTTTTTTTTTATCATGTCAGAAGCAACTTGAGAACATACTGCGGGTTGCTTCTGCTGTGAGAGAATTGGCCATCTACAGAGACATTGTCCAGGGGATGCCCAGATGTTACTATCCTGCTGGGAGGCTTCTCCCATGTCCCTGCAAGCTAGAGCTGACAGACGGGAACTCACCCTGTCTCACAGATTCCATCTGGCAACATTCAGGTCAGCAATCCAACCTTCAGGTCAGCAGTTCAGCCACCACAAGGGTTTAACCCATTGCACCACCATGGCTGATATCTCTGAGATGTGATCCCTCCAGTGGCTTACCACTATTATCTGGAAATATTTGGAGAGAATGGCAAGAAAGTTACTGGTGCAGTATGTTATATTTACTCTAATTTCAACAATGTACACTGTTTTTAAAAATCATATAAATTGTAACAAAATTACAGCTATATGGCTGCAGGTAGTTAGGGGATGAACATGTGAACATGCCTTGTTACACTGTTAAAACAGCAGTTCATCTAGTTCAGTACTGTATTCTCTGAAACAGGAGTGACTTTCAATGGGTGTTTTCATACAACAGTTATAGTTCTTTGATTCCACTTTAACTGCCATGCATCCATCCTATGGAATCCTGAGATTTTCAGTTTCAGAGATATTCGTTTTGCTAAAAAGACAAATAAAAGGGTCTGGAGAACAAACCCTATGAAGAGTGATTTAAAGAGCTCGGAGTATTTAGCCTACAGATGACAAGGCTGAGAGGAGACATTATGATGGCCATGTATAAATATTTGAGGGAAAGTCATAGGGACTAGGACACAGAATAATGGCTTCAAACCACAGGAAATGAAATTCTACCTGAACATTAGTAGGAAGAACTTCCTAACTGTGAGAGCTGTTCAGCAGTGGAACTCTCTGCCCTGGAGTGTCGTGGAGGCTCCTTCTTTGGAAGCTTTGAAACAGAGGCTGTATGGCCATCTGTCGGGGTGCTTTGAATGCCATCCAGTCCAGGGAGTTGGACTGGATGGCCCATGAGGTCTCTTCCAACTCTATGATTCTATGAAATGGATCTTAGAACAAATGAATTCTCCCTAGAAGTTGAGATGAGTTGGCTGTCATACTTTGGCCACATCATGAGAAGAAATGACTTGCTAGAAAAGATGCTAGTGCTTGGTGAAGTGGGAGGAAGTAGGGTAAGAGGAAGACCTCATTCCAGATAGATAGACTTAATCAAAGAAGCCATGGCCCTGAGTCTGCAAGACCTGGGCAGGGCTGATGAGGGTAGGGTCATCAGCCCCGTCTGTCTTTTGTTATGTTGTATGCTGCTTTGAGTCCCTCTCTGGGAGAAAAGCGGGATAGAAATTAATAATAATAATAATAATAATAATAATAATAATAATAATAATAATAATAATAATAATAATTGGGTGACCAGGGGTACTATAAGTCAGTCAACTTGAAGGGAGTTAACAAGCACAACATCACATCAGCAGGCATTATAACCTTTCTGGGTAACAGAACCATTTCCCATTGAAGGTTGTGTTTGGATGAAAGTTAGCTTCTTATATAATAAGAAAATATATAATATTCTGACATTTTACAGTCCACACAAGTATGGATTACTGTACATGTAGATTAGTTATCATACTAGAGCTCAAGTCAAGAGCTTGCACCCTATTTGGAATCCTATGGCCTCCTCCTGCAGAATTCTGGGCTTTGTAGTTTAATGAGGCCCAGGACCATTCTGGCTGAGCAGTTTAAAGGCCCTTCTCTAAACTACAAACCCCACCCAGCAATATTGTGTTCTTTGCAGTTTCCTTGAACTAACTAATTTTTAATCGTGAATCTTGATTAGCCAGTGACTCTAATTGCCACAGATGGCAAATTTAACACTTCTGAGAAAATTAGAACATGATACTGAGGTGATATCGTTAAATATAGCCAATATACAAATGCTATGACTGCTAATTGTTTTTTTTCTACTTTCTCTAATGGTATTATATAAAATCTAGATTTCACTGTATGTGCTTGGCAAACCACGCAGGCAAGATATGTTCAATAGACAGTAGACACACAGATCTAGAAGAAGCCAGTGGAACACAGCAGGACTTACTTTCAATTAAACATATATAGCATCACCCTATAAATGTCTTCAAAGTGGTTGTCTTTCAAATGCTGACACTATTTCTATTCAAGAAGGTAAATTTTTCAAAATGAAATGAACATTTTTTCTGCATTAATAAAACAGAAGTTTAAATTTAAGCATGGTTGCTGGAATTTCATGCCTATCTGATTCAAGTTATAATATCCACCTTAAAAAAAACAAAAACACTTGTATTAAATTGGTATCGTCCAAGAATTAGGATCTGATTTACTAGCCCATTTTACTCTTCATTTCTTCACAATTTCTTCCCTTTCCAAAAGCCTTTTAAAAATACACAAACGGCAATATTTCCCTTTTTGTTTTGCCATATTCAAATTGCAGTCCTGTTGTACCCAATTCTGCCGAACCTGATCCACTCAGATCCCAGCCAAATGAGGTTCAAAGGTACGGTGTTGTAAAATGAAGCTATATAGACAATACAAAATTCAGATGCGTTGATGGCAAAAAAAAGAAAAGAAAAAAGAAAGATACATGGATGTGACAGTAGACACAAAAGTGAAGGACGTCATCTCACATCCCTTCAGTTGCAAGTAAACACAATGTATACCTGGTCTTAAGAGTCATAAAGGACTCCTTATTTTTCTGGCTATTAGCTCTTGTAGATGACCAGCTGGCTCCCTTCTCTCTAGGACTGAGGCCCTATCTACACTGCCTTGTTTCTCTCTTAGCCCCCTTCCACACAGCTGGATAAAATCCACATTGAACCGGATCATATGACAGTGTGGACTCAGATAACTCAGTTCAAAGCAGATATTGTGGATTATCTGGGTTATGAGGCTGTGTGGAGGGGCCCCAAGTTAGAAAAATCATGAGTGAGTGCATTCTCTTCTTTATCCATCCCTGGACATTACAGCTATTGAAGATACTTTGCCAGCAGCTTTCCTGGAGCTTAGTAAATTATCTGCTCACAATAGATTCAAGTGAAAGTCTGCTGGAATCCTCATGGGAGGCATTAAGGATGTGATTTTTTTTTTCAAACACTAAGTTATTTTAGCTTGGGTTATAAGGATTACATTTCTGTATGGCATTTCAACCCTGCCCTGACTCCCAGATGACACTGTTTTTAGATGTTCTTCATATATCTTTTCTTCATATATCTGCAGGAACATTGTGTTTGATAAATCCGGATATCCAGGTTTCCATTACCAATGCAGTGAAGACATAATTATCTTGCTTCATTTTCCTCCCATAGCAGAAACGGTCAATTCTGAATAATCCCATGATATTTAGAAAGTGCTTTGGGAACCATGATTTCACCATATTAACTCAATCCTTTGCAGGCAGCTACCATATATAATATTCCACCACTACAGTCTCCTAAAGGAGAGGACAGTTAGGAGACTGTAGTGGTGGAATATTATATATGGTAGCTACCCGCAAAGGATTGGGCTAATATGGCAAAGAGCATACTGTATGTAGTCCCAATTTTGTGGCTCACATATATTCTATGGTACTATCTAGGAATAAGAGTCTCCTGGGTACAGGATGTTTTTGGGGAAATCTAGTGATTTGTATTGGAAACCTAAAAACAAATTGAAGAGTTGAATTTCTCTCGCCCTTCTTGTATACAACTGAAAGCTAATGCCACACTTTCTTTGGCCACACTTGACTAAGGCCCCTTCTACACAGCTAAATAATATTCCACATTTTCTGCTTTGAACTGGAATATATGGCAGTGTGGACGCAGATAACTCAGCTCAAAGTAGATATTGTGGGATTTTCTGCCTTGATATTCTGGGGTTGTGTGGAAGGGCCCTAAGACTATACTGAGAATGGGTAACTGAATTATTTCTCTGCTTGTTATCCGAGAGCCAGCATTCTTTCCCTCAGTATTTTTTTACTATCTTTTGAGTTTGGAAAAAGGATATTATTATTGAAGTACAGCTTTCAGAATTTCTGGTCATGTTGGATTGGTGATTTTCATATTGTAGTCCAACCCCAAAAAGATGAGAAAGGTGTTCTGAGGAAGAAATTTGGTGTTTCAAAGGGCTTCAAAGTTTTCTATTTCTGAGTTTGTTCTCTGAAGGTAACAACAATTATATCATGCTTTGTGATTTCAAGGCGTTTGGGTCAAAATTAGCTATTTCTGGATTTGTTCTCTGAAGGTGACAACAATTATATCATGCTTTGTAATTTCATGGCGTTTGGGCCAAAGCTTGTTTGCTGAATGCTGAATAAGTCACCACTATTCTCTACTGAACATTGAACTCCACTTGCTTGGGAAATCATTGCTGTTATTTATATGTTTACTTAAGAGGCACTAGTTAAAAACTATTGGGTTTTGCAAGAAAGGTACCCTTTTCCCATTTTCATCTCCCTCACTGACTATACTATCCTAACCAATACCTGTTAAGTAAACATGGAGATTACAGCAGTGTCTGGGTATGTCCAGACAATTTTCTTAGGTCTGAAATTCTCACTTGAATAATAAGTATGAAAACTGGCAAAGTGGACATATAGGGAAACAAATACTTGCATGTGTGTGTGCTGTTTTGTTTTATTGCATAACCTATTGGAAATCCCATAACCTATTGGAAATATCTGCACCCAGTCTCTGGGTACATATGCTTTTGGCAAATGTGAATCTCCATGAATATGTGAAGACCACTTTTTGAAAATCACTAGTCAAGAAAAGCATTGTTACATGACCTTGTTAAAAGTTAACTCATTGAACAAGTGATATTTGCAAGCATTAATGTAATGGCACACAGATAACTCCGCTGTTAAGCTGAAGAACCATGTCTTTAAACTGACAAGGATAAAGACATGCCCCTATATATATTCGGTTAGCAGAGTTTAAAATATGTTTCTTTGCTGCTTCAGTTGCCCAAAAGATATACACTCCCTTTAAACCTCTTAGTTAAAATATGCACTCAGAGAAAAAAACAACAACAAAGTCTTATTTGAAAATAACATATCTTGTTTACTCACAAACATCTTGTATTAATTCACAATACAGGCACATTTCTTATTGAAGTTCAGTTATAGATAGGATATAACTTCTCTCTGTGTTGAGTACACAGGATATCATTCTTAACCAATAGTCCATAGTCTTTAAGTATAGAGTAGTTGTGTGTTTTCCAGGCTGTATGGCCATGTTCTAGAAGTATTATCACCTGACATTTCGCCACATCTATGGCAGGGGTCCTCAGAGGTTGTGAGGAATATTGGGAAATGCTAAGTTTAGTTTTAGTTGCTTAGTTTTTTCCAATATACCTCACAACCTCTGAGGATGCCTGCCATAGATGTGGGCGAAACATCAGGAGATAATGCTTTTGGAACATGGCCATACAGCCGGGAAAACACACAACAACCCTGTGATTCCGGCCATGAAAGCCTTTGACAACACTCTTTAAGTATATTTTGTGCACACTGAAGTCCATAAACATGCTGTATCCATTAAAGTCCTAAAGCATATTTCTCTATTGAAGTCCAAACAGCAACCTGCTTTCATTGAAGACCAAACACATACATGCATCCACCTCTACTGAGGTCTGATGGAAGACTAAATACAAAAGGGAGTCCTGAGGCTGCACATGCTCAGTACAATCACATGTCTATAATCCCTCCCACACTAAAGAGGTAAATCAAACTGGCAAATCAGCATACACATAGAATACAGGTTAGCAAATATATACATTAACAAATAAATAGTAAGAGGCTTGGTAGGTTGCTATTTCCAACATGTTTGTATGGACTGATTGATTGCTTGGATTGTGATGTGGAAATAAGGAAGTTAAACAGAACAATAATCTTTTCAACAAATTGATGTTTTTTGGTGCTGTAATATCTATGGCTCAAGACATAAATAGATCCTGGCAGATAATCTACAAGAAAGTTTGATCTAGTGGCAATTTGTACTCAGACTGTAATAACTCAATAGCTCTTTTAAAGATTATCACTTGATCGCCTTTCCTTAAATCTAGAAGTTGGTTGGGAAGACCTATTAACAATACTGGCAAAAAATTAATTAATGCATTTGAATTGTATACTGATTGTATGTGTATACAAAGGCAGAAGTGCCTCAGGGATTTAATTACCCGGAAAAAGAAATTGATTCCTTGCACAGCAGGTAGCTGATCGATGTCTGAATGAAGTGCCAGCTCCAAAGGTCTGTGTTTTCCGGGATGGCTCTTAGTTTGCGTTGGCCTTGGAAGGCAAGCTTATCTGCCCTGAATAGCAAACAGAGACTTATATTTCCAAACAAAGAGGCTCAGTACTTTAAAAGGGAAGCCATTCTCGGCAATGCTCTTCCCACTGTTTATGATAGAACTGTTATGCAAAACCCATGGCAACAACATGAATAAAATTAACCGTGTGTTTTTTGTTGGTTGAAACCACAAACCTCCTTTGCAGAAAGGAAAAACACATTCTTTAAGGAGCTGACATTCATCTTAGGGCTCTTCCAGGTCTAAAGAAGCACCAGGGCCCACTAAAAAAAACCTCCTTGGGTTTTGCCAGTTATCATCACCATCCACTCATTACATTCTGTGCACGGAGTGGTTTGTAGCATTTTTTATTTTTACTGGGAGTCTAAGGCTCCTTTCACACAACTGTCTAAAATCCTACATTATCTGCTTTGAACTGGGTTATATGGCAGTGTGGACTCAGATAACCATTTCAAAGCAGATATTGTGGATTATCTGCCTTGACATTCTGGCTGTGTAGAAGGGCCATGTAACCCAGAATATCAAGGCAGATAATCCACAATATCTGCTTTGAACTGGATTATCTGAGTCCACACTGCTATATAATCCAGTTCAATGTGGATTTTATACAGCTGTGTGGGAGGGGCCTTTAAGAATTATTTTAAATTGAAGGTGTGATTTTCTGAGGTGATCCTATGATTTGAAGGGCAATTTTCTCTTTTCCTGTTACTGGTAGTTCTTTTTTTAGAGCTAAAGTGCTGCAATGTCAAAGTGCCATTTCACTAATGCAGTGATACATTTAAAACTCTTAAAAATAAAAGAAAGAGAACAATAGGGGCCTTTTTTAGTTCTAACATGCACCAGAAATGAAATAAAACCTACTTAAAGCTGGGAATGAAGTGTTACTCAGCTAGTGCTGAGAATTGCCAGAAAATTACTCCAGGACAACAGAAACAATATACAGTAAACTCCCAGTTAACTGGCACTCATGTGGATTTGAAGATGTTAGAGAAGTGTATATTCTGGTTCCTTGAGAGTTACTATTAAAAACAGAGCTAACTAATATTATACCCCATTCTATACCATAGCATAAACTCTATATTGACTTGATATTAATATTGAAAAACAGCAATAGAACCCCAGTGGCGAAGTGTGTTAAAGCACTGAGCTGGAGACTGAAAGGTCCCCGGTTCAAACCCCGGGAGTGGTGTGAGCAGCCGCTGTTAGCTCCAGCTCCTGCCAACCTAGCAGTTCGAAAACATGCCAATGTGAGTAGATCAATAGGTACCGCTCCAGCGGGAAGGTAATGGCGCTCCATGCAGTCATGCCGGCCACATGACCTTGGAGATGTCTATGGACAACACCGGCTCTTCGGCTTAGAGATGGAAATGAGCACCAACCCCCAGAGTTGGTCACGACTGGACTTCGTCAGGGGAAACCTTTACCTTTTTACAGCAATTAAAAGCAACATACGTAATATAAATAAAGTTCTAAGTCCCCTTCAGGGTTGAGAAGAGCAGGATATAAATATAGTCAATAAAATAAATAAATATTTGGATGCTGGACTCATTGCTATTCAACATCTTTATCAATGACTTCAATGATGGAATGGAAGACACACTTATCTAATTTGCAGATGACATCACTTGGGATGTTCCAGCACATATGGAAGGGAATGGCATACTAAAATAACATCAAGGCTTAATCAATAATTAATAAAAAAAAAACTTAATGTTACATTTCTGCTAAAAATGTATTATATTTTTATTTAAAGTATTATTCCTTCAATTGTTTTTGTTGATTGCTTGAGAGTTCCAGTTACTTTAGTTCCAGTCTATTATATACAGTACTAGCTGTGCCCGGCCACGCGTTGCTGTGGCGAAGTCTAGTGGTATGGGAAATAAAGTATTGAGGAATTGGTGGTAGTTAAGGTCAAGGGTAAAGGTTTTCCCCTGACATTAAGTCCAGTCGTGTCTGACTCTGGGGGTTGGTGCTCATTTCCATTTCTAAGCTGAAGAGCCGACGTTGTCCATAGACTCCTCCAAGGTCATGTGGCCGGCATGACAGCATGGAGCGCTGTTACCTTCCCATATACCTTCAGGGGATATTATTTTGTAAAGTTTGTGAATATACAATATTTCTGATTGGTTTTTTTTGTCTGTTGGAGGGAAGTAGAGTCTACACTGCCATATAATCCAGTGCAAATTAGATAATCTGTGGAAGAGGCCTAAGTGAAGCCTAACTCTGCCTGTCCCGTGGGCTGAGTCGGTTGCTAGGAGACCAAGTGGGCAGAGCTTAGCCTTCTAACTGGCAGCAATTGGATAAAAACAATTATTGCTCTCCCTCTAATTAGGACTTTATTTTTATTTTCTTTTTGTTGTATCAACCTAGAGCCGTGGATGATGGGTTGTGTTGTCAAATTTCGAGGTTGGGGGGGGGCTGTAGTTTTGTTGTTTTGTCTGCTGCCCTGATGCCATCACTCTTTTATATATATAGATTAAAATCTGAGAACTACTGCTGTGTATCCCAATACCTTGCAAAGTTAGGTCGGTGTGTACAAGTAACTGTAGTCGCATCTACACTGTAGAATTAATGTAGTTTGACACCATTTTAACTGCCATGGTCAATACTATGGAATCATGGGAGCTGTAGTTTTACTGGGACTCCAGTCTTCTCTGCCCAAGATTGTTGGTACTTCACTAAACTAGAAATCCCAAGATTCCATAGCATTGAGCAATGCACTGATATAGGTCGGGTGACACCTGACTTGAGGACAGTACATATGAAAAAGAAATAGGAGTCTGAGTAGACCCCAAGCTGAACATGAATCAACAATGTCATGCAGCAGTTCAAAATGCCAGTGCAATTCTAGAATGCGTCAACAGGAGTATAGTGTCTAGAGATCGAGGGAAACAATGTTTATCTTGGACAAGAGAAGGTTAAAAGGGACCATGAATGGTTGTCATATTGAGAATGGGTTAAGTTGATTTTTGCTGCTCTAGGGACATGGAGTAATAGATTCATATTGCAGAAAAAGAGATTCCACCTAAATGTTAGGAAGAACTTCCTGACAGCAAGAGCTGTTTATCAGTCAAATATGCCACCCCGCAGGTCTGTGGAGTCTCCTTCTCTGCAGTTTTTTAAAATAGAGGCTGGATGGGCATCTGTCAGGAGAGCTTTGATTGTGTAGTTCTGCATAGCAGGGGGTTGGACTGGATGATCCTTGTGGTCTCTTCCACCTGTAAAACCACAACAGTAAAAAACTACAGACTGGTTTCAGAAGGTTTAATAAAAAGCCATGTCTTGACTTGGTGCCAGGAAGAAGCTGTTTTGTTTGAACTCGGTAAAGTCATGCAATTTAATCTGGAGAGTTGTAGTCAATATTGTTTTACTACAGAGGTTAGAATCATGGAGACTTCTAGTTAATGGACTACAACTCTCCACATTTCTTACCATTAGTTGTGCTGGTTAAAGCTCCTGGGACTTGTGACCCAATAACACTCCTGAGATCTGAAACCGTAGAAGAGAACAAAGAATATCTGGTTCAGATGAAATGGAAGAGAGTCTAGGGGCCCTTCCACACAGCCATATAACCCAGAATATCAAGACAGATAATCCACACTATCTCCTTTGAACTGGATTATCTGCGTCCACACTACTATATAATCCACTCCAATGTGGATTTTATACACCTATCTGGAAGGGGCTTAGGGCAGGGGATGAAAAACCCCTCTTTTTCTCAATGTAGCAGTGAAAATGTATTTTATCTTCTAATCCAGAAGATGGCAGCATTACACCAGTAGTAAGAAACTGTTGATTTCACTTTCACCCAAACACAAAGCTGTTGTTTCCAAAACATTTCCTCTGTTTGTAGATATAATACTGGGGAAAGGCATAACATGAGGCTGGTTGTTTACAAAGCCTTCATGTGAAAAGGCCAGTAGGATCTGATCTGATAAATCAGATGCTTGTGGTCTCACTGATGTTTAGAAGGCCCCTTCTACACTGTGATATAAAATTCAGATTATGTGCTTTAAACTGGATTATATGGCAGTGTAGATTCATATAATCTAGTTCAAAGCAGATCATGTGCATTATTGTCTTTGATAATCTGGAATATATGGCAATGTAGAAGGGGCCTATATTAAAAATTAAAACAAAGATTGAGAAAGCTGCTTCCTTTGGACTCTCTCCTATTTACAGCAAGCTTCTGAGTCATACAGAATTCTTCTTCAAGGGAGCTCTAGGATGGGGAGGGACATCCACCTCTTTGTTTCGGATCCGTTGCAAGATTATTTTTGGGAACCTATGTCAGTTCATTAGTTCTGCAGGCTACTGAAATATAAAAACAATTAAACAGAGATGGTGTACAAAGTTACAAAAGTGACACCAGAAACAAAACACACACACATACGATTTAGGGATAAATAGCATGTGTGCAAGAAAGTTACCTTGCACTAGGTCAGATATCCCTCTATCTTAGGCTCAACGTTGGAAATGTAACTTTTGGCTTTTCTGAATTAAAAATTCTGGGAGTTATATTCAAATTTAATTTCTTGATCCTAGGTCAGTGGTTCTCAATCTGTGAGTCCCCAGATGCTTTGGCCTACAACTCCCAGAAATCTTAACCAGTTTACCAGCTGTTAGGATTTCTGGGTAGCAAATAGAAGCAGAGGTCTTCTGCATGGCCTGATCCATTGCTGTTATGTTGTGCTTTCCAATCAACTCCAATTTAGGGTGACCATGGCTCCTTCCACACAGCTGTATAAAATCCCACATTATCTGCTTTGAACTGGGCTATATGGCAGTGTGGACTCAGATAACCCAGTTCAAAGCAGATATTGTGGATTATCTGCCTTGATATTCTGGATCATATGGCTGTGTGGAAGGGCCCTATATCACTTGTTTTCTTGGCAAGATCTCTTCAGAGGAGGTTTCCCATTGCCTTTCTCCTAGATCAAAAGAGTGTGACTTGCCATTGCTGAGTGGGAAGTCAAAGGGACCTCATCAAGCATCTGTCCACTTTAAATCTGCTGGTTGCCTCCTGCAGAATTCGGGGGTTTGTAGTTTAGGAAGGGGCTTTTAAACAGCCCAGCCAGAATTTTGTAGGAGGCAGCCTCAGCATTTAAACCAGATAGATGTGTCCTAAAGTCCTAGTCCAGACTCAAATCACTGACTCACATCTGAGAACGCATCAACACTTCCATATAATTTAGTTTCTGAATCCAGATTATCTCTTTTAAACTGGATTATATAAATCTACATTGTCATTTAACACACATAATCTGCATTAAGAAACTGGAGTATATGACAGAGGGCCCTTCCATACAGCCACATAACCTAGAATATCAAGGCAGAATAACCCACAATTATCTGCTTTGAACTGGAATATCTGAGTCCACTCTGCCATATATCCCAGTTCAAAGCAGAAAATGTGGGATTTTATTCAGCTGTGTGGAAGGGGCCAGAGTAGATAGAGACTAAATCTTTTTCTTGAGAGACCAAAGACTCAACTGGAGATCTTTGGGGTATAATTGGCTCCAGGACACCTTCCTTCCGCCTCCCCAGATACCAAATTATATGGATGCTCAAGTTCCTTGCTTTTGGGATTTTTTTTTTTTTTTGCTTTGCTTTGCTGCGGTAAACATTTAGAATCCATTGATGGTTGAATCCTTGGGTACAGGATCCCCAGACATGTAGATTGGCAGTACAGAACATGGATTTGCTCTTATTATTTAGCTATATGCACCAACCTTATTATTTAGCTATATGCACCAATCCACATCTCCATCATCTGGCTCTCATAGAATATTTTGGCACTCATAGAATATTTTTGTTGGCAAAAGACCAAACACCCAATTCAGCCATATGTTATATAAACTAAAATGTTATTTTTATACATGTTCACACAAAGAGAAAACATCGACTATAGTTTGGAAGAGGAATCATAACACATTATGAAATGTTTATGTTGTGTGCTTTGCTCTCCCTGAGCCACCTGTAGAGCTGGGCTGTACCTTTGCAAACTTTGTAGATTGATAAAGCCCCAACCCTCTGACGCAGGTTGCATCTACACTGTAGAATGAGTGCAGTTTGACATCACTTTTGCTGCCATGGCTCAATGATATGGCATCGTGAGAGTTGTAGTTTGGTGAGGGATCAGAACTCTTTGGCAGATAAAGCTAAAGACCTTTTATAATTACAACTCCCATAATTCCATAGCATTAAGCCATGGAAGTGTCAACTTGCATTAATTCTACAGTGTAAGTACATCCATAAATATTATTGTAGTCTAGTAGTGTGTGTATTACCCCTAATATCTCTAGCTTTGGTTGCCCTTCTGAAATAGCATTTCCAGTATTTGGAATCTTTAGCTTTGGAACATTTCCACTTTTAGTGAAAGCTAAAGCACCACACACTGCATTTACCTTAGTGACAAATGTTCCCATCCCAAGATGGTTGGATGGAGTGTTCTTTGATTTGTAAGCAAATTTGTAGCATACGTCCAATAAACTCCTGCCCTTGCCTCTTGAAAACCAGCAGCACTGTTTAGGTATTTGGACCAGAACTCTCAGAATTTTCCATCCAGCCTGGCCCCTTAGCTAGGGAATTATGGAAGTTATGATTCCAAGTTCCAAACAACAACAACGGGATTGTGTTCAGTGATGTCCTTCTGCTCCAAGTTCTGGAATCGATCCCATCGGGTTCAATGGGATTCTTATATCCAGGCAAGTGGGTAATCCCAGGAGGATTGCAGGTTGAGACCTCTCATTCTATCTTTTTGAAAATATGTGCTGCAGAGCCCATGATGTAAACAGGAAGAGAGGTGATGTGTGGGGGTGAGAGAAATAAAGAAGGGTGGAGTCTGGCCACCCCCTTTTGCAGGGCAAGCAGTATATAATCCACACTGCAGCTTCTGCCAGCTGCTCTGGGGAATCTCTAGTTTGCTACCAATAGGGTGTGTTATGTGCTCTTGCCTGTGAAAAGGGATGAATCAGAGTTGCGGTTTCCAGGTTTATTATAAAGGGACAAAGAGCTTTGTTTTTGAGCCAACCCGTACAGGCTGCAGCTGTAAGCGAGGATTTTAAGGCACTCTACTGCAAAATATGGCAAAATGATTCAAGGAAAAGTAGATCAGGAATGTTAAGAATTAATACAAATATATACAGTATTTTGAAGTTCATAGAATCATAGAATCATAGAATAGTAGAGTTGGAAGAGACCTCAAGGGCCATCTAGTCCAACCCCCCGCTAAGAAGCAGGAAATCGCATTCAAAGCACCCCCGACAGATGGCCATCCAGCCTCTGCTTAAAAGCCTCCAAAGAAGGAGCCTCCACCACGGCCCGGGGGAGAGAGTTCCACTGCCGAACAGCCCTCACAGTGAGGAAGTTCTTCCTGATGTTCAGGTGGAATCTTCTTTCCTGTAGTTTGAAGCCATTGTTCCGTGTCCTAGTCTGCAGGGCAGCAGAAAATAAGCTTGCTCCCTCCTCCCTATGACTTCCCCTCACATATTTGTACATGGCTATCATGTCTCCTCTCAGCCTTCTCTTCTGCAGGCTAAACATGCCCAGCTCTTTAAGCCTCTCCTCATAGGGCTTGTTCTCCAGACCCTTAATCATTTTAGTTGCCCTCCTCTGGACGCTTTCCAGCTTGTCAGCATCTCCCTTCATCTGCGGTGCCCAAAACTGGACACAGTATTCCAGGTGTGGTCTGACCAAGGCAGAATAGAGGGGGAGCATGACTTCCCTGGATCTAGACGTTATTCCCCTATTGATGCAGGCCAAAATCCCATTGGCTTTTTTAGCTGCCGCATCACATTGTAGGCTCATGTTTAACTTGTTGTCCACGAGGACTCCAAGATCTTTTTCGCACACACTGCTGTCAAGCCAGGCGTCCCCCATTCTGTATCTTTGATTTCCATTTTTTCTGCCGAAGTGAAGTATCTTGCATTTGTCCCTGTTGAACTTCATTTTGTTAGTTTCGGCCCATCTCTCTAGTCTGTCAAGATCGTTTTGAATTCTGCTCCTGTCTTCTGGAGTGTTAGCTATCCCTCCGAGTTTGGTGTCATCTGCAAACTTGATGATCGTGCCTTCTAACCCTTCGTCTAAGTCGTTAATAAAGATGTTGAACAGAACCGGGCCCAGGACGGAGCCCTGCGGCACTCCACTTGTCACTTCTTTCCATGATGAAGACGACGCATTGGTGAGCACCCTTTGGGTTCGTTCGCTTAGCCAATTACAGATCCACCTAACCGTAGTTTTGTCTAGCCCACATTTTACTAGTTTGTTTGCCAGAAGGTCGTGGGGGACTTTGTCGAAGGCCTTACTGAAATCTAGATATGCTACATCCACGGCATTCCCTGTATCGACCCAACTCGTAACTCTATCGAAAAAAGAGATCAGATGAGTCTGGCATGACTTGTTTTTGGTAAATCCGTGTTGACTATTAGCAATGACCGCATTTGTTTCTAAGTGTTTGCAGACCACTTCCTTAATGATCTTTTCCAGAATCTTGCCTGGTATTGATGTGAGGCTGACCGGACGGTAATTGTTTGGGTCGTTCTTTTTTCCCTTCTTGAAGATAGGGACCACATTCGCCCTCCTCCAATCTGCTGGGACTTCTCCTGTTCTCCAAGAACTCTCGAAGATGATTGCCAGTGGTTCTGAAATAACTTCCGCTAGTTCCTTCAATACTCTTGGATGTAGCTGATCTGGCCCTGGGGACTTGAATTCGTTTAGAGTGGCCAGGTGTTCCTGGACAACTTGTTTCCCTATTTGGGGTTGGATTTCCCCCAATCCTTCGTCCATTCCATGTTGCTGAGGTTGAAGATGGCTTTCTTTTTGTGAGAAGACCGAGGCAAAGAAGGCATTAAGCAGTTCTGCCTTTTCCCTATCCCCTGTCACCATCACCCCATCTACTCCTTGCAGTGGCCCTATCGCCTCCTTTTTCTTCCTTTTTCTACCAACATAAGCAAAAAAACCTTTTTTGTTGTTTTTTATGTCCCTGGCAAGCCTGAGCTCATTTTGCGCTTTAGCCTTGCGAACCTTTTCCCTACAGGAGTTGGCTATACGTTTGAATTCTTCTTTGGTGATTTCTCCCCTTTTCCACTTCTTGTGCATGTCACTTTTGAGCTTTAGCTCAGTTAGAAGTTCTTTGGACATCCATTCTGGCTTCTTTGCACTTGTCTTATTTTTCTTCTTTGTTGGCACTGTTTGCATTTGCGCCTTGAGTATTTCACTTTTGAAAAACTCCCATCCATCCTTAACTCCCTTGTTTTTTAATATCGGCGTCCATGGAATGCCGCTCAGTAATTCCTTCATTTTTTGGAAGTCAGCTCTCTTAAAGTCCAGAATGCGTGTTTGACTTGTCTTAGTTTCAGCATTCCTTTGTATTGCAAACTGCAGGAGCACATGGTCACTTGCCCCTAAGGATCCAACCACTTCAACTGTATTGATCAGGTCTTCCACATTTGTTAAGATTAGATCAAGAGTTGCTGATCCCCTTGTTGCCTCTTCTACCTTCTGGACCATAAAATTATCTGCAAGGCAAGTGAGGAATTTGTTGGACTTTGTACTCTTGGCTGAGTTTGTTTTCCAGCAGATATCGGGATAATTGAAATCGCCCATGACTACTATATCTCTTCTTTGTGCCTGTTTGGTCAGCTGTTGACAGAAGGCTTCATCAAGTCCTTCATCCTGACTCGGAGGTCTGTAGTAGACACCCACAACAAGATCTTTTTGAGTCCCGGTTCCCTTGATTCTTATCCAGATGCTTTCAAGCTGGTTTCCCGGATTACAGTCTTGCATTTCTTCTGCAACGTAACTGTTTTTGACATATAAAGCTACTCCCCCTCCTCTCCCCTTTGTTCTATTTCTGTGAAAGAGGTTATAGCCCTCAATGGTTAAATTCCAGTGATGGGAGTCATCCCACCAGGTTTCAGTGATGCCTATGACATCGTATGTGTGGTGCTGTGCTAGGAGTTGGAGTTCGTCTTGCTTATTTCCCATGCTCTGAGCATTAGTGTAAAGACATGTAAGCCCCTGTGACCTCCCCTCGAACTGTTTATTTGGGATTATTGTGCTCTCTGTACTTGGTCCTTGCTGTGTTTGTGCAGCCCTCCGTTTAGCCTTTCGGCGGTTCCCTGTGGTCGTGGGTAATATAGTGTTCGCCAGGCTGTTGTTCCCCTCCCCCAGTGGATTTAGTTTACTAGTTTCCAAATACATTTGAGAGGGAAATAAAGGAAGGAAGAGCAACCAGTACTTCTTTTGTTGAAGGTACCCTCGAGATTAATGCATAAAGTTGTGAAATCAACCGATGGGGTAGTTAAAACTATGGGACCTTCCACACAGCCATATAACACAGAATATCAAGGCAGAATAACCCACAATATCTGCTTTGAACTAGAATATCTGAGTCCACACTGCCATATGTGGACTCAGATATTCCACAGAGCCGGGGGGCGCAATGGATTAAACTAGTGGTTCTCAACCTGTGGGTCCCCATATATTTTTGGCTTTCAACTTCCAGAAATCCTAACAGCTGGTAAACTGGCTGGGATTTCTGGGATCTGTAGGCCAAAACACCTGGGGACTCACAGGTCGAGAACCACTGGGTTAAACTCTTGTGAACTGCTGACCAGAAGGTTGGGTGCTGACCTAAAGGTTGCTGGTTCGAATTTATGAAACGGATGAGCTTCTGTCTATCAGCTCTACCTTGTGGGAACATGAGAGAAGCCTCCCAGTAATATATCCCGTCGTCCCCTGGGCAACATCTCTGTAGACAAGCGTTTCTCAACCTGGGAATCGGGACCTCTGGGAGGAGGTCGCGCGGGGGGTTTCAGAGGGTTGCCAAACACCATCAGAAAACACATATTTCTGATGTTCTTAGGAACCCAAATTGCTCCAGTATTTTCTGTTGGTCATGGGGGTTTTGTGTGGGAGGTTTGGCCGAATTCTATCATTGGTGAGGTTCAAGGGGCTCTTTGATTGTAGGTGAACTATAAATCCCAGTGACTACAAATACCAAATGTCAAGGTCTATTTTCCCCGAACTCCACCAGTGTTCACATTTAGGCGTATTGAATATTCATGCCAAGTTTGGTCCAGATCCATCATTGTTTAAGTCCACAGTCCTCTCTGGCTGTAGGTGAACTACAACTCAAGGCCAATGCCCACCAAACCCTTCCAGTATTTTTTGTTGGTCATAGGAGTTCTGTGTGACAAGTTTGGTTCAATTCCATCGTTGGTGGAGTTCAGATAATGTGAGCTTTTATTCAGCTGTGTGGAAGAGGCCCAAGTCTTCTCCTTGGGAGACACCAGGCTCAGACTGGTCTGTCTCAATAATCATTCCCTCTTCCCAAGGATGGCAGGAAAATTTCAATTTTTTAGTCTGAAAGGGCGAAGCTATAAGTTTTAATAGTGAATGAGCACCACCCTTGTCAAATCAGCTCACACTATCCACAGGGTTCTTTGGTGGATGCCACGGCAGTTTATTAATTCATTATTTGTTCGTTATAATGAATACAGAACTCTGAAGACCTAGGCAGGATACAAGACGCGCACACACAAACACAACTGCAACGTGAATGGGATGGGACAATCACTACCACTCAGGCTAAAACAGTGGTGAGCTGCAAACTACTTAAAAGGTGAATCATAACTCCTGGGGTAAAATCCTACTAGACAATTATGCCACGGTGATTCCTCTTTAATTGCCATTGCAACACCTTACAAAATCCCAGTTCTGCAATTTGATAAGATGCTGGCATTTTTTGCTTAGAATTGTAACTACTACTGCTTTGTGATCCCAGGATTTCATAGGATATTCTTCTGAGAATGGCCGCAAAGTGTGGAAATTAAATAGGGTGAAAGACCTTGAATAATCTTGAGATGGTTAGAGAACTCCAGACCTTTTTGCTTCTCACTTGCTATCCTACTTTATCATTTATTTATTTATCGTATTAGAAGCGAACCAAGTGTACAGTTGTAATGTATTTTAAAACACAAAGTTAAAAACGTGGCATTGTACTAAATGTCCTTTGACCAGTAGCTGGCCACTTGGAGTGCCTTTGGTGTTGCTATAAGAAGGTCCTCCATTGTGCATGTTGAATCATAGAATAGTAGAGTTGGAAGAGACCTCATGGGCCATCCAGTCCAACCCCCTGCCAAGAAGCAGGAAATCGCATTCAACGTGGCTCAAGCTGCATTGTAGTAGGTAGTCTGTGGTTTGCTCTTCTCCACACTCGAATGTCGTAGACTCCACTTTATCATGAAATGGAGCAATGTGTTAAATGTTGTTGTATGTCCAACAGTGCCTACTGGTTGATTCAATCACAGTTGCAACATCCTGTTGTATCTTGGAAAGGCCTTTTGTGTCCACTTTTCTTATTCCTATGGAGGCTTTACACTCTTTTGCAGGCTACCAGCTCAAAAGCAGTTGCTTTGTTGACTCTGCCATTGCCCCCTGGCAGACTGCTGTCTGTTCACCACACCTTGCTTAGTACGTTTTTAGGGGGCATCATTATGAAATGGGGAAAAATATAACGCAAACAAAGACATTTGCTTTAGGAGTTTGGCTCGGGTTTAATAGAGGATGTTTGCAGTCTCTCAGTCCTGTTTGGCCCACAGGGCTTAGAGGCTGTACACAACTGCTTACTTAGTGTCATTATTTATCTTGCATTTAAGGATCATGGCCTTTATTGGTCTGTCAAGCGACATCAAACATGACATTTTTTTCCACTGGCAGTGCTGCAAATTCCTTTTGCTTCCATGCCATATACAAGTGCACAGGATTAGATTTGTGAAAGAAAAGTAAAATGTTTATATTTTTGCCAGAGGTAAAAGCAAGGCAGGTTTTTTTTCATATGTACATTTGCTATTTAAGGGGAAAAAATTAAGTGGCACTTACAGTTTTTCATTTTAACAAAAACACTTAACAGCCTTAGCTTAGTCATAATATCACTAAGATCTTGGAAGATTACAGACCAGAAATCTGAATAGCAATCATTTTTTGTTTTTCAGTCATAGATAAATAAGTCCTAGTCATATATAGTATTATTGGAGTACTCTCCATGAGGTCACTTTTAGTTCAGTCCTCCATCTCAATAACCATTTCTTCCTTCACTATTACAGTTTTTTTTAAACATTGCTATGGATCAATGAACAATTTAGACACAAATTAGAGTAGCGTTTTGATACTTTCACATAACCACATACATAAAATTAAGCCTACACTTCTGTGATTCTTTGTCTGGAGGCTGCTGTAGGAAGCTTTCCCCCAGACATGAAGACTCTAGTTTAGTACATTGTGACTCTATTAAATTGTGGAGTGAGCAGTTTGTCTCCTGCCCTCTTGCTCCAAAAAGGGAACACAGCTGCTCATGGTGGATAATAAAATTGGTTTCCAGGCAAGTAATGAAGGAAACAGTTTGGGCAGCAGGACTGCCTGTTAACACACTCAGAAGGCAATGTAGAACTTGAAATGGCTGCACCTTTATTAGTTACTACTGCTAGAGCCCTGAAATAACATAGGTTATGGATGCAAGCATTTTATGACCCTCCTTTGGCCCAGAGACATGGGAAAATCCATGGGATGGCAGTTACTGGGAGCCACATAGAAGCCATTGTGAGCTTCACACTGCCACTTGGAGGTGAGAGTGATGATAGACAAGCTGATTGGTGGCTGAGAATCAGGGGCGGTTCAACCGTTAGGCAGACTACGTGGTTGCAGAAGGCGCCATGAGTCGTAAGGGCGCAGCCTGCCTCGCTCCCCCTCCCTGGCTCCCCCGCCCTCCACGGGCATGGCCTGGCCTGCCTCTGCAAGCGCACCTCGGAAGCAAAGGGGCAGGCGCCTGCGGGGGGGTGGAGGAGGCGGGAATGGTGGCACCCCTTCTCGCACCCCCGCCCCCTTGTCAGGGAAGGAGGGCGCGAGAAGGCAGACGGAAGCCCCCGGGGCCACTGCCAGGCATGCGCAGCCCTCCGAGAACATGGCGGAGGAGGCAGAGGCGGCTTGAATCCCGGCACAGTTGCCACCCCGCCACCACTGCAGCAGCCTTCACACCATGAGATGAGCGCGGGAGGAAGGGCTTGGCGCCAAGGAGCGGGGCCTCGTTCTTCCTGCTGGGGAGAGGGAGAAGGAGGAGAACCAGGCAAGGAGGCTTCTTCCTCCTCCTACTCTTCCCCTTTCTTGGGGAAAGTGCAGGTAGTGGAAGGAAAAGCGGTGCGTTAGGGAAGGCAGGCAGGAAGAAGGGCAGGCTGCTGTTCCTCCCTCCCTCTCTGTCTGTGGGGGTCTCTCTCTCTCTCCATGAGGGAAGAAGCAATGCCACCGTTCCTTCCCCCTCCTGCCTTGTCCTCCTCCCCACTTCCGTGCCCACCTTTCCTGCCATCAAAAGGGAGAGGAAGGGGGATCGCATTCATCTTCGGGGAGAAGCTGCTGCTCGCCGGGGGGCTTTCTCTTCATGCCGCTCTCCTTTCCTTCCTCTAAAAACACCCCCTCTCTTCTTTCTCTTGCGCACCTTGATATTCTGGAATATCAAGGCAGAATATCAAGGCAGAATAACCCACAATATCTGCTTTGAACTGGATTATCTGAGTCCACACTTCTATATAATCCAGTTCAAAGCAGATAATGTGGATTATCTGCCTTGATATTCTGGGTTATATGGTTGTGTGGAAGGACCCTCAGGGCTCTTCTACACAGCCATATAACCAGAATATCAAGGCAGAAAATCTCACAATATCTGCTTTGAACTTGGTTATTTGAATCCACACTGCCCTATATCCCAGTTCGTTTGGTGCAATTCACAAATATAGTAATTCCTACATAACATTACCGTGTATTGAACTGCTTTTTCTGTTGATTTGTTGTAAAACATGATGTTTTGGTGCTTAATTTGTAAAATTATAATGTAATTTGATGTTTAATAGGCTTTCCCTTAATCCCTCCTTGTTATCCAACATTTTCACTTATCCAATGCTTTTATTTTTCAGTGATTGGTTTGGGGGGAGGCGTCAAAATTCTGTTCGCTTATATTTGAAAATTACCTAGGGCTGGCCCTGCTGAGAATTATGACATTTGTAGTAAAATACATCCAGAAACTGCTAAGTGGGACACAAACATCTTCAAGTGTCTGTCAATAAAATTTAGACTGAAATGAACTCCATGGGCCATTGAGCCCAACCCTCTGTACAATACAGAAACTCCAACTAAACTATAGTCAATTTCTGAAGATGTCCAGGGAAGGTGACCCTACTATCCCTCTAGAAAATTGATTCCATTGTGAAAGTGCTCTTACTGTCAGGAGGTTACTTCGCTTGAAATCCAATTTTTCTATAATTTCAAACTGTTAGGCATCCCCAGGGCCATGCATTGCCCCCTCCTTTTCTAGAATATGGACATCACAAAAACAACCCTGAGCTTTCCGTTTGACTACCAAGCAATTCTACGAAAATTGTGATCAGTGGCTGGCTACATTTTTCATCATAGGCCTCTTTGCCTCCACCTCCTTCTCAATTTCAAGCATAGAACCATTCTGATCACACAGGTTACAGCCCCTAAAAATCCTAGTGAAGATGGGGGCTATAACCCAAAATATCTAGAGACTCCCAGTTGCCTACTTCTGCTCTAATTCAACATTTGTCTTGCCATTCCCTCCTGCCAAAGTTCCAGGCAGCCATTTTTTTTTCAAGTAAGTAGATACCAGGAGATTAGAGTGGGCCTCAGTAGCTTTCTTTAAAGGAGGAAAATGACCCCGGTAGCATCAGTAAATAGCACAAGTTTCATGTAAACACCTCTGCTATGTTTCCCTCATGTCTCTAAGTGCTTTACTGAAAACAAATGAACAGTAGAATGAAAGTGCTGCACCGACATTCCACAGTATACACGGCTCTAGACAATCACTTGTTTTTTTCCATTTAACAGGGACAGTAGACTTGAGTTTCCCAGAATAATGAGCCATTATACTTGGATTTTTAAAAATAATTTGTGCCCATCCTTAATTTATCAGAGGGGTTGCTGTCTCTTGGATGAGCCTGTCTGCCTATTAAGTTTGAAAACAGAACCCTCTGCATGTCCAAACAGGGTGGCCACTTATGCATCATCCAAAGAAGAATAACGAATTACCAAAAAAAGTGTGTAGGGCGGGGGCAGGGTTGCAGGTTTATATACTTTCATTTGCAAATCTTTATGTGTAGGTGAAATCCTGAAAATAGAAATCCTATGCATCTGACCATAGAAGATTGTGACCAGCTGGTTACTGTGCTTTCTCTTTCTGCCCAGATACCCACAGTTGATGAGCAACTTTATTGTCTCAGTTCTCACATCTTAGATTGCTTTAGCTTCAATCAGATAATCCAACAAACAGTAAGTAAGACATATGGTAATTACATTCCTCTTATATGGGTAACTGCTCCAGATAGTCAGAACAAAACCTAGATTATGTCAGGTAACAAATCTGATCCATAAGTCAAGGAAACTTGAGTCCAACACCTTAAACCAACAGAAAGAACAAGGCATGGAAAATTTGAGCAGGACATTCAGTGCCTGAAGTATTCTCAATTCATCTTTATTGAAGCTGGGTAATGGGCATAATAATTCTATGCATTGTAGGAATGCTGGAATATTTGCTAAAGAATTCAAGTGCAATTTTTATGACCTCAAAAGTGTGGGGAGTTAAAAGTCAGCTTGAGCCTCACAATGACTGATAGCTTAAAGAACTAGGAATGCCTTGCAATGTTGCCATCTGTCGAAAACACAAGCCATAGAAACTTCTTGTTATGATTCTGTCCTATAATAAAGATTGGAAGAAGAAACAATGCTCACACAACTGAAAGTCAATCAATTGGGGAGATTTAAGAAGTTAAAACAAAGATATCCCTGGAGTGTAAATGCACCTACCAGTGAGAAACTCAAACAACTTTATTGAGTCACCAAATCCTGCAATCTCAGTCCGCTTTAGCAAAAGAGCAGAGATGGAGTCCAGCTATGCAAATACTGTCCCTTTCTTTTTAGCTTCTTCTCCAACAGTCTTGATCAGGATAGTGGGTCAGCTTGGAATTAAAAAAATTATGGAAATCAGATGGAAACGATCTTAAATGTAGCCTGAGTCCAATTTTTCCATTTAGAATATGGGAGTGATACTACTGACAGTAATGAGTTACAAGGAATATGGGTGCCTGTAATAAGTAACTAATTCGTATAGTTAGCAATCAGATTGTAATGATGTTACATTCCAAACCTAACCCAAGTAGGAAGGATGCTGCTCTGTTGATACCCTAAGCACTACCGTGTTTCCTTGAAAATAAGACAGTGTCTTATATTAATTTTTGCTCCCAAAGACATGCTAGGTCTCATTTTCAGGGGATGCCTTACTTTGCTCCCTCCTCCTCTGCTAAGGAAGGCGCATGCGGTGCGATGGAGAAGGAGGGAAAGGTGCGCCTTTCCCTCCTTCGCGCTGCACGTGCCTTCTTCGGTGAAGGAGGAGGGAGCCGCTGCTGCTGAGGAAGGTGAAGGATAAGGGGGAAAAGTGCTTACCTTTCCATCCTTGTCCTTCGCCTTCCTCGGCGGAGGAGGAAGAGGGAGCCATTGCTGTGCTGCCACACTGCTGCCAAGGAAGGCGAAGGACAAGAAAGGAAAAGCGCTCACCTTTCCATCCTTGTCCTTCGCCTTTGTCCTGATTTGTCTCTCGAGAACAGCCTTAAAACAACGTTGTAAGTAAATGAAAACTGCTTTACTTCAGCAAAACATAAAGAGCAGCACACACAGTTGTATAATGCAAAAGAAAGCAAAGAAGTCTTAATGCAGACACAATTCTTAAGTTTCTAAGAAATTCCCAAATAAAGCAGCAGTCTTACTTCAGACAAAGAAACAACAATAAACTCTTAGGAGCAGTTTCCCAAACGCAGACTCGAAGCAGGCACAAGGGGAGTGAAGGCTTAAGCATCAGCGTCGATTGTTACCAGCGAAAGCTGACTACTCCAGCTTCTGATTTATAGCCCTAAGTTCCCCCATGCCACAGCTGCTAGGGTGGTTCCCAATTGCTTTAGTGTTTCTGGCAGCTCTTCTAGCTGAACAATGTCTCTGGTCTGTTTCCTTTTGCTTTTCCTGAAATGTGGATACTTACAAACCCTCCTCCTCTGATTCCAATTCCCCCTCTAATTCTTGAACACTTTCCTGTTCACCTTCCTTTTCTGAAGGTGAGGAATCCCGAACAGCCTTCCTTGGGGGAGGAGGAAGAGGGAGCTGCTGCCGCTGAGGAAGGCGAGGGACAAGGAGGGATTATTTTCAGGGGGTGTCTTATTTTCAGGGAAACATGGTATTGTCAAGTTAAAATTTGGCCTTATTTTTGACGTTAATTTTAGAGATACTTTGACAACATTTAATCAGGTTTTATGTCATTGCTTTACCAGTTCTAAGGGTTTTAAAATATAAGCAATCCCCAAATTACAAACATCTGACCTACACTGAAAGTGAGAGAAATCTACTCCTGGGAAGGGAAATTCACTCCTGAAAGAGTTATCATGAGGCAAAGGAGTCTTCACTGAAGCTTTATCGCCAATCCTTGTTTCCACAACAACCAAAATTTTCAAAATCTAATTGTCACAATGACAGAGAGTGATGTGAAATCTTCTGAATAGGGGAACAGACAGCAAAACAAACACCACAAGGGTGTTAACCCTTCCCTATGCTACCAAAAACTAAAAATAAATATTTTTGGCTGGAGTTACATCTAAATAATGAACCTTTTCTGAATTAAATACATATTCAACTTAAGAACAAATTTACAGAACCTATTTTGTTTGTAACCCAGGGTTCAGCTTGTAATAAAAGTAAGAGGAGTAACATTTGGTGTTATGTGTTATCAATGAATTACTTATGTGTGGAGTGGGGGTAGCAGAAAGAGCATTTTGAAACTCAAATGACCTCTGCAGTATTTATTTTCAGACAAATACGGTTTTTCAGCTGGAAAATATTGTTTGGGGGGGGGGGAAATGAGAATTGGGGAACATGGGAAAACTGCTTGAGATATCCCTAAAGGACATTTCTATCCCAGATGTGAGGCCCTTTCACACTACACCATTGCAGCACTATGCACTTTTTCAGGTAGTTTGCCCCTTGTACAGATTTACACATGGAATTCTAAGATGTAGTAGGCAGGCATAACTCAGTTGTTGTGGGATCATAGGACCTGTAGTTTGATGAGTAATCAACAAACTTCGGCCAGTACATCCAGCCACCAAAATGAAAACCGTAAAGAAACTGGTGGCAGAAAGTCAGCCTCAGAGGTGTTTTTGGAAGCAGCCTTCAAGCAGTCCTGAGGAAGTTCAAAATGTTTTTGTTTTCTTCTGCAAGGTTGTCCTGACCTGGTTGCTTCATTTCACAGGTGGCTGTGATGTAAGAACCTATCCCCATTCTTTCCATGTTATCCCTACTTCTAATATTGTTGTTGTTAAATTAGGAATGCTTAGGAATACATCTAATTGGTGAACAGAGGAATACCAGTGGGCTTATGTTCAAAGTTTATCCTTTGAATAAAACCTCAGACTCCATATATAGAGTGTTTAAAGTGTTTGTAAATGTAAATACTTGAATTATTCTTTCATTATGTTCATTTCTCATAGTTTCCTTATATAAAGAAATCTGTCTTCTGAGATAATATGCATTTGTCTTTAAACATTTTTACATGTGTTTACATTTATGAGACAATAATTCTTTTTATGACAGAATTTAAGAATACTTTATTTGCCTTTACCTTATTTTGGGTTTAATAGTTTCCCTTGAGTAGCTTCCCTGGCACCCACCCCTAACCTGAACTTTTCACATTAGGCACTTTTATTTCACTACAGTTCCGCTTCAATAGCAATGACTGCATTCTATGGAATCCTGGAATGTGTAGTTCAGTAAGGCACTAGAACTCTCTGGCTGAGAATTCGCTATATCCTTCTCTAAACTGTAAATTCAGGATTTTACAAGGGCAGTTCCAGTGGAATCACAGTGCTGTAAAAATTCCCAGTTAGTCAGCATTTTAACTGCTGCTGTTTCTTGAACTGAGACAATATAAGATCTGTGTGTTTTTGTGGATACTTCTTGACATGTATGTGCTTGAATAAACCTTGCAATTTGCATAAAAGTAGACTTGGAAAGTATAGTTGATTCTGGATTGGGCAATCAATTGTCCATGACTCATTTGAGACTCTATTCCAGCGTTTTGGTTGCTTGAACCAACAGTTTTCCAGTTATAAAATCTGACAAGGTGATGAGTAGCAAATCTGCTACGCTTTTCATCAACATCCTAACCTTCTGAAAATTGCAAAGAAGAAGTGAATGTCTCCTGGCTGCTCGCTATGGAAATTGGAGTATCAAACTTTTATTTTGAGCAGAGCTGAGAGCAAACTCTGCTGTTAGTGAAGTGACTGGCTACCTCAAACATGCATTTTTGGTAGATCTGAGGACAGCAGCTAAGGCTGACCTTCTCTGTTATTGGGCAGGATGGTGTCTCAAGGGCCAATGCTTCCCACCTTCTAATCTTTCACATGCTTTGGACTTCAACTACTAGGTTCCCTGTCCCTTAGCCATGCCGGAAGAGGTTTCTGGGTTCTGAAGCAGAAAGCATCTGACGGACCTAAGGACCACAGTTCAGTGCAACCCGATCTGCATGCACTAGTCTGGCACAATGCCCTTGAGTAAGGTTTTTTTTTTCATGTCAGGAGTGACTTGAGAAACTGCAAGTCGCTTCTGGTGTGAGAGAATTGGCCGTCTGCAAGGACGTTGCTGAGGGGACGCCCGGATGTTTGATGTTTTACTATCCTTGTGGGAGGCTTCTCTCATGTCCCCATATGGGGAGCTGGAGCTGACAGAGGATCTCACCCACTATCTTGGGTAAGATAGAGGATGTTTTCCTGTCACCAATGTTGAAATGAAATTCAAGTGTGTGAGGAAGACAACTTCTGGTCTTTTCTCTAGGCATCAAAATATCTTGAGTGACCCCTAATGTAATCCTTTGTGGGCACTTCAATAATGGGCAAATATTTCATTAGGTTGTTGTATTTGTTGTTCCAGCTCTTGTCCTAATCCAAGTTTTTTTCTCTTTTTATTAAAATCTATAGCCAGTGTATCATTTATTTTCTGACAATTTTAGCTTTAGCTACAACTTTTTTCTCTTTTGTTTATTTATTTATTCAAATAGACATACATTTATAAGTGTTTGTTGCATACAGTGCAGTACTTCCCAGGCTCCAAACTAATATCCGTTTCTTCCTTGTCTACAGTTTTATAGGTTCCTCTATGTACATTTTTAGATTAATTTTACATTGAGATGTTGGATAATTGGTTGCCATTCATTAACAAAGTTCTCTAAAAGTTCTCCTCTTAAGAGTACAGCTATTTTATCCCTTATCAACCAATGTGTAATGTATTTATCCCATTCTTCTAAGGAAGGTATCTCTGAGGTTTTCCAATATCTAGCATATACCAATCGAGCTGCCACTGTAGAACAATTTTTTTCTGAATTTCCTTTCTAGTTCTTCATCGGGCATGTTCAAAAGGTACATTTGTGGTGTCATTTTGAAATTTGTGTCTAATAGCTTTTCAATATATACATGAATCTGTTTCCAGTAGTTGTTTACCTTGCTGCGTGACTACCACAGGTAGTAAAATGTGCCTTTTTCTTTCCCACATTTCCAACATTTGTCAGTGCAATTGTACATCTTTGCTAATCTCTCTGGAGATAGATACTATTGCAGGTGCATTTTGTAGACATTTTCTTATAGGTTTTGACATGCCCCATACTTCATTCTTCTCTTCCATATCTTTTCCCATTGAGCCATTTTTATCTCTAGGACTATGTTTTGAGCCCATCTAACCATTGAGTCTTTTTAGCGACAACTATTTATTCCCATCCTGGAGTGGATTTGTTTTAGATTCTGAAACAAAGGACCCTTAAAGAAGTATGATTTCTCAACATACAGCTTTTTTTTAGTTTTGACTGTTGTTCGCTTCTCCACATCTCTTCATTCTATTCTTTTGGAGAGCTCTTTTTAGCAATATTTGGGCTCAGCATTTGCCCTCTTCCAAATATATTTTTAAACTGTGGTCATGGTTTCCTGAGATGATCCCACAATTTGAAGGACAGCTTTTCCCTTATTTTATTTTTTAATTAGAAATTAAATAACAATAAAAATGACATCAAAAGGGAAAAGGACAGAGAAAGAGCACCATGGTGAGGAAGAAAGAAAAGAAAGAAAGATCACTTCAACGAGTGAATAGAAAGGGGAAAGAATGAAGATCGTTATTTCTGCAGGAGTGAAAGGATGTCTAAAGGATAACATGTGTTATCTATATTTGTTTTAACTTTGTACACTAACTTGAGTGTCAGTGGTTGGGAAAAAGTACAATATAAGTGAACAAAGGATTAAATAATAAAACCTCGGCCAAGGCATTTCTACTTACTGTGGGGCTGGGTATGTAAGCCATCTATTTACAAAAGTAACTGAAAAAAATGAATCAAACAAAATACCAGCCTAGGTCTGTCTTATCTAAACAACTCAATTTCTACATAAATATCCATATCAATTCAAATATTTTAAAGGGGCCATTATTTTAGGGTCCATGCCTTTTCAGGTTAGACAGCTGTTTAAAGACAATGGCTTTTCTGGATTGGCGCCCAAACGGGCACCCTCCCTAAATGTATTCATTGGCATTATTCGTACGCTTTTAAATGGAAAGCATAGCATATCCTCCTCTATATTTTAAATGGTATTTGAAATTCTACTTTTCCCTGCAATTAAACTCCTGGCTTATCCCTTGTCCCTATTGATTTTACTGATGGTTCATAGTATACAGGCCTGTAGCGAGGGGGGGGGGTTTAGGGGTTCAACCCCCCCCCCGAAATTTTTCAAGTTATTAAAAAAATCTCGTTTACTCATGAATTTTAACTGGTTAACCAAATCCCCATGCTAAGTCTATGAGATGCAAAACATTAAGAGTCCCTCCAGGCACTATCTCAAGCAGATATTGACAGGTTTGTAGCGGGGAGGGGTATGTGCTAGGGGTTCAACCCCCCCCCCCCCCGAAATTTTCAAAACCCCTCCCGAAATTTTTTTCTGGCTACGGCCCTGATAGTATATATTTTTTTTTTACTTTCTCTCCTTATTTATTTATTTAGTTAGTTATTGCCCCAACTTTCTTCTCTACCAGAACCAAAGGGACAAGCAATTAAAAACAAGATAAAATGTGTTGTCAAAGGCTTTCATGGCTAGAATCATTGGGTTTCTGTGAGTTTTCCGGGCTGTATGGCCATGTTCTAGAAGCATTCTCTCCTGACGTTTGACAATACAATAAAAACATCAAAATCCCTACCTGTCACAAGAAGATAGGCCAAAGCATGAATGATTGATATCATTGTCAAGAAAAGATAGATATAAATTGTTAGATTTTTTTAAAAAAAAAAACCCTTTAAAATATTACCATATCAATGCACTGGCAAAACAGTTCATTATTATTATTATTATTATTATTATTATTATTATTATTATTATTATTTATTCATTTCTATCCCGCTTTTCTCCTGTGGGTGGGACTCAAAGCGGCTTACAAAACACAAAACCAATATAAATATAGCCACTCAATACATAATCAGCTGAACATCATATACCAATATAAAAACCCAATTTAACATATCATATAAAAAAATTAAAACTTACAGCAGGCACCATTTAAAGGTATCCATAACCTCCGGCCACTGAGGTAATTTGTTAAATATTATCAGACCATTATCAGACTGGCAGTGCCTATTATCATTCATCTGGGAAGCCCTTGCTCCACAGTTTTAAAACTACAAAAACAAAATGCCCATCTGGCAAGGTCAGTGGCAATACCAGTTATTTGATTCTGGGAACTATGGTCTAAATTTGTAACTTCCAAGCTGTGAATATCAACTAATAATCTGTATAGTCCTCCAGAAATCTGCAGACACACATTTCTGACTTTATTTTTATCATTATTTGATTTCAGTACAAGCTCCACGTGGATGATTGTTACTTCTTCCTGACTTTTCCTTTCCTGAGATTGTCCTGAAGTAAACAGGGTGATCTTCAGTGCATCTGGGAAAGAATGTAGAGAAAAGGAACAAAGACGGGTTGAGGCATCATGATACAACATGCAGGATTCAGGTATGCATAATAAAAGGTGAGGGAAATTGTCCAAGCGGGATGGGGCAAAGTTAAGAATGCCTCGGGGAGTTAAAACAAGGATTTGGAAGTGTTATGCAATCATGAGGTATTTACTACTGCAGCATCTACAGGCCTTGATATTCCACAGAGCTGTGAAGAATTTCCTTCCAAACAATGTTGAATCATCTGTCCTTTAATCTATGTGGGCTTCTTTGATGTAGTAGCATTGGATGTTCATGGATGGGTCTTGTTTCACTTTGAGTAAAACAATTGTGCAATAGAAACTGAGGATCCTGTTAATTTGTCCTTACAGCTAGGACATATTATACCAATTTCTGTGTGTGTGATTTTGAAGTCTGTTAGTGAGCATAAGATATTGTGTTGGAAACAGTTCTGAGATGAACAGAATATTGCCTTTCAATAAAGATTTCAGGTTGTTTGCTATCTACTGATTCATGGTGACACTATGAATGAGACATTTCAGATTCCTGGTCATCAAATCTTGCAAACTCAGGGCTGTGGCTTCAATGAGTTGCATAGAATACTGTATTCAGTTCTGGGCACCACAATTCGAGAAGAATAATGAGAAACTGGAATGTATCCAGAGAAGGATGACCAAAAATAATGAAAGATCTGGGAACCAAGGTCTATGAGGAAAAGCTTAAGGAAATGGTTACATTTAGCTTGGAAAGGAAGGTTAAGAAAGGACATGAGACTCCTTGTGGAGAGAAAAAGTGGAGTAATAATAATAATAATAATAATAATAATAATAATTATTATTATTATTATTATTATTATTATTATTATTATTATAAGGATGTCAATTGGAGGAGGGGGCAACCTTGTTTTCTGCTGCTCCAGAGACTATGATCTAGAGCAATGGATTCAGATTACAGGACAAGAGATTCCACCTTAACATTAGGAAGAACTTCCCATTAAAATGATTCAACAATGGGGGTTCTTGTTTGTCTTCCTCTAAGGCTGACTTCCCTAATGTTACCCAGTAGGTTTCCAGAGTTGCAGTCCAGCAGTCAAACTACTACACCATGTTGGCTGTCTTTGAACGCAACACAATGTGCTCTAGGTAAAGGTAAAGGTTTCCCCTTGACATTAAGTCTAGTCGTGTCTGACTCTGAGGGGTGGTGCTCATCTCCATTTCTAAGCTAAAGTTGTCCGTAGACAACTTCTCAGTTATGTGGTCAGCATGACTGCACGGAGCACTGTTACCTTCCCACCAGGGTGGTACCTATTGATCTACTCACACTTGCATGTTTTTGAACTGCTAGCCTGGCAGAAGCTGGGATTAACAGCGGGAGCTCACTCTACTCAGTGGATTTAAACCTCCGACCTTCTGATTAGCAAGTTCAGCAGCTCAGCGGTTTAACCTGCTACACCACTAGATCTTGTCCGATTTTGGAAACTAAGAAGAGTTAATCCCAGTTACCACTTGGATGAGAAACCACCAATTAATACCAGGTGCTATAGGCTATATTTCAGAGGAAGCAACTAGCAAAATGTTTGGCAGTGGAACTCTCTCCCCTGGACTGTGGTGGAGGCTCCTTTTTTGGAGGCTTTTAAGCAGAGGCTGGATGGCCATCTGTCAGGGGTGCTTTGAATGCGATTTCCTGCTACTTGGCAGGGGGTTGGACTGGATGGCCCATGAGGTCTCTTCCAACTCTACTATTCTATGATTCTATGAAAACCTCCTCTGAGTGTTCTTTGCCTAAGAAAACGCTATGAAATTCACATGGTCACCATAAGTCAACAGTCAACATGAAGACACAACTCATTTATCTGGCTTTGAATTCTTTGGCTCTTTGCATAAGAATGGAGGCCAGTAGGAGAATCTTGTTGCTCCATTTGATTAATTCATTGAGCCTAATCCTAGGTAGTAGTATAAGGGTGTCTGAGGGGTTTTTGGGGGGGGGGGGTGAGGGAGGTTGGTTGTCTTAAACTCTTTGTTTACACTCAGGCATAGATAAGATTGAAACCAACGGGATGTTTCTTTGCAAAATAAAAAGAATACTAACTACATAAAAACTGGTGTTACTTGAGATTTCATTGTGGATGGATTATCATAACTCTGAAGTCAACAATAAAGCTAATGATTTCATTGTGAAAGGGAAAAGCAGGTTTCGAGGTTAACTGGTAAGGATGAAAAGGAACACACGTCAGTATTATCAAAGTCACATAACTCACACAAAAAGGGGTGGGTGAAAACAGTGCAATTTCAAAATATTTGTTATATTTGATTTTTATACTTAACAAAAAAGTATAAAAGTATAATTTCGATGGACCAAGCAGTTAAGTCCACTTTGGGTTTGTTCTCTTTGCTACTATTTTGATTATGTGTTGCTTTAGTTGGTAATACAGAGGCATAACGGAATGGCATTCCCTAAACGAAATGGCACCCAAGGCTTCCTTTTTGGATTTGTGTGTGTGTGTGTGTGTAGGGGGTAATATTTTCAAGTCGCACATGCTTAAATCTGTGGATGCAGAATTCTTAATGCAGTTAGATGCAGTTGGTCCCATATTTGTTCTCTTCCCAACAGCATTCCAAAAAACTTTTTATTTAACATATTCATCTTTTGGTTTTTAACTTATGTGGCAAATGGGTGTGTAGTGCTTTTTTAACTTTTATATTACATGTGTTTTCAATGTCTTAACTTTCGTGTTTTTAATAGTATTATTTTCTTTTAAAACCCCTTTTATATAAAAGGATTTTAACTTTGTTTTAATTTGTTGTAAGCCTAGGTTCCTGTGTTGGAGAAAGGTGGGATGGCAATGAAATTAATCAATCAATCAATGATAAAGCTGGAATTTGAGTTGGGGAATTCTGGAAGCAGTGCACTGAAGAAAATAACTTTCCCTGGCTCTGCTTGAATCTTTTGATAACAATACAATAAATAAAAACATATTTCAGTTGTGTAGTAAAAATAATACGAATAAAGATAGATTTCAGACATGAAAATATATATAAATAAAAATACAAATTTGATAGTTTGGCTATGATGCATAGAAGCCAGTTGTGATCTCAGTTGTGGCTCAATAGATACACAGAAATGGCCAGCAAAGTCATCAAAGAGCAGGCTTCTTTTTTTTTTTCCACCTTCTGTGTCTCACGATCAGGCTTGATGTGTCACAGATGTCTAGAGCAGTGGTTACAAATACCATGAGAATGACTATCTCCAAAAATAAATTATACAACTAAAATTTTGCTGCCCTTTCATGATCCTCAGTATAACTGCTTATGGTGTCAGATCCACTCTGTGAATTGGTAAGGTTAGTCTGTTAACTTATCATGGCATGCTTACATCACAGTGTTACAGGATCCTGGGAACTGTAGTTGGTGAGGCAACAGCACTCTTTGGGAGAGAAGACTAAAGTTGTTGTAAAACTGGAACTCCAATATTCCTCCAGGTCCGTGTATTTTGAATGCTGGCTCCTTGTACAAATGGGAAATTTTGGTACTTTTACAGCACAGCCCATGGCCATCTGGCATGGGAGTTTTAGAACTTGCAGTTCGAAAAGCAACTTTTCCAAACTTTGTATTGTATTTATTCCATAACTCAAAGCCTTGCCACCTTTGCAGCTAATTAGTCATTTCAAAGGACTCTGCTAATAAAATCTGCTGCCAGTCCCCGTTTTCCCCTCCTACTTCATAGCAAGGAACATGTTCTGGCTCTTGCCCTAACTTTCACATTCCTCTGGAATGAGATGAATGGTTTCTGGAATCAGTTCTAATTTCTATTTTTATTTCCAGGCTATTTTGAGGCACTAGTAAACAGTACATGCAGATCTTAAGAGTTAAACATATTATGAGGAGGTATTAATAGAATTAAGATCTAAGTGGTTCAAACCTCCTTTAAAATACAGCATTTATATTTCTCAAGCTTGACCAACATCAGTTATTTCTACTATTTCTGGGTATTAGAATGTTTTGGATGGTCTGAATGGATCCAATGGAAATCTAAGTTCACCTGGTTAAAACTGTAATTTGAAACAGTTATGCATATTCCATTAAGTAAACACTGTGGAAGGATGAGCAATTTGGAAGGGAAAAGAGGAACAAGATGGCAACTGACAAGATGATCATTATGCAGAACTTTTATCAAAACATAGGAGGAAGTGTTCTTGTCCCAAGGAATTTCCAACCTAAACATCAACACAGGAAGTGGAAGCTGGACAAGAGGACTTATATTATTCAGTGCTTCTTAAGGTACTGATGTGTGGATTAGCAGGGTTTTCCTCCCAGTCTCATAGGAACTGGTACTAAATTTGTGACAATTTGCCACAACTGCTTTTTTCTTTCCTGGACTGGCAAAAAATAGCTTGTGGACCAACACCGGACTACGGATTGTCACTTTGGGCAATGCTGCTTCACTATAGAGTAGTCAAATGTCCCATATGATATGACATGATATGATATGGTATTATGTGTGGTCCAAAAAGCTTGTCATGAATAGGGCTGACAAGTGTCCTTTATTACAAGGGATGCCATCTGACCCTTTGGCCATGTCTACATCGGCCAAAAAGTAGAGTCAATTTTCAGCTGCTGTAGGAAGTCCACACAATATATGGCTGGATTTGCAGCAGAAGACATGCATCCAACAGTCATTCCAGCATATGGAGAAATGAGATTTACTCTGGAGTAATCCTGGCCTTTTGGAGATGTGGAAAGTTGGATCCAACTTGATTTAGTGTCCACATGTCCAGTGGATCCACTAACCCTAACCCAGCCAGAACCTGCTTGTGACATAGCTTCTGATGAAGTCACAAGACGTGCCCTTGCCCCTGGCCAGCTATCTGGATACCTAAAGGGCTCTGGAGATATTCCTGGTCTTCACCAGGGCAGCTTCAGAGCAGCTTACCTGGAATATTTGGGTAAGCCTTTGAAAGGTGTTCCTTTTATATAGACCAAACAAAATGCCAAAAATTGGATATTTCAGAATGCAAGCTTTTCATTCAAATAGAAATGTGTCCACTGTGGCATTTATGAACTTGGGCAATATGTTTGTTTTATAGAAATACATGTAACTGAAATCAATACTGTACTTTCATTTGGTATGTAAGTAGTAGGTATCTCCTGTTAACTCTTCAGGTTGGACATCTGCAATGTGCTTTACATTGGGCTACCTCTGTACCAAGTTTGGAAATTCCAATGAGTTCAAAACAGGGTAGCCAGGCTAGTTACAGGAACATCCAGAAGTGAGCAGATTGCACTCATTTTATGGTCACTCCGCTGGTTGCCAATTAGTTTCTGGGCAAAGTACAAAGTGTTGGGTTTGACCTTTAAAGCTCTGCATGGTTTGGGTTCAGGTTACCCACAGATCGCCTTCTCCCATACAAATCACCCTGTAGGACACTGAGGTCCTCTGGGGGGCAGATAATCCAGCTAGCTAGAACATCACTGACAACCTTCACCTAGAGGACCTTTACATTTGCTGCTTAAAGATTGTGGAATGATCTGTTGGAAGATCTATAGTGCTGTCGGTATTTATAACACAACTGAAAACCTATCTCTTCCAGCAGACCTATTCAGTCAATTTTAACGTGAATTTTAACCTACATTTTATGGGTGAATTTTAATGCGTACTTTACCTGTATGTATATGTTATCTGCATTTTAATAGTGCTGTGTGTTATCTTGCTGTTTTAACCATGTTGTACCCAACCTTGAGCCACATGGAGAGGCAGGCCAAAAAAAATATTATGATGATGTGTTATTGCTATTATGTCATGAATCTTGACTGTCCCTTATTACTTTTTTGAAAACCCAACAACTGTACTTTGCTTACAGGCACTTGTTATCAGAGGGTATCAGAACAAGCATTGTAACCTTAAGCATGTCTATGCAGAAGCACGTTTCACTGGGATGGAGCTTACTCACAAGTATGTGGGTGTAAGACTGGAGCCCAAGGGGCTGTACTGGGTACCATTGTGCTGGATTCTAGCAGATTATTTTCTCACACACACATCCAGTGGGATGTAACTCAAACTCTTTCTTTCTCACAATCATTGCCTTCCCCCAGTACAGGATTAAATGCTCTGTTCCTTGATGGGACTCCATCTTTAATGTTTGGTTGCTTTTTCTCTTGATGTTTTGTCACATTAGAGCAGACTGTGGCTAATGAAACTGGAGATTGAATTTTCTTCTCTTCTTTTCCATTCTCCCTCCCCTTTTGTGTTGTGCTTTTTTTAGCCTGGGGACCCTGGCTATCCAGGGCTATGTGTTGTAAAATATATCTATACTGACCCATAGGCTTCTCTGGGACCCTTTTACATTCTGAGCCAGGTAAAACGACTTTAAATAAATAAATTAAATTATTTAATTGGATTGGTTGGAGCACTTCCTCCTTCCAGGTAAGGCTAAAAAGTTCAGTTAAATATCAAATACAAACTATGTTGAAATATAAACACCTCTATTTGTGTACCATTTATTTATTTACCATATTTATACCCCACCCTTCTCACCCCGTAGGGAACTCAGGGTGGCTCTGCCTTGTATATAGGCAGCGATTCGATGCCATAAGAACAAACATCAATAGAATAAACATATATATTAAAACAATCATTAAAATAATATCAAGCATTAAAACTACTTATTTAAAATCACACACTACTCACAACACACATTTTTCTTCTCTAATAACTCAGAATTATACAGTGTTACTGATGGGCAGAAGTTTTAAGACTGAAAGGAACTACTTCACACAACAGGTAATTACACTTACAAAATTCACCACCCCAAGATAGGGATGATGCTCTCTAATTCTGGTAGCTTTGAGAGGATTAGACAGATTTGTACAAGACAGGCCCTGTTATTAACAGGAATTAATCACAACTGCTAAATGCTGCCCTTCTTTACAACGTTTTTGAATACATTTGCCATCATAACTTCAGGAGATTGAAGGGTGAAGAATAATGGAAATGATAGTCCATAACACCTGGAAGGTACCATGTCAGGGAAGGATGGCTATATGGAGTTTCAATTGGCAGAGGCAGTATACTTGAAGTGAAGAACTTTTGCCCTTCCAGATGTTGCCTATAAATCCTAAAATCCCTGACCATGGGTCAGGCTTGCTGTGGCAAATGAGTTTTGAGGATCCAACAACATCTGGAGGGCTTTAGGTTCTCCATCTAGTATCAGCATACCCCTGGTTCTAGAACTAACAAGTGAGTACTAGCATATCTGGGTGATTCCCTTAAAAATACAATATTGGTTCAGGCCAGGGGGTTCCCAGTTTTGGCCTTCCATATATTTGAACCAACTCACAGAATCCCTGTTCATTGTCTGACTAGATGAAGCTTAGTGTTTAAAGCATCCGGAAGACCATGGTTTGAGAATTACTAGTTTAAGTCATGGATGGCAGCATGTGATTCTCCAAATGTTATTGGCCTGCAACTCACATCAACCAACCAATTAGTCTTTATTACATTCTATGACCAGCACTACACAAGAAATAATATGTGGTCCTCTGGATGCTGATTGCCTGATGTGTCTTGTGTAGGCAGTAGGCAGTGTCTCAACTCATAATTCTACATTCCAAACACTATTTCTGTAAACACCTCATAAATTAAAATTCCCCAACTTATAACGATTTGTCATTGCTTGTGGCTTCCTTCTAGGTGTTACAACCAGCATGCCCCTTTTTAATAATCAACCACAAAGATATCCATGGATCATTGTTAATTGCTCTACACAGGTGACTAGGAAATAATGTAATTGATACTACCTCATGCCTATCAAATAATGCAGGACAGCAAATGGGCAAGTATATTAATTATAGCCAGTGTATAAAAGAGATAGCTATGTTAGCCTGTTTGAACATAAAATGAAATAAAGCAATCTTGTATACCTTTGAGACTGTGGAAAGGAAGCTTCTTGCATTGGATAAAGTAGACCAATGTCCACAAATTGCTCTTTCTCAGTCTCAAAATAGCTATAGGAGCAAATGTTCAGCATTCTATTTCATGTAGAGCAAAGAAAATTACCACCTGTGATGGCTGTAAGAAGACAGGAAGGCAGACCACATTTGCGTTGCCTTTGCTTTAGATGTTATTTTAGGTAATAATCACAGATTGATTAATTTGCCTCAAACCTATCTAATCCTACTTTAAAACCACCCAAGACAGAAAGCTCTCAACACCTTTTGGTAGATAATTATTTAAATTAAATCTAGGCTATGTGCAAGAGTTTTCCTCCCTGGTTTGTCCTGACAGGCACAAGGTATGGAAAGGGAGGAGAAACAGACAGACATGGGCGGAGAGGGAAGAAAAGAAATATCTCCTTCCTTTACAAAAGACGTGGAACAATATGCTTTAAAAATAGAAAATCAACTTTCTTCATTCAAAACATAGGCCACATAAAATAATGAATGCTTCAAATCCAGTTTGAAAAACAGATTTCATTAAGTACAAGCCACTGTTCTGAACTTTGCTTTCAGAAGAAAAATGTTTACATTAAGTTTCTGTCTTCTCTTAGCCATTGTGAATTTCATGTTGGAGCATGCCAGGTGACTCCACTAGTATCCTAGATTTTTTTCCAACTACAGCTCTTGGTATAACCTTGAAAGCACTGGCTTAAAGGCTACACAAGCACACTGGGATGGAGCAAGCAGTCAGTGCAGAAAGCTTGCCAACAGCCATCCAGTCAATTGCTCTAGGCAAGTAAGGTCCTCTTCCTGTAGACACAGGGGTCCCAGAGCCAAACCTCAACAGATACCAAGGGCACACAGTATTTAGAGCTTCTCAACAATTATGCTGAAATCATTCATTAAAGCTGTCCATCTAACATAGGTCCTGTTACATAGTCAGCATCAAGCAAAATAATCACGACAACATAACATTTCTCAGAAGGTATCATCTTTTTATTATTAAAAAAATAACAATATCCAAATGTGAAATGAAAAAAAGAAATAGATCAGGTAAACCTTGCATAAGTGAACAAAAATGTTTCAAAACTTCTGAAGAACATCTGAGATCGCCTTCCAGAATGTGTTCAGGGATCATTTCTTCCCTTACACCAGACTCCATTTGTATTACGACAGCTATTTTGAAGGCCAAACTATGTTTTTTTTAACAAGGGTGAGTAGGTGGTGAGGAAGGCTTACCTCCATTTCCTCTTGCTCTTACACATGCTCAGTTTGGTATTTTGGAGGCAGCTGCTGTCTAGTTTGCCCGTTGTAGACAGGTACACATGGCTACAGTAAGATAATCTAAAGCAGTGGTTCCCAAACTCTAGTCCTCCAGGAGTTTGGGATTTCAACTTTCAGAAGTTGCAGTGGCTTTGGCCAATGTCCAGGGATTCTGGGAGCTAAAGTTCAAAACATCTGGAAGACTGGAGTTTGGGAAACACTAGATCAGTGTAAAATTCTATTCCACTCTAGTTCGAGTTTTATTGCACCCAGATTCATGTAGTTTTCTCCAGCCTTTCTTCATCTTCCTTCCAATGCTTATGCTGCTGATAACATTTCCAGTTAAGCAGAGAAAATGCCGAAAGGTGAGGCTGGTGTTCATAAAAAGTCTTTGTAGAAAGGAGCTTCTTTGTCAGAGGCTTTGTTAACTGAGGCATATCTGTATTTAGCATGCAAAGCATGGTGCTAGGTTATTCATATAACATTTGGAAAGAGTTCAAGTCTAGTTTCTGCTCATAACAGGGATTTTAAATTTATTTTTCAAGTGATAACCATCCTGAACTAGGGTAATCCAGTTTCTGTTAATACATCTGAGATATGAAATATGTTTGACTAAAGCTTTCTAAATCCTGTCTTCTACAAATACTGTGTTGCTGCTTATTTCTGTGTGTTTAAAAGTATTTGCTTTATTATACCATTGTTCCTACTTTCCATTATGGCAATTTGTTTTATTTGTATAGAACACTAGCTCATCAAATGTTACTGCAGCTGAGGCTGCAGGTTGCAAGAAATACTAAAACGAAGCAGTGAGAATCAATCCACCTCCTTTTGTAAATGCAGTTGTCATTCTTTCTTTCTCTTCTGAGGTACCAGACATTGATCCCATGTCAAACAATATTGATTACAGGACTAATGTGAAGAAAACTGGCTTGTTTCTGGAAAAGAAAGAGAAAATAAGACTTTAGAAAAGGCAAGAAAAGGCCAGTGTGCCAGTTTGCTCTTTGCTATAGGCATTCCATTACATAAGTTCAAGCTTGCCCAATACATCCTTGAAGGGGATTGATTAAGCAATACACAGACAGCATGACATCTCTGGAAAAGAGTTTAGAAAAACAATTTAAGGAAGATTACAACTCCGCAGTGGTTTAGGGATTGTGGGGAGCTGGTCCAAAAAATACTTTTCCAAAGCTCTTGTATGGAGTGAGCAGGTTGCATGCAACATCTTTTAAATAGAGAGAATGTGGGTAAACAGTGGATCAAAGATTTGATTTGCTTTCATTTGTTTGTTTGTTTTTGTTTGTTTTTAAAACATGTGCATCTGGAATTGTAGAATCGATGCAGTTTGCTACTACTTTAATCATAGCTCAATGCTATGGAATCATGGGAGTTGCAGTTGTACAAGGTCTTTAACCTTTTCTGCCACATAAGTGCTAGTGCATCACCACCAGGGCCTCATGACACTTGAGCATTTATCCACTTCAATTCACTTTGCATGTTGTGACTGCCTCTTGCAGAATTCTGGGGTTTGTAGTTTAGGGAGGCCCAGGGCTTCTCTGGATGAGCAGTTGTAAGGCCACTCCCTAAACTACAAACTCCAGAATTCTGCAGGAGGCAGTCACAGCATTTAAAGTGGATTTTTCAATTGTGTCAGAAGCGACTTGAGAACATACTGCAAGTCGCTTCTGGTGTGAGAGAATTGGCCATCTACAGAGACGTTGCCCAGGAGACACCCAGATGTGTTATCATCCTGCTGGGAGGCTTCTCCCATGTCCCTGAAAGCTAGAGCTGACAGATGGGAACTCACTCCATCTCACGGATTCGAACTGGAAACCTTCAGGTCAGCAACTCAACCTTCAGGTCAGTAGTCCAGCCGGCGCAAGGGTTTAACCTGTTGCGCCACTGCGGCTCCTGGATTAAAGTGGATAAATGCTCAAGTTTGATGAGGCCCCAAATTACAACTCCCATGATTCCATAATATTGAGACATGATAGTTAAAGTGATGTCAAACTGTATTAAATCCAGTGTAGATATTCCCCTTTCTTTCACCAGCTTCCCATTTTTCTTGTAATTTCAATTTCAGTGCCCAAACTTGCAGATGTATAATTGTGTAGGTATTATATGCTTGTTCAGTATTGATTTGATTGTTTCATTTCACATGAGCATAGTGCTAGCTTTGAATAAAAAATATAGTGTCAAATGCTGTACTGATTTTTTTTGTGGTATAGAAACTTAGCAATGTTTATGTCATGTTATTTCTCCTCTACTTCCAAGGTTTTTTTGCTAAAGAAATAATACCCAAAAACATTTACTTAATGGAGCAAATGTATTCTAAGTGCATTTATAATCTACGTACATCTGAAGTACACACATATATAATTGTATCTTTAGTGTAGTTTAAATTACCCATTACTTAGAAAGGATTGAGATTCTACTTCACAGGGAGATCAGAAATTATACATAATTACAAATATTTACAATTTCTTTAAAAAAACTATAGTAATTTTTGGTTTTGGTTTAAAACCAAGTATAAAACATAATGAAGGAAACAGCCTTAAATAAGTGTTCTTTTTTCTAGTGTTTTAGAAAAAGTGGCAATGAAACCCACTCTTTTCCAGCTAATGTAGCAAAGCAAATAATCACTTCTACCATTTCTTTCTGAGGCAATTAAAAGGTGAAGCCAAGTCTCAAGTGGCTTTGGAGAGGCAATACTAAATGCACCAGTGGTTCGTTTAGCTTCTAAAATGTGTGTTTAGAGAACAGCAAACTTCTCTATCCCCCACTTTAACACTGTGCAACCTAGGTTCACAGAAAAACTGACAGAACGCAAATCAACTTATTTCAAATGGGCTGGAGAAGAGTTTTAAGAGGAAAAAGAAACCAATAACTGCATCTTAAAGCAAATCAAGCCTGGACTCTCCCTAGAAGTCCAAATAACCAAATGAAGACTTTCATACTTTGGATGTATCGTGATAAACCAAGACTCATTGACATGCATTATTATAAGCCCAGCTAGAGGAGACCAATTGAATCAATTCATTTTACCTACATATTAATTCATTATTGAGTAACTGATTCAATGGGTCTACTCCATGAACCCCAGAACAGAGGAGGCACGTTTAGGCTGGGAAGAAGGACGTTTTGGGATGCATCTACGCTGCAGAATTAATGCAGTGTCTCTTTCCAGACAAGAAGGAAAAGCAAGAGGGGGAAGGGAAGAGAGAAAGGACCCTCATGGTGCTGCCAGACTTTTTCTTTTTCTTATCTTTGGGACCACTATTTATTTTGCTTCTTTGCCATGGAAATAACCAACCATCTTCAAGCGCGGCTCGGCCCAGCCCTGTTGTGCCCTGCAGCCACGGCTGTGTCTTTTGAGAGAAAATTGATTCTTTGGAATGCTGTGTGTGCACATACTTATCTGAGCCCTACAGCCCACACCTGCCGAACAGGTAAACCAGATCCTCAGCCATGGGCCTCAGCAGCAACATTCCTTCTTGGCAAGCGATTCCTCTCTAATTGCTACCTGTCAAACAGGTAAACTAAGCTCTTGGGCCAAGTCCAAACAAGCGCATATTCCCACGAAATCCTAAACCTTCCAACCTTTGACCTCAACTGGCGCAGGGCTACCAGTGTTTTCAATCAGGACTGGTTGCAGAATACAGCTGGGCTCAGGGGCTTTGTTTCTGTCTGTGGTAAAATAATAAAAAAACAAAACATTATTTTCTCTTGCCATCATTCCTGTGGAGGGGTGTGGCATGGCCAGAAGATGCCAGGAAGGAACAGCCTTTTGCTAAATGTAATACTAACAGATATCTCCAAAGGAAAAACTCTTTGTCAAGACTGGTGACTGTAGCTACAAGCAGGTTTTTCCCCATATGATTCACTGGCTGCGGTACAACGCTGTCATGTTCCCTGTGGCTGAACAAGTTTTGCTACAAAGCAACCATTTGGGAAAGGTGGAACAGGCGCTTCTTGTTCCCTTTCCTTCTTCCAGTTCAGACTTGCTTTGCAAGTTGCAGAACAGCAGGATCAACTTGCTCTCAAGAACTGGGTCTTCAAGCAGAGCTTACGCAATTACGTTGCTATTGTACACCTAGTTTAAAAATGAAACACAGAGGAAGAATTAGAATCCCATTGCAGTATTTGACATTTAGGGATATTAATATGGGCCTAACCCCAGACAGCATGGTGGAGTGGTTTGTGCATTGGACTATGACTCTGGAGACCAGGTTTCAATTCCCCACTCAGCCATGGAAACACACTAAATGAATGGATCACTCACATGATAGTTTCATTTTAGGATCACTATAAGACAGAAAGAACAGTACACAACAACAGCCAGGTGGGCTAATGCCTATATATGTGAATGATACAATAAAAATTCAAGAAGGGCACACAAAATGGTCAAAGGTCTGGAAGCTCAGCCCCTATGAGCAACTGCTTGGGGAGCTCAATATGTTTAGACTGACAAAGAGACAGTTGAACCGGGACATAATAGCTATATTTAATTATTCGAAAGGAGGAGGAGAAAGCTTGTTTTCAGCTGCTCTAGAGATTGGACATGGAGCAATGGATTCAAATTGCAGGAAAAGAGATTCCATCTAAACATCAGGATGAACTTCATGAAGCTAAGAGCTGTTCAACCATGGAGTCTGCTGCCTTGCAGTGTGGTGGAATTTCCGTCTCTGGAGGTGTTTAAGCAGAAGCTGGATGGCCATTTGCTGGGAGTGCTTTGACTGTGTGTTCCTGCATGACAGGGGCTGGACTGGATGGCCCTTGGGCTCTCTTCCAGCTTTATGTTTCTGTGAGTCTATGAAATTCCCCCATATTACCGGGCATTGCCTTTTCAGTTGTTTAGCTGTCATTACCTTGAAAAGTAAAACATTACATATAACGTAACGATAGTATGTGTTCCTTCCAAGCTCTGCATTCGGAAGCAGGAGAGCGTACTTTTTCTGGTGTGAGTGAAAATCCTCTGGAGGGCTAAACTGCCAGTACAATTTCAGTAGTACAATAGTTATTTTATATTAATACATGAGCCAGTAATGTCATTGCCTGGGGAGCAGTGAAAACTGATGATGAAAGCTCAGCATATATGGTGGGCAGCCAGTCAGGAAAAACTATCCTAAGTTAAAGAATAAAAAACCCACATATATTATCAAGGAGAGGCCAGAGCGGCATCTTGGTGTGCCGTGGTTTAAGTGTTGGATTAAGACTGTGGAGGCCAGGGTTTGAATCTTCTCGATGCCATGGAAATCCATTGGGTGATCTTGAGAAAGTCACACCGGCTCAGCAGCAGAGGAAGGCAAAGACAAACGGCCTCAAAACATATCTTAAAATGGAAATCCAATGATAAGTTCAACTTAGGGTCACTATAATTCATACTTCAAGGCACACAACAACAATAATTAAGAAACTCGGAGCTCTAGTAGAAGTGAAAAACTAGGATGCATTACAATCTCTGGACACCATCTTGGACTTAGCTTGAATACTCTTGCATTTGTATATATGGACTCGCGTCCTGTTTGTGTGTGTAGGGGAGGGGGGGTTTCAATACATAATTGTCATTTCCATCTGACAGTAGCACAATAGAGTTATGCTAGTGGGACTATTGTGCCTGTACTAGCACATTAAAGTACTCTGAGTAGAGTGTGAATACACATTGCCTCTATGCACTGTCTTTGCACATGCCTTGCAGTGGGTTGCCAGCTGTGCACATTGCTCATTGATCCACAAATGATCCACAAATGTGTGACACTGATACTCAATATAGGGGCTTTGTAAAAAAAAAACAACTCCACAGGCAGAAAATTACAAAATACTGAATCAGTGAATAATCTCAGTTTTACTTTCAGAAGAAACTCACTCACACCTTATCACAGCTTTTGTCCATCTAGACTAGATTATCTAAAGTTACAGCAAGTTTCATTGCTTTCCAGCTCTGCTTGAAGATAAGCAAGTATGAATTTGGAACTTTCTGCATACAAGGCATGCACTCAACCACTGACCTATTATACAGTCCTAAACATATTCATTGGTTGATGGACCATTTGAAATTACAGAGCCCTCTAGATGCTCTGTTAATTCTGGTGAGGAGTTAACAGAGTTAACAATTTCTTAGTAGCTTTTGCATGTCTGAGAGAAAGTCGCGAATGACCCAATGAGAATTTCAACCCCTGGTCTGTGACTAGAAGGAGGGATGTGGGAAAGACCCACAAGATCAAGTTGCACTTGATCATTTAAGTATCATTTGGCTCATTTAAGTATCTCCTTAGCTCTGCAGTGGACTCTCATGGATAAAACAAATAGTCTTAAGATATCTTAAAGAAACCCAGATTTACTACAATAATTTCCTGGTAGAACTTTGCCAGAATAAATGCACTAGCCTTGAAGGTGCCACAAAGCCCTTTGTTTCCTTGGCTGCAACAGATGGTTATCTGTCTGGAAACAGTCTCATGTTAAAACAGATCTTAAGGCATGGCTAAAAGGGGACTTCAGTTGAGTTCTATTCTATTCTCAGTTTAAGATAAGTGAAGTACTTTTTTAAAATGTAGGAAAACTACATCCCATTGTCAATAGCAGCCACAAGTGAGATTGTAAAATATCTGACAGGGTGGAAAGTGCCTAATGCTCACACAATTATGCCTAATAAGACCCTACAAAGCAACATGGCTTATTTTTACTAAGGATCCAGACTACTGCTTGTCTGCCATTTTGTTTCATTCAAACAAAGAGTGCTTTGTAATTTTTAGACCATCTTTGCTGACATAGTAATGGCCATAACCAGGAGAGGCTGACGTACACACTATTTTTATCCAGAGATAGGATCAAAAGCAAGCGTGTTTTCAGGCCTTTAAATAATGGGGAATAAGGCTGTATATGCCTTTCTTCACCCATGAATGTTTATGCTGGTACTTGAATGTCAATGTGAAGACTCTATAGTCATCCAGTGGAACTGTGTTTACCCAGTGGATCTAGGGGCAGTGCAGGCAATCAGATTCAGACAATCCAGAGTTCCATATAATTAATAGTTTATAGATGCATCACTTAGGTGCATTTAGATGTGGGTGTGGAAATTTAAGCAATCCTCTAAAGTGAAACAGAGGCTGGAGCTTACTTCTGATTTGCCATTTCTCCAGTTGAAGAAAAGCGTAGCTTATTTTCAAAGTGCTACTCGGTAGACAATAAAAAAGAAGACCTGTCCACACTGCCTGTTATGCGGCCAGGGCTACATTTAGAGACCATGAGCCCTTGTAATGCTGGCACCTTAGCCAAGTATGAATTTGGGCGACGCACCCATTTGTTATTTTGTGCATTCAAGCCACTTCTGATTTATGGTGGCCCTAAGGAGAATGTACAATTGATTTTTCTTGGCAAAATTTGTTCAGAGGGAGTTTGCCTTCTGAAATACTAGCATGCGGAGGAATGATTAACCCACATAAATATGTCATTGGCCAGAGAGATAGTGATGCCAAAATTTAGAGGTTTTTCCAAGTCCTGTGGATAGCTGAGGGACACCTGGCAAGCTTCGCTAACCATGGATGACATGAAATGGAAATCACCAGGATGAAGGCAAACGACAGAGGCTTTATTCAATTTGCACAGAAGGACAGTCGTATAGCATGGATGCTTGAAGGGTACAAATGTAAAAGCATAATTATAAGCAGTCATTTTTATACACATAAGTTTCCATTCACTACCATTGTTCAGTTTTGAAAACTCCCTCCCTTTCCCCTGATTGGCCAGCACCGAGAAGCCGGCCGGCGTCCTCCAAGCCTCTGATTGGTTGGGAGGTGGGTTCAAGCCAGTAGGCACCCTGATAGGAGACGGTGTTGACATAGCTGGGGATCTCCTCTCAGCTGGGCAGGGAGGCGTCCAATGGGCTCGTGGAGGCGGTCTAGGGGAGGAAGGAATCTCCAGGAACATGGGAATGTGGGAAACAAAGAGAAGTCCAAAATGTGATCTGACAGGATTATGTAGATACTGGACCCTGCTGAAGAACAACATGGGAGTTGTTGTCCCAGATATCTCCTCATGCCAGGAGACAAAGGAAGAGTCTCAAAGATGTGTATTTGTTGATGGGATTGCAATCAAAATTTCTTCCTGGATCTTTGTCTCATGGATAGCTGAGATCCCCAAAGGGGAACTGCTGGGCAGCTGGCAGTTGGACTCCCACTGAGATAGAGGATGGTCTAAGGCAGCGGTTCTCAACCTGGTATTTCGGCCTACAACTCCCAGAAATCTCAACTATTTACCAGCTGTCAGGATTTCTAGGAATTGAAGGCCAAAACATTTGGGGACCTACAGGTTGAGAACCACTGGTCTAAGAGGAAGGCAAAGACAATGAGGTGATCTCCATTGAAGCTCTGGAGACTTGCCGTTGTAAACTGGCTCTGGCTGAACAGCTGAGCTGAGTGTGCGAGGGCTTTGACGCTATGGAGTGTGGGCTGTTGTTGGTGGTCAGGGGTGTGTGGAGAGTTTTGTATAGGGAAGGGTGCTTTGGCAATTCATTCTGGCCTCTTGTCCTTTGGGAAACTAGTATGTATTATATTAGGGGTGGGGGTAGCTGGTTTCAATAACAGGACTCCTGAATTTAACAGTTGCTTGGACAACAGTAACACATGTAAATAGGTTTTCTCACCAATTTGCAAGTTCCCTAGAGGTCACTCATTCAGATATGGAAAAACAGAAGAAATACTTCCATAGACAAGAGGACCTTATTTTTCAGGGTGATGTTTTTAAAATTCTGTTGTCCAAACAAAGGTTCTAAATAAAAGGCTACTGGATAAAGGGTTTTTACTGCATCACATTTTGGGATTTAGGGTCTTCTTCGTGTTTTATAAATTTGAATTTTAACACAATGAAATAAGAAAAGGGGAAAGAATAATTTGGATTTTCCAGCAAAAGACATTATTTTTTCTTGGTGCAGCTCAATATTCTCCACAGTTTAAAAGCTGCAAAATGTCTGTGTAAACCTTTAATGCCTTATCTAATTATATAGTTCACTAGCTGTGCCCGGCCACGCGTTGCTGTGGCGAAGTCTGGTGGTATGGGAAATAAAGTATTGTGGAATTGGTGGTAGTTAAGGTCAAGGGTAAAGATTTTCCCCAGACATTAAGTCCAGTCGTGTCTGACTCTGGGGGTTGGGGCTCATCTCCATTTCTAAGCCGAAGAGCCGGCGTTGTCCGTAGACTCCTCCAAGGTCATGTGGGATGACTACATGGAGCGGCGTTACCTTCCCGCCGGAGCAGTACCTATTGATGCACTCACATTTGCATGTTTTCGAACTTCTGGGTTGGCAGAAGCTGGAGCTAACAGTGGGGGCTCTCTCTGCTCCCCCAATTCAAACCTGCGGCCTTTCAGTCCAGAAGTTCAGTAGCTCAGCGCTTTAACACGCTGCGCCATCAGGGGATATTATTTCCTAAAGGCTGTGAATATACAATATTTCTGATTGGTTTTGTTTGTTTGTTGGAGGCAAGTATGAATGCTGCAATTAGGAAAAATGATTAGGATGTAATGGCCTTGCAGCTTTAAAGCCTGGCTGTTTCCTCCATGAGTGAATTTTTTGTTGGGAGGTGTTAGCTGGCCCTGATTGTTTCCTGTCTGGAATTCCCTTGTTTTCAGAGTGGTGTTGTTTGCGATATTTTATGTGCTTCTACTGTCTGTGGCCCTGAGAAAACAGAGGATTTGCCAGACTTTGAGGATGGGAATACTTTGTTGGGAGGTGTTAGCTGGCCCTGATTGTTTCCTGTCTGGAATTCCCTTGTTTTCAGAGTGGTGTTGTTTGCGATATTTTATGTGCTTCTACTGTCTGTGGCCCTGAAAAAACAGAGGATTTGCCAGACTTTGATGATGGGAATACTTTGTTGGGAGGTGTTAGCTGGCCCTGATTGTTTCCTGTGTGGAATTCCCCTGTTTATTTACTGTCCTGGTTTTAGAGATTATATGGTTCTGCATTATTCTATCCCAGTAATTATTTCATATTAAAGAAGAATCTCACTTATCCAACATTCGCTTATACAATGTTCTGGATTATCCAACGCAGTCTGCCTTTTCATAATCAATGTTTTTGTAGTCAGTGTTTTAAATTCATTGTGATATTTTAGCGGTAAATTTGTAAATACAGTACAGTAGAGTCTCACTTATCCAACATAAACGGGCCGGCAGAATGTTGGATAAGCGAATATGTTGGATAATAAGGAGGGATTAAGGATAAGCCTATTAAACATCAAATTAAGTTATGATTTCACAAATTAAGGACCAAAACATCATGTTAGACAACAAATTTGGAAGAAAAAGTAGTTCAATACACAGTAATTCTATGTAGAAATTACTGGATTTATGAATTTAGCACCAAAATATCACGATATATTGAAAGCATTGACTACAAAAATGCGTTGGATAATCCAGAACGTTGGATAAGCGAGTGTTGGATAAGTGAGACTCTACTGTAAATACTACATAGCATTACTGCGCATGGAAGTACTTTTTCTGTCAAATTTGTTGTATAATATGATGTTTTGGTGCTTAATTTGTATAACGATTACCTAATTTGATGTTTAATTGGCTTTTCCTGAATCCCTTCTTATTATCCAACATATTCACTTATCCTGCCGGCCTGTTTACGTTGGATAAGTGAGACTCTACTGTATATTTCTAATCTTATATTATCTGCTCAGAACTGGATTATCTGAGGCCCCTTCTTCACAGCTGTATAAAATGCACACTGAAGTGGATTATATGGTAGTGTGGAGTCAAGACAATCCAGTGCAAAGCAGATAATATAAGATTATAAATGGGTTATATAGCTGTGTGGAAGGGCCTTGAGTCTACACTGCCATATAATCCAGTGCAAATTAGATAATCTGTGGAAGAAGACTCAGTGAGGCCTAAATCGGCCTGTCCCCTAACTGAAACCTGGCTGTCCCTTGGCTGGTTGCTAGGCAACCAAGTGGGCAGAGAATAGCCCTCTAAACTGGCAGCAATTGGATAAAAAAAAATTATTGCTCTCCCTCTAATTAAGACTTTATTTTTCTTTTCTTTTTGTTGTATCAACCTTGAGGCGTGGATGATGGGTTGTGTTGTCAAATTTTGAGGTTGGGGGGCCTGTACTTTTGTTGTTTTGTGAATCGCCGTGATGCCATCACTCTTTTATATATATAGATTGTTTTGCCCACTGCAACTCACTTTTAATATTCACATAATGGCCCTGCAGTTTTTGTGTTGCCAAAATGTGCTTGCTTAATTGCTTTTTGCAACAGTAATATTTGATCACATGGGGCCTCTCCAAGTGTGCTAAGCTTGGTTGAGGTGGGGACTGGGAGGGGCAACCTCAATTGGCAGCCACTAATTAGTGACTAATCCGGCAGAGTGAAATTCCCACACATCATCAAGGCACCACTTGGCAACTCTCCCAATTAGCATCACAACACATCGCAAAATATGGACAGAGCACGTTTCCTTTCCCCAACTCCCTGGGCCGATACAGGACAATCCAATGTGGTGGCACACAAAACTCTGCAGTCTACAAAGAGGGTACACACATAGTTGCTGGCCCATAGGCTGCATGTAACCAGTCACTACTCTTTGGCTGAATCCACACAAGGATTATATCCCAGCTCCAAAGAACATTGTCTTGCACCATTTAAATCACACTTAGATCTGGGGAAAAATCAGTTTTGGAAGCCATACTCCTTCCTGAAATCAATTTGGAAAAAGGGTATATCTGGCATGTCCACATGTTTCTGATTTTAGATTATTTTAGGTCATACAATTACAAAGGCTGTTTTTTAATTTCCCAGCATGTATAAATCTATCAACCAACAGCCTTTTTTGTTTTTTTGTAAATCTTCTCAACCACCTTGCTCACCCATCCAATTCCCTTCCCCCTCTCCCCAAGTGTGTGTGTAAACTGGGAACTTTAAATCTCATTGTCTAAACTGACTGGATATCTTTCTCTTCCATTCCCTTTCCTCAGCTGCTAAAGGAGTTTGGAATTTATTTTATTTTATTCAGAAAGGGGAGGGAATCTCTTTCACCCTTTTCTCTCCTGTCTGATCCACTTATACGCCACCTGCCCCAGTAAGACTCAGTGCCAAATCCTGTATGTGGTACAGTGAGAGACTTGTTTAATAAAATAAAATAATAACTGTCCACAGAATCTCACACTTTTGGAAATGAATGGTTTAAATAACAGTGAGACCAGACTTGCTGGACTTCTAGATAATCACTTACCAACCCGTCTTGCCTTCAATCACTCCACCACTGATTCAATTCAGATCCCATTAGGAGCACAAGTCACATGTCCATGCAAATGGAATTATACTGAGCTGAAGAGGAGACTAGGAATGTACATATTAATGCTCCTAGAAATAAAGTATGTGTTTTGTGTGTGCAAATACACGCATGCCTTCGTGACTCCCAGTACCTGCTGGATGTGGCCCTTACAAGAGAAAAGGTTATGCATCCTGGTCTACAACCCCGAAACAGGACACGACAGCTAGAAAAGTCATTAGATTCATTTCTCAATAGAGGGAAGTTTGTTGCAAATTCCAGTAAGTTATGTCAACCTGTTGCAACTTGCAGTACACTCACAATGTGAAGCAGTCTCATAGTGAACTTCTTTTGTTGTTGTTAATTGCCATCGACTTCAACTTCTGGTGACCACCATGAATGAGAGACCTCAAAGTCACACTATTCTCAACAGCCCTGCTTAGCTGTTCCAGACTCAGGTCTATGGCTTTTTTTGATGGAGTCTTCTAGGTGAAGCAGGAGGGTTTTCCTCACATAACTGGAAAGTCTCCTTCCGGTGCAATGCTGACTTCTGCTGAAGGTGTAAAATCAAACCAGAATTCATGGAGGATAACTATGAACCATGATCAGCAGACAGCTATCTAACAATATTCAAAATGAAGTGTAGAACAATTTGATTACTACATGGATTTGCCATGTTTAGATGTCATCACGCCTGTTTTTTGAAGTTGGCAACAGCAGGAATGAATGTTTGCCCTCATATACTACTGGTAGGTTTCCCAGAGGCACCTCGTTGTCTGCTATATGAAGTAGGGAGCAGAAGTATGTGAAATTTTAGTCTGATCAAACAGAACCTTTTCAGTACCCTCACTAATTACAACCCCCAAATTGGGTTCATGAAAAGCCATGGTAGTTAAGACAGTACAAAACCAAACATTAGAAAAATTACGGCTAGCAAAAACTCAATTACCATGGCTTAAATTAAGTGCTCCCCTAGGATTCATACTCGCCCTCAACCATGTGCAACCAGAGATCATAGGGTCTACAAGCCTCACAAGAAGAAGAAACAATGGGATAATACTTATCCCACTTTCCAAAGTCTACCTGGATTTCCTGTCCTTAAAGATGAGATGAAGAGTGGCAGAGAGAAGAAGGGGATTAATAAATAGCTGTTCTAGAGTTCAAGATGAAACACTAAGCAAAGGTAAAGGTTTTCTCCTGACATGAAGTCTAGTCGTGTCTGACTCTGGGGAGTGAAGCTCATCTCTATTTTTAAGCTGTCCGTAGACACCTCCAAGGTCATGTGGCCGCCTTGACTGCATGAAATGCAGTTACCTTCCTGCCGAAGCAGTACCTATTGATCTACCCACATTTGCATGTTTTCAAACTGCTAGGTTGGCAGAAGCTGGGGCTAACAGCAGGAGCTCACCCCGCTTCCCAGATTCGAACTGCTGACAAGTTCAGAAGTTCGGTGGTTTAACCTGTTGCACCACCGGAGACTCCAGATAAAACACTAGAAAAGAAATAATTGCTAAACCCATGTGATTTTTCAAACAAATCAAGGAGAATTCACCTATCGTCGCTATATGATACTGATAAGTAAAGGCCTATATAGATACCTATAATGACTAAGAAGCTTAATATAACTTTAGAACCTTTAGCTTTTCCATAATTAACAAAGTGAAAAGATAAGTTCTTGACTGACTTTCAGCATCATGTTATATGGTTCCAAAGCCAAATGAAATAGATCATTTAAAAAACAAAAACAAACCACGAATCTATTGAACTTCAGAAGAGATATCACACACTTTTTATAACTGGTTTTTTATTTTTATAATCTGGAGTAGGTCAAAAGGTGTATAAGCAATATTAACGTTCTAATTAGTCCAGGGTCTTGCATGATGCACTAATATCTCAATATTAAGTACAATAATACCCTGTATCCACAGGAGAAACATTCCAAGACACATATACATACGTGAAATTGTGGATAATCTTGACTACACTTGGGGCAGAAACATACCATGAATTGGATGATTTTGAGAGGCCCACAGACACTTTTGGGGAAAATATTTTTGGAGCATAGGTAAGTGAAACTGTGGATATTGAATCCATGGATAATGGGATTATTCTGTACAAGAAATCTGATTTGGTAGTATTTTTCCTATTGCTTCAACAAAAGTAACAGAAAAAATGGATGGTGGAAAAATCTAATATATTTGGGTGACAGCCAGAAAGACTTGTTATGTAAACATTCAAGGATTACACTTTGTTCATGCATGGAAATTCCAAGGGATATTTGATCTAACGAACATCTATTCTAGAAACAAATAAGTACATTTTTCTCACCTATCATCAAACTGTAATGCAAAACATCTTGAAGTTTTGAACCATTTCAGAACCCACTGGAGCCCAAGCATTGCATGGTCCACCTATCACTGTGATTAGCAAGGCCCCCTTGTTCCTGCTGTGTGGTCTTATCTACAGCATCTCTCCCCACCTTGCTCTGCTTGCCATTTATACAGGGTCCAGGCAGCTTATCTTTCCAGGTGGCTGGAACAATGTTCAACTGGGGCCAGAGGCACTTTGACTTCTGAACTAGTGTCAGGCTATTGTTAATGGGATGAAAAGCAATTTCCAAGAAAATTATGATTAAGCCCCTTTAAGGAGCTGTCTTGTTTTAAAATAATTAAACAACTCCCACCCTCATGGTGTACTTGGCTCAAGCATATCCACTTTTTAATCTTACCTGCATGAAAAATGTCCAGTATTTTGCTCAACCAGAAGAGATTTTTTTTCCAGCAAGGAGTGAACTAGAATCTATATACTTTAAACAGGATTCTCAAGAATTTCTCACATATAGTCATAGGTAATGCATAGGTAAAGGTAAAGGTTTTCCTCTAAGTCCAGTTGTGTCCGAATCTGGAGGTTGGTGTTCATCTCCATTTCTAAGCCGAAGAGCCGGCATTGTTCATAGACATCTCCAAGGTCATGTGGCCAGCATTACGGCATGGAGCAATGTTACCTTCCTGCTGAAGTGGTACCTATTGATCTACTCATATTTGCATGTTTTTGAACTGCTAGGTGGGCAGAAGCTGGGGCTAACAGCAGAAGCTCACTCCACCCCCCCAGATTCAAACCACTGACCTTTTGGTCAGCAAATTCAGCAGCTCAGCAGATTAAACCACTGCTCCACCAGAGGCTCCCTAGGTAATGCATACCTGATTACTAATTATTTTGTACATGGAACACTATAGGCAAAAGGGGCAAAACCCGATCGAAGTGGGTGCACAATATCACTGGGGTTTGGTTTCAAGATCCCAATGGTTACCAAATTCCATGGATGACTCAAGTGCCATTATATACAATGGAGTAGTAAAATAGTTCCCTTATGTAAAATTGCAAAATCAAGGTTTCCTTTTCAGAATTTTTTAAAAAAATACCTTGAAGCTGTGGATGGTTGAAGTTGTTGATACAGATTCCACTGATAAGAAGAGCCACTGAAAAATGTTCACACTAAGGGATACAGTATTTTTCATGCAGAACATTTCCAAAGAAATAAAAGGTTCGGGTAGATTCTGATATGGTATATCTGGTCAGCATAAGTCACAGCACTGCAGTGGAGATATATTTGTGTGTATGTAGGAGACATATGACCTCCCAAATTCATGGTTAAAAGGGTAGAATGGGCATGAAATAAACAACAGAGAAATGAATCCTGCATCAGGAACCATGCTCCAAGGCTACTGTCAGTAAAAAGAACACAAGTTACTGTAACATTTAAACAGCCATCAAACAATGAATTAAAACATCTGACAATTAATGTCTAAATGTCTTCAGTCAGTAGATAACCCTAAGCTAGAGCTGTGTGTTTGTTCTGTGCATCTATCCTCTGGCCAGTCAAAATAATTCTAAAAACCAACATGTTTGTGAGTATGCCAGACTTCCAATTAGAACAGTCTGGTTGTACCAGTAATCATCGTGCTTCTCGCATATGCTATTGAATGGCAGATGAGTCTAGCCAGAACTGAACAATGTACAGTGTCCCTTACAATCATCTTACAACAGTGTGTCAATTAAAGGAATCTGATGTACAAAATATCATAGAGTTGGAAGAGACCACAAGGGTCATCCAGTACAGCTCCCTGCTATGCAGGATTTATAAATTCAAGCATTTCATTATATGATAGACATGAAAATTATGATATAGTTTCCCAAAGGCATAAAATGGATATATGTGTGTATTATTGCTGGCAAGTTGATACTTAGCAATGATGTGTATGCACTTTTTCTTGTGAGGTGCATGTTTGTTGTAAGTTTTGATAGCATCATGCATAAGAATACAGAGTATTCTTGAGCATTTGCACTGTTTGTTACTCAATCAGTTACACAGGATCTATGCATACAAAGGTACATTGCTTTGTAAATCGAATGTGTACTTAAGCACTCCCCGGGAGTCTGAATGGAGTTATTTGATGGGTTTATGCAGAGGAGGGAAGGGTCCCATCGCTTCTTTGTGCCCTCCAGGGAAACTAAGGGGGTTACCAGGAAAAGGAAAACTTATCCAATACAATCAGTATAAAATCACAGCAAGAGCTATGGAGCTCTTCAGTTTCTTTTGCCAGCCCCTAAAAGGCTAGTAATTTTTATGAGCTTATTTACAAACCTTAGGTGAACATAGAAACACACTCACATAGTCCATTAGCTGTTGATGATCTTTGAGAATGGCAGAAATAGGGACAAAACCATCATCTTCTCACCCAATGTAGGACAGTGGCCCCCGGTGGTGCAGTGGGTTAAACCCTTATGATGGCAGGACTGATGACTTGAAGGTTGGATTGCTGATCTGAAGGTTGCCAGTTTGAATCCAACCCAGGGAGAGTGTGGATGAGCTCCCTCTGTCAGCTCCAGCTCCATGCGGGGACATGAGAGAAGCATCCCACAAGGATGGTAAAACATCAAACATCTGGGCATCCTTTGGGCAATGTCCTTGCAGATGGCCAATTCTCTCATGCCAGAAGCGACCTGCAGTTTCTCAAGTCACTCCTGACACAAAACTCCCCTCAATGTAGGTACATAAAGATTTTTTTGATGAACAGGCCAGAGGGATACCTTTAGGATAGGAAGCATATTAAACCAATTCTGCTTATTTTACTGGAAACAAACAATTGCCATGAACCAAACAAGGAAGGCTAGGAAATTTAAAATAAACAAAAATGGAGGGACAAGGAGGATTGTGGCAAGTGTAAATAGCCTTTGTTTATTCTGAGATCTTTGCTTTTTGTACTGGAAGCAAGTCCTTCAGTACAGCTATTGTTTATTTACAAAGCATCTTGAGGCTTTATTTAGTTTAAAGGGAGGAGGCTTGGATTGTTCAAGCTGCAGATGCTTTGCAATTATGATCAAACTGTACTCACCATCAGGTTGCTCAAAGCTTCCTGGGACTATAGTTCATCTCAGGAACACCAAAGGAATATTAATACCCCTCCATTATAACATGCAGAATAGGTCTCTATGACAAGACAACAAATACAAATCTATATAATCATCCAACACTATACAAATGGTAGATACCACAATGCCAGCTTTTCAGGTGAGGGTACATATAATTTTCTGAGAAATGAAGAGGGGGAAAATAAGCCCATGGCAAGTAGCTCACATATAATTGCTGTGGTTTGAAAGTTCAGAGCAGAGTACAGCTATATTTCAATCATTTTTGGCAATTTCTTTTCATAGAACAGGTACTGTGCAGCTGAAAAAGGCAGTCAAACATGATCAATGGGCAAGACACCTCCCCTAAGAAAGGAATAGCATTGTTTTGGAATCAGCATTGGCCAAATCACATTTATTTATTTGCAACCTGCCTCCAAGTGGGTTGCAACAGATTAAAACAGAGAGATTTTACAGTCTGGAATAGCCACTAATAATGTTTTCTCTCCTGTTTTCACTATATATATCTGTGATGGTGATGAGACTGAAAGTCACAAAATTTGTGAACATTCATGGCAAGGAGATACATTTTTCACATACTGTGGACATAGGTCATATCATTCATAACCAACACTCTGAATTATACCTGGAAACAGACCAATATTCAGTGAAGCTGTTGTTAACAGAAGAGCTATATGTTTCCTATAACCAGCTCAAATTATAACAAGCCTTCCCTAATTCAGTCTTCTCCCAATGACTTCTACAGAAGCTTTTATAACCTCACAGTCACTCTATCTGGAATATGCAATGTAACAGTTAAAGAAATAGGAAATTCCTGGGGAGGCTATCTTTCAAAGAAAGTAATGGGAAGTTATTTCCAAGCATCCTTGCCTAAGAAAACCCCATGAAATGCATGGTGTTGCCAAAACAGGCAACTTGATGGCACATATATGCACATGCACACATCACTTGGTAGCCTCAGGGAAGTTGCTGCATCTTACTGTAAGCCTCTGAGAAAGAGGCCATGAAGCTAAATAAGGCTTGGAGCTCTTGGGAAAAGGTCAGGATAAAAATGTAACCCCTTTCCCCCATCAAAAGCATCCCCAGAACCAAATAATTCAGAAAGGCAGCAGCATTGAGAAGATGTTTGTTTTCTTTAAATCTGAAGTTACAATATGACCGCATCTTTTTTTGGCTGGAGAAATTATCTTCTATAATTTTGATAATGCTGACTGAGAGAAGCATTAGGCAAAGAAAGCTTTAGTTGCTGGTTGAGAACCTTTCCTATCTGATTCCAGGACCATGGATAAAGCCACCTTGTAAAATATTCCCACAGCAGTTTCTAAAAGGCAATTTTTATTAGCCTAATAAGAAACTAGTAGCATATCCCTCCCTTAGCAACCTGCTTATTTGCCAGAAGGGAACTCTCTGTGCTCACCTGCATGGAAGTCTTGGGGCTCTTCCACACTACATAATTATAGCAATATGAATCCACTTTACCTGCCAGGTTTCCATCATAAGAAATCCTGGGATTTGCAATTTGGGGAGAAGTATTTAGCAGAGAGCTGTGATGCCTCAACCACCTACAAACCTCAGGGTTCGAATTAAAGCGTGATCATAATGTAATAAATGTGTAGTATGAAAATGCCATGTTACTGATGGCAAGATGTTAAACATAAAAGCAGGATAAAAATAAAGTTTGTTTTAAGTTCTGTCATAGCTTGTGTTGTTTACAACATTCATTTAATATTTTATCTTATTTAGTGAACCAGACACCGGCCATAGAGAAACAAATGAACAAAGGTGTAGTCCCAAACACATATTTTAACCTGAATTAACTTGTATTTTATTCCCTTGTAAACAACTTCTAGGATGGGGCAGAAAGTAAGTACTACATGAGCTTTGATAAAACATGGAAGACCTTTTGTCCCCCCTCATATATTGCTTGGAAAAGTTACTGTTTACAATACAATTCTCATTGTCCTACTGTTTGGAGGATTCTGGTAGTTGTCTTTTCTAAGTTATAGCACCTTCATTTAACTCCCTCATTGCCTCAATATGACCCCATGCAATCCAAATAACTGTTTTCCATAAGCCTACCAAGGCAGCTCAAGTCAGGCTTACATGTAAATAAAATAAAATCCCTCTTGACCATAATGAGCCATAAAACTCTCAAGTACAGATGATACATATAATATGTACAACACAGATAATAAGTGAAGGTGCTTGTTAGGTGTTAAGATATAGGAAGGATTAACTATAAGTGCTACCTGTTGCAAAATTAGCAGCTGGATTTGTGTTTCGTGCTCCTAGCCGGAATCTGGCACAAGCTGACAGTGACATAGCAACACATAAGTACAAACACATGCTAAGCCTTTCTCCATACAATCAGTTGTTCAAACACCTGTTCTTTCACACTGAACTTGCTAACAGCCCAACTTTGATATAAAATTCAAGCCATTCGCATCTGTCATCCCATAGATTTGTTTTAGCTGTTTCCACAACACATAATTTTAGGTGCTTGTAATTGGTAACCTTCGTTAAACTGTATTTGAATACCTGATTGTCCTCAACTGGCAAGTCCAAACAATGCTACTATTAAATGGAACAAAATATTCATAGTAAGGCAAAGAGAACCAAGAAAGCTTGGTTCCTTTTGGTCACAGACTCACAGCAGAATCACAGCTGTTACTGCAAAAAACGGCCCACAGTAAAAGTAAGAGAAAAGGCTGTGGACTGGAACAGGAACTACACCTTGCGACCTGTATCCAAGGAAGTCTCTTTAATGGAGCTTGTTTCCTCCTAACATGTGCTTAGACTTGCAGACTTACTTTAGCTGCTCTTGGAATCATCAAACAATTTCTAAGTGGACAGGCAAGGCTTTGATCTCTCTAAGAACTTTTTCCAATTACATGTTCAGTTCATTGTGGAGCACATTCAGTGCCGAATACACAAATAAATTAGTCCTGGATAGGACTTCTGGATTTAAAATTCGATTCATGAACAGCAACAGTATTTTATCCAAAAAGCAGCAGGAGGATCAGTGGGACTTACATCCACACAGTGTGTTTAGCACTGAACTATTTGTTTGTAAAACTGATATTTATAAAAAGGTAAAGGGAAAGGTTTTTTTCCTGACATTAAGCCTAGTCGTGTCCAACTCTGGGGGTTGGTGCTCATTCCCATTTCTAAGCCAAAGAGCTGGCGTTGTCTGTAGATGCCTCCAAGGTCATGTGGTTGGCATGACTGCATGGAGCACTGTTACCTTCCTGCCAGAGCAGTACCTATTGATCTACTCACATTTGCATGTTTTCAAAGTGCTAGGTTGGCAGAAGCTGGACCTAACAGCGGGTGCTCACCCCGCTCCCATATTACAATATGAAATGCCACATAAAAGAAGTTCTGAACAAATGTTTATGCCCAGTATTAAACCTCTAACAGAAATCGGCAGCAGCCTCAGGAAATTTACAAAATGTATAGAGGTGGCGCAATGGGTTAAACCCTTGTGCAGAAGTTCGAATCTGGGGAGTGGGGTGAGCTCCTGTCTGTCAGCTCTAGCTCCCCATGTGGGGACATGAGAGAAGCCTCCACAGGATGATAAAACATCAAACATCATCCTGGGCAACGTCCTTGCAGATGGCCAATTTTCTCACACCAGAAACGACTTGCAGTTACTCAAGTTGCTCCTGACACTAAAAAAAACTTCCAGTATGTTGTATAATATAGTTAATAATATAGGATTGATTCAGCTAAAGACCAGTATCACTGAGACTTTTTCTCATGCCATCATAAGCCTTTTATTTGGAAACCATCAAGCCTGTGGCTATCACCCCTTTTGATGGCAATAAATTTCATAATTATTCCTGCCTTTGAAACCAGGCCATAAAAGTTAATAGCTCACAAACATTTTTTATTAGCCCACCTAAAAATTAATATTAGCTTCTGTCATTTGTGGCACATCAACAGCCTGAAATGAGAAAACACATTTCAGTTGCCTATTCCTTCTCTGATGCGAATGGGTAAACAAGTATATACAATAAGAACAAGTTGAAACAAGCCACCCATTTCCACTGCACTGTAATCGATGGGGCTTACTCGCAAGTAAGTTCATGCAGAATATCGGGATTTATTGCCATGCCACCAGCTAACACCTAACCTTGTATTGAACCGAGAGGTCATGAAATCTCTCTATATATAAATGTAATGTACTTTTGTAGGACTGAGTAAACAACAAAACCACTGAACCAGATCACACCAAATTTGGTCACAAAAGATATAGTCATCCAATCTATGTATTTCAAACAAAAAAGCTAGAGAAATAAAGTTCAAGGCCCTACCACACAGCTATATAACCCAGAATGCCAAGTCACATAATCCACAGTATCTGCTTTGAACTGGACTATCTTGAGCCCACACTGCCATATAATCCAGTTCACTGTGGATTTTAATACAGCTGTGTAGAAGGGGCCTCACAGTATAATCAAGTTCTAAGCAGATAATATAGGATTATAAATATCATATATAATAATTACTGTAGTATAATAATACAGAACAATATAATCTCTAAAATCAGGACAGTAAATAAAGAACAACACTCTGAAAACAGGGGAATTCCAGACAGGGAACAATCAGGGCCAGCTAATACCTCCCAACAAAGGATTCCCCTAGGAATCCCACTTAGGACGACGCCACAGCAATGTGTGGCCGGGCAGAGCTAATCCTTTATAAAAACAAATCTGTACAAACAAGTGTGGATCACTGAATGTGAGGGAATCCAGTGCCCAGGGAATGATAGACATTTCCTTGATGTTTTTGTTTCCCCAGCAACCAAACTGCAAAGGTCACCACTGCCTTCAAAAAGAGCCTTATTATTATAGATACGTGTTCAGTTATTGTCACTCAACTCAGAGCAGCAGGATAAAAAATCTGCAAAATAATGTTGTCCCCATATTTTATCACTGAGGTTAGAGAAGCAGTGAATACATTGGAGGCCTTAAAGGGTGAGAAGACAGCATCTACAACAGGTATAGGCAAACTTGGTCCCTCCAGATGTTTTGGACTTCAACTCCCACCATTCCTAACAGCCTCAGGCCCCTTCCTTTTCCCCCTCAGCCGCTTAAGCGGCTGAGGGGGAAAAGGAAGGGGCCTGAGGCTGTTAGGAATGGTGGGAGTTGAAGTCCAAAACACCTGCAGGGTCCAAGTTTGCCCATGTCTGATCTACAATTACTTAAAAATACACCTCCGACCGGCAAGTAGATTGAGAAGTTTTTCTACTGAAGCACCAGGTGGGAAGCAGCTAAATCTGTTTGCCTTTGCCTCTAAGCACCTCAAGTGTCCAAATCTGCACAAAATGAGGTTTACAGCTGAGGATAAGCCTTTTATGGTCTTGGGCAGGGCCATAAATCCTGCTGTTACAAGTCGGAAAACCCACAATCCCTCTTTCTCTCCCCAACACCAACCCAAACCCTGAGGAATGCCGGTTGTGTAAGAAGAATATGTGGAAGAAAGGTGCCTGTTTCGGTCACTCTGCCCTTGTTTTATAGGTCCATAAAATGGCAGGTGCTTTGTGCTCTCGCTCTCTTTCTCTCTCTGAGTCCATGTTAGTTGGCCATTTCTCGCTCTCCTCTTGATTGACAGACTGAAAATAGTGGGTTGTTGTGAGTTTTCCAGGCTGTATGGCCATGTTCCACAAGCATTTCGTCCTGACGTATCACCTGCATCTATGGCAGGAATCCTCAGAGGTTGGGAGGTCTGTTAGAAACTAGGCAAGTGGGGTTTATATATCTGTGGAAAGTCCAGGGTGGGAGAAATAACTCTTGTCTGTTTGAGGCAAGTGTGAATGTTGCAATTAGCCACCTTGATTAGCACTGAATAGCCACCCAATTTCACAATCTGGTTGTTAACTGCCTAGACAAATCCTTTTTGGGCGGTGTTAGCTGGCCCTGATTGATCAATGTTTGGAATTTCCCTATTTTCTGAAAGTTGTTCTTTATTTACCATCCTGATTGTTGAGTTTATTTAAATACTGGTAGCTAGATTTTGTTTCCTTCTTTCTGTTGAAATTGTCCACATGCTTGTAGATTTCAGTGGCTTCTCTGTGTATCCTGACATGGTGGTTGTTAGCAGGGCCATAGCCAGAAAAAAATGGGGGTGTACCTTTTTTTAGCAAATCATGAAGAGTAGTTCCATAACGCAAAATAATTTAGGAATCAGGCTCCATCGATAAACTTAGGTGGACATTCAAGACAGATAAACTTCAGTGGACTCTCATGGGGATTTGCTTAACCAGTTAAAATTCATTAGTAAAAAACCTGAAACATTTCAGGGTGGGGAAGTTGAACTCCTAACCCCCCCCCCCCTCCCTTGGCTACAGCCCTGATTGTTAGAATGGTCCAGCATTTCTGTGTTCTCAAATAATATGCTGCAGCCAGGTTGGTTCTTCAAGTGCTCTGCTCTGGCTGACTTCTCTAGTTGAGTTAGTTTTATGTTCCTTGATACGTGTTTGAAATCCACAAGCATGTGGACAATTTCAACAGAAATGAACAAAATCTGGCTACCAGTATTTTTTAAAAAAAAAACCTCTAAAATCAGGACAGTAAATAAATAACAACTTTCAGAAAACAGAGGAATTCCAGACATGAATCAATCTGGGCCAGCTAACACTTCCCAACAAAGGATTCCCCCAGGCATTAAACAACCAATGACTATACAATGCTAATCAAGGTGGTCAATTGCACATTCACACCTGCGTGGAACAGACAAGAGTTCTTTCTCCCACCCTGGACTTCCCACAGATATATAAACCCCACTTGCCTAGTTTCCAACATACCTCACAACCTCTGAGGATGCCTGCCATAGATGCAGGCGAAACGTCAGGAGGAAATGCTTATGGGACATGGCCATACAGACTGGAAAACTCACAAGCACCCAGTGATTCCGGCCATGAAAGCGTTCGACAACAGACTGAAAGTAACTCCATGCGGGCGCGAAGGTGTCTCAAAGTGGATTCACCTGCTTTGGTCCCCAACCTGAGTCCAAATGGCCCTCTTTGCCCCATATATATATATATATTTATATATATAAAATCATGCTCTCTCTCTCTCTCTCTCTCTCGCTCTGCGGCCTTCCCTCCCTCCCGCAAAGGCCACCAAGTTCCCTGCGAGCGCTGAGCCCGGGCCTTACCTGAGCGCGCCTCTTCCAATGGCTGCGCACCTGGGAGAGCGCGCCGCCCAATCAGCTGGCGGCTCGTCCCTCTGCTGTGTGAAAGAATCTAACTCCTGGGAGGAAAGTTACCTGGAGGCGCCTGGAGGTCTTGGCGGAGGCTCCCTTTGCCGGAGCCCGAAAGCGCGAGTGGGAGGGAGGGAGGGAGGCAGGGAGGCAGGAGAAGGGAGCCAGGGCTCGGCCAGTGTGCGTGGCCCAGGCAGGAGGGGCGGGGAGAAGGGGCTCTACCTGTCCCACTCCTACCTGCGCGGCTGGTTGAGGGAGAAGTAGAGGGGGGGAAGCAAAAGCAGAATTACCAGTAGCTCTGGTTCTGCCGTGCTGGGAGCTCGCTCTCGCGCTCTCACACACACACCTATACGCACACACACTACACACACACCTTCACCTGCACAGACTTGAAAGTCCAGTTTCACCAGCGAGACTGAGGCACCTGGAAAAGGGGAGAGAGTTCATTGGATCAAACATGTCACAAGAGACGGACAAGTAAGTGATCACAGCCAGCTTGCTCCTTTTGCTGCTCCTGAACGGATCAACTGGTTGGTTGTGTTTTCTTTCCTCTTTTTTTTTGCTTTAACAAAACCCGACAATCTCGGTGGTGGACCTGCTGGGATTACATTTCCTCCTCTCTCCAAGGCACCACAGCACCCACCAAGAAGAGAGAGAGAGAGAGAGAGAGAGAGAGAGAGAGAGACACTGCTGGATCCCACCTTCCTTCTCCCCAAGCTTTCCTATTTTGAAATATCTATATATGTATATAGATATACTGTACCATATATAAATAATGTTGCTTCCGAACTTTCTTTCGGTATTCTTTTCCCCCAATTTTGGGGGGAAATCTTTGCGCCTAGTTTCCCCCACACTGTAGAGCAGGAGTCCCATTGCCGTCCATTTCCTTCAGGGCCCAGAGATGAAAAGCGATTCTTGGCTTTTGTGTGTGAAGGCAACAAAAGAGCTTTTATATCGGATCAGAAACGGCCATCTTCTCCTCTCCGCTCTCTTGGCACTCCTGTACATGTGTTGCGGGACAGGAAAAAGAAGAAGAAGAAAGAATCCAATTCCTTATTCCAAGCCATTCAGGGGGGAAAGAAAACTGTTTTCATAACTGGAAAATAACCGTATTACAGAAAGGTGTCTATGAAAGCCACTGCATATGTGGGCTTTACCCCAGTCTAGGGAGAGGAAGTGATTTTGTGCTAAAAGTTTCTGTTTTACAATCAATTGTTTTTCATATGTGTCTAAGTATCTATCGAAATCTATTAGAAAAATAATCATCACCAGATGAAAATTTCCCAGAGTTTTCTTTCTTAAAGCACACTGATTTATAAAGAATAGAAAATGCCGCATTTAAGTCCAATTTTGTAAAAATAATACAGAAAATCATACATAGCACGCACTATAGGGACATCTAGAAATAAGCGACATTGCTTAGCGTTCAAAACAAATTAGCTCCGAAGTTGTAAAAAGTTTCCGTGAACTTTTTATGTGCCATTGCTGAAGGACATCATGCACTCTGGAGTTGTGTGTATGTGTATATATATACACACACGCAAACTAGATTATGTGTACACAATTCCCACTTCTTTTGCTTTCTTCCAACTTCCAAACATATGCAAGGTGAAGAAGACTGTCTTTCACAGGCGTCTCCTTGCTTCTTCCCCTAGGGTTGTGTTATTCTTAATTTTTGCAGCAGATGTTACTGTTTCCTTGTGGCTTTGCTTGGTGTTTCCAGATCAATGCTCACGATGAAGAGAGGGGGCCAGTACTTTGTAATGGGCTGGGTCTCAAGGCCTGGAATAATAGATTGCGCCTTGAAGCCGCCTCCTGCAACATGCATGTGCATTGAGAAGGAAAATATATTCTGCAGTAGTTGCCTTACAGCTGCTGACCTACAACTTATACCTGGACAAGGAGAGGACTTGAACAAAAGAGTCTATTATTCTAAAGGAAGCAGGGTTGCTGACTGCAGATTGGAAGTTCAGGATCTGATAAATTTCTAGCATGAGAAGGTTGGTAGATGGGGACAACGGACTTGGATCAATATTCAAGGAGAGGCACATAGAGTTCTATAACCAGAAAAGAACAATATTTTTGAAGGTCTGTTGCGGGAAAAGTTGTATGAGATAATAATTATTTGTGACTGAGGCAACTAGTAAATCAATAATGCTACTTTTCGTACTTTTAAAGTAATTTCAGACACACATTTTCCTACCTTTTAAATTCATGATGGTAACTGCATCTTGTGCTAGAGATTGTGAGCCAAAAAGCAGCAATGGGTCTAGTGCAGGCATGGGCAAACTTTGGCTCTCCAGGTGTTTTGGACTTCAACTCCCACCATTCCTGACAGCCTCAGGCCTTTTCCTTTTTCCCCTCAGCCGCTTAAGCGGCTGAGGGGAAAAAGGAAAAGGCCTGAGGCTGTCAGGAATGGTGGGAGTTGAAGTCCAAAACACCTGGAGAGCCAAAGTTTGCCTATGCCTGGTCTAGTGTGATACTCTAGAACAAAAGAGTATTATCCTGATTATACCCCTTGGAAGGAGCTGATGTAGTCTGTACTGAGTTTTGTTATGTATTTTTTTGGTTACGAAATGAGGTGTGCCCATTGTATTCTGGTAAGAAAGACTTGATTTTGATCAGTATCTGAGATGTTGCATATACACTTGAAGCCATTATCTACTTAGCCCATTGAATTGGAAGTTTAGCTCATTCCAGTCTTATTTCTTTAGAAGTGAAGAGGCAGGAGTCCTTTTTAGTTTGGGTTGCTGTGAGTTTTCCGGGTTGTATGGCCATATTCCAGAAGCATTATCTCCTTTTTGGTTTGTTTGTATCTTTAAAATACTGTGTATTTTATTCTTTGTGGCCATATTTGTGGAGGTACATTTACACAAGCAATTGTATTATACAGAATAAAGTTTTGGTTTAATATCAAAACCAATTTGGTTAACATTAAGGTTAAACATGGCCAGTTTCTTGGTACTATGCCCTTCTGAATTTTGTGGGACATTTCTGAATCAATGTGTAAATGATTGGTCTGGAGGACACAGATATAGGCAAGGTTTTCTAATTATGTGTTGAAAGTGTTTACATGAAGTTGTGCTCTCTTTTGGAAGAAACATATTGTTACACTGTTCACATGTGTATGCTACTTTTTTGCAATCAGGCCACCAGATACTTAAAATTATTTGCATGTGGCATAAAGTACCATGAAATATTTGTATAATCCAAACTTTTAAAAGAAGATAAGAAAAAAAATAATTTGCAGATCTTTTGTCCCTTATCTTCCTAAAATCATTAGATTTACAACTACTATTTTGTAAAGTTACCCTTTGTGTTGTGGTGGATACTGCATTTTCATATTATCTCATAGATACATAGCTGTTTACAAGACTTCTGGATTATTTCCCAAGCTTCACTGAATTTCATGGAGGCTAGACACAAAATTACAGAGTATGCAGACTGCAGGACACATCTGAGAGATTTGTCAAGATGCAATTATTCCAATACGAAAGTTATTTTAGTTCGGTCCTTTATTTGCTCTTGATTCAAGTGGCCTTCAAAATCATCTTGCGTTATAGCTGTTGTTGCTGTTTGAATCCTGTGAAAATGCAGAGTGGTCCACAGTTTCACCAATATGGTATGCACTACCATTTGTAATGGCAGCCATGCTGGTTCAACAGTTAATTTTGTGCAAGCTAATTTTCTGCAGTTTTTAATCTGATGTTTGGAGATAAATTGTCCCTCATGGAAACTGTACAGAAAGTAATGGGAAACACAGTGGTGAAAACAAAAGACCAATTCATAACAACCCTCTACATCAGGTCTTTCAATCTGTTGTGATGTCACTCTTTCCCTTTGCCCATCAGCATGTGATGAGACTAACTAGATTATATTATATTAAACTTCATTAGTACAGATGACAAGTGAACTGAACAGAGTTTGGAAAAGTTATTTTTTGAAATGACAAAATCTAGACTCTCCTGATGCAGTAGTGCCAATGCTGACTATAAGATTTTAAGAGTTCTAAAATCTTTCCTAAACTCCAGAAAACTTTCCTAAACTCCGATAAGATTATTATTAGTCTTGGTGTTCATGGTGTTCTACTAGCACTGTCATTTTCCCTCCTGGAGTAGCTTCATAGTCTTAAATCTTGCGTGGCAGATGAATTCCCATCACTGTGCCTGCATGACAACAAATCTCAAAGGACTTATTTGTGTCCATGTGTTGTTGCAAAAAGGTTTTGAAAAATCTTTTGAGGTTAGATTGGAGTCCATTAAAGTTTATCCCAGATAAAACCTGTTCACCCTTCGAGTGCCACTAGACTCTGCAGCACCCGGAGGCAGATGTCAGATTTGTTAGTCTTGAAAGTGCTTTAGGGTGTCTTGTTGCTGATCTGCATTCGAATGTTTGGGGGGAAGGTTCACTTGAATTTTTGCTTGTCATGCTGCTGTTAAAGGCATGGAGAATCTGTCAAGACAAGGAAGTGTCAATAAAAACAAAACCTGACACGAGGTGACAACAGAAAATGATGGCTCTGTTGCCTTTCTTGATTTCCGTTTCTAACTAGATAACAGGTTGGAAGGATACAAAGCTAGTGTTGGAAACATATTGTATAGAGCAGCGTTTCTCAGCCTGGGGGTCGGGATCCCTGGGGGATCGCGAGGGGGGTTCAGAGGAGTTGCCAAAGACCATCAGAAAACACAGTATTTTCTGTTGTTCATGGGGGTTCTGTGTGGGAAGTTTGGCCCAATTCTATCGTTGGTGGGGTTCAGAATGCTCTTTGATTGTAGGTGAGCTATATATCCCAACAACTGCAATTCCCAAATGTCAAGGTCTATTTTCCCCAAATTCCACCAGTGTTCGCATTTGCTCATATTGAGTATTTGTGCCAAATTTGGTCTAGATCCATCATTGTTTGAGTCCACAGTGCTCTCTGGATGTAGGTGAACTACAACTACAAAACTCAAGGTCAATACTCACCAAACCCTTCCAGTATTTTCTGTTGGTCATGGGTGTTCTGTGCACTAAGTTTGCCCCAATTCCATCATTTGTGGAGTTCAGAATGCTCTTTGTTTGTAGGTGAACTATAAATCCCAGCAACTACAACTCCCAAATGACAAAATCAATCCCCCCAACCCCACCAGTATTCAAATTTGGGCGTATCGGGTATTTGTGCCAAATTTGCTCCAGTAAATGGAAATACATCCTGCATATTAGATTTTCCATTAAAATTCATAACAGTAGTAAAATTACATTTAGGAAGTACAGTAGAGTCTCACTTATCCAACATAAATGGGCTGGCAGAATGTTGGATAAGCGAATATGTTGGATAATAAGGAGGGATTAAAGAAAAGCCTATTAAACATCAAATTAGGTTATGATTTTACAAATTAAGCACCAAAACATCATGTTATACAACAAATTTGACAGAAAAAGTAGTTCAATACACAGTAATGCTATGTAGTAATTACTGTATTTACGAATTTAGCACCAAAATATCACAATATATTGAAAACATTGACTACAAAAATGCGTTGGATAATCCAGAACATTGGATAAGCGAGTGTTGGATAAGTGAGACTCTGCTGTAGCAACAAAAATAATTTTATGGTTGAGGGTCACCACAACATGAGGAACTGTATTAAGGGGTCATTGAGAACCATTGATATAGAGAAATTGGCCCAAACTCAGTGGGCATTTGGTTCTTATTTATTTTCTCATCTTTTCCTTTTCTCTTATGTTTTATTGCTGGTTCTCCACATTCTAAAATTTACAATGTCTAATGTTAATTATTTATTTTATTGTAATTTCTGGGATTTTATTGATTTGTTTTTGTTTTTAATTGGCAGCTTGTCTTGACAGCATACTGCCAATTCAGAAGCAGACAATCATTTTTAGATGAGAAAATCCTGGAGATGTATAGATCATATGTCCTTGAGCCTTCTCTGTCCTTCCAGTAACAACTCTGGCTCACTTGGTAGTAGGTGGATATCATTAGGTGGCCATCAACATGTTCCTGCCTAATGGCGAGATTGCCAGTTTCAGCCAAACAAACTCCTTGTTTTTGCCCTCAGGATTGGTCATGGTCTTACTCCTTCCATCTCTCTGTTCTTCAGTCCAGATATATTCTTGTCTGTAATTTGAATTCTATTACTATCAAACATTCCTGCCAATCTCAAAAGTCTCTTTTCCTTTTCCTTTTCCTTTGGTAGCCCATATGTTTGAAGCTGCCTCCGGGAAATCAAAACACCTCTGTGACATCACCTCTATTTCATCATTCAATTTGGTCCTGCTTGTCATACTTTTTAACCTCCAAACTTTGCATCATCTGTCTTCTATGTATCAGGAAATACAGATCTTGAACAAGTTACTTATACATATAACCAGAGCTCTGGAAAAGTTATTTGTTTGGACTATAGCTCCCAGAATCCACCAGTCAACTTGGCATGTTCCCTTTCCTCTTTGCTCACTTCTAGATTGTAATGTTCACAGGCAGAGACATTTCCTCATCAGGCACACTGATAGCAAAATGTAAATAAGGAAGTTTTAAAACCTAGTATGAATATAACTGTTTTAAAAGGGAAGTGGGTCATAGTTTCATATCATTGCAATCAATATGATAAGAAGCAACAGGTGCCTATCCCGTTCCACAGAAATGTGACAATCTAGGAATACGCACAATCATTTTTAAAAAGGGCATTTACCTACATAGAGGCAGGAAGCAGGTCTTTGGACTGCTGTTTTTAAAAGAATCCTGGAAGATATATCTACTCCTTAAACGTTCTTGGAGGTTCCTGAACTTGAATCTCCTTAGATTCGAAGAACGATCTATTGGGCAAAGTGTGAGCATGCATTTGAGAGAGTGAGATCTCATTGAGAGTGGTTGCTCAACAGAAAGTGAAGTTAAAGTAGGAAAGTCCTTAGGAGAATGAACAAAAAGCAGAGTGAGAAGGAACATGTAATGGTGTGTGGCATATTTATTCATAAATAAACATTAGGATGGAAGCATTCACACATTTCTGTCTACCTGATTTAATTGCTTGCTCCCTACATTGTTTTCATATGATAGAACAGTGATGGGCAACCTTTTTGAGCTTCCTGTGTCAAAATTCGCCAAAAAAAACCGAGCATAACTTGGGTGGTGTGTCACTTTGAGAAATAACCCATAATTTTGCAATATTTGTAGTTTAAATAACAAAAATGTATAATTGTAATATATAACTGTATTTAATAAAGCAAAAACTAATTATGTAACTATATTACACTATAGCAAACGTTTTATCCTCAACTATTGCACCTGGCTGTGCAGGAGCCGAGGATGAAACGTCCTTCTCAGCATGCGGCCCCACATTTCTCTGTATTCAGCCACATGCAGCCACGTGTCATTGAAAATGGCTAAGTGTGTCAGTGCTGACACGCGTGTCATAGGTTCACCATCACAGTGATAGAAGCTTCTGTAAAACTGAAATGCAAGATTATGCCCTAATAATATTGTTAGCTTTTGGATTTATATGCCACAGAGAGCCAGGATGTTGTAGGGCTTTGTGTGTTGGACTATCACTCTATACAAGGGTTTGAATCACTACTCAGACATGGAAATTTCTGGGTGACCTTGGACAAACTGCTTTAGATGAAGGCGTGATAGGTTTACTAGAGTTCCTATAAGTCAGAAATCACTTGATCGTACCCAGAAACCTCAGCAGTTAAATAAACTTTGGCACAGTGTTACCTATACTAATCACTTTGAAGTCCCAATGATTGTAGTGGAAGGAATAAGTGTGTATTTTATTCAGCCCCACTGAAGGGAATTTAAATCCAGCTTTTTGCCCAATTGATCCAACAAGTTTTCTTGAGCTACGCTTGGGAAGTTATGTAATTCCTGTAGATTATATAAAAAGCTATATCAGACAGAACGTTATGGGAGTTCCATATAATCTTTGATACACTTTTTCAAAAGGGTGTTGTGTTTTTTTAAATTTCTATGCATGGTCCTCCATGAGAATTACTTTATCAATTCTATTGTGGAGGAAAGTCTGAGATCTGGAACACAGAGAGAGGAATAAAAGTTTTGTTATTGTGTGGCTTCAAGTAATATCCAATTTGTGAAGCCTTAAGGTGACCAATCACAGGATTTTATTTTAGCAAGATTTGTCCAGAGGCTGAAAACCTGTGACTTATTCAAGGTCAGTCGGTGGGCTTCCATGACCAAATGGAGATTTGAACTCTGGTCCTTAGAGCCATACTCCAAGCTCTGGGAATACAGACTCCAATGGAGCAAATGCGGTCCTACATATCCATGGCAACAGACTGGCCTAAGTCCAGTGTAAGTAGACCTGTTATTTGCCATTCGGTCAACTTTGACTTATGAGAACCCTGTGAATGAGAGACCTCCAGTAGTATAATTCAGCTGGTTTGCACCAGTTTGCCATAACAATTTGTTAAAATTGTTGAAAAGCTGAGGTTAAGGTCTCCTTTTTCTATTGCTTTCCATTTTACCAAGTGTATTTTCTAGTGAACCAAGGAGTCTCAGGATATGTCCAAACTATGGCAGCCTCAGTTTAGTCATTTTGGTCTCTAGTGTAATCTTTGTGTAATAAAATTGTTGTTGTTGTTGTTGTTAGAATTCAGGCTTCATTTGCTCTAAGATCCATATATTTGTCTTTTTAGCAATCCATGCTATATCCATACCAATTTTTTTGCAGACACACTTTTCAAATAAATGGATTTTCTTCTTGACTGATCTTTTTCACCGTCCAGCATTCACAACCTTATATAGAAACAAGTAATAATATGGATGATTCTGCCTTTGGTATTTAATTATACCTCTTTAGGACTAATCTAGTGACATCTCTCCACTTCAGTTTGGATTGCATTTTGACAAGTAAGAAACTGTGATAGATTATGTCATAAAATGGCTTTCTTGGGGGGATACGTCCACTTACAAACATCAATTTTGAAGAAATTTTTTTGGAAAGGTTAAAGTCAAACATTCAGATCAATATACCAAAAGCTTGAGCAGTGATTAAGACAAAGCCTTTCTCGTTCCATTGAATTTTCCTGCTTCAGCAGAACACTGATATTACAGAGACAGAATGGGGAGGCAAAACAGCAGTTTCTCATGAATATCTTCCTCATACAGAAAACATTCAGCCAATGCATACAAAGCACACACATATACAAGATCTGGCCCCATAAAACAGATTCACATATACATATATAGCAGAAACAAAATACATGATGAAAAACACAATTTGCTTCTTGCTCAATTTCCCCAATCCATGAGTTGTCTCCATGGTCCATTCTTTCAATTTCTCAATTTATTATGCAGAAATAATGGCTCTATTTTCCCATTCCCTTTTTTCTTTTTGGATGGCATTAAAACAAAAGTAACTTCTGAAAGACAGTAGGCAAAATCCCTTTGATTTTAATTTTAGAGGAAAGCATTATCCTTCTGCAGTCTCTGGGCCACAGTTTGCATTCTGGAGAAAAAGAAATATAGGCATGGGAGACAAACAGTACAGTCTGAAGCAATTCTGGCATTTTGGTGTATTTTAATTTGAAAATAAAACTGATGGACCACAGGCTTAATGGTACCTATTTGATGGCAAAAAGACACACATTGAGGACTACAGGAACCACAGGTTCGGAGGTCCAGCATGTCTAACTTACCAGAAGGCCAAATCAGACAGACAGGTGGAAGGTAAAATCAGACGTTTATCCCCAATGACCAGAGAGAATGTCAGTCAAGAAAGCACTCCAAATAATTGACATCCCTCAATAGCAAATATAGCGCATTTTTATTTCATTTGACAGTTATTCAAGAAACCCATCCCATCTCCTGATTGGCTTAGAAACTGTCAAGGTAGGATCTGCATCCTGAGTGGATGAGGATTCCATCTGATACCATCACTCATTGGCTTTTCGTGGTGGTGGAAAATTTCATAAACTGTCATTTGAAGCATTCGTTCACTTATTGATCCACTCCTGGAAAGGAATGTGTTGTGGCATTGGGCAATGGGTTCATGATGAGCTTAATGGTTTGGTTGTGGTGGGAACAATAAAGTTAGTCTAAAGCAGTGGTTCTCAAAGTGTGCTCCGTGAAGCCCTTGAGGCTCTGGGAAGCATACTGAGGGGGTTCTGCATTTTCCTCCTCCTCTTCTCTCCCCCCCTTCCAAGCTTTCCTCCTCTTTCCTGCTCCTCCTCCCTCACCTTTCTTGCCACCAGACTTTTGCTTTAAAAAGGTCTCCGCTGCTGAAAAAGTTTGAGAACCTCTGGTCCAAAGAACATAATAGGTGCTTGTAGGCGATGACCATTTCAATGGGTGTTGCAAGAGTGAATCTGGCTTGAGGCATGGGAGAAGAACCAATCATATTAAGAAAAGGACCCAGAAACTTAAACGCAAGTCCATTATGTGCTCCCCTCACGCCCCCCAGTTCATTGTGAAGGAGGGATCATTTCCTGGGATCCAGGTGTGTTTGGCAACAGTCCAAAGACAATTCATGGAAAAGATTATTATAGGGCAAAGGTGCACATGCTCACTATATGTCTCAGTGGACTCACATTTCATGCACTTTATATACGAGGGTTATCCAGAAATTAGATTACGTTTTGGAATTAAAAATGAATAAAATATAGGAGAAAACATTTACCATATGCAGTTGAAAGCCACACCCTAATACCACTTCTCAACATAGTTGTGCTTAGTTCTCTCTCATCATCATTGGTGCACTTAAGCTCCAATTACCACGACAAATTGTAATTTCATAGCATTCATTCGTAGCAATGAATGAGCTTGGCAACTCCTTCCCCACAAAACTCTGCCGTTTGCGTCCTCAACCAGCTGGTCACCCCTTCCCGCAGCTGCGATCCAGGACGAGCGTGGGGGAAAGTTGAGTGTGGTGATTTTGCTGTTTCATGGGGACACCCGGCCCCACACGGCAGGTCACACATGTGAAATTCTGGAGTCTTCTGGGTGGGAATTGTTTCCTCATCCACTGTGCAAAATCCCCGTGCTCAACTTATCCCCACGCTCATCCTGGATCGCAGCTGCGGGAAGGGGTGACCGGCTGGTTGAGGACGCAAGCGGCAGAGTTTTGTGGGGAAGGAGTTGCCAAGCTCATTCATGCCTAGATTTGAATGGCGACTATGTTGAGAAGTGGTATTTGGGTGTGGCTTTCAACTGCATATGGTAAATGTTTTCTCCTATAGTTTGTTCATTTTTAATTCCAAAATGTAATCTACTTTCTGCATAACCCTCGTATTTAATAATATAGGGGTGTGTTTTCTCAATATCAACATGGATATGGCAAAAGTTACTGAGACTTGAAATAGGACTTAGGGGCAAATGCTAAGGGACTCACTAGGAATTCAGAGTAAAATGCAGAGATCCATTAGCTTAAGTACAATATATATGAGGTGCCTCCAGCTTGAACACATTCCTTTTAGAGACTATGACTTTGAGAATCCCTCAGATTTAGTGGCCATAGAGGCTGGGAAATTTTGGAAGCTGTACTCCAAAAAGCAACCCTCTCAATCTCTGCATATACCTATCATTCTCCTAATTATGTCCAAATAATTTAAATCAAGTAAAAGAATTTTTACAAATAATTTCTTAAAAGTTTTGCTTCATTATTTCTATATTTTGAATCCTAGAGATTGTGTTCAGAGATTAATAGTTTTATTTAGCTTCAGATAATAGTGTCTTCTGTATCATTTGGGGAAAATTCCTCAGGGTGTAGCACATTACCATCATGTCAGTTCATGCCCATTTAATTTGGGTTGTCTTTGTATATTATGAAATACTGCAGGCATTGGGAAAGAAGGAGCAAATGGAATAGAAGCTGTGAATGTAAAGATGTGTTCTTTATTTTGCACAATGCTGGGGTCATAAAAAGGTTGCAGAGTGAGATTTAAAACAGCATTTCAAAAACTTAAAAGTCTTCTTTAATATGTAAAACTCAGTTTGACAAAAATGCATATACTCTCTTGTTCTAGGATAACTAAGTTTGTGTGTGTGCGTGTGCGTGTACGTGTCTGCATGTGACTTCAAGTTGCCTGTCAGATTATGGCATCCCCATGAATTTCACAGGTCTTCCTGGGCAAGGATGCCCAGAGGTGGTTTGCCAGTGCCTTTCTCTCAAATGTAGCCTATAACACCAGGTATTTGTTAGAAGTCTCCCATTGAAGCACTAATCAGAGCAAACCCTGCTTAACTTCAAAGATCAGATGGGATCCCGTGCCTTAGGGTATTTAGGCTCCGTAGAGGGCATTTATATGTTTACATTTGGATCCAAAAGAAACTTCTTGTAGGATTAGTTGTTTAATTAAATCAATGATTCCCAACCTTTTTTGCCCAGGGACCACTTGACCACTTTCTCCAACTTTAGTACCAAAAGGGTTATGAATCAATTTTTGGTCAACTTTAGATTCAGTTTGGTTAGTTGGGGTACTGATTCAGAAAATTGTCAGCATTGCGGAAAGGATTTTCGTTCTTGTGGCCCACTGTTGGGTCACAGCCCACATATTGGGAACCACTGAGTTAAATGAATAGGAAACAGTAATATGTGTGGTACTTTGCAGAATACAAGGATAAATCTGTGCCCTAGGGAATGTAGTTTTACCCCAAGCAGACAATAGAAAAGTATTTATTTCAGTTACATTTATTCTGTTTGGAAGTATATGTTTTGTTGTTTTATTGTTAGTTTTGCTATTACTCCTCTTCAAGTAGTTTCCAATGTATATGACCCTAAGGTGAATCTCTTCAAGGGTTTTCTTGGCAAGAATTGTTTGGAGAGGCTAAGAGAGTATGATTTGAGAGTATGATCACTCAGTGGATGTCCACGGTTGAGCAGACATTTGAACCCTGGTGTCCTAGTCCAACACTGAAGCCATTATATCACACTGACTCTAATTTTAACTTAATTATATAAGTTTAGGCTCAGGTTCTGTACCTAAATATTCTCATTAGAGAGTGAACTTCACTGAACACAGTGGGTCTTGTGCAAAAATAAGAAGGAGGCTGTGCCTTAATAGTTACTATAAGTCATTGATAAGAAATGTGTAGCCCTCCTATCATTCCTAGGCGTGATAGGAGTTCCAGTAAAATGACAATCTTCACTCCTGCAATAAAACGCAGGGGAGGAAACAACGACGAAGGTTCAAATTATACTGGTATAATTAACAACACAATCTCTGCTTTATTGAGTTGCCAGTATTGCAAAACACTCATCGTCGTCACCATTACCATCAATTTCATGTTTCCCCTAAAACTGAGATTCAAGGTGGGTTACAAATTAAAATACATTGTAGTTAAAATGTACAAAGTATTAACATTAATGTGTTGTCAAAGGCTTCATGGCTGGAATAACTGAGTTACTGTGAGATTTCCAGGCTGTATGGCCATGTTCCAGAAGCATTCTCTCCTGATGCTTTTCTCACATCTATGGCAGGCATCCTCAGAGGTGTGAGGTCTGTTGAAACTAGGCAAGTGGGGTTTATATATCTGTGGAAAGTCCAGGTTGCGAGAAAGAACTCTTGTCTCTTTGAGGCAAGTGTGAATGTTGCAATTGATCACCTTGATTAGCATTTAATAGCCTTGCAGATTCAAAGCCTGGCTTTGTTCTTTCTCCCAACCTGGACTTTCCACAGATATATAAACCTCACTTGCCTAGTTTCCAACAGACCTCATACCTCTGAGGATGCCTGCCACAGATGTGGGCAAAACATCAGGAGAGAATGCTTCTGGAACATGGCCATATAGGCCGGAAAACTCACAGCAACCTATTAACATTAAAATGAAACTAAACTATCAACAACATTTAAAACAATTTCAGTTAAAATAAAAAAGCAGTTTTAAAACAATGCAAATAAAGGAATATGAATGGAATATGTTTTAATTATGATAAAAGATCAAATATAAAAGCAGGATGTTTTAAAGTACTTATTCTTTTGTGCTTATTTAAGTAGGGGGGACCTACTTTATTAGGCATTTGCAATTATATGAACTGAATTTGAATTCCACATAGTGGAACATGCAAGCTGAATTGCTAATTTATCCTGACACAGTAATACTTGGTTTCATGTCTGGAACCTGAATCTTTCCAACTCACAAATAAGGTGTACTGAGCTTGAATATCAGAAATTGACAGAATTCTGATTAATCCCTTATAATTAACCGGAAAGAAGAATATTCAGTTAGAACTCTTTGTGTTTAAAAAAAATTCACTTCTTACACAAAAAAAGTTTTAAACAGAATTTAAAAATGTTGGGTTGCTATAAGTTTTCTGGGCTGTATTGCCATGTTTCAGTAGCATTCTCTCCTGACATTTCATCCACATTTATGGCAGGTATCCTCAGAGGTTGTGAGGTCTGTTGGAAATTAGGCAAGTGGAGTTTATATATCTGTGAGAGATATATATCTATGGCAGGCAACCTCTGAGGATGTCTGGATTGATGTGGGTAAAATGTGAGGAGAGAATGCTCCTGGAACATGGCCATACAGCCCAGAAAACTTGCAGCAGCCCAGTGTATCCGGCCATGAAAGCCTTTGACAACACTTTTAAAATGTTATTTTTAGGGCTAGTTCCCTGAACCAACCAGTCAGCATATACAATCAGTGTGTTTTATATAGCACCTAATTTTTGAAGTGTAAACATTTACAAGCCTAGTTAGTGCCCAGGAAGAAATCTTAAGCAGAGCGTTCCTATTCTGTCACTATCAGGATGAAGAAATTTGGTTTTATCCCTGAAGCTATTTTGACTGTTATTTGCTTAGTTGGAGCCCTTCTGTCTAAAACTTGTCTCGCCTGATTTCCTTTTACAGATTTAAAGATTTAAACCTGATTCCAGCAAGTGAGTTACGCTGAAGAGTAGCAATGAGCAGGAAGCCTTTGCAATCATTGTCCAACAAAATGTTTTGTAGGTGTAATTCATACTCACTGTTTAACACATACAAGCCGGTTGTAATAACAGGGATGTGAAGGCACAGCACTCAGACTGCATACAAACCCTCCAGGGTTGATTTTGTAGTCCTTCGGGGTTCTTTCTTGGTTTCCAAAAGGGGACAATTTTGGTATGTTGTAATTTTATCTTTATTGAAAAAGGAAGTGAGCCTGAAGAGATTTATTTGCCACTTGCTTTTGTGAAATAGAATTCCCTGGGAGTAAAACATCGCGAAAGTGACCCTTTATGCTCCTAGAAGGCATTTGGGAGAAAATTTGATTCCTGCCTCATGGGGATGTGGCCCTTCAGTTTCCCTCCACCGGGCAATTGCCCATCTCTGTACTACCGTGTTTCCCCTAAAATAAGACCTCCCCAAAGAATAAGACCTAGCAGGGGTTTGGGGGATTGCCAAATATAAGGCCTCCCCTGAAAGTAAGACCTAGTAGTAGCAACTAAGGCTGCAGCAAAGTTCCATTGGGAAACATGGCTGCAGGGCAGAAGCAGCACTCATACATACACACCAGAGGGAGGGAGGGAGGGAGGGAGAGAAAGTGCTTGCTTGCCTTGCCTGTCCCCCAGCCTCCGTGGCTGCTGCTGCGCTGCCCTTTCTTCCTTCCGTCTCCGTCCTGGCCATGCTCCCTTCGCCCCCAAGGCTTCTGATTGGCTCCTGGAGCCAGGGCAAGGGAGGGTGGGAGGGAAGGAAGAGGGCTTTCCACTCGTCCTGCTCTTTCTGTTTCTTAAAGGTACAGGACGCATAGGGATTCTCCTCTCATCCTTATTCCTATCCTATGCCATGAAACTTATTATTTTATACTATTATTCTATTACCATATTATTATCATCATATCTGTTACTATTATTATATCCCATTATTATATTATCCTATTAATATATTTTATATCATTATATTATATTTTATATTATTATTATTATATCATTATATTATTATTCTATTATTATTCTATTATATTTTCATATTATTATATTATTATTCTGTTATTATTATATTCCATTTTATATTATCCTATTAATATATTTTATATCATTATATTCTATACTATTATTCTATTATATTATCATATTATTTTATTATTAGCATATTCTGTTTTATTATTATATTCCATTTTATATTATCCTATTAATATATTTTATATTTATTTATTTATTTATTTATTTACAGTATTTATATTCCGCCCTTCTCACCCCGAAGGGGACTCAGGGCGGATCACATTATAACACACATAGGGCAAACATTCAATGCCCATAAACACATCAAACAGAGACTGAGAGACACACGCAGAGGCAAGTTAACCTTCTTCTGAGGGGATGTTCGATTCTGGCCACAGGGGGGAGCAGCTGCTTCATCATCCACACTGACGGCACTTCCTCATTCCAGGTCGTAAATTAGTTAATCTTGCCTCCCCACTTTATAAGTGGTACCTTATCTCCTACTTGATAGATGCAACTATCTTTCGGGTTGCTAGGTCAGCAACGAGCAGGGGCTATTTTTTTATTTTTAATTGACGGGTGCTCACCCCGCCACGGGCTGGCCTCGAACTCATGACCTCATGGTCAGAGTGATTTAAGGCAGCTGCTCAACAGCTGCGCCAATAGATGTTCTATTCCATTCTATTATTCTATTATATTATCCTATTATATTATTATGCTATTCTGTTATTATATCCCATTATTATATTATCCTATTAATACCATATCATATTCTGTTATTATTATATCCTATTATTATATTATCTCATTAATATATTGTATATCATTATATTATTATTATATTATCATATTATTATTATAGTATATTATATTATTCATCATTCATGACTACATTGAAACTAGAATAGAGAGAAATCAGCATGGAAACTTTGTGAAACTTAAACTGCAAGAGGTACCATAGATGTACATGTACAAGAGGTACATGTAAATAATGGTAGTAACAAGAAATTCTTGATAGGATTCATAGTTTGTCTGGTTATGCTGGTTTGTGATGACAACTACTTTACAGTATATAATAAATGTTCATTTTGTTGTTATAAATGTGAGCTCTTCTTCATGGAAAAATAAGACATCCCCTGAAAATAAGACCTAATGCATCTTTGGGAGCAAAAATTAATATAAGACCCTGTCTTATTTTCAGGGAAACAGGGTATAACCCTGTCCTATAGCACGAATTCAGCCCCTTCCAGATGTGTTGTACGATATATATATTTTAGCAGCAGTACCCCTTTTCTGCTTTGGTCAGATCTCACCAGGAATAAAACTCTGTCCAGTTCTGTGCATCACAATGCCAGAAGGATATAGAAATGCTGAAATATGTCCAGAGAAGAGTGATTAAAATGGTCAAAGATTTGGAAACTAAAGCTTATGGGGATAGTCAAAACACCTTATCACATTAAGAACTTTCCCAGTCGTAGGACACTTCAGCCTCTGTTCAAACACAGAGAGTCACAGAGCTCATCACATGAATTAAACTATGTCTGGCAGTCATGCATAGCCCCCCATGGTTGAAAAGAGACAGAAGTTGTTGTTGGAGGTTGTAGAAATAATAAATAAATAAAAGCTTTACCACGGTTTCTGAATCAAGATAAACCCTGCAGTATAATAAAATGTCACTCAGGCTTGTGTAACAAGTAACAGTATCTTTACTTCAGTTCAAAAGATCAAACAGGGCAACAATATATATAGCAATTTTTCTGAATTCTCACAGAGGACATAGAGAATAAACAGTCCTTTTAAACAGTCTTTAAATATGCCTCATTTGCCTTATAAATAATCAGGCTTTGGAAAGTATGGCAGCCATTTCCTCCCTGACCATTTTCAGTCAGCTGCTCTCTTCCCTCTCTGAGATGAAAATGGCAGTTAAAACCATTTGTCTCAGCACCAAGCTAGAGGCAGCAGCCAATCAGAATTCTGGCTCCTGGCTGGCTCAGCCAATCAGCTGTCAACACATGCCCTTTCCAGTCAACTCATTCCATCATGGTGCCTCTTTTACAAACACTCACAGAAGTATCCTGAAAGGAGGGAATTCCGGCAATCAGCCCCATCACACTGAGAAATTTCTCCCTCGTAGGCTCATCACATGTTCCAGGGTTGAAAAGAGGCAGAAATGTCCTGAAAGGAGGGAACTCTGAACGTGGGGCAGCAATCATGTTCAGAGCTCCTACCTCTTATCGCACTTTACTCACATCTTTACAACTGAAAAACAGATGTGATGGGAACCATTAAAGTTTCTCATCCTGTTTCATTTCTCAACCATCTGCAGTCTCTTGTATCCAATGAGGCTCCATGCAAATCAATAGGATCCCATGGAAAGCAATGGTTTTAAACTCGATCACTGCCTCTTATATCCCCTGTGGTTTGGGGCAGAACCATTTTTCCCATGGGAAGACGAGGTTTTAAACTGGCGTTAGTCTCCTTTAATGTAAGGAGCTTTGGTTGGGCAAGGGATCTCTTGGTTTGTGGATATTGTTGTTTCTCCTGCTTAAAAAAAAGCAATACTGACTTTGTGTTAAATGCATGATGAATCCATTGCCACACGTGTGAGTGTGATGGGGAACAAGACTGCTGATTATGTAAGAGGGGCAATTATCTACTCTTAAAGGGACAGTCACCCATGCTTTCCCCTCTCAATGTGATGAGGTCATTAGTGAGATGCTTATGTTTAGTTTGGAGAGAGAAGGCTGAGAGTGGATATAAAATAATGTTATATCAAGGAGGGAGGAAGTTTGTTTCCAACTGCTCTAGAGAATAGGACTCATAGCAATGAACTCAAATTGCAAGAAAAGAGATTCCACCTAAACATTAGAAAGGCCTTTCTGACAGGGTTGTTGTATGTTTTCTGGGCTGTATGACCATGTTCTAGAAGTATTTTCTCCTGACATTTCGTCCACATCTATGGCAGGCATCCTCAGAGGTTGTGAGGTATGGAGAAACTAAGCAAGGAAGGTTTATATATCTGTGGAAATTCCAGGGTGAGAGAAAAACTCTTTGTCAGTTGGAGGCCAGTGTGAATGTTGTAGTTAATCACCTTAATTAGCATTGAATAGCTTCATCTCCTGGCCTCTTCCTGCCTGGGAGCATCCTTTGTTTAGAGTCGTTAGCTGCCCCTGGTTCCCATGTCTGGAACTCCTCTGTTTTCAGAGTGTTGCTTCTTGTTTACAATTCTGATTTTTGAGTTTTTTAATACTGGTAGCTAGATTTTGTTCATTTCCATGGTTACCTCCTTTCTGCTGAAGTTGTCGACATGCTTGTGAATTTCAATGGCTTCTCTGTGTAGTCTGACATGATAGTTGTTGGAGTGGTTGAGCATTTCTGTGTTCTCAAATAATATACTGTGTCCAGGTTGGTTCATCAAGTGCTCTGCTATGGCTGATTTCTCTGGTTGAGTGAATCTGCAGTGCCTTTTGTGTTCTTTGACTCGTGTTTGGGTGCTGCGTTTGGTGGTCCCTATGTAGACTTGTCCACAGCTGCATGGTATACGCAGCCTTTCTGACAGTTTGGCAATGGCATATGCTGTCTCGTAGGGTAGTGGAGTATTCTTCTCTGGAGTTTTAAAAGTAGTGGCTCAATGGCCATCTGTCAGGAGTGCTTTGATTTTGTATTCCTGCATGGCAGAATGGGGTTGGATTGAATGGCCCTTGTGGTTTCTTCCAAGACTATTATCCTGTGAACTGTGCTGATTGAGCATGGTGGGAATTATAGTTCAACACCATTGGTTTGTGGAAAGTGAGCAGAAGTCCAGGACCTTTCATTTATTCATTTACAATATTCTTGTAACACTTTTTACCGGGGATGCATTGACACTGCACAGTTATAGCAGTTCAATGCTACTTTAATTGCTGTCCTATGGATTTCTGGAATGTTTTCTACTCAAGAGCTTTAGTGTATTTCCCTGCATTGCAACATTAGATCTCTAGATGTTGATTGGAGTATTCTTACCGGTTTGCCGGTCATTGGTATCTGTTTCTTAAGGTTTCACCCTTCTGGCTTTCCTTGCTCCCTAAATGGGATTTTGCATTCCACAAACTGGTATTTCATTTGCATTTCTGAGTCTTAGCAGCAGAACTGAGAGTGGTTATGTAAACAGAAAACAGGTATCCACAATGGACATACATGTATGCCTGTATTTGCTACAATGTGCAGGAATTAATAATTTCAAAACAATTAGCTGCCCACACTGCAAGAATACAGCAATTTCACAGCAAATTCCAAATGCTTTTTGTCCCACAGAACTTTAGGGAAAACCGGTTTGCACAGAAATGGCCATGGTTTTCCTGAGCAGAAAGCATGTATATTTTGCATAAAATACACAGATTCCTGTGCAAAAATACAAGATTTTGTGCAGAAAGTATGTTCAGGGAAACTACATGTAATTCTTCTGTGCTGAAATTGATGTAAATGTGCATATGGCACAAAATCAGTGCAATTTGCAGAAATATACAAATTTCTATTTAGGAAAATCATGTACAATTTTCAAGCATATGCTTTTTGCAGAGAGAAGAAAACTAGATTTTTGAACAGGAATCATCATGATTTGTGCAAAATGCACTTTTTCTGTCTCAAACCTCTGTCTGTACGGGGAAACCACATTTTTTGTATGCAGATACATTATTCCCCAAAATGCAAAGCATTTCACAGCTGATCTTCTTTACTTAAGGTGTTGGGATGTGCTGCATTCATTGAAGATGTGGAAACTAACAAGAAGTTTTCAATTCTCCAATCAAAAGATCAGCATCTTTTGTGGGTATAATGGAACCATTTCCAGAAACTCCAGCCAACATACCTAGTAGATTTGGGGAATTGTAGTAAAAATGTTTATTTAGGCAATTGGGATAATAGGGCACCACATGAATATTCAGAAATATTGGGTTCTCTTCACACTCAAACCGTAGAAAGCAGGAATAACAAATCTTTATTTGATGCTATTTCCCATTTAACTGATCACCTGCTGTCTTTTGAGAAAGTAGATGGATAGCAATAGGGATGTGGGGCATTATCAGCCAGTTTTTTTTTTTTTTGCAGTTTTAAACCATTCAACTTATGGTGACTCCATGTATAAGAGATTTCCTTGAGCTCAGTTATCTATAGATCTCCGCGAGCTGTTTGCCTTGCAAAGCCAGGCTGTTGCGTTCATGTTCTCCTTTCTTACAGCTTTCCACTTTGCTGAGAATTATTGTCTTTTCAGATGACATATGTCCAAAGTATGACAGCCTCTGATTGTTTTTGGCTTCTAGTGGGAATTTAGGCTTGATATCCTCTTGGATGAACCAACTAATTTTTCTTTTTCATTGTCTATGATATCCATAGATTTTTTTTACTCCAGCATCACATTTCAAATGAGTTGCTCTTCACTTCAGCTTGCTTCATTGTCCAGCTTTCATGGTTGCATATAGAACTCAGAAACACTATGGCATTAAAAACAGAGACAGCTGGTGTATTGAATAATCCAGGGTGTCTCAAAATGATGGGCCCAATTTGAATATTACCAGTTGTAAGGGCCTTCTCTATAAAATTCTGTAGAATGCCAACAGAACAGGAAAAAAATGATGCTTTCTCAAGTGGTCTGAAAGCATCCATTTGTATTTCTCTCTAAGGCTGTGACTCTGCCACACTCCATCTATTATTGGAGAATTGCTCGCAGCATTCCTCACTTTTGGCCATCCTGATGAGTGTAGTTTGGAAGGTGACATTATTTCCTCTTATGTTTTACTGTGCCTTTGGTATGACAAGGATTAATTTAGTGCTTTGAAAATTAACTAAGAGTTTTTTGAAGCTCATGTTGAACATGCTCTCCATTCTAAAACTGCTAGTTCTGATTTACTAACAGCATTTTTGACAGCCATAAACAAATTCTTGTGTACCCATGTGTTTGATAGGCATGTAAAATGATTGTGCACCGTAAGATCATCCACTGCTGCAACCATCAATGTATGCATCAGGAAAAAGGAATATTCAAGAGACTGGCTTGGATGCTGCTTTCTTCCTTCTTCTTTTGCTAGATAGCATATCTTCACTCACTTGGTTGCTTTATGGGACACAAAACAGGCCCTTCCTCCATCTTTGCTTTCAGAATTCCTAGTTGGGATCTTAGAGAGGTTAAATCAACCTCATTTCTTGTCTTGCAAAATCCCACTATCCCCCACTCTGTCCCACAATTAACAAGTTTGAGAACAAGGGTGCAGGAGGAGATTAATCCTCGCTTCTGGGCTGTATCTGGCTTTGAATTTGCAGATTGCATCTGCGTCCTTGGTCATTCTTAATCAACTACCATCAAAGCCAATGAAGCCTTGCCTGAAGGAAAGGTCAAGACTAGGTTGAGGTTAATCACATCAAGATCTGTTAGCCTTAAGGGTTTTGGAGGGAGAGTAAGTCATAGTTCATTTTCTGTAGTTGGCAGAGCCATTGAAACAGGCCAACAGCATCACTGAATGTTTAATCATTAGACTCTCTCCCCCATGTTTTTATCATCTCCTCCCATGCCTTATCTCCCTCCCCCATATTCCTTCTGCCACTCACTTAACGGAAATGGTACCTATAAAAAGTTATTTCAGCAAGGTGTTAAGATAAGCAACAGTGTTGGCTATCTTTTCCAACATTCAGGAATAATAGTGTTTGTGTGTTTGTGAGTGTGTGCATACTAACTGGCATCTTACCTTTACAGCAATATATGTACTATGTGAAATCATACATAAGTGTATTCTCTTTATTCATAACAATATTAAAATAATGCAGTAAATACAAGCCAAGTCCCATGCCTGGAAAAGTTGTACCATTTTATTGTGCACACATTATGAAAACTGGACAAAGCTTTAAATGTTCACTTCATGTTCTGGTGCTAGTTTTTCCTGATGCATGCGCCAGAGTGGCAAAAGGCTATGCTGCTGGTAGTAACACATCAGAAAGGATTTTTCTGAGGAGCTAGAGTAAATGCACTAAACAGAGCAGCTGCTCTGACAAAGACATATCACAGTTGTTCACGTTATTGGCTTGAAGTATTAAAATGCTGTTGTTTTAATCAGCTGAGTTGTAAGTTCCCTTGGAGGGTAAATATCCTAAAATGTGAGGTACAAATATATCACCAGTCCAACTTCTGTATCCATGCGACCAGCAACTGCAGTTTCATTTATCTGCATCTGACAAAATACTAGGTACTCCAGCCAGGGCCGGCCCCACTATGGAGGCACCTGACGCCGCCGCCTCGGGCGCAGGCCCGGGGGGGCGCCGTCAGGCTGGGCGGGAGGCGGGGCACCGCCCTGACGGTGCCCCGCCTCCCGCCCAGTGCGCCCTGGCCCGTCTGGCCTTTTCTAGCTGGCCAGAATGCAGCGGAGGTCCCTGCAGGCCGCAATCGCGGCCTACAGGGACCTCCGCTGCAGTCTGGCCTGCTAGGAAAGGCCAGACGGGCGAGCGGGAGTAGCGGAGGCGGAGCCAGCTCTGACACCGCTCCCCCCCCCGCCCAGCGTGCCTTGGCCCCGCCTCCCACGCAGCGTGGGAGGCGGGGCCAGGGCACGCTGGGCGGGGGGCTGGCGCCAGAGCTGGCCCCGCTTTCACGCTACTCCCGCTCGCCCGTCTGGCCTTTCCTCGCAGGCCAGAAAGCAGCGGAGGTCCCTCCAGGCCGCAATCGCGGCCTGGAGGGACCTCCACTGCTTTCTGGCCTGCTAGGAAAGGCCAGACGGGCGAGCGGGAGTAGCGGAGGCGGAGCCAGCTCTGACGCCGCTCCCCCCGCCCAGCGTGCCCTGGCCCCGCCTCCCACGCTGCGTGGGAGGCGGGGCCAAGGCATGCTGGGCGGGGGGGGGAGCGGCGTCAGAGCTGGCTCCGCCTCCGCTACTCCCGCTCGCCCGTCTGGCCTTTCCTAGCAGGCCAGACGGGCAAGCGGGAGTAGCGTGGGAGGCGGGGCCAACTCTGGCCCCGCCCCCCGCCCAGCGTGCCCTGGCCCCGCCTCCCACGCTGCGTGGGAGGCGGGGCCAGGGCACGCTGGGCGGGGGGGCGGGGCCAACTGTGGCCCCGCCCCCCTCACTAATCGCCCTGGCCCCGCCTCCCACGCAGCGTGGGAGGCGGGGCCAGGGCGCGGGAGGCGGGGCCGGTGGCGGGGGCGCTTTTCAGCACCCCCGCTTCCCATTAAAAAATCTCTCCGGCCGGCCCTGACTCCAGCATGACTCTATTGTATTCTTGGGCCAGAAATCCTTCATTTCAGTAGAATTCACTATTATCCATGGCTTTGGGTTTCCTCACGAAGTCCCGGAATGCATTCCCTGTGGATATGGGGGCTGTACTGTATGTGTGGATATGTATAATTATTTCATGAATTTTGTGTTTTCTACTTATGTGGAAGACAATGAGGGACTATATCTCAAGAGTAGAGGACAAGCCATGCATACAGAGATACAGGGTAGAGTCAAATTTAAATTCCGACACTGGCATCTCCAGTTAAAAGCATCCAATAGCAAGTTACAGGGAAATAACCTCTGTTTGAAAGACTGGAAAACCACCATCATTCAGAGAAGACCACTAGTTATCAATTTATGGCCTTCCCAGTTTTTTTGGACTTTAACTTCTAGAAGCTGATCTAGATTGGCAAAGGAGATGAGAGTTTGTGGGTTGGCTGAAATCATTTGGAAAGCGAAAGGGATGGTTTGAGGATCACTGGAACAGACAGTATTGCACTGAATGCATAGTTACAATGACCAAACCACAAGCCTCAATATATAATTTCAGTATAATGTATTGTATAAAAAATTACATCTGTGTATACCACATGAATTATAGCATTAAGATTGCAAACATATGGTCTATGTTTTAAATATAACAATAACAGAATACCAGTGAAGTCTGTCTGTACTGTACTAGGTCTTCATCAAGTCAATATCCAGCTTTGAGATTGTCTTTTGCATAACCTGGCATGCTTTTATGTATATGTGCCTGTTTTTAACCCACAGTAAAAACCGGCTTGTGACCATAGTGCCCAGTGATGCTGCGTTCAATACCAGAAGGGCATATACCAGTGAAGATGAAGCTTGGAAATCCTATCTGGAGAATCCCTTAACAGCGGCTACCAAGGCTATGATGAGCATCAATGGAGATGAGGATAGTGCTGCTGCCCTTGGATTACTGTATGATTATTATAAGGTAGGAAGCTCACGTTTAGTGCTTTGGCTTCCTAAAAAATTGCTTCCCTGAGCAATTTAATCCTGCATTGTACATGTTATACTGGTTCCTATTACATGTGCAGGCTCAGTTCAATATTATTGTTACCAGTACATCCTTAAAAGTTTGGGATCAGATTATTTGAAGGGTTGCATTCCCCTACATCAGTGGTTCTTAACCAGTGGGTCCCCAGGTGTTTTGGCCTTCAAGTCTCAGAAATCCTAATAGCTGGTAAACTGGTTGGGATTTCTGGGAGTTATAGGCCAAAACATCTGGGGACCCGCAGGTTGAGAACCACTGCCCTACATGAATGTATCTATATTTTATGGTAACCCTCTAAGGTTTTTCTTTCTGTCTGTTAGCCTTCACTTGGAAGACTTGATTGGAAATCCTGAGAGTTAAATGTGGCCTGCCAGCCATCAGCTCTGCTATCAAAACTATTTCTGGACTTGGGAAAATATTTCTTTTCTTTTCTTTTACAAATAACCATTGCTGTCATACTCATCCAATGAGTATCCTGTTGTTCCAGATTCCCAAAGACAAGACAAGATCGTTGTCTGTTAATAAAGTGAGCGATAATCAAGAAGATCAAGATAAAAGGTACAATATTTTTGAAAGTAGCACATCAAGAAAATGCACATAATCTGACTGGGGATGGATAGAAAAGGAGCATGATGCCTTGTGATCATCATCTTTCTCACCCTCCCACCTCTAATTTCCAAAAAACACCATGAAGAGGAGGCTATTAAGGAAAGCAGCTGTGGCATGTAACTCAAAATAAATTTAGCAAGTTTCTTTTTTAAAAGCAAGCAATTGACAAGCTGAAAAAACAAAAACAGAAGAGAGAATTGTGAGGATTATGGAAGTCTGCAAATAAAGCAGCTACTTTCCCAACATGCTGTGATATTGTGTCCCCAGGAATATCTCCTGACTCATGTCATTAGAGCCTATATCAGTGGTTCTCAAGCTGTGGGTCCCCAGATGTTTTGGCCTTCAACTCCCAGAAATCCTAACAGCTGGTAAACTGGCTGGGGTTTCTGGGAGTTGTAGGCCAAAACACCTGGGGATCCACAGGTTGAGACCCACTGGTCTATATGAAAGCCATGTATCAGTTTTTGTTTCCAATTCCTACGATTGGAGGACTGAACATGAGAGGAATCTTGTTAAAGAAGTTCATCTAAGTAAAAATCAATGGAACAAATAAAAAGACTGGTTTATTTATTCTGACAAATTATTCTTCTGTCAAATAATTGTGGGGATTACAAACATGCCCTTCCAGTTCATTCTGCGCCCACCACATAACAATATTTCAATATTATTACTCAGGTAGAAAATTTGTCATGCAAAACCTCAGCATGTATATGATCCTAGTTCAACCTGGTCAAAACATGATGGCTTCAATATTCATGTACTTAATTTTAAAATCATAATAAGTTAATTTAAGTAAGTTCACAGGAGGAAGTTTTCTCCTTTACTACAACTCTTTCCCAGATCCACAACATAGTCTCAAAATCCCAAATATGCCCACTGGCCCAAAAGGATTGGGATGCCTTGACAACACATCGCTTTGATAGTACAGTAGAGTCTCACTTATCCAACATAAACGGGCCGGCAGAATGTTGGATAAGCGAATATGTTGGATAATAAGGAGGGATTAAGGAAAAGCCTATTAAACATCAAATTAGGTTCTGATTTTACAAATTAAGCATCAAAACATCATGTTATACAACAAATTTGACATAAAAAGTAGTTCAGTATGCAGTAATGCTATGTAGTAATTACTGTATTTACGAATTTAGCACCAAAATATCACGATGTATTGAAAACATTGACTACAAAGATGTGTTGGATAATCCAGAACATTGGATAAGTGAGACTCTACTGTACTTAAAATTTAGTACATGACTTCTTTGTTTACCTTTTCCCACTCAGAAACTGTCTTCCCACCAGCGAAACGCAGAGTAACCTCAGCAACAACGGCGAAAACAGAGTGCAAGTCTTGAAGACTGTCCCAGTAAACCTTTCCTTGAACCAGGAGCAGCTTGAGATTTCAAAAAGGGAGCAGTTCAATTCAAATGTATCTGGAAGCCCAACCTCCATTTCTGTGACGGGAGTTATGGTAGTGAAAGCTGAAGAGTACACTCCTATTTATATGACTCCATCCGTGCATTATGCCAGAGGAGAAAATGAAGAACATAGAGGTGTTATATTTGAACATGCACATTATGAAGTGCCAAGCATCACTGCCCATTCGACTTATGCAAAAGATGATCAGCGCAGCACTCCAGATAGTACCTACAGTGATACTTTTAAAGATGGAGGGGCAGAGGTATGTTCACTGGATGGGCATCTTTGGTGTGGAAGTCCTTATTTAGTTATTGGTCACATGTATGTCCCCCACAAACAGGTCCAGAACAGTTTTCTCATTTTCTCCCTATACACAAGCCTGTGATATAGGTTAGACTACATAATTATAGTAGTTTAATACCAGCTTAATTGCTATTGATCCTTCCCATGGAACTATTCAGAAGATGCTAAGGTACCTTGAAAAGAGATAAGACTGAAAAATGAATTAGTTTCATTCTGTAGTAGAATCAGGCACTTGGGAATTGTAGTTTGTGGTTGTGGGCCTGTGCTCCCTGGCAGAGGAGTCCAAATCCTTGGACATGCCACAAACCCCAAATTGCAAAGGATGGGACCATGATACTTAAAATGATACCAAACTGCAGTAATTGTACAGTATGGACATGCTCTAAGACATAATGGTTCACAAAAGACCACCTATTGAACTTCGTAGTTAAACAGGATTTGGGGAGAAGGTCAACCCATGCTGGAGAATGTTATTCCAGAGACCATCTTGAGAGATTCCCCATTACAGAAGATGAAACAGGAGGCAGTCAAAAAGCCTTCTCAGTATTTGTGTTTATACCAGTGTTGCAAAAACTAGCATGTTTGTTTTCCTTCTTTACATTTCATGCTTGTTGGTAGCATGATAGAAGATGCATTACTTTTGTTTAATAACCTAAAATATCAAAACACTCAAAGGCCAAAATGATGTAGGCAAATGTTTGGAGGTTAGCTTTGTTTATATTTAAATAATTTCATTATCTGATTTTTGCCTCCAAAAGAACATAGTAACAAGTAATATTGTTCCTTGTAGCCTCAGTTCTGTCCCAGTTATTAAGTTTTCTCACCAAGAAGGCTCAACGTGCATCAATATTACTATCTTTTCAACAGCAGACAAATAAATTTATATTCTCTCTTACCCTTCAGTGTATTGTTCTAACATAATAAAAGTGGTCAGATTCAAGTGATTATTGTTTTGTATTTATCCTGGAAGATTTACTGAATGCATTAGGAACGATTTGTTCTTTCTCCTGACTCCCATATTAAGAAAAAGTTATATATACACACACAAATTTTATTTCTACCCCACCACCATCTCCCTGAAGGAACTCAGGGCGGGGTAGAATATAGGTTGGAATATAAATATGATCAACACAATACCATTCTCAATAGTGGAATAATATAGAGCTAATGCTGTTGTTAGAACAAGTTACCTTATTTCCTACTTCATAATTTGGCCTGATTGTTTAATGATGGTATCTGAATGTCATTTCTTTCTTCTAGGATGGGGAGAAAAGAAGGTTAAAATTTATATTCCTTTTTTTCTTCCTCTCATAAAAGGGAATGCCTCTCTTAAGATGCTTTCTCCTGTGCTTCACTTAAAATCAAAATATGCATCTGGCTTCGGGGTTATTAGGCTAGTTGCTTTCCCTGGAATGATTAAAATCAATGTGATTTATTTTAAAGTTCAGCAGGTATCCTCTTAAGTATGACTAAGTATTCAGCCAAATCACATGTAAATAAAAAAGTAATTTACAGATTAATCAGATAATCATCAGACAGATAATGTGTTGATTGTCATGGCAATGGCAGTTTCCGCTCACCTACTTCTGAGGACTTCATCACATGAACTTTGAGAAGTGTGGAGAACTGTCTGTCTAGCGAAGATAATCGCACCGTTAGATCTCCAATCATCCTGTTTCAAACTCTGTATTCCCATCACATGTGTTTCCCTCTTAAGTCCCCCCCCCCCCCGCCGTTGTTGCCTGCATTCAGAACCATCACATGGGAATCCTTTTCTCTGCCCTCTACATATTACTTTTTTTTAATCAAGGAAAACTTTAATATCTGAAAGTTGAGATTGCTATAGATCTCATCCCATTCACAGGGGAAAGCAGGGGAATTTTAAACCCCTTTACCATGATAAGTCTTTCCCATGCCCTCGTTCCCTCCATTATACCAGTATAATTTTGAACCCCTTTGCAATGATTCCCTCTTTCAAGGCTTTGCTTCCCTTCATTATACCAAGGTAATTATAAACCATTTTGCCATGATTCCCTCCTGCTAGGCTTTCCTTCCCTCCATTAGACCAATGTTATGTTAAAAAAAACTAGCAAGAGCACAGTTTTGAGCCTAGATTACTATTAAGGAAAAAATGCAGTGAAAACAAAGTGGTGAGGTGCTCCTATTCCTCTACGTCACTGAAATGATTTAACATGGGCAAATCTGTCAGATCCCATCACATGTGTTTTTCGGTGTTAGGGATGCTTCCGGCATGCACAATTTCTCATCCATGTTCTAAACTCCCTCCTTTCAGCATGCTTCAGCTCCATTTCAAGGATGAAAGGCAATGGATAACGGCCAGAAGTAGGAAACATCATCTGATTTGCTCCGTGTCACTTCATCCTTGAAATGGACCCAAAGTGTCCTAAAAAAGGAAAAATACTCTGTGAGGAGGTCCTTTGTTGCGAGGTGTCAGAGCTTGGCCTTGAGTTTCTATTTTTCGTGCATTGTTTCCATATGTGAAAAAGGGGTACAAATTATCCAGTATGAGGATTCCTAGCTTTAGGCAAGAGAAGACTGTGTACAAATCTCCACTTTATCCAGTAGAGAAGCAATTTGTTAAAATTTGCAAAGATTAATTAATGCAGCAGTTTGTAAGGACTCTCTAGAGGAGGTCTGTATATTTGCTTCCTCTTCCTTCCCATCCACTTCAGCACCAGACTCAAACTTCACTCTGCCCTGCATCCATTTTCGGTCTAAAGGAATGTTGGCACAATTAAATGTTTTTTATTCAGTCTCTCTTAAGATAATCTCAATTATTCCTTGATTACAACAGTTAAGATTTCTGCTTTAATTTCAGACCCGGAAAACATATTCTCTGTTTACATGTGTGTTTGAATGACAAATCGTGAGCATAACACAATGTTTAATAATGTTACTGGGGGCACTCTCTAATCTCAAGCTTCGGCCTGGAGACCATAGGACCTGAGGCAGTTCTGGACTTGTATCCCTGCCTACTTTTCATGCATGGTTATTCTCCTTCTTCTTCCAGAAGTATCGCAGTGGTTCTGTGGGGCCTGAGGAATATATTTATGAACAGACAGCCACGTAAGTAATAGCAATAGCTGAATATTGGGAACAGTGAATTTATGAAGACTGCAGGGTAAAATACATGGGAGGCTGGACTACGGCTTTATTTATTCTATAATTAGTAGTCAGCTCTTTTATTCAGGACATTTTGGTTCTCTGATTCAGAATATCCATTCTGATATATTTTACTGATTCATTGTGGTAATTGTATTAGAATTGCTAGTATACTTCTCCATTGAAGACAGAGCTGAAATCGAGTATGTCATTCAAGGGGCAATAATTACAAATACGTCTGAAAACATAGTATTTCAATTGCCTCCTGTCAAACTTAAGTGGTCATCACAGTGTTTATGTCACTTAGTGAAAGAATATATTCACTGGATTTATGCCTGCCCAATGGGATTTTTTCTTCACATTATTCCTGGCTACTAATTGAAAATCCCAATCTAAAGATTGTGCATCCACTCACAAATATGTAGGCACCGATACACAAAGCAATTAATTTTCCTATGTTACTACACTATATGGCTGCATTGTTTTCCACTGATAAGGGAAAAAATAAAACCCCCATTACCTTCCCCTCATTGCCCTGTCCTCAAGAAAAAAGAGTGACAATCAGGTGGAAATGCATGACTGCCTCTGTACACAGGGTGGCTACATTTACACACCAGTGTGAATTGCTCCATGGAAAAGAACACCAGCTGGGAAATAATAACAGAAGGACAAACCCTGTCTGTATCGCCATTTCTTTTATATATGGCTAATACAACATAGAATAACATTATAGAGAAACGTAAAGCTATTATTTCTACTATTATTTCTACTGATGTAGGAGAAATGGGCTGCAAAATGAAAAATTGAGATTCACGATAAGCAATTGTAAAGTGATGCATTATTGCTGTTGTGTACCTTCAAATAAGTCCTGATTCATGACCGAGCAGGAAATTAGTTTCCAAAGTCATAACTCGGCACTAAAACCACAGGCTTTCTTAGCATACAGCAGTTTTCTCCACGAGACTGTCCAGTTTGCCAGCCTGCTTTACATCACATGGCAGTGAATTCCATAATTTGACTATGTAACTTCATGAAGAAGTGCAGTAGAGTCTCACTTATCCAACATAAACGGGCCGGCAGAACGTTGGATAAGCAAATATGTTGGATAATAAAGAGACATTAAGGAGAAGCCTATTAAACATCAAATTAGGTTATGATTTTACAAATTAAGCACCAAAACATCATGTTATACAACAAATTTGACAGAAAAAGTAGTTCAATAGGCAGAAATGCTATGTAGTAATTACTGTATTTATGGATTTAGCACCAAAATATCATGATGTATTGAAAACATTGACTACAAAAATGCGTTGGATAATCCAGAACGTTGGATAAGTGAGACTCTACTGTATTTACTTTTATTGTCCTGAATCTGCCCTCATTTAGCATTGTTTGTTAAATTTAGATTATGATGTTCAATGAGGGATACAACTTCTCTGTATGCACATTTAGCACATTTTTGCATGATTTCTGTTTAAAAACAATGGCTCTTTTCTAAATGAAAAACTTCAGATGTAATTTTTTGTAGGTTTATGTATCTCTTTTCAGCTCCATATCATTCTCTTTTTGAGATACAGTGATCAAAACTTTAAACAAAAGTTCAAATATGGCTGCATTATAGATTTGAACAAATGTATTACACTATAGGCAATTTTCAGTCCCTATCCTAATTATTTCTAACATAAATTTTGCTTTTTTCATTACCAACAGCACACTGGTTGGATTTTGTAATGTCCTATTTGCTAAAAGCCCAAGATCCTTTCCTTGGCAGTTATTGACTGCTCAGATGCCATCAGTGTATACATGCTTGTATAGTATATATCCCTTTACAATTATTTACTTTGAAACCTATTTGCCATTTTATTAGTTGTTTGCCCATTTTGGAGAGATGCATTTGAAGCTCTTTGCAATCTCTTTGTTTTTACTACTTTGAATAAACCATGTTGTGATCACTTCACTTGCTTTTGGAAAGTTAAAAAGATCACAAAATGCATCTTAAAGGGCTCCACTTCTTGTCTTCTTCCACTGTACAAAATGAGCCTTATCTTCTATACGCTCTGCAGACTGAATTACAGAGGGATTATCTGCATTGCCTCCAGCTATAAGGAGAATATTTTAAAAGTGGCAAAGTACAATTTGAGAATCCCTTATCCAAAATGCTTGGAGCCAGAAATGTTTTGTAATTTGTATTTTTTTTCTGGCTTTTGGAATACCTGAATTTGAATATATGTACATTATGAGCTATCTTGGAGATAAGCCCAAGTCTAAATACAAAATTTATTTATTTTTCACATATACCTTATACATGTGGCCTAAAGGTAATTTCATGCAACTTTTTAAAAAAAAGTTTGTGAATAAAACAAAATCTGTGTACATTGAACCATCAAAGAGCAAAGGTACTACTATCCACACATGTGGACCAGTTTGGATTTCAAAGAATTTTGGATTTCAGAATTCCAGAGAAGGGATTCTCAGTCTATATATACTATCATGCACACACTCACACACCCAAGCCCACCATTAATAGCAGAATTTTATTTGTCAATGAAAGCAGGCATTCAGAAATTACCAAAATTTTGAAAAGTCCTTGATAGAAGAAAGTTAGAACTCAGTTCTGAAAAATTGTTTCATTATTATTCTGGGAAGGTTGTCCTGGAATCTAACCCAAGTGGATAAAAAGAGCTCATTGTATATCCAGCACACCCTTCTCTGCCCTCCAAGGGAGGAGAATGGCCAGGGGGCTGAGGAGAAATGTGTTTCCATTATGGGTGGGATACAGAAAAAGTGCGTTCTCTGTTAAACTGTGGAGCTACACTTGGGTTGTCCTGCTCCAGCATAATAAAATTGAAATTACACTTGGTTGGGTGTTGCCTATGGGCATTTGTATGCCTGTGCTTCTAACTGTGCAGGTAGGAATTATTAAGCAATTCTAATTATTAAGCAGTTCTAAGTGCACTGTGTTTTTGTTGCTCTTATTTTGGAAAAATAAGTGTTTTTGACTTACTCTCTTTATACAGCAGCACATTTCGATATACTTTAGAAGCCACCAAATCGCTACGTCAAAAGCAAGGAGAAGGCCCAATGACCTACTTGAACAAAGGACAGTTTTATGCCATAACCTTGACCGAGACGGGAGACAACAAATGTTTCAGACATCCCATCAGCAAAGTCAGGGTATGGCTGATCTTTTATGACCTCGATAATATAATTACAGAAGTGTATGTTTTTGTGTGTCCGTTTCCTTTCACGCTGCCTTTCTGAATCTCGTTTGCATATAGCAGCCTTCTTTTTAATGGAAACTTGGTTCCGTCCAAAATTTACGAGGCATGTAGTAAAAGCAGGGTTTATTGCAAAAACAAACATCCTGTAGGAAAATGTTATAGAATGCTAACTGCATCTTTCAAATATTTGAAATATTTATTTCAATATGCATTTGAAATATTGGAAGTATTCACAATATTTACATGTCATCCATCATATAAAAACTTTCCCAGAAAAATGTATAAACGGTGAACGAGAACAAATATGAGACAATGCAGTGTTGTAAAAAGAAAGAAAAATCTTCACAAAGCAATTAAGATAAGAGTATGTAAAAGACCCCAAACTACTGACAATTCTTAGTTAAAACAAACATTTTATTATGTTCTTGAACATTTAGTGTCCTAGAGGCGTGTTTGACATTGGAGCACCAGAACTAAAACAACTGGTTCTTTTTGAACATCAGAAGTCACAATGGCTAAAAGGCAGTTTGTCTGGTACCCAGGTCCTCAAAATAACAACTAATTCATTTATATCTCACTTTTTCCCCAAACTGGGGCCATGTTCACACTGTGTGTGTCCTAAACTCTCCTTACTTATGTCACAGAGTGGGGGAGTCTTACTAGTTTATCCTTTCTTCAGAAAATGATAACAAAATGCATTTAGCATTTGATTGAACAGTAGAATTTAAAATTGTTAAGAATATTTTGTTTAAGTATTTTTGCTTTTGTCCATCATTTGATTATACTTCCATGGTCTTTCCAGAGTGTGATTATGGTTGTGTTCAGTGAAGATAAAAATCGGGACGAACAGCTGAAGCACTGGAAGTACTGGCATTCCCGGCAACACACAGCCAAACAGAGGGTCCTTGACATTGGTGAGTGAGGCAGTAGTCGTGGGAAAATCTGTATTCACCAGTAGCTTTTGTTCTATGGGAGATCACCAACAGAGAACCAAGAATGAGCACTTCTAGAAACATTTTGTTCGGGGGTAATCAGGTGATCTTGTACCATCTCAGCTGTGTCACTGTATGCACCAGTAGGCACCTTTGCTCTAGTAGGGCAGTTGTCGACACTTTCTATATCTTCCAACATTTCACAAATGAAAACTTGGAAGCATGTAACCAAGCAACATCAGGGTGTGGTCAAGATGCCAAAGGTTAAAGAGGAGGAACTCACTAGCAGTTTGCTGTTGCCTGATCCTACTGAGAAGGGCTCAGTATTCCAGGCCCTCCACTCTTCTCCCATTGATTTGAGTGCTAACTATCTGTGCACTTTGAACTAAGATTGCTGTCATAGCAGTAAGCCAAGGATATAAAGGGAAAGTGAGGGAAAGAGGAGAAAAGAACTAGGCCATTTTAAAAGCAGACGCAAAAGTTGGCTGACAGAGGATTATTGCTGCCAAATTGGGACAGTTGGAGGGCATCCCGTGTGGACCTATTTGTAACGGTTTAACCTGTTGTTCATCCTTCTACAATCTCATTTAACACTGTCTCTCCCTATCACTCATTTTTTGTCTCTATTTTATTTCTCCATCGCTTGGTAAATATATGGGTAAACAAATTGTATAACAATTGTGATAGTGCTGTCAGTATGATTCCAATGTAAGCCATAGTAGTGGCAGTAGGAGTCCAATATAAATTAGTGGCCCTGATTTGCCAGTGGAGGCCTGTAATTTCAAAGATTTCTAGCAATTTTCAATATACACCTGATTGAGTGTGTTTGTAGAGAGAGAACGCAATGAAGAATGCTTTGAGGAAGGGAAATAAAACTGCAAGAGCTCATGCTGTAATTAATTCTTTAAAGGTTACACAAGGCTTTTTTAAAAAGTATGTTTGTATCTTTTTCTTTTTCTTTTTTGTAGTATTGCCTCCTCCCACATTTCTTCCTGCCACTTTAATGTTGTTCCTGTGGGGGAATGTTTAGTATTGTTCACAGAAATAGGCTTCAGAGTTGGGAGCACTTCTTCTGCCTCCCTTGTTACTTAAACCTTTACTCTCTTCCTTGTACATAATTCCTTCTTTTCTAGTTTGACATGCTTGTCAGAATTTGCACACTTGTTGTGTCTTAAGTACCAAAGGTGTGGCGGTTCTGCTTCTTTAGCCTTCATGGTTCTTCCTACTATTCATAACTTTATGTTACATACCTGAAGGATACTGTCATACTCCACCTTCCCTTTATCCTAAGGCTATACAAATTGGGCATAATTGGCTACTTCTTTGAAAATTTCTTTTGAGTTTTTGGTCACATCTTATCTCAATTCCTCCTTCTGGCAACCTTAGGTAGCCGTGGGGTCAAATCTAGCATTACTTCCAAATAGAGCATACCCCATTGGAATGAATTAGTCACCATTTATGTAGGTCTCATTGTTTTTATTGTGTCTACTGCAGTTTTGATTTAACTTGTAGTTTTTGCATAGAAAAAAGGAATTATACAGTTGGGAGGCCACAAGAAAAAAGGGGAAAATATTTCTCCAACAGCTCAGTCTTATTTATTTTTTTCATTGTAGAAAACTCCAAGAATATTTTGCTCTCTCTGTATATTTTAATGATCTTTCTCAGGGGCAATATGCAAAATATGAGAAAATATTTCTAGAGTTTAAAAAACACATCTTATTTACTGGTTAATTAAAGGAAATCATTATGGGAAAGGCGATAGGATAGGTGAACCGATGGTCCAGTTTGGTTTCCTTATCATAGATGGGTATTAATTAGACCTGCATTGGACCTGTGATATGTTCTTTGGACTATGGCATTCTTTTATTACGAATTTAAGAAGAACTGTGCTGAATTACACCAAAGCCGTAACTGGCTCAATAGTCACATCCCACAGGGGTCAGATATATGCTTATGGGATACTTACGAACATGGCATAAACTCAATATCCATCTTCTGCTTGGTTTCTCCATAACTAGTATTGGAAGCCATATGGCCTCTGAGCCTCGAAAACATATATAACTATAATGAATATACTAACCACTGACAGTTCCAGCCTTCATGAATTTGTCTAATCCATGTTCATATATGTACTCTCTGAAAAAGTATTTTATGTGTCTCAAATCAACCATTATTAAGCTTCACTAGATTATTCCACTTTAAAAAGTATCATGAGAAATATTTGGAGAGCCTTTATTCACCACACTGAGTTTCCATGGATTAAGAAATCACCAGAATTCTTTGTGGAGTTTTCAAAACTAGAGCAATTTAGACATTTCTATTCAAAACAGACCCACAATTAACACGTATCTCACAATCAACATGAACAGAAATGTCTCCACTAGTTCATGGAAAAGCCCATTTCTTTGCTTTTCTTTTAAAAATGAAAAAGTGACCTGTAGTCAGGAAACAAATCTGTAACCATATTTACGTGACAGAAATCACTCAGATTTCAGTGGAAAATATTTGCCAGCTTGCCTGTACTGTTGGCTGGGATGCTGCCTGGACAAGTAAAACCATGTGCTTGGAATGTCTAAAGCACTTCGAGGCACAGAGTTCCCTGGAACTTTTGAAAGCGAGATTTGACTTTTATAAGAGGATGAAAAGGAAGAGTCCACAATGCCAGTGTTTCAGATGTTCTGGCCCTCAGGCCTCTTCCGTCAGGCCTGCAAGCTTCCTGTGCTGTTATCTACATGATAAAAGAGTATTTTATGTAGACTTAAAAAAAAAGACAAACCAGATTGCTCTGGAACAATCTCTATTATGTGCATGTTATATTTTAAATGCTTTTACACTATTTTTAATTTAATGCTTTTTCACCAAGATTAGGGGCACATGTTTCTTTCTATAACATAAACTTCCAGTAAAAAGTTAGCAGAAGGTACTTAAAATCTGATTGTGTTGTAGTTAAATGAGCAGGAAACTTGTTCTAGTATAAACTTATTATATGGGTTGTAAAAATTTGCCTGAGCATAAGAAGAAAACATGTTTTACAAAAAGATTCCATTTATTACAGCTGATTACAAAGAGAGCTTCCATACAATTGGGAATATTGAAGAAATCGCCTATAATGCTGTTTCCTTTACTTGGGATGTCAATGAAGAAGCAAAGGTAAGACGGCATCCTGCAACAGATTTATATAAACATATTCACACTGTATTGATAAAAACATGATTGCAAATTGATCTTCGAATAGCAGTTCGATATATGTTCCATATGTATCCCACGGCAAGGCAAAACGTTTGGTGCTTTACATCAAGAATAGATAAGATCAATTAGTCTTTTTCATTTCAGCCCTATGTTATAATTTGAGAAAAGGGGTGGGGAATGGGGCTGTTAGTCATTTCGTTGCTGCTACTGATAAACCATTAGGAGTCAGAAATCTCTCACTATCCGCCACATATTATCCGAAACCTACTGGTAGATCCTCATGCACATTCTGCTCATCTTTGTTTTATATCTGTATTGATTAAAGTTGAGAATAATTTGCAATCTAGTTTCACTGACTTTGAAGTATATTGTGACCTTGCAGCTATTTTGAAATTGCGTTGTTGAAAGGTCAACCAAGAGTTCAATTTTACTAAGAAGACAGCTAGCTCTTTAACATTAATGACCTTATCACATGAACCAGGCAAAGTGTCCCACTTCACTTAAGAAACAAAGAGGCAGCTGGGTGAATCTGTCACCCCATGTGCCACTCCCTCATGATGACAGTTCGCCCATCACACATGGGAAGCATTGTCTGAGCGGTGAGGATCCGTGGTGTCTCCATTGGAGCCAGCACAACAAAGACAGGCTCCATGTTGGGAGGGAAGTATTGTACGACACTTCCACTCCAGTTGTGGGCAGGGCCTCTGCTGGAAGTCTAGCAATGTTATGAGATGGGCACCTTGCTGGACTGTGGCAGGACTGGTGGGGAAGCATCCTAGGACTCTTCCCAAGCCCTGTCTGATAAGAGCCTTACTCACACCAAAGGTCCATCTAGTGGTAGCTGCAGGGTGTAGGAGTTGTAGTCCAAAGCTGTGGTACTAAAGGCCCTGGCCATCTTTCTCTTTCCATTGTTTTCTTAGTTCCTGATTGTGATCTGGTAGTTATTTCCCCCCAGTCCCAATGAGGGAGGAAAACAAAATCCGCAAGCATCCCTGAAGTTGTGCTTTGTATTACATCCTGTATGGAGCAAAACTGAATCCATAACACAGTGGTGTGAATCTTTTAATTAATGTTTGCTATGTTGTTTGTACTGCTTTGACTCCTTTCATCCAGGAATCATCCAGTGTTCCTTATCATAGTTACTATAAATTGTAAGGATTCGGTGAATGCCCATAGTTTGAAGGAAAAGTTGAACTGGCTCTGCAGCAATCTCCTCAATCTGCCAATGCATTTATTTTTAACTGAAAAGGTCCTCACTCTGCACACTGTAGGGCTTTAGGGCAGAGGTCGTTTTCCCAGGTTTACAGCCCTCCTGAGAATGGGGTAGAAAGTCACTTTTGCTAAATCCACAAGTAGCACCTGGTCACTTTCAGGTTGAGAAAAAACAACAACAGGGAAAAGGAGGTTCTTGTCTCAAGGAAGATAAATATGATATGACAAGTCAGTCCCTTTCTTTGGTTTCAAGATTTAAGATGGTTCATTGTGGTGTCAGGATCAAAAGAACTGCAAGTAAGAAGTCCAGTCATAGAAAAAAAATCATATAGGCTTTAATCAGTTTGCCCCAATAAAATGAGCCGCTGATGTTTGCTGGTGAAGGAACATATCCTATTGCTATACAAACTTTCCTTTGTGTAGTGAGTAGTCTGTCTGTAATAACAGTCTCGGGTTTCATTTTGAAAATGTTATTACCTTTCAACTGGGCTGCATACACATTTCCTCAAAAAGTTACATTTATTACCATTAGAAGAAAGCATTAAACCTAGAATACATCTATGTACAGTGACAGTCATACATGGGAGTTGTCTCAACAGACTAAGAATGAACCTAGGATTTGCAGAAGTCCTTCCTTCACCAAACAGGGAGTTCCACAAAATAATCTAGTGAGTTCTGAGCATTCCTGAATATTTTCTTGCAGGTTCCAGTTGTTTTGATTTCATTTAAAATAATTTAAAATATTTGGGCAAAAATGTTATAGAACTGAAAACAAAGAAAAATTATGATGTCGCAGAAGAATGGCAGTAGAGACAGAAATGTATTTGAGGAAATATGGATCAGACAGTCCAACTTCCTTAAGGGTTTTTATTATTAGTCATAGGCCATTAAAATAATAATCATTTTAACAACCATCCTATGTTCATAATTAGTAATATGAAATACCCTATAAGATTATAAGACTTTTGTTTCTTCCTGCATGGAAATTTCTATTTGGTGTGTCATTTGTGCAATGAACACAGTTCTAAAAATTTCCCTTTCTGACAACCGCCTCTTTTAGAAAGGTAGAAAGTCCCTGGGAGTATTGAGACTTTGCACTTCTTTTTGTGTTGATTTCACCTGTATATCTTCAGGTTTGCATCCAAACTGTTTCTTGAAATATCCGGTTTTCTCTTCCTCTCTGTTTGTATTCATGTTCCCCCTCCTATTTTGATCACACGCCACATCTAAACTCATACAGAATAGATTTTTTCAAATTTTCCACAGAGCCTTCTTTACAGTTATTAAGGAGTTACAGCCAACATGCTGACGTTCTTTATTAATATTAAACTAGCTAATAATAACCATTGTGTTTCAATGCTAACATTCGTCTTTTTTTCTCTTGATATTCTGTGTCTTGGAAAAAATAACTGTGTTTACTGGTGATGACCATTTTAATTAGTTCCAAAATAATACAAACATACTGTCAGTAGAGATAGGTTTCATTTTTCAGAATACTGGATTAGTTTAAACTGACTTGAGAAGTACAGAAGAAAAGTTCTTGATAATGTCATGTATACCCAGAAAATAAACCAGGATGAAAGGAGGGCACATGAATCTCCAGAATAAAATTGATCTGGACTGGAACAAAACTAGGGACTTGCAGAGATATTATTCCTGCCTAGAGGTGCTCTGGGGTATATTTTTGCATACTTTAAAAATAATATTTTAAAGAAATGTTACATATATTTACTTGCATAAAAGAAAAAGAAAATTTGAGAGAGAAATTGTATGATTAAGATTCCTGCTCCTGCAGGTATTATGCCTTGTATTCTCATTAGGAAATATTAGAGTAACATAATTCCCCAGCATTTGTCTGTTCTGAAAGAATGAATTTAATCATAAACCCCAAATCCCACTATCATGTAAACCAGATCTCCTTTTAATGTCCATGTTCTACACAAAACAATAATAATTTGGCATTAGAAAGTACAGTATTCAAAACCTAGGGAGAAGAATACTCCTAGGGCACTTACTCAATCTCTTAGGACACTCTGTCTCTGACTTTCAAGTAGCGATTGTGGAGCAAAGGAATTTCAAAGGGCAAGGAAAAAGTGCTTGCAGAAGGAATTACGGTTCTTTAGGAAGTTCCAAAGTGTTGAATCTGGTTAACAGTTTCTCAGCTCAGTAGTGTCAGGATGATGTGTTATCAGCAACAACTTTGTGAATGAATGATGTTTATATTGTCATGTCAGGATTTCTGTATTTAATTTGCCTGTGACCTCACTACTGCTACTACTACTACTACTACTACTACTACTACTTATTATTATTATTATTATTATTATTATTATTATTATTATTATTATTAACTGCATTTCTATACCGCTTTTCTCACCCCTGGGGGGAACTCAAAGCGATTTACAAAATAATAAATGGTAAAATTCAATGCCTCACATATGCATAAAAATACATCACATATCTTAATAAAAACACATAACTGTAGATTAAACAATTAAAACTATAAAAACACCAAACATAGACATACGCATGAAACATGCTATTGCAGCAATTACATAGATCCCCTCTCTTCCACCACCACCACCACCCATCTCCCTCATGTTCTGTTGCCATGCATGAATGCTACATAAACATGACTGAAAGGCATTTCATGGGTCTGGTGAAACAGGCAAAGTCCCCCAAAATTTGTTACATCATAAACTGCTGATGTTTATGGTGTCACTGGACTTTAGGTACATAGAAGAGGTAAGGGAGGAGATGGAGGGAGGTGGGTGCAGCTTTTAAAAAAACAGTATTCTTTTTGTGTGGTTCCTTTGTTAGATTTGCAGCAGCCACTTTTGAAATAGCCCTCATAGGGACTAATCCTTTTATTTCAATGAACTGCATTAAGTTTGCAGTCCAGGTCAGGATGACCCATGTTACTATGGAGTAAAGCAGAAATCCACTAGGGATCCAAATCCCAGTAACTTGTTCCCACTCATAAAATTGAATAGATTCAAACACATGCTTCTGTCTGGGTTGGTTATTATGCCCTTTTGTTGTATGAAAATTCAATCTAATGGGGGTGGAATAAAAATGCGTTTAACTCCATCATTTCCTTACTCTGCCATTTGTACACAGGATTGCCTTTGAAGTATCCAGGTAAGCACTCTAAACCTTCAGCTAGGTTACATGTTCAGGTATTGTTGTTTATTCATTCAGTCGCTTCTGACTCTTCGTGACCTCATGGACCAGTCTACGCCAGAGCTCCCTTTCGGCCGTGGCCACTCCCAGCTCCTTCAAGGAAAGCCAGACCCTTCAAGGATGCCATCCATCCATCCATCTTGCTCTTTGTCGGTCCCTCTTCCTTTTTCCTTCCATTTTCCCCAGCATCATTGCCTTCTCCAAGCTTTCCTGCCTTCTCATTATGTGGCCAAAGTACTTCATCCTTCCCTCCAGTGAGCAGCCGGGCATTATTTCCTGGAGGATGGACTGGTTGGATCTTCTTCCGGTCCAAGGCACTCTCAGGATTTTCTTCCAGCACCAGAATTCAGAAGCGTCTATCTTCCTTCGCTCAGCCTTCCTTATGGTCCAGCTCTCGCATCCATAGGTTACTACAGGGAGTATCATTGCTTTAACTATGCGGACCTTCGTTGCCAGTGTGATGTCTCTGCTTTTCATTATTTTATCCAGATTGGTCATTGCTCTCCTCCCAAGAAGTAAACATCTTCTGATTTCCTGGCTGCAGTCTGTGGCTGCAGTGATTTTCATGCCTATAAAGTCTGTCACTGCCTCCATGTTTTCTCCCTCTGTTTGTCAGTTATCAATCAGTCTGGTTGCCATAATCTTGATTTTCTTGGTGTTTAACTGCAACCCGGCTTTTGCACTTTCTTCTTTCTCTTGGTTATAAGATTCCTCAGCTCCTCCTCACTTTCAGCCATAAGAGTGGTATCATCTGCATATCTAAGGTTGTTAATGTTTCTTCCCACAATTTTAACTCCAGCCTTGGATTCATCCTGCCCCACATGTCGCATGATAGGTTCTGCATACAAGTTGAATAGGTAGGGTGAGAGGATACAGCCCTGCCGTACTCCTTTCCCAATCTTGAACCAGTCTGTCGTTCCGTGGTCCGTTCAAGATGACTTGGTATTCCCACACCACCTCAGGTGGTGATTGAGATGTATATCGCTAGTTCCCAGGGCCCTGTTCAATTTCTGAACACAACTGGAAGAGCTTTCCACTTGTTTTTTGTTATAGAACTTCAAGTTAACTCTGACTAGTCTTAAGGGAGCTTTGGAGGACAAGATGTATCCAGAGGAGATTTGCCATTGCCTTCCTCTAATTGCTTCAATGGAGGTATTTCCTATCAGGATTAAACTTTAGGCCCATACATTGAAATGTTTACTTTTTGGGATTGCAACTTCTGTACTCCCCCCATTACCATGGCCACTATACTCCAAGGCTGTGACGTGTGCAAATGATGCATAATGTTTGAAAGGTCACATGGAAAGAAATCTCATTTCTGGGCATGAATACATTCCCACTAACCTAGTCATTTATAGCTAAGATTCTTGCCAGTGGAGGTTGCCTTTCCCTTGGCAAACATTTCACTACAAAGAGCTCTAATTACAGACTCTTCTAAGGGTAGTTTTAAACCTGGTTCCATTGTTCTGATAGCTTTTCTGACTTTTCTCACAATTTTAAGATTAAAATGAATTTTGCTTGTATAAAGACCTTTTTTGCTGAAATCAGATGAGGTCTGATAAGAACAGAGCGATGCTTATGTTTGTGTCTATGAAGGCATCTTGGAATTGTATTAGTTTTTTTAAATGGTTGACTCATGTATTTACAGCAACTCCACACAAGATTCTCTTTTCAGCCAGTGAGATTGTGCCAAAACATATGGCATCTACAAGTACCCTTAGAAACTGTTCATCTAACCTTGGAGAATTTAATTCATTCAGAGTGCCTAGGTCAGTGGTTCTCAACTTTCCTAATGCCGTGACCCCTTTATACAGTTACTCATGTTGTGGTGACTCACAACCATAAAATTATTTTCGTTGCTACTTCATAACTGTAATTTTGCCATAATGTAATTATCTGATATACAGGATGTATTCTCATTCACTAGACTAAATTTGGCACAAATACTCAATACGGCCAAATTTGAATACTGGTGGGGTTGCAGGGAGGATTGGTTTTGTCATTTGGGAATTGTAGTTGCTGGGATTTATAGTTCACCTACAATCAAAGAGCATTCTGAACTCCACCAAACTCTGAACTCCACCAATATGGAATTGAACCAAACTTGGCACACAGAACTCCCATGACTTAAGATGTTTTTAAATTGTTGATTTTAGCCGGTTCTTGTAAGCCGCCCCGAGCCCTAGGGGAGTGGCGGCATATAAGTTTGAATAAATAAATAAATAAATAAATAAATAATAGGAAATACTGGAAGGGTTTGGTGGGCATTGACCTTTAGTTTTGGAGTTGTAGTTCACCTACATTCAGAGAGCAAACAATGATGGATCTGGACCAAACTTGGCACAAATACTTAATATGCCCAAATTTAAACACAGGTAGAGTTTGAGGAAAATAGACCTTGACATTTGGGAGTTGTAGTTGCTTGGATATATAGTTCACCTACAATCAAAGAACCCCTTGAACCCCAACAATGATAGAATTGGGCCAAACTTCCCACACAGAACCCCCATGACCAACAGAAAATACTGGTCTTTGGTGACCCATCTGAACACCCCTCACGATCTCCCAGGTTGAGAAATGCTGATCTAAGTGTTCCTCTTGGAAAACTGAGTTCATTTAAAGCTTTATCACCCCTTTCTCCTTATAAGAGTGTGTATTACTTGTGTAGAATAAAAACATTAGTAAGTACAAATTGTAAGACAGACGCTGATGTTTTAACCTCGTTGGGCCTTCTACTTTCACATTGTATGAACATCCTCATTTGTATGTATTTGAGTAAAAGAGAGAGGGAGGGGATTATAGAACTTTATCATTGGAAGGGGCTCCAAGCACCTAGTGAAAAATCTATATTAAAATAGGACACAAGAAAATTAGCAGAATTACCAAAACAATTTCAGTATTTACCGTAGAGATGGTGTTCTTTAAATCTCATCTAAAATAGGACACCATGGTTACAATGCATTTCGGATCTGCAGTGTACATAAATGATTGAACAGGTGTCCCAACTAGCTTTCACTACAAATTGAGTTTTTTATGTAGTTGTTGGGGCGTGGTGCAGAGTTGAGGAAACTTCTTAAAGGGAAATGTAAACATTTGCTGGAGACATTGGTATTGAGCAGGAACAAAGGCGTTTACTTTGCATGGAATTTATAAGGTAACGGATGTCAAAAGAAACTATAAAAGCTGGACTTACTTCGCACAAAGCAGCTTTATTTATTTAAAACCCAGCCCTGTGCCTAGCGTTCAGGACTGACTGTATAATATCTGAAAGAACAGGACAAAAAAGGTAAAAATATAATTAATGCATGGTTCTGTTTTGTTGAAAATTTACATTATAACATTATATGCCTTAATTTCTCTTATGTCTTGCAAATGAAACTCCAGGCGAGGTTTTTTAGCAACACTTTACATGGTATTTTGCATATAAAACACTGGTTATATAAAAACAGTTATTTATGCTATTAGTAGTAACAAATATTTTATTACAAGGGGCTTGCTCTGGTTATAACTACTATTGCTTTTACCCCAGAGTCTAAAAATGCTACTTATCTGGACAGGAGCTGCCAGAATTCCCTAGTCACCAAGGTCATGACAGTTGCAGGATTGTAGCAGGACTGGCCAAGAAAAGAAAAGGTTGTAAATGGTGGTTTAATGATTTGTCCTTTGATCAGAGTCCTTATTGCCCAGCTCCCTGGTGCTCAGAGTTAGCCGTACAAGTCGGAACAGGTTTCCCTGGAGCACCACCTGGTGGAAACTTATTATTTGATACACCTGGACGCTTGTTCAATTTTCACTAATTACGGTACTGTATGGAACAGCTTCAGTACAGATATTAGTATTAATATAAATCCCAATAAAACAGCATTTTTTGCTTTCAAGTGTCCTATAACTGCAGATATAGTAACTAAATTCTAATGTGAAGGAGAATTTCTATCTTCAGTTTTAAGTAGGTTCTCTGAAGCTTCTTTGATTCTCAGCTACTTCCTTTATAATTTCTTCTATAGCTATTTTTGATGTTGTTGCATTGCTTTCTCTGCAAAACTGGGACTCTACATGGAATATAGATGATGGGTAACAGACAAGATGGGGGCCAAAACAGTCCTGCCAGGGAACAATGTTGTTTAGATTTGCAGAAATGGGAATGGCTGGATGGGAACTACAGTAGAGTCTCACTTATCCAACATAAACGGGCCGGCAGAATGTTGGATAAACGAAAATGTTGGATAATAAGGAGAGACTAAGGAAAAGCCTATTAAACATCAAATTAGGTTATGATTTTACAAATTAAGCACCAAAACATCATGTTATACAACAAATTTGACAGAAAAAGTAGTTCAATACACAGTAATGCTATGTAGTAATTACTGTATTTACAAATTTAGCACCAAAATATCATGATGTATTGAAAACATTGACTACAAAAATGCGTTGGATAATCCAGAACGTTGGATAAGCAAGTGTTGGATAAGTGAGACTCTACTGTATTGAGAACTGGACACGTTCAGTTGCCGCATAATGCAGAGCCAGAGTGGGCCTACAGATCTTGTTACAAAATAACTACGAGAACACTTGGAAAGAGATCAAAAGGGATCTTGAAAAGTGGAAGAACTTAAAATTATCACTATGGGGAAGGATTTCGACCACCAAAATGAATATCCTTCCAAGGATGCTTTATTTGTTTCAATGCCTGCCAATACTGAGAAATCAGAAAAATTTCGCTAATTGGAATAAAGACCTGAGCAACTATATCTGGCAGGGAAAAAAACCCCGAATCAAATGGGCAAATTTAACAGACGATAAAAAAAGAGGGGGATTTGCGGCACCAAATTTAAAAATTTACTATGAGGCCTGCAATTTGATATGGATCAAAGACTGGATCCAACTTAAAAATAGGAAAATACTAAACATTGAAGGATTTGATCTCAGGGCCGGATGGCACTCCTATCTGTGGTATGATAGGACAAAAATAGAAAAAAATTTCTGTAATCACCCAATAAGATCAGCACTCATAAAGACATGGCAAAAATACAGAAGGAGAATGTATAATAAGACACCAACATGGATCTCACCCCTGGAGGCAGCACAAAGAAGGCTATTGGGATGGTGTAATTGGCCAAAGTATGAAGAATTACTGATAAAACAGGGATCAGAATGGACATTAAAATCACATCAGGAAATTTCAAACGATCAGGTAAAAATATCATGGTTACAATATGGTCAACTCAGGGAGTATTTTAGAAGAGATGGGCCAATTGGCTTTATGAGCAAAAACAACTTATGGGATAGAATATTATTTACAAACGGTAAACTCATCTCCAAAATCTATAAAGTACTTTTGGAATGGGATACTGAGACCAATTACATCAAAAATTGTATGACCAAATGGTCTAAAGATATTGGCAGATCAATTCACCTAGAGGAGTGGGAGGCATGTTGGAATAGGAAATTGAGACTGACCTATGCATTCGAATTAAAAGAAAACTGGATGAAGCAATTTTATAGATGGTATATAACACCAAAAAAGTTAGGAAATATAAATAAAAACTTAAATACCAACTGTTGGAAGTGTGGATTGGAGGAAGGAAGTTATTTCCACATATGGTGGAAGTGCCACAAAGCAAAAGAATTCTGGGCCATGATCCACAAAAACATACAGAAGATCCTGGAGATCAAATATAGACAACTGCCAGAAACATACTTACTTGGAATTTCAAAAATACAGGCTGGGTCAAACGAAGAGAAATTAATGACGTACCTCACGACAGCGGCTAGAATAGTATACGCAAGACATTGGCGAAAAAAAGAAATCCCCACAAAACTTGAATGGTTAGTTAAAGTTTCAGAAATCAAAAATATGGATAGACTAACTTACCTAATAGCCAAACAACAGGGGACCACAAGGAAAGAGACCGATTGGCAAAAGGTAAACAAACATATGAATAGATGAAATATAGAGGAATAAGCAGAGAGAGGACATACCATAATAAGAAGTGAAAATAATAAAGAACAGAAATAAATAAATAAACAAAAAATAATAATAATAATAAAAAATAAATAAACAATAAATAAATAAATAACAAACCAGGAAAAAAATTATAAGAAAACCAAATAAATAATAACAATAAACAAATAAAATATTTGTCAAAAAAAATAATAACAATAAGAAGAAGATGAAGAAGAATAACAGTAGGAACAAAACCGAATTAATAAACAAATAGAAGACCACCTCGGACACCTGGCGAATAACCCATGTATGGGAAATAGAAGAATTGAGTGAAGACGACGAATGAAAAACAGGAGGAAGTAGACGGCAACCTCTATGGCGGCGAAGCGGAAGTCAATTTTGTTTTAGTTTTTTTTTTTTGGTGTTGTTGTTGTGGTTTTTTTTTTGTTTTTTTTTTGTTTTGTTTTTTCTCTCTCTTTTTCTAATTTTTTTTTCTTCTTTTTTCCTTCCTATTTTTTTTCTTTTTTTTCCCTGTCTGTTCTTTCTTCCTATTTTTCCCTCTTTGTCCACCAATATTTATGTAAACCCATCACCCCATCCCTCACCCCCCTCTCTTTTCAGTTCACCCGAATTTTATTGTATATGATTGAAACTTAATAAATATTTATTGAAACCAGATCTTGTTGAGCTGAAACATCCAGAAGTCAACTACAGACAATGGTTTTCAGTGCATGGGAGATACAGTCCAGAGGGATGAACTCTAATGTAAAGCTATAGTTTGAAGAGAAATATGAATAGGAGTGAAAAAACAGAATCCCCTTCTTAGATGGAAATGCCCGCTGGCAGGAACCATGGACAACCATGGACAAATACTTTTTAGAAGGGAAAGTACAGATAAGATTTTGTTGCAGATCTCAGGGCCCTTCCACACAGACCTATATCCCAGAATATCAAGGCAGAAAATCCCACATTATCTGAGTGTGGACTCAGATAACCCAGTTCAAAGCAGATATTGTGGGATTTCCTGCCTTGATATTCTGGGATATAGAGCTGTATGGAAGGGCCCTCAGTTGTAATTTAATAGTCTTCCTTCAAAGTCTTCTACAGTTAAATTCCAGAGTTTTCTAGTAAGCGTTCTAGGGATTGCAGAATAAATCAATTACTTCTCAACAACAACAAACTTTATTTATATACCGCTCTATCTCCCATGGGGACTCAGAGTGGTTTACACATGGTAAAAATTCACTAGGGGCTCCTGGTGGCACAGTGTGTTAAAGCACTGAACTGCTGAACTTGCGAACCAAAAGGTGTCCATGTTCAAATCCCGGGAGTGGGATGAGCGCCCACTGTTAGCCCCAGCTCCTGCCAACCTAGCAGTTCGAAAACATGCAAATGTAAGTAGATCAATAGGTACCGCTCTGGCAGGAAGGTAATGGCGCTCCATGCAGTCATGCTGGCCACATGACCTTGGAGGTGTCTGCAGACAATGCCGGCTCTTCGGCTTAGAAATGGAGATGAGTACCAACCCCCAGAGTCAGACATGACTGGACTTAACATCAGGGGAAAACCTTTACCTTAAACATTCACTACCAACTCCTCCTTATCCCTCACACATAAATCCATTTCCCAAAATGCAAGATTTGTGCAAAGCTATGCAAACTACAAGATAGCTAGATAATGAAAAGTCTTTAAAAATATAAATACCCTGCTGGGTTTCAGAAGGGCCGTGAAAACACAGTTATGTGCCCAAGCTTTTGATGAGTAAATGATAAAGTTGACATGACCTGATTTAAGGATGAAGTATGAGGATCTTGTATTACGCCAATTTGCTTATGTGTATGTGTATGTGTAAGAGAAATCCCTTGGAAGAAAACCTTTGCAAAAGTTGGTTTGCAAAGGGAACTCTGCAAAAAGGGAGCTCAGCTCTTTTGCAGAGGCAAGCCACACCTCAAACAATGTATCGAGTTTGATGGCAGGTGGCTAGGAATGTCAGTTGGGATTTGAGCTTGCTAGAGAGAGCACTGGGAAGAAAGGCTCTCTAGCTACTATGCTGTATATATATTGATGATGATTGATTAGGTTATTGATCTTATGCATCTACATGGACTTTGTAAGATTGCAGAACTGTTTGTTTATATTTCAACTCTACAAGCAAGAGTAAAGTTTCCTTTGTTCATTTAAATTCCTCTGCCTGGTCTGAGTCCTTTGCACATGGTGTTATCTGGATGCTACTGATTTCCGCTGCTATACTCTCACCTGGCAACATCTTGGACGAATGGAATTAATTATATATACGTTTTTAAGGTTTTTATAATGTGTTTTAACCATGTTATTAATGGCTCTGTATGTATTGTTTTGTTTTTATGATTTCATTTTTGGGCATTAAATTTTGCCAATTTTTGTAAGCTGCCCTGAGTCTCCTCGGGTGAGAAGGGCGGGGTATAAATGTTGTAAATAAATAAATAAATTCTACAATTTAAGAGTAGTGTACATTTTGGTTATGCTGTGTAATCTCTTCCACATGAAGTAGTTTTGGAACTCAACATAACTTAATTAAGCTTTCACCATAGACCTTCCAGGTCCTATTCTAGAGAATTTATAATAGTTCCTCCATATTCACTGTGACCATAGAGTGGTGCTGGAGGATCTAGAGATTTCTAGAAAGATTATATAGGCAGTCCCCGAGTTACAAATATCCAATTTACAAATGACTGATAAGAACGGGGGTGAGACAACAGGAAGTCTACCCCTTGGGAAATTCACTCCTGAAAGAGTTATCACAGGGAAAAGGTGTCTCCACTGAAGCTTTAACACCAATACTTGTTTCCATAACAAGCCAACTTTTTCAAAATCCAGTTATCACAGGGACAGAAAGTGAGGTGGAATCTTCTGAACAGGGGCACAGACAGCCAAAATAGTATTTTCATTATTATTCTGGTATGCTTCAATTGGATGACCTAGAAAATTTTATAGATCCCACAGTGAAGACTCTATGATAACATCTGGCAAAAGTTATTCTTTCCAGAATCATCCATTTCAATAGGATTTGTTATTATGCATGATTTTCTGTTTCCATGTTAAGTTCAGGAATGTATCCTTCATGAATATGGGAGTCATACTGTACTGGTTACTTTTGAAAATGTGTCAGTAGAGTTAGTTTTGAAAATAGTAATTATATCAGCAATATCTCAGAGAAATAACTAACAAATTGTTTTTTAAAGTAACTTTCTAAACTTTAAGGAGAAATTTGAAGATTCCTCACCTTCCCTGTATAGATGGAAGTCTGCTAATTTCTGTGATCTGAGCAACTTGAAATTTAAAACAAAATAGGTAACGTCAGTAATTAAAACAGAGCTGCAGTTTTTTAATTTTTAGAATTGTTTTATAGTTATTATTCATAAATTATTAAAATATAGAAACCAGAGTAAGATACAATAAAACATTCCAGTAGAGCCACATGTTAATAATTAACATAATCAGCAGCCAGTTCCTTTAAAAGCCCAGATACAGCAAACATTTCTTATAAATGCCAATACACAACCTACAAAGGTTGAAAACAATTTTACATAAGTATAGCAAAAGGGCCATTACCATATAATCCAGATAGTCATTTTTTTAAACCCAAAGAAGCACTTGTGTAAAATCTGTAAAGTAACCAAATAGATTCCCTCAGAAGAGATAAGTGAATGAAGATTTCCCTCCAGTGCTGATGGATCCCCACATTCCCCATTGCCCCAAGCAAAAGTCTTCCCTATCTCTGCTTCCATCAGTACAAGTTGTCTCTGCTTCTTTTCTTTTTCAAATACCAATGAACTTGCTGTCTGCCTTAATCTCTCTAAGTAATGCCCAAGCCCTGAGGAAATGCTGCTTGGGTATTGATTTTTGAAAGAATCACCCACATAGATCTTTTGGCTGCCTTTTGCTCAGCAAATGAGATACCATAAGATAGCATTAGCAGTGTCTTCCCCAAAGCAAGAAAGAGAGTTTGTCTAGTCACCTGTTTGGTTTGCCTAAAGGTTCAAGCTTGGAGGATTCCTGAGTAAAGTTCTTTCTTGCTTTGACCCAGAGACCACCAATGGGTTTAGTGGGAACACTTTTAAATAATGGTAATCACTAGGTGGATCTAGCTGATCTGTACATTTTGCAAATTTAACTTAACTCATCTCTCTCAGGTATTAACATTAAGAACAACCTGGTGTCCTGCTGTTCCTACAACCCAGTGGTTCTCAACCTGTGGATCCCCAGATGTTTTGGCCTTTAACTCCCAGAAATCCTAACATCTGGTAAACTCGCTGGGATTTCTGGAAGTTGTGGCCAAAGCACCTGGGGACCCACAGATTGAGAACTACTGCTATAAGCCATGATCACTAGCCATTATGACTGGGATTAATAGGACCTGGAACAGGAATAGCTGATTTATTGATATCATGATACCAGAGCAGTTTACTTTGTGTGATTTCTGGCTCTTCCCAGAAATATATCTCCTAGAATATCTATTATTATGGTATAAAGATGCCCCTGCATGTGTCAGATCCTGTCTGGTTTTCAAAGTTAAGTGGTTAGTACTTGGATGGGACACAGCCAATGAATATCAGGTGCTATATTTCAGAGGAAGGAACTGGCAAAATCACAATTCTCTGAGTATTCCTTGCCTAAGAAAATTCTATGAAAAATTTATAGTTGCTGTATGTCAACAGTTGACTTGAAGGCATATACACACATATAAAGCATGGAGCTGAAATCAAAATATCTGTGTGATAACAAACGATGCTCTCTGGGGCACCCAGAACAAATGTAATGGAGCATTAACATCATCTAAAGCATGAGGCTAAATGAAAACGAAGAACATGTACAGGAATTGTCTATGGCTCTGGGTTGGGTGCTTGTAAATTGCCTTTCCTATTTAAATCCCCCCCACTGTGACTAAAGTAACCTAATAGGGTGGTGCACTGAGGCATGAAAATGTATCCCAAATCATTGATCTGCCTTAACTCTAATTGAATTCTCTCCAGCTACAGTGCAAAATAACACAGCATTAATACTGATATGACAGCTTTTTGCCTTTATGTGTGCACACCATCAGCATACTATTATTGATGGTTAAAGAGCCCTGATATATGGCATTACCATTGCAGGAGGGGATAGTCAATCTTCTAAAATGATAGTCTGTTATATTCACCGCATTATCTTCATTTTGCTTCTCTCCATTTCCATTGAGTTCATTGCTACAGCTGAGTGCATTTCTTTAACCCATTCATTTGCCAACTTTCCAAAGCTCAAGAAAGCCATTTGAAGCTTCTTAAAGCACCTCCTCCCTCATATAATTCAAGGGGCAGAATTCTCCATGTGTTGAAGTCATAGTTGTGAAGGGTAGAAGTTTTCCAAATGAAAAATCCTCACCAGTTTACCAGCTGTTAGGAATTGTGGGAGCTGAAGTCCAAAATACCTGGAGGAGCACAGTTTAAGAAACTCGGACATAGAGATTCCTAGAGAGGTGTTCTCTCTGGAAACCTCCAAGTCTTCCAGCATGACTGGAAGAAGTTGACGCTGGTAAAAATGCTAGGGAAAGATTGAGAAAAGAAGCCAATGTGGAAGAAGAAGCAGATGGTCAGAAATGAAGAGTTACAAAGCAAAAAGAGGATGCTGTAGTACTGCCTAAGCCACACACATTTGTTAGCCTTCTAAGATGTAGTCCTATGGCAGCTGGGAAGTATTTGATGGCCCATCGAAGTCTGTTGATTTCTGTGCCGCTTCTCTCTAGATTTTGGAAAAAGTTTTGGACTACAACTCCCAGAATTCCACAACTAGTGGGCATGCCGTATGGGAGATTCCTGGAGATGTAGCTTCTACCATGCATATATTGTGTCACCAGAGAATGGCCTGAAAAAGCTTATATTTAGACAGGGAGTGTTGTGTTGCTACATGCTTGTAAATCTGAGTAATGCTGTGTTATTTTGCACTGTAGCTGAGTAAATCTCTTCCCCTTCTCCTCTTTAATGAGTTAAAGTTCAACTTTGTTGTTTGTAGGCATGGAGTACCATGATAGCATCAAGCACAGAAATGCTGCTGTGCTCCTAACTCGGTCAAGCAAACAAGCCGAGCCAACTTCTCTAGTAGATAGTAATATCAGTCCTCATAATCAAATGAACGCTGCCAAGTTCCCCATGCAAAGCACATTAGCTTTACCTCTGTGTGGCTTTTCTGAAACAGTTAGGGAGGGTTTCCATCAAAATGTTTTTGGGATAGGAAATTTTCCTTTATGGCCCTTATAACAGTTTATAGGCATTATCAATACTTTCAAGCCATAGTCAGAGAGCAAGTACAGTGTACAGCTGTCTCTCCACAATTACAGTTTTGACTTTTGTGGATTGGATTATTGATAGATTTGATTAAAATGTTATCTCTAGTAATCTCTTTGCTAGACTCTTTGCTCAACTTCTTCCAGTCATAGGTTTTTCAAACTGTGCTCCTCCAGGTATTTTGGACTTCAGCTCCCACAATTCCTAACAGCTGATAAACTGGAGGAGCACAGTTTGAGAAACACTACTCTAGGTCATCCAATGTGATTCTATGTTCAGCTTCCAGAGATGAGTTCTTTCAGGTAAAAAATAGCAAATTTAATAGTCAGTTTTTCACATGGGTCTTGTGCCTCTAACTCCTGTGATTGTGGAGGTTTGACTGTCGTCATTTGAATGTTGGACTAGAATTGTGTCTACACTAGCAAAAAAAACCCGGACTGATCCCAAACGAAAGGCTGTATATCTTCACATCTTCTTCCAGTGAGAGTTGTGGGGATTTGGGGTTTAAAGTGACTGCCCTGTTTTGGAAACTCTGGGGTATTCTGTAGCTTTGGGGCAATCTGGAATCAGGCTTGATTCCAAACACCAGCGTCATCACCCTTTCCTTGCACTGATAATGAATTGTGACCATATAGCCTCCACTCCTAGCCGGCCACAGAAGTGGTCCAAAAGATTTTCCCAAAGTCTTCCCTTAGGAAACAAAGACCATGCAACAGTCGCAAGATGAGTAGGAACTGAATTCCACTTATTGATTTCAGTGACTCAAATGGCTAGGCATTTCTCATAAATCTCCTACCTACAGGCTTCTAGTAAATTTCTTTTATTGATTCTAATGTTTCCCATGTAAAGTAGTTGTATTAGCTGAGTTGTTGGAGCCATTCTGTCCTTGTTAGATTGCTTATGCTAAAACCATGAATTAAGCAATGATTAATTAAGGTAAACTAATTTCCATTTCATGGAAGCTGATTTCTCTAGGGTTGTTGCAAATGGAACCTTCAAGATTAATGAGCGGCTCCACGCTTTTCTATGAGTCCCATTTTCATCTGCGGATGAATGTACATTTATAGCTCTCTCTCTTTTTTTTTTGCTCTTCCTCTCCAATCAGATTTTCATCACAGTGAACTGCTTGAGCACAGACTTTTCTTCACAAAAAGGAGTTAAGGGTCTTCCTTTGATGATCCAGATAGATACATACAGCTACAATAATCGCAGCAATAAGCCCATCCATCGAGCTTTCTGCCAGATCAAGGTTTTTTGTGACAAGGTAAGTGTGTGCATGTGCGTTTACCACCTTAAAATACTAATTGCTAAACACATAATATGTGAGCAAGAAACAGTTTAGAACAGTGGTTCTCACCCTGGGACCCCCAGATGTTTTTAGCCTACAACTTCCAGAAATCTCAGCCAGTTACCAGATGTTAGGATTTCTGGAAGGTGAAGGCCAAAAACATCTGGGTACTCCAGTTTGAGAACCATTGAATTAGAAAGATTAATCTGTTGGATGGATTCTGGGACTTAATGATCCAGAAGAGTATTTTTTTCTAAACTCCAGCAAGAAATCTTTTCATGTAACAATTAGTTTATTTATTATTTACAGTATTTATATTCCGCTCTTCTCACCCCGAAAGGGACTCAGGGTGGATCACAGAACACATATGTGGCAAATATTCAATGCGGATTAAAACTATGACAAGACAGACAACAGATAGAGGTATATATAGACTTTCCTATCTTTTGGCATCTTTGGAGGTTGTGCTCAGTTCCAGCCACTGGGGGGTGTTGTCGCTTCATCTCCCTGCAGAAAAGCTTTCTTTGTTTGTAAACCTCCTTTTTCTAATCAAAATGCCGAGCCTAAATACCTCCCCACTTCAATGCGGTTTCTATTTATCTATTCACAGTTGTTTTTGAACTGCCAGGTAACCAGATGCTAGGCTAAACGTCAGGAGATCACCCTGACCTGGGCTTCAAACTCTCAACCTTCTGGTTGGCAAGATTTATGGCAGCTTGGTAATTAACCTGCTGTGTTAAAGCCCGATTAACTTGTTGTGCTTAAGCTATTGAATGTATTCACTAGTAATTTGTTTAGGTCATATTTATTTATTTTTGTTTCCATTTTGTTGTTTTTTTCCTTTATTTTTCTTTTTCCTTCTTTGCCACATGACTGGCAGCATCAACTGATGTTGTCACCATGTTATATTCCTCAAATAACTTGGGTATTGTTCCATTTTGTTGATGCTCACCTACCTTTCATACCTCCATCCTACACAATCCTGTGGCTCTTTGCAGTGTGATGAGGTATTATGCACCTCCACATTTCCCAATTTATTTATTTATTTATTTATTTCCAATATTTCTACCCCGCCCTTCTCCCCGAGGGGACTCAGGGCGGCTTACACAACTGGTAGGATCACTACCAGTACATCATAATACAATAAAATAAGAATAAAACAGTTAAAATAATTAAATAACATAGTAAAATACAATATATAAAAATTTAAAACAATGCAACACCAAATATATATACCAATCATCCACCAGACCTTGTGCAAAAGCCTTAATCCGATCCATGTCAATGCTAACTGAGTTCATTCATTAAACGCTTGCGCGCATAGCCAGGTCTTCAGCTTCTTCCTGAACCCCAAAAGGGATGGAACCTGCCGGATGTCACTGGGGAGGGAGTTCCACAGCCGAGGAGCCACCACCGAGAAGGCCCTGTCTCTCGTCCCCACCAGCTGTGCTTGTGAGGCCGGTGGGATCGAGAGCAGGGCCTCCCCGGATGATCTTAAGGTTCTTGTGGGCTCATAGGAGGAGATGCGTTCGGACAGGTAAATTGGACCAGAACCGTTTAGGGCTTTGTAGGTCAAAACCAGCACTTTGAATTGGGCTCGGTAGCATATTGGCAGCCAGTGGAGCTGGCTTAGCAGGGGGGTAGTACGCTCCCTGTAAGCCGCCCCAGTTATTAATCTGGCTGCCGCCCGTTGTAATAGCTGGAGCTTCCGGGCCGTCTTCAAAGGCAGCCCCACGTACAGTGCATTGCAGTAATCCAAACGAGCTGTAACCACAGCGTGGACCACCGTGGCCAAGTCAGACCTCCTAAGGAACGGGCGCAGCTGGCGCACAAGGCGGAGTTGTGCGAAGGCTCTCCTGGCCACCGCTGAAACCTGAGGCTCCAGGCTCAGCGATGAGTCCAAGAGAACCCCCAGACTGCGAACCTGTGTCTTCAGGGGGAGTGCGACCCCATCCAACACAGGCTGTAACCCTATTCCCTGTTCGGCCCTTCGACTGACCAGGAGGACCTCCATCTTGTCTGGATTCAGTTTCAATTTGTTAGCCCTCATCCAGTCCGACACAGCGGCCAGAAACCAGTTCAGGACCTGAACAGCCTCCTTAGTGACAGGTGGGAAGGAGTGACAGAGCTGGACATCATCTGCATACAGATGACACCGCACCCCGAAACCCCGGATGATCTCTCCCAACAGCTTCATGTAGATGTTAAACAACATGGGGGACAGTACTGACCCCTGCGGGACCCCACAAGTAAACGGTTGTGGGGCCGAGCAGGCGTCCCCCAATGACACCATCTGGGACCGACCCTCCAGGAATGAGTGGAGCCACTGCAGAACAGTACCTCCAAGTCCCATTCCCGCGAGGCGTCCCAGAAGGATACCGTGATCGACGGTATCGAAGGCCGCTGAAAGGTCCAGCAGAACCAGCAGGGACACACTCCCCCTGTCCAGTTCCCGGCATAGATCATCGACTACGGCGACCAAGGCTGTCTCGGTACCATGCCCCGGCCTGAAGCCAGACTGCGCCGGATCCAGAAAATCAGTGTCAACCAAGAATGCCTGGAGTTGCGCAGCCACCACACGTTCCAGGACCTTGCCCAAAAAGGGGAGATTGGAAATAGGCCGATAGCTGTCCAATTGAGTGGGATCTAGTGATGGCTTCTTCAACAGCAGTTTGATCACAGCCAATTTAAGGCTCGCTGGAACAATGCCTTCCCGAAGGGAGGCATTCACCACCACCTTCACCCACTCAGCCAATCCCCCTCTGGCTTCTCTCACCAGCCAGGATGGACAGGGGTCTAGGATGCATGTGGTAGCCCTCGCCTCTCCAAGCACCTTGTCCACATCCTCGAGCTCAACCAATTGAAAAGAATCCATCAAAATAGGACAAGCAGGTGCTCGTGTTACATCCTCGGAAGCTGCCATTAATATGGTGTCAAAGCTAGAGCGGATCAGAGCGACTTTGTCTGCAAAGAACTGAGCAAATGCTTCACAGCGGGCTGCCGAGTTGTCAGGGATCCCATCTTGAGAGATGGGATTCAACAAACCTCTAACAACTCGGAACAGCTCTGCCGGACGGTTCTTTGCGGATGCAATATTAGCTGCAAAGAAAACATTCTTAGCAGCATCTATTGTTGCGGCGTATGCCTTTAAATAAAGGCATAGCCGTGCTCGGTCTGATTCATCCTGCTTCAACCGCCACACGCGCTCTAGACCCCTCTTCTTTCGCTTCATCGCTGCCAACTCCTCGGTGAACCAAGGAGATGGTTTAGCTCGGGTACTCGAGAGGGGACGTTCTGGAGCAATCGTGTCTATTGCCCTAGTCGCCTCCTTGTTCCAGAGGGCAACCAGAGCATCGACAGAGGGCAACCACCAATCGAGGCAGCGGGAAACTCCCCAAGAGCCGTCAGGAATCCATCCGGATCCATAAGCCTCCGGGGGCGGACCATTTTTTAAGGTCCTCCACCCCTGCGGAGGTTGGGGGGCACAGTGAGTCTAAACCTGATCAGGTGATGGTCGGTACATGGCAAAGGAGCGATGGTGAGCTTTTCATACTACAGCTGCCAGAATTGAAGAGTTAGTGTGGTGTTAGTGGGTTTGAGAGTTGGACTAGGATTTACGGGAAACCGTGATTGAATCTCCACTTAGCCCTGAAAACCACTTGGTGGCCTTGGGCAAGTCACGCTTTCCCGTCCAAAAGGAATCATAGAATCATAGAATCATAGAATAGTAGAGTTGGAAGAGACCACATGGGCCATCTAGTCCAACCCCCTGCTAAGAAGCAGGAAATCGCATTCAAAGCACCCCCGACAGATGGCCATCCAGCCTCTGCTTAAAAGCCTCCAAGGAAGGAGCCTCCACCACGGCCCCGGGGAGAGAGTTCCACTGTCGAACAGCCCTCACAGTGAGGAAGTTCTTCCTGATGTTCAGGTGGAATCTCCTTTCCTGTAGTTTGAAGCCATTGTTCCGTGTCCTAGTCTGCAGGGCAGCAGAAAACAAGCTTGCTCCCTCTTCCCTATGACTTCCCTTCACGTATTTGTACATGGCTATCATGTCTCCTCTCAGCCTTCTCTTCTGCAGGCTAAACATGCCCAGCTCTTTAAGCCGCTCCTCATAGGGCTTGTTCTCCAGACCCTTAATCATTTTAGTCGCCCTCCTCTGGACGCTTTCCAGCTTGTCAACATCTCCCTTCAACTGTGGTGCCCAAAATTGGACACAGTATTCCAGGTGTGGTCTGACCAAGGCAGAATAGAGGGGGAGCATAACTTCCCTGGATCTAGACGCTATTCCCCTATTGATGCAGGCCAGAATCCCATTGGCTTTTTTAGCAGCCGCATCACATTGTTGGCTCATGTTTAACTTGTTGTCCACGAGGACTCCAAGGTCTTTTTCGCACACACTGCTGTCAAGCCAGGCCAGGAAGGTGATTGCAGACTCCCTCTGAACATATCTTATCAAGAAACCCTTTAGGACAGGCCTGGGCAAACTTCAGCCCTCCTGATGTTTTGGACTTCAACTCCCACCATTCCTAACAGCTTCAGGCCCTTTCCTTTTCCCCTTCAGCCACTTAAGCTTAAGCAGCTGAGGGGGAAAAGGAAAGGGCCCAAGGCTGTTAGGAATAGTGGGAGTTGAAGTCCAAAACACCCGGAGGGCCAGGGTTTGCCCATGCCTGCTTTAGAGTCACCATCAGCAGAAATGACTTGAAGGTACACAACAAAGTCTGAAGCTGTACCCATTCCAAGCTTTGCATTGGGGTTCTTGGTCTTGCAAGAAGTTTAGGTGCAATTCAGTGCCACCACGGCATCTCAACCCATCCAAGTCGATGAAGAGAGGAAATAAACACATCCTGGTTGCTTGGCAACCATGAACTTAGATGAGGCAATATCTAATGTGAGCTATAAGGAAGAACGATGAACCCGTCGTCTCAGAACTACTTCTCTTATCTCTTTCTTCACATCTTGGACGTCTTTGTTACTTAGGGGCAATCCAACAGATTCAAGAGATGGGGGAAATTATCATTGTCCACACCACCTCAGTAATGAATCCTGCTGCATTTTAATGGTAATTTTTAATTGCAGAGATCTAGAGATGTAGATGCTAAAAGCCCAGTAAATATCAAAGGCATGAATACTCCCCACCCCCACACCTTTGTCAGTTTTTGAAAAATAGCAAGGGAAAGAAAAGAAAAAGATCTAAAGGAGCCTAGCCCTCATCAAGGGTGACCTACTGGTGACAGGGAGCTAAGCCTTTGAATTATACATATTCATCACTTTGACTATCTATCCGTTTAATTGATACTTCACATTTCATGGTTGGGCAGCAGGAAATGAGTCTTGACAGATCTAATCAAAACCATCTAAATGCAAAGGGGGAAAAACACAAATGTAGTTGAAAGGTTACCCATATCAAACCTGGAGCCCAAATCGCTCTGTGAGATTTGGAGAAATATAACGCACACTCTCCCATACTCAGAACTGGGAAATTAACTGTTTTGACTACCGGTCCTCAAATCCACCAGCCCATGCTGCCTTGGATGCTAGAGGAGTTACACTAAAATAACAACAGCAGCAGCAACAACAACAATAACAACAAACACCTTCCCAGCTCTGACTAAGCCTTACTTCAGATCAGCAATCCTTTCTTCCACAAATCCATTCCATGGCTTATTCTCACTGATTTATTTCTAGAACTTATGCCACATTTCCCCAAATCTTTACCATATTTCCAGATGTTGGGCTTCACTGCTTATCCTTTTATTAATATTATTGTCATAAAATAATAAAAAGGTAAAAGTAAAGGTTTCTCCTGACGTTAAGTCCAGTTGTGGCCGGCTCTGGGGGTTTGTGCTCATCTCCATTTCTAAGCCGAAGAGCCGGCGTTGTCCATAGACATCTCCAAGGTCATGTGGCCAGCATGACTGCATGGAGCGCCGTTACCTTCCCGCCGGAGCGGTACCTATTGATCTACTCACATTTGGCATGTTTTCAAACTGCTAGGTTGGCAGGAGCTGGAGCTAACAACGGCCGCTCACGGGGTTTGAACCTGGGACCTTTCGGTCTCCAGCTTAGTGCTTTAACGCACTATTTCCATTAAATACTCTTTATTACCAAGACTTTGCTATCTATTGATTGCTGGCATTCCTATTTAGATGGTCCCTGAGGGCAAACACTTAATGGAAACACGTGAAAGTTTTGTTCATGCTGTACTTTTGAGAACTGGTGGCTCAGGGCCCTTCCACACAGCCATAGAGATGAATAGTGAAGAAAGCTGATAGGAAGAAAATCAAACAATTTGAAATGTGGTGCCAGGAAATGGTTTTATGGATATCATGAACTGCTGAGAAGACAACTAAATGGCTATTAGAGAAAAAAAAAGTCTGAACTCTTCCTAAATGCTAAGATGACTACACTGATACTGTCAATCAAGGAAGCCACAGCCCCAATTCTGCAAGAGATAATGGTGATAAAGGGATTTGGAGGTCACTCATACATAGGGTCACCATAAACTGAAGTTGCCTTGGCAGAGATGAACAAAAACAATATACCACTATATTAGCCTGTGCAGATATTATGCAAATCTGCCCCTCCTTTTTTTCTTGGCCATACATTTCCTCATTTTTCTTGAAGTTTACGTCACCATCCCACAAGGTTTCAAGAACCAATGTATACAATGGTTGGAGCTTGGCAATGAATGTCTTAACAGCTTCATCTTTAATTTCTCTCAAAAATTGCTTCAAAAAAATAAAGACAGCTTGAGGTTATGTGGGTGAATGAATGCAGTTGGGCCCTTTCACTCTTCACAATGATAGTGCTGTCATTCCACTTTAACGGTTGTAGCTGCATCCTTGGAGTTTGTAGTTTGGTGAAGCACTACAGCTCTCTGGCTGAGAATTCTAAATACCCCTCCCTAAACTGGAAATCTCACAATTTCATAGGATTTAACCACAGCAGCTAAAAGATAGTGGAACAGCAGGGTGAAAATGCCCCTTGATTCCAACAGAAGTCAACTAGGCCATGCTAGTCCCAGTTGAATGTGTAGGATTATTCCACTAGGTTACTTATGCCATCTAGTGGTACAGTGTGAAAATAATGCCTGCTTTAGTAAATATTTAAGGTGGCTAGGCTATGAATTGTTGGAAGAATGGGAGGATGCTTGGGGTGTCATATAGGGTTCCCTCTTCTTGCTCCAAACTTATCCTCCCAACAGCTCTTTGAGAAAGAGTTAGGTTGTCTCAAGATGTATTTGCCTATTTGCTTATTTTGTTTTCTATAGTAAAGGTAAAGGTTTTCCCCTGACATTAAGTCTAGTCGTATCTGACTCTTGGGGTTGGTGCTCATCTCCATTTCTAAGCCGAAGAGCCGACATTGTCTGTAGACACCTCCAAGGTCATATGGCCGACATGACTGCATGGAGTTACCTTTCTGCCAGAATGGTACCTATTGATCTACTCACATTTGCATGTTTTCGAACTGCTAGGTTGGCATAAGCTGGGGCTAACAGTGTGAGCTCACTCTTCTCCCTGAATTCGAACTGTTGATCTTTCGGTCAGCAAGTTCAGCAGCTCAGGGGTTTAACCCGCTGCACGACCAGGGTCTGTCTGTCTGTCTGTCTGTCTCTCTCTCTCTCTCTATATATATATATACATACATACATATATACAGTAGAGTCTCACTTATCCAAGCTAAACGGGCCAGCAGAACCTTGGTTAAGCGAATATCTTGGATAATAAGGAGGGATTAAGGAAAAGCCTATTAAACATCAAATTAGGTTATGATTTTACAAATTAAGCATCAAAACATCATGTTATACAACAAATTTGACAGAAAAAGTAGTTCAATACGCAGTAATGTTATGTTGTAATTACTGTCTTTACGAATTTAGAACCAAAATATCACGATATATTGAAAACATTGACTACAAAAATGCGTTGAATAATCCAGAATGTTGGATAAATGAGTGTTGGATAAGTGAGACTCTACTGTGTGTGTGTGTGTGTGTGTGTGTGTGTGTGTATGTGTGTGTATATATATATATATATATATATATATATATATATATATATATATATCATTATCTATTTCTGTCATCTGTATACTCACATAAGAGCCACTATGGTGTAATGTTTTGAGCCTTAGAATACAACTCCGGAAATCAGGGTTCAATTCTCCATTTGGCCATGGAGATCCAATGTGTGACTCTGGGTAATTAACAAACTCTCAACCCTAGAAAGCCACATGATAAAGTTGCCTTACCGTCACCATAAGCTGGAAATGACTTCAAGGCACAACATCAAAACATATACATACATGCTCAAAATGGCTTTCAACAGAAAAATCATCAGGAATAAAAATCGCAGTAGCAACAATTGGATAAAATCAGAACCACAATATCCAGAAAGGAAAGCTTTACGTCCATTTTGGAATGAAAGACAAAAAGTTCTTCATTTCTGAAGGCAGGTTGTTGATTCTAAAAGCCCCAAACATTACCTACGGACATTTTGGTTCCATGAACAGCTGAAATAAATATGATATTCTGTATGCTATTTTGTATACATTCAAAAAAATTTAATATAGTAGGTCAGAATTATATACTTCAATGAACAAAAGTGAATCAGAGGTTTTGGTAGAATGTAAGGCCTCTGTAACCTTTTTTTGGATCACACTTCCCAAAATCTTCTAGCCAATATGCCCAATGCTGGGAGATTTTGGGACCTGTAATAAAATGATGATGATAATCATCATCACGAACATGATGACAACGACGACAACATTTCCAGGCTCCAAGTGTGGAATCTGTTTTTACAAGGACAATTTTTTACAATGACAAATTGATAGATAAAGTCAAAGGACAAAGAAAATATAAAGAATTGAATCATTCTCTATTTACGATTGATCAATTAAAATAATATCTGAATGAAAGAGGGCGGGGGAGGGGTGAAAAACCAGTAGACGTAAGTGGGAGATAAAGGTGGAATTAGCAAGTGTTATGTTACTGAGAATATATAATTGGATGTGTACCTCGGTGCATGGTACTGTTTTATTATTGTGTATTGGTTTTTATGATGTTTTAAATGTTTTTAGTTTTTAATGCCTTTTGTACTGTATTGTTGTTGTGATGGCACTGTGTTGCCAATTTGTAAGCCGCCCTGAGTCCCCCAGGGGAGAAGGGTGGGGTAGAAATACTGGAAATAAATATTGAAATGGTGATAGACTTTGTTATTATTCCACTGGTATTTACAATAAAAACATATTTATTTATTTATTTATTTTTAAAAAGGACAACCACAAGTGCATGATTGATTTGCAAAACAGATGCAGATGCTCTTGACTTTGTAGCATTAAGCAATTGCTTATCAGCTTGGTACTGAGCTTTGCTTCCCTTCAGTCTTAATCAAAATACCCTTTCACCTTCTGGTAACCAGGTATTCCTAATTATCATTAAATGATAGGATTGTTTAAAGTTCCTTAAATAGCATTAAGTAGGTTGTCAAGGAAACATCAGCCACAACACCGAATCAGTGCAAAATGAACCTATTACAGGGAGGAGGGTAGAATTACTGTACTGCTTATCCTGGTCTTTCAGATAAATTATGCATTTTTATATAATTTAATATCATATTCTCTTTTTTTAAAGAATGCAACATTTCAGCTCTGTTTCCCCTCAGTAAAACAGCAGTTGTATCTTCTGGCCTGCCATCCTGTAAACCAGGTATGGGCAAACTTGGGTCCTCCAGGTGTTTTGGACTTCAGCTCCCACAATTCCTACCGGCTGTTAGGAATTGTGGGTGTTAAAGTCCAAAATACCTGGAGGGCCCAAGTTTGCCCATGCCTGCTAAAAACAAATGAAGACATATTTGAGGAATTAAGCTGATCATGTGCCTAAACCTAGCTTTAACAAAAAAAAAATCCAGTATGTAAATATATGCACAAGTAATTGTACTGAGTTCAGTGGGAGCAGTGTGTGGTAGTGATAGGAGCATTGGGTCAACATTCTGGGAGATCTGGATTCAAATTCCTGGCCATTTTGCTATCCAGTAACATTAAGTGCAGGCACACCAATCACATCACAGTGTGTTCATATCTATCTGTACATATTCACTCAAGGCAATCTTCAAAGGCTCCAAACTGGCAAGTAAGACTGACTTAAAGTATCTGATACTTTTTTTCTTCCCTTCTAGTTACAGATAATAGCTTTCATATATGATTGTAGCACATAACAATGTCAACCAATCAACTGAGAGAGGGAGGGACAGAGGAAAAAACTAACCAACCAGTTAACTAACTCAAGAAATATTGTGACCAGCGTGTGTACTTATGAAAATCTCCAGAAACTAATGTTGTGTTGCTAATTACTAGAATGATCAAAATGACTACATGAGCTTAACAAATACTAAGATTCAAAGGTCCAGCCATTTGACGCACAGCCGGAAAGAACCTTTGGCTGTGTAGATTTGCACTGTGACCCCACACATTAGCATCTTAAATTCAAAAGATCTTCACATGGTTTCCCACTGACTTATGTCCCATTTTCTACTCTAAGAGGGAATGAAATGCTACAGAAAGCATAGTTTGTTCACCGACTTGGCATCAAGTTAAATATCAGCACAAAGTGCACAGCTGGGGGATGCAAGATGGAATTACATAGATGTTTAGTAAACTTGGTGTCAGACTAGGAAATTATCATTTCAAGATGCTGGGTGCATAAACTCCTTAAGATCATTACAGTCAGTGCTGGTGAACAAAACGTTCCCCCTTCCATTGAATAATCCAGGCTTTGGAAACTGATATATAACCAGTGGTGTCTTGTCACAATAGACTGGGTTGTATGTATGTATATATGTGTATGGCATGTATGTATGCAGAGGGAATATCTGTGGTGATCAATGGGTGCTAGAAATAATATCATACGAAAGCTCACTGGCCCAACCTAGGGATCATAACAAGATACAGTGAAGGCACCTGCCCTTGCGCTTTGCTACTCTGCTGCTGAATACGCATGTCCAGTGTGGAATACCATTGGAGAAATTATACTGTTTAGCCAGTATTGCACCACCTGACATCTGTCAGGAAGTAGCAGCCAGCAATGAAAGGGCCAAGGCATTGACATCTCCGGCCCATCCTCTGTTCGGATATCAGCCAACATGCCAATGCCTTAAATCAAGAAACAGCTTCCTAAGATCTACAGAGATACTTGTAGGAACACCTCAGCAAGTGAGAGTCCAAAAGTGACAGGTTAAAAACCCAAAACCTCAATACATGGCTAATGCTGGATGAGGAACACTCTCCTGGGCACACAGAAGTCTTGGGTGACTTAGAAGGCACTGAACAGACCACTCTGGCACCACGAGATGCAGAGCTAAACTTGAGAAACGGGGCCACAAAGTGGAGTCCACAACATGCAAGTGTGGAGAAGAGCAAACCACAGACCAACTACTGCAATGTGGTCTGATCCCTGCCACGTGCACAGTGGAGGACCTTCTTACAGCCACACCAGAGGCACTCCAAGTGGCCAACTTCTGATAAAAAAAATCTAATATAATGCCAGGTTTTTAACTTTGTGGCTTTTAATACATTTTAGCTGTAGTCTCAAATTGGTTCTGATATGATAAATTAATAAAGCTCAAAATGACCAGTTTGTCATCCAGCAGCTCAGTGGAAACTTTGCTTTGAATCCATCTGTTGGTCTATTTAGCCCTGCATCGTTGACAATAATGGGCAATTGTTCTTTTTGGGAAGGGGTCTCCAGTTCTACCTGGAAAAGGCTGGGATTGAACCTGGAACCTTTAGCAAGCCAGACAGATTGCCCCATAGAAGAAGGAAGTGGGGAGACAGAGAGAAAAGATGTGGCAAAAACAGACAGAACAGATAAGAAAAAGGAGGCATGTTCATTCAGAATGCAGAAGTAACAAGTAACTTTATGATTTATTTATATATTTTATTTATACTACACCAGTCTCCTGAGAGACTGAAAACACTTACAAAATATTAAAACAAATTCCAGAGATTTCTATTTAAAAAGCACATAGTTTAAACAAATTTAAACATGTTTAAAACACAACAAAGAGATTTTTAAAAGTAAAAGTACAGTATGTGACACACTTCTGGTAATGTCAGTCTGGCAAAGATGCATTTCAGAAGTAACATAGGAACAGGAATATAACACTGGGTGGCGATGGGAGAAAATCATTGCTAATAATATACAAATATTATATTTTGTTTTAATGTGGAGAGAGGCATTCTTTTTCATACTGAGAACTGCATTCTCTTTGAGGCATTCATTTTGAAACTAGGCAGGGATGAAACTATTGGAAATATGAGATTATTATTATGGATTTCTCAAGGAGAGCATTTAGTGCATTGGGAAGGGCAAAATTGTGTCTCTCTTCTTGCTCAGACGTGTTGATTGAATGCAAACTCCTTTTGCACTTTGAACTTTGCAGTAATTGAAATAAGTTGAGGATAAATAGGGAAGCGGAAAGAGGAGAGCACAACTGGACATTTTAAATGCAGCTGAAAAGGTGGGATATCAAAGTATAAATGAGGACTATCCCTGCAAAATCAGGAGACTTGGAAGGTATGCTAATGGCACCTCCACCTTCCTTCTGTTTCTCTCTTTCCATTTTCTCTATACAGGCCCGGTCCAACATGGAGGCCAGTGAGGCCCCCGCTTGGAGCGCAGGGTCCCCTGGGGCGCCGTTGAGGTGTCTCCCCCCTCCCCCCCCCACGGGGATCACCGGCTCAGTTGAAGCCTTCCACCTTCCGCAGCAGTGGGCATGGCTCTCTCTTCCTCCCTGCTTCTCTCTCTCTCTCTCTCTCTCTGAGAGGTCGGGGAGAGAGAGAGAGAGAGAGAGAGAGAGAGAGAGAGGTCGCAGAGAGAGAGAGGGGGGGGAGAGAGAGAGGTCGCAGAGAGAGAGAGAGAGAGAGAGAGGTTGCAGAGAGAGAGGGGGGGAGAGAGAGAGGTCGCAGAGAGAGAGAGAGAGAGAGGTCGGAGAGAGAGAGAGAGAGAGGTTGCAGAGAGAGAGAGAGAGAGAGAGGTCGGAGAGGGAGAGAGAGAGAGAGAGAGAAAGCAGGGAGGGAGGGAAGAAAGAAGGGAACCAGCACCAGCCTCTTTCTCTTTCTCCCTCTTAGGAAAAAAGTCTCTTCCCCGGTTTGGTTTTGCTCTTTCCAGACTTACCCAAGAGCCAGTTAGCCTTAAAGGGGAACACCTGAGGCAGGCAAGCCTTTCTAATGGGAATCCTTAAGAGCCAGAGGATATCCCTTTAAGAGATCTCTCCAGGAGGATTATGGCACCAGCTCACTTGCAACAGATTCAGTGCCATGTAATCATGTGAGTTGTAGTTTTAAAAAGTCCCTAGCCTTCCCTGCAGAAGAGAGCCAGTAGCATGCCAAACTACAACTCCCAGTTTTCTGTCAGATTGTTTTGGATTTCAACTCCCACAATTCCTAACACCAGACACGGGCAAAGTTTGCCCTTGCCTGGTATAGAAGCATTCTATTCTTTTTCCCCAGACATGCCAACAGTTTGTATATTAAGTGAGAAAATCCTGGGTATTTTTTCCTTTGATGCTAAAAGTGCATAGGTTGTTCAGCAACAGCCTACTGGCTGGGTTGCTATGAGTTTTCCGGGCTCTATAGCCATGTTCCTGAAGCATTCTCTCCTGACATTTTACCCACATCTGTGGCAGACATCCTCAGAGGTTATGGGGTCTGTTGGAAACTAGGCAAGTGGGGTTTATATATCTGTGGAAAGTCCAGGGTGGGAGAAAGAACTCTTGTCTGTGGGAGGCAAGTGTGAATGTTGCAATTGGCCACCTTGATTAGCATTGAATAGCCTTGCAGCTTCAAAGCCTGGCTGCTTCCTGCCTGGGGGAATCCTTTGTTGGGAGGTGTTAACTGGCCCTGATTGTTTTCTGTCTGGAATTCCCATTTTCTGGGTGTTGTTATTTATTTACTGTCCTGATTTAACTTTTCTTTAATACTGGTAGCCAGATTTTGTTTATTTTCATGGTTTCCTCTTTTCTGTTGAAATTGTCCATGTGCTTCTTGTGGATTTCAATGGCTTCTCTGTGTAGTCTGACATGGTGGCTTTTACAGTGGTCCAGCATTTTTGTGTTCTCAAATACTGGCTGTCAGGAATTGTGGGAGTTGAAGTCCAAAACATCTGGAGGGCCAAAGTTTGCCCATGCTTGATTTAGATCCATCTCAAAAAAGGGTATATTTGGCAATCCCTTTGGGTACGACCTTGGAAATATCTGGCTATAGTGCAAAATGTTCTCAAGTGTTGGGTTTTTGAAACTGCACAAGATGGCTTTAAGGCAATTTCTGCCCCCTCAGCCAAAACATATACAGCCAACTTCAGTAAGCTGGAAATAGTCTTAATCATGTATCCAGCTCAATAGCAGATTGTGATGGGAAAGTTCTGGAAAGTGCAGTATAGAGCAGGCATGGGCAAACTTTAGTCCTCCAGATATTTAATAATAATAATAATAATAATAATAATAATAATAATAATAATAATAATAATTGTTATTCTATTTTATTTCTAACCTGCCCTCTCTCCCCAAAAGGACTCAGGGCAGCTTCCAAATGCAAAGGCAAATATTCAATGCCATATACAATAATAAAAACACAACACAATAAAGTCACAAATAAATCATAGCTAAAAGTGCATATAAAATTGATTCTATAGGGAGGATAAATGATTGGATTTCAACTCCTACAGCTTAGCTTTCTCTGCCAATAATGGTACCATACCAAACTACAGCTCCCAAGATTCTGTAGCAGTGAGCCATCTTGGATATTGCAAGGGATGATTTTTATATTATTATTATTATTATTATTATTATTATTGACACAACGACGTTGTATGACACAGCAAACAAGATAGATATGCTGGATTTCGTTTCACAAAATCACAAGTCGAACACTTCCCAAGTGTCTAGGACTGTGTGATGTATTTTCGGATTATTATTATTATTATTATTATTAGGCCTTGCTCCTGGGAAGGTTCCTCCACTGTGGCTCCCTACTTATCTATCTACCTTTCCACATATTCTCCACACACACACACACATACACACATACACAAACACATATGCAGGGACTATAACACACACACACACATATATATTCTATTCACCTCTACATTCTACCTTTTATTTTTCAGTGATTGGTTTCAGGAGGGGGGGCACCAAAATGCTGCTTGCTTACACTTGGAAATTGCCTAGGGCCGGCTCTGTCTCTATATCAGATTGCTGAAGAAGGGCCGGATTAATTTTGCAGAGGATTGAGCTGATCATGTGCAAAGGGATGTTGAGACTCGGATGAAGGTCACTTAAGATCAAATTAGGATTGCAAAGGCTCTTGAGCTAAACATTGCCTCTGCCTGGAGTCCTTTCCTTTGAATAATTATAGTGCTATGATTCCACTTCAGCTGCCATGGTTTCATCCTATGGAATCCTAGTAGTTGTAGTTTAGAAAGCTCTAAGGCACATGTGTCCAATGCAAGGCCCACGGGCCACATTTGGCCCTCCACATCATTTTATGTGGTCTGTGAGGCTTTCAGTGTCAGCGCAACATAGTTACATTTATACAGTCTTACAATTACAATTGGCCCTTTGAAGCCAACCAAAAGGCTGATTGGCCATCAGTGAAAATGGGTTTGGCACCCCTGGGACCTTACCATACTACAAATCCCAGGATCCCATCGGATTCAGCCATGACAGTTAAAGTGGAATCACTGTGGTTAGTTATGTAGTGTGAAAGGAACTGGAACCATGTATGATTGATATGATTACTCCCACCCCCATTTGGGATGTTTGTATTTATCTTCATTAGTCTGGATGTTTGTTTTTGTTCCTCTTTTCCAGTCCTGTTTGCTCATTTTGTTTCCAACCTGTTTCCTATGTATGTGTCTGTTTTCTTGTTTAGGAAGCATTAGTTGGTCCCAATGTGACCTTTTTACTATGTTGAACAGATTGCATTTCTGTTTCATTATGAACTTTTCTTTTAGGCACTTGAGTAGAGCCACCTTGCTGTTTTGTGTTTACACTAAACATCTAGTGCCATAGTAATATATTTACAGACTATAGAGTAGTGACAGCAAAATTACCCTTAGATGTACATAGTCAGAAGAGGTAAATCTTACAGTCTGGCAGGGCACATCTGTGTCTTCAAAAATAACTTTGTTATCTTGATTTTATAGCTTGTGAGCTTCTACAAAGGTCTGATTTGCAGCTTTGATCATGTCGCATTAATATGTTAACACTGGAGCAAAATTGGGGGAGGTCAGGGAAAGGATTGATGGCTAAATATGATACCAGAAATTAAGCTTTTTGGGATAAGAACTCCCAGATTCCCCCAGCCAGCTTATCTTTTAAAAGTGACTTTTTCATGCTTTATTCCAGATGGAAATGAATGCATTGCTATGATATATGTTATTTGATATATGATAACTTATTCTTATAGATATGGCCCCTCTTCCCTTTAATTCAGATTAAAACTTGCTTAGTTGTATGCTAAATGTGATGGCTTTGGAATGATGTTCCAAAGTATATTTGTGTCTGTGTGTTCTGTCTTATTTATATGGTTCACCAACCTATAAATAGGAAATAAATCCATCAGAAGTATCCAGATGGAGGTAGCTTCCAAAGGCTTGTACATGAACTTTGTACATGAAACGAGAAAAAAAATACTGTTATCAGGGAGCAATAGTGTGTGTATTTACTTCATGCCACGCTTGATAATTTTCCAGAGGCATCAATTGCCCTTTGGAAAATGAGATCATAGCTTGAAAAAGTTATTTTCTTGGATTGCAATTCACAAACAGATGGCTTGGTCAGCAGTCATGCTGTCTAGTGGATTCTGAGAGTTGTAGTGCAGAAAAACTACCTTTTCCAAGCTCTGAAGAGGATGCTAAACTCGATGTACTTTATGTCTGAACTAGCAGGACTCTTACACTCTTCGGAAATGACCACTACATCTTTCCTCTATGTTGCTTCCTAAGTAGCGTTTTGCTGTGTTGCAGTTTGAAGCAAAACCTTATGTGTTGTAATGGCTGCAATATACTTCCCAGTTATAATTTGTAAAACTAATTTAAATGAACTAATGACTCAGAGCTCTTCCAGACTGATCTAGAGAAGCGTGAGCTCTTACAATATAGAGTATTATTTACTAGATTTTTCCAGTGATTATTTCTACAGCCATTTGTTCCATTCTTTTTGGGATACATTTCTAGCAGTTTCATGGGTCTGCATTAGGAATGTCCAAAGATTTTTTTTTTAAAAAAAAAACTGGGACATGGTTTGCTGAGTGATCCTATGGCTTGAAGAGCAAGAACAGTATTTGAATATGGCAACACAATGGTGCAGCTGATGCTGTATATTGCTTGAAAATAAGCTGGAATTGTGTTTGTATAATTTTGTAAAATGTGGTAACTTTTGTGTAGCTATCTCCTGATAGCTACACAAAACCATGGTTTAGTATAGATAGCCTAAGTGGAACCAGCCCTACAAATAGGCAGTGGAAGATTCAGGATGGTCTGTAAGGTCAGCAAATTGTTCATGTCCTTTTATCATATTTGTCCTGGTAGATATTTGTTTTTGCTTTTTTATGTAACTCCAATTTATGTCAGCCCTATGATAGGGGTTTCTCGGCAAGATTTATTCACATGGTGTTTGACATTAGCTTCATTTTAGGCTGAGAGTGAGTGATTGGCTCAAGGTCACCGAGTGAATTGCCAATACTGAGTGGTCTGGGGTTTTAATCTGACACACAAACCAATACACTTTTCCTAGGGATGCAAAGAGGTATTTGTGTGATTTTCTGCCTCATATGCCAAAATAACCTCTGTGGATATGATTACAGTAGAAGCACAATATTTCTGTCTTGGACTGTTCCCATGGTTCACATTCAGTTCTGATGGACCATATTAAAAATTATACCAAGATCTAAATTTGAATTGCACCATGAAGAAAGATGGGATTCCTTCTTAATAGGGGTGAAGTGGGGCAAGCCAAAGATCTGCATAATCTTGTATTTAGGGGGAGAAAATTGAACTATGCCAATTCATTGAGGTGTAACAGCTATCAACTATCCCTTCCTGTTAAATTGAAATCTCACATGTTTTTATATTTATGCTTTTCATGACAGGGAGCTGAGAGGAAGATCCGAGATGAAGAGAGGAAACAAAACAGAAAGAGATCAAAAAACCCGTTATCTCAGCCCCCGTGTAGTAATGGTGAGGAACATCTTCCCTTCCCCCTCATCTTTATTTGTGCTCTGCTCAGCCACACTTGCATTGTTGTCCTAGGAATTAACTATATCCTTGTTCTCCTTTGAGCAGCTGAAGGAAAACTGACCGCTGTTGCCCTCCAAAAGAAGAGTGATATCACCTTCTTCAAAACAATGACAGACCTGGAGTCTCAACCTGTTCTGTTCATTCCAGATGTTCATTTTGGGAACCTCCAAAGAGCTGGGCAGGTGAGTAATAAGGGCAAAATTGGGATGTATAGAATCCTTGAAAACTTTGTGAATGATGTTTATGGAGAAAAGTATCTTTTCACATCTACAGCACAGAATAAAAAGGTGGTGGTCAGGGAAAAGACATAACCCAGCCAAACCATTTTCTGTTATGTTAATATCAGTAGAAGAGTCAATAACCAAGTAGAGCTTTGGAAAGTTACTTTTTTGGGCAACTCATAGAATTTTTGGGCCAGCCCACAAAAGTTATTATAAATTAATAGTGTTGCGATGTTAGAAACCACCATAGTGGCCATCTGGTCCAGCCTCCTGTCATGCAGGAATCCACTGATAAAGTATCCATGAAAAATATCCATTTGATTCCTAATGGAAAGTCCTCCACCTTCCAAGACAGAGGCCCTGTCATTGGCATGTCATTAATGAGTATTTGTTGATATCTTTTTTATGGCAATTGGAATCTATGACTTCAGATCTAGAGCAGCAGAAAACAAACTCACTACTTTTACTACATGACATACTTTCAGTTGTTTAAATGGCTATCATGTCAACTTTCAGTCTTTGCTTCTCTGTGCTAAATAAAAACAAACCTCTTAACAATTCCTGACAAGACTTGCTTTACAGATATTTTACAGTCTTGGTCCCCTTTTTCTGGATGCATTTCTTCAAGTCGATATTTCTCGTGATCTGTGATGCCTAAAACTGGAGACCTATCCCAAGTGATGTATCTCAAGCAGAATAGTGTGGGATTATTATCTACTTCCCTTAGACTGAAAGCTATTGTTCTTCTGATGCATCTTATAATAGTGTTGACATTTTCTACCTATCATTGCTCTTTTCATTCATGGGAAGCTTGTGATCTGCAAAGGTCTCTCACATATACTGTTCTCAAGCCGTGTGGCACCTATCTTTTCTTTCTGGATCTGGGTTTTCTTAACCAAATATAGTACCTAGCATTTATCACTGCTGCAATTTATTATGTTAGTTTCCACCCATCTCTCCAATCTGTTATGATAATGATGATGATGTTTATTTATACCCCACTTTTTCTCTCCACAAAATGGACTCAAAGCACCTAAGTATCTTGAACCAGATTGTCTTGAATTTGCATTTTATATTCTAAACTACACCTATCAGATTAAAGATGACCATAGAGCCATGCTGGAGAACCTAGATATTCTTCTCTAACCATTTTTTATTCTTTTTGCCCACTTTCTTAGGGGTCTTTTCCCATAACTGAATTTAAAGGGTTGACTGTAATTTCATCCTGAGGCTCTTTTCAATCTATACCACTATGATTTCACTGTAACTTTCATGGTTTCATCCCATGGAATCCTGGAATTTGCAGTTCAGGGAAGGGCATTTATAATGCTCATAGTAAGAACTCACCAGATCTTGAATTCCTTAGGATGCAGTCATGACAGTTAAAGTGGGGGCATTGATGCTGCATAGTGTGAAAAGTTCTCATTTTTTCACACTTAGTATTTAGTGCTGGAGATGTTCTCTGTTACTCCATTTTCCTTGGAATAACCAAATAGGGGCCAAATTGTATCTGTTCTTTGGGGTTTATGTGTGGCTAAGCCTTTCACAATCCCCTGAATGAACAAGTTAAGTAGTAGTTAAGGCAACCATTTATGTAATAAACCTCCTTCATTATAACAACAAGCATAAATGCTGGTTTGCTAACTTTCAATCTGTTTTGCTATTTGCATCAATATTCTCACTCTTTCAATACCAGCCTACTCCTCCTTCTCAGACTCTCCAAGCAGAACTCCTAGTAAACTGTAATACTGTTTGACAGTTAAACCCGCAGTCCTTTTCCCCCTGATTTTTACCCCTTCACTCAACATTGGAAGGGCTACAAGTACCGTATATACTCTAGTATAAGTCTACTCAAATATAAGCTGAGGCACCTAATTTTACCACAAAAACTGGGAAAACATATTGACCTGAGTATAAGACGATGGTGGGAAATTTACCAGCTACTGGTAAATTTCAAAAATAAAAATAGATACCAATAAAATTATATTAATTGAGACATCAGTAGGTTAAATGTTTTTGAATATTTACATAAAACTGTAATTTAAGATAAGACTGTCCAACTCTTATTACCTATATATTCGAGTATAAGCCAACCCAAATATAACCCGGCTAGGACCCTCACTCGAGTATAAGCTGCGGGGGGCTTATACTCGAGTGTATACGGTAGTTAATTTCACAGATAAAAGAGGCCTCCTGATTCTGCTGTCCCTTGGTGTCCTAAAACCAAAGACACAAGACTACAAAATTGAATAAATCAGTAAAAATATTATCTCAGTGAAGGGATGGGAATTGGACATCAAAAGCAAATCAGAAAGAAATTACAAGCTGCAAGACTTTAAAATACTATATCTCTGAAAAAGGTAACTGTATTAAGATTGTTTGAATTTGTCATCTGAAATGAGAATGACATAAGGCCATGTGAATCCTCCTTAGACTCTCTTCACGCTGCCTCTTCATTTCATATCATTGCAAAACCTATTCTGCCATAATTTTCTCAATTTCAGAATTTACCACCATTTGCCCACTCACTTCTAATTATGGTTGGAAAATTGTGGTTTGAGCTAACTATGGTTTGCAAAAGAACAAATGGTACACCATAATTAGTCATCTGTGGAAAGACAGTACGGATAAATATATCCCTCATTTTAGCCATAGTTTGATCAAAATGCAGCTTCAAATTTATACTGGACAAAATTTGTTGCAATCAGCAAGAGGGTATCATTAGAAGTAATGCATAGCTTTTGGCACTGCATTCAGAGAACACACCACCACCCGCTCCTGTTTCTATGCATATCATCTTAACTTTTTTTGAAGTAGAATGAGAGACTAAATAACATTAAGGCAGACAAAATGATGAGTTGAATGATCAGCATTCTGACTAGGATACTCAGTGTAACAAATCTTAAAGTGACAAGGGCTGAAGTGTACAGTTAATTTATTTTAATCAGCCTCCATTTAGAATGTTAGAACCTTAGGCACTTGCTGTGGTTCTTGCTGTCAGCTACAAAACTATTTGCCAGCGCTGAAGAGACTAAACGGAATAGTAGATGTCAACACAGTGGGAATACCTGGGGGGTGTGAATTTGAATTACAAACTCTTCTAAATTAGAATAATGTTTTAATGTAAGAAATGTAAAAAACCCAAAGTTTAAAATTGTATACATATCTCTCTAGCACACACATCCCTCATTATCTAATGCACAAAGGGCTATCCACCTATTTTGGGATGTAGTTTAGTGGTGGAGCATATGCTCTGCATAATAATAATAATAATAATAATAATAATAATAATAATAATAATAATAATAAATAATAATAATAATACAACAACAACAACAACAACAACAACAAACAGAGGCACAACTATGTGGCCCAAATGATTCATTGGAACGTATGCCTCAAGTACCACCTCCCAGCAGCAAAGAACTGCTGGGATCACAAACCTGCAAAAGTATTGGAAAATGAGCACGCAAAGATACTGTGGGACTTACGAATCCAGACTGACAAAGTTCTGGAACACAACATACCAGACATCAGAGTTGTGGAAAAGAAAAAGGTTTGGATCATTGATGTTGCCATCCCAGGTGACAGTCGCATTGACGGAAAATAACAGGAAAAACTCAGCCGCTATCAGGACCTCAAGATTGAACTGCAAAGACTCTGGCAGAAACCAGTGCAGGTGGTCCCGGTGGTGATGGGCACACTGAGTACCATGCCAAAAGATCTCAGCCGGCATTTGGAAACAATAGGCATTGACAAAATTACCATCTGCCAACTGGAAAAGGCCACCCTACTGGGATCTGCGCGCATCATCCGAAAATACATCACACAATCCTAGAAATGTTGGAAAATGTTCGAGTTGTGATTTTGTGATACGAAATCCAGCATATCTATCTTGTTTGCTGTGTAATAATAATAATAATAATATTTGTACCCACCACCATTTCCCTGAAGGGACCTGGGGCGGCTCTACAATACAAGTACAAAAGTTCCCAGGCTTCATTTATGCCGTCTTCATCTTGGGTTGGAAAAGATTCCTGCCTGTCATCAGGACTGTGATGGGGAACTTTGAAGTGCAAGCGCTCATCAAGACAATCCCCGTAGCGAAGCCTCCAATGAGTGTCAAAGAAGGGAAGCAGAAGCACGGATCAATGTCAAGGAGCCAGTTCCACTTTAGGACTGTGATCGTGTTGCCCAACAGATCTGCACTGTTATTGCTTATGGCAGCACAGTGGCAAGGGTAAAATGGTTGCAGGTGCTGTGGTTAGTGGAGGGGCAGGGGCGGGGGGGGGGGGTATTTAAGTAGGTGAGAAAGCTACTCTGCTGTCTCCCAAGCTACTTGGGGCCTAGCAGAACTGTTTTCTCTGGCTGTGGCTCTGTACCAAAAAGTGTCTTACACTGCTTAATGGAATATTACAACAGGATAAATCTTTTGTAGAGCAAAATTAAAGACCAAGCCAGCCCAGAATGTTTTGTCTTATGCAGGACTAGTTCTCAACAAAGTATTTTTGCTGGGAATATGCATCATCTCAACCATCTCAACTGTTCTCTCCCCCACCCCCTCAACACACTCCCTCTGAGGCTAAACTCAGTGGTGACAAGAAAGCTCCACCACTACTAATTAGCATGGAGTCAGATGTTAAGTTTGATGAATCCAAGGTGTGATTTTCCTGGCTTTCTACCTATCTGCTGTCTGATATCTATGCCACCCCTTTTCCAAGGAGCTGTAGGTAATTACTATTTTCTTCCCTGTTTTCTTCCCCCTTCCTCACAACTCCCTGTGAACTAAGTTAGACTGTGAGACAGAGAGTGACTTTTGTAATTTATTGCAGAATTATCCCAGGTCTCCACTGTCTTATGTTAGCATTCTAACCACTAGAACATACTGGCTCTTTCCAATATTGTGTTAGATAAGTGCAGCTAAGTCAATTGATTTAATCGAGAACCTTTCTAACTGCTTGTTAGTTTATGGATGTACTGTTTACTTGGAATCTGAAAACAGGCAATTTATAGGTAGACTAAGGAGCCCCAGTGGCGAAGTGTGTTAAAGCACTGAGCTGCTGAACTTGCAGACCGAAAGGTCCCAGGTTCAAACCCCGGGAGCGGCGGGAGCAGCCGCTGTTAGTTCCAGCTTCTGCCAACCTAGCAGTTTGAAAACATGCCAATGTGAGTAGATCAATAGGTACCGCTCCGGCGGGAAGGTAACAGCGCTCCATGCAGTCATGCCGGCCACATGACCTTGGAGATGTCTACAGACAACGCTGCCTCTTCGGCTTAGAAATGGAGATGAGCACCAACCCCCAGAGTCAGACATGACTGGACTTAATGTCAGGGGAAACCTTTATCTTTATAGGTAAACTAATTCCATGTGGGCTTCAGATTGATTTCAAAGTGTTTTCTGTAAGTAATAAATTTATTTCTGGACAGAACAATTTGCTGAACAAAGGGAATATTAGAGAGAATAAAGCCTGGAAAAGTTAGGTTTAGGTCTAAACTCCCTGCAGCTCCTATCTAACATGCTGGCTGAGTGTGAGAAAGTATGGGAACTATCCTCTTGTCTCCTTTCTCTTCTGCTGTTTCTCCAAACAAAGGACACTCTCAGTTGCAAGGCTGGCCGGTCATAAAGAATGGCATATAGTTCCAAAGAAAAGCAATGAAAAAGTATTAGGAGGACAGTAGAAGCTCAGCAGGCAAGGGATGGGTCAACACCATTATAAAAAGCAGCAATATAGCTATGGATTGTGAGATATTAGGAAGTAGAAGCAGCCAGATTGTGAATCCCTGGGCCAGAAGACAGTCATGAAAGAAGGCCATGTAAGCATGTAACCGAAAGAAGGAAAGAAGGAGAGAAAGCCCAGGAGGGGTGCTGAGATTCAGCTTACCCTATGACTACCAGCTGGTCTCCATATCACCTAAAGCTGAGTGCTGGAGGAAGTCATGTTTACTGTTAAGCACTGTAACAAATAAACTGCTTCCCTTGATTTTTTTGTCTTGACACCTCATTGTGAGCTCATGGAGCTGAATGCCTATGATATGCTGGTTTTCATGGAGGAGTAGATGGAGATCCTGGGAGTTGTCATCACAAAATATAACCCTTTTATGTTGTGCGAAAGAGTTGAAGAATAGAAATAGAGAATTGGTGATTTTCAATAAAGAAACCAGTAGGTATTTGGTGAAGTCTCATGATCAGTAGGATTACTCTGCTCACATAGGGCTCAGGCCCTGGCCACCAGCTGCGGATTACCCCCAGGGGACTGTTGTCTTTGATTGGATACATCTTTTCTAAGAACAAAAACAGCTAAATTAAAAGAAAAAAGACACAATTCAATAGGGATATTTCTTGCACCGGCTGTACTGGGATGAACAGGGCAGACCTACATAGGGTGGAATGAGTCAGTAGTTTTCAACAAAGGCAGCAGCTCCTGGAGTCATTACCTCCAGTCTGTAGTGCATTCCATTACCTTTGCTTCCACAATGCTACCCCATTCCTGTTCCTCATGAAGAGGTATGAGAAAGCAGCATATTGTTTTATTCATTTGCGACATATGACTGCTCAGTCCCAGGGGAGGCAGATTGGCATGCATACCATATAAGATTAAAGATAGTGGAAGGGAGGGAGTTCATTTTTTAAAAGTTACCAAGGATATGATTCTATAGAGCAGCACAGGTGGTGGTGATTGTTAATTGCTATCGAAATGATGCTGACTTAAGTGACCCCTGTGAATGAGAGACCTCCAAGTCACCCAGTCCTCAACAGCCCTTTTCAGATCTTGCAGATTTACGATCACGTCTTCCTTGATTGACTCTACCCATGTGTAATGTGGCCTTCTCTTTTACAACTGCCTTCTATCTTACCAAGCCTTATTGTCTTTTCTAGTGAATCGTGTCTTCTCATGATATGGCCAAATTATGACAGTGTCAATTTAGTTATCTTGGCATGATTAGTGCTTGAATCCATTGTTTGTTTGTTTGTTTGTGGTAATCTGTGATGTCCATAGAACTCTCCTGTAGCACCACATTTAAAATGTGTTGATTCTCTTCCTATCAGTTTTCACCACTGTCTAGCATTTACAATCATACATAGAAATAAGTATTGTGGGATGGACAATTCTGATTCTGGGTGTTTAGTGATACTGAATATAATTGAAAGCAGCACAGTACACCGACCTTTTATAATCTACTCTCTCCAAATATGTAATGTGGGAAATGTGTTTCTTGATGAAGGAGGGAATAGGAGAATGAATGTTGCTGCGTTACTCACAAAAACCAAAGCATTCCTTCCCCCTTCCCAGTGCAAAAGTAAATAATTATAAGTAATAGTTTTAACTGTCTACAGAGTCTCAACGTGAGCAAAGACAACATGGAGACCTGTATATAGTTGTTGTCTTTCTTTCCTAGTTCTTCTATATAGCAACTCCTGACATAATCATAATCAATCTGTTTCTTCAATTCTACAGGTTTACTATAACACCGATGATGAGCGAGAAGGGTAAGACATCATGGGAGTTTCAGTTTTACTAAGTCTTTAGCCTTCTCTGCCAAAGAGTGCTGGTGTTTCTTCAAACCACGATTTCCAGAATTCCATAGCACTGATCCATGGCAATTAAAATGCCAAATGCCAATGAAGAAGCAGTGGATCTTGGCCTGGAGAGAAAGAGAAATAAGCTTGTGCTCAAAAGTAGAATGCATTTTCCTAGCCATATTCTTGTCATATTAATTGTTGCTCCTTCTTTTTATACTTAAATCAGCATAATACATGGAGTCATGTTTAACAGCAATTTCACTGTTAGATTAAGTCTGTCCAAATACTAAAGCTTCATGAATAATTAGATCATCTGTCTGATAGCTGACAACTTGGAGTAGCCTTTGCTCTCACTTTGCATAATTGTTCTTCCTGTATTGAGTAGCATCTGTTGTTTTATTGTGGCTGCAGTTTTAAAATGTTCTTTAATCAAGCTATAATGAATAAATGTGTGGGGAAAATGTTTATCAGGAATCTGGTTAGCAGGAGAACAGAAAATATGTGTGAGTGCTTTTGCTGTCCTCTAAGAATTCTAGCAAAGCAGCAAACACAGAAAGTCCAGGATTGGTCACTGTAATCCTTATATAGACATTGGAAACATTACTTTGCTGGATTACAGTTCCCAAATTATTCTAGCCAGCATATTACAGTATCCATGCTGGATAGATAATTCTGGGAGTTATATTCCAAAAAAGTAACTTTTCCACACTCTGCTCTGGCCTTGCTTAGCCTCTTCCCCTAACTGGGAATACTACTGGGTAACTCTTAATTTGTTTCATTACTACATCTTTGGTTTCTCTCTTTGTTTTTCTCTGCAACAGGAGTATGTTGGCTAAACGGATATTCCGGCCAGTAGAAGACGACTTTGTTACGCCTCCATTAAAGCAAATAAAAGAAGAAGGAGCAAAAAGAGGTATTTATCAATACTTACACACTTTGTCTTATTTTCTTGATTCAAATTTATTTGAAGGTGATGCTTGAGAAAGATAAAAATGGAAAGTAAATATAGGTCTGAACAGAGATACTCAAATACAGTGGATCATCAAGTCTTATGTCCTCCAGATCAGTTGAACTGCAACTCCCATTGTCAAGTGATTTAATGTCAGTAGGAAATAGCTTGAGCTGGGAAGAATGGGATTCTACTCCATAGCTTTGTGTACCTGCCTATTACAGGCAAGGTAAACAGCATCTACCTCCAGAATCCCTTACTAACTGTGCTGGAACACAACACAGAAAGAAAGGGCAAAAGATAAGCATATCTCACCAGCTACCCCTAGCATGTTGAAAAACAAAAGAAAACCAGACATCTATAACTTTGGCCAAAGAAGTGGAAATCCTAAGAAAAGTGGAGGCTGGTGAAAGAAAAATTAATCCATGGATGCATTTGGGAAAACCTTTTAGGTGATCTGTAGGAGCGTCAAAACATGTATGTTTACTTAGGCAAGGCTTACCGACTTGGTTTCTTCATTTCACATGCACATGTTTCTAGTTTTGAATAAGAAAGTTTACTGAAGCATTTTGGACTGCTCTTCATTGTTGTGGTTCAGAAACCTATCCCTTCAATGCTATTTCTGCCTCTAGTGTCAGATTTCCCGTTAAAAAGTAGTCCCCAGGAACACATCTACTTTGTTAAGTGAGAGATACCTGTATGCATACATTCATATAATTTCTACAGGCTGCTAAATTCACTGATTCATGCACTGGCATATCTAAAAGTAGTGGAGAGGTTACTGAGTACCAGTCAGTAGGTGGTTATCTTTCATGAAGAAGCATTTACATGGATTTTCCACCCACCTTGCCCTCCCACAGTGATACATCATGCAGGGCTGTTGATCATGCACTTTGTCACTAAACTAGAAGCACCAGCAAATGCATCTTTCTATTAAAAGGAACACTGATGCAAATGTCACAGGCTTATTGGTGATGCGGTAACAACACTATCATGGAGGTAGTGTTGTTACCACATAGTCTGTCTCTGTGCTGCATGGAATAACATTTTAAATCTGTGCCCAATTTTATTTAATGGTGCATTTGAACCACCTCCCCCACCTCTAGAGAAAACAGACTTTTGATGAAAATAGCTGTTCTGGAGTTGCTTTACATACTGGAAGAAGTAAGTTTTGGTTACCCTCCAATATATTTGACGCAAATTGTGCCTACCACTCACTTGTAATGGGACACTTCTGTGCTGATTAGAACTACTATGTAAAACTTCATTAAGTTTTGAGGAATACAGGCGTTCCCAGACTGCTTCCTAGAGAAAGATAAGGCCACATTCCTTTCCTCTAGATATTTCCATATCAGCCAATATGTCTCCTTCCCCATGAGATCCTTATTATGTGGGATTATTTTTAATGTGAGGATCTGGCTTTTTTTAACTTGTCAGGGTTTGAAAAGAATAATTTTTTATCCTGTCCAAAGGGAAATAATTCAGTTGTGGAACTGTTGTATGTGTCTGCCCCAAACTTTGATTCTCTCATTTTTTTTCCTAGTGTTGTTGTATGTGAGGAAAGAAGCTGATGAAGTATTTGATGCTTTGATGTTAAAGTCCCCCACTGTAAAGGGATTAATGGAAGCAGTAAGTATTTGTCATTCCTATTTTACAGTTGTTCAAAAGTATGCTAAACATGGTGATTTATTAATGAGTAAAATGCCATTAATACCCTAAAGACACCAGACCGTTGTTTCTTATGGTAATTTGAATGTTCTTCGAACTGCAGTTACAGCCCAACACTGTTTTCAACTCCTACCATTGAGAATTGAGTACGATCCTGTGCTCTTCTTTCTTTGAATAACCTCCTCCTTTGTTTTACATCTTGGTGGCATCAGGTGGAGTGTTGTGGGAATGGTGCAGAATGTCTGGGACTGTTGACACACAGCTAAATTATGACTTATAATCCAATAAACAAGGAGGTTTGATCAAACTCAGTTGAGCTTTTTGCATCCTGTATTGCATAGCTCCATCATTCCCAACTCCCTGTGGTGCTATGATGGAGGTAGAGTAGGACAGCATAGCCTACAATGGTATTGGTAGTTGAGAAAAGCCAACATGATGCCGTAACTTGAGAATTGGGCTACTACTCTGGAGGTTGGGTTGCTGACCTGAAAGCTGCCAGGTTCGAATCCCACCCGGGGAGAGTACGGATGTGCTCCCTCTATCAGCTCCATCTCCATGCGGGGACATGAGAGAAGCCTCCCACAAGGATGGTAAAAACATCAAAACATCCGGGCGCCCCCTGGGCAACGTCCTTGCAGACTGCCAATTCTCTCACTCCAGAAGCAACTCAAGTTGCTCCTGATACAAAAAAAAACCCCTCTGGAGACCCACTGGATGATCTTGGGCAAGTCATACTTCCTCAGCCCCAGAAACCCCTATGATTGGTTCACCTAAGGATTGCTATGAGTTGAAAATAACTTGAAAGTACACAAAAACAAAGTGTAGTTGAGTGGTGGGAGGGAGGCCCCTTCTACACTGTCCTAGTTCCCAGGATCTGATCCCATATGACATGCTTTAAAAGGGATTATATGAGCCTCCACTGCCTGATAATCTGGGATAAGCAGATAATCTGGGGCCAGATCCTGGGATATATGGGCCGTGTGAAAGGGGCCAGAGTCACTGTTCAACATGAAAGAAAGGCATATCCTACTCTAAACACAGGCCTCCCAGGCAGCTTTTCCAAATCAGGACTTTTCCCATTATTATTTCACTCATTCTCACAGTAGCCCTGCTTAAAAATGTATTATATACCTTGCTTACAAGAAAGACCGACAGAGATCTGATTTTGGCGTGTTATCATCAGGTCAGTAAAATAACATTAAAATTCATTCTTGAACATCTTGCTCACCTCTTACTGCCTTTTAATAAGAACATGGAAAATGTTGGTGGACAACTTCACATATTTGTGTAAATCCAGTGTAACATAAAGAAGATTTTACTTGTATAAGGGAGCCTCTGTTCTATTCTGGAAAGCGTCCAGAGGAGGGCGACTAAAATGATTAAGGGTCTGGAGAACAAGCCCTATGAGGAGCGGCTTAAAGAGCTGGGCATGTTTAGCCTGCAGAAGAGAAGGCTGAGAGGAGACATGATAGCCATGTACAAATACGTGAAGGGAAGTCATAGGGAAGAGGGAGCAAGCTTGTTTTCTGCTGCCCTGCAGACTAGGACACGGAACAATGGCTTCAAACTACAGGAAAGGAGATTCCACCTGAACATCAGGAAGAACTTCCTCACTGTGAGAGCTGTTCGACAGTGGAACTCTCTCCCCGGGGCCGTGGTGGAGGCTCCTTCCTTGGAGGCTTTTAAACAGAGGCTGGATGGCCATCTGTCGGGGGTGCTTTGAATGCGATTTCCTGCTTCTTAGCAGGGGGTTGGACTAGATGGCCCATGTGGTCTCTTCCAACTCTACTATTCTATGATTCTATGATTCATGTCCCCAAAAATTGCTGAATTGTCAGTATTGACTGGAGGAAGGAGTCGGAACAATGCAAACTTTATCTGACTTTTTCTTGAACTCCTATTTTAGACAGGTTATTTGTTATTTCTTAGTATTTTTTTCAAAATACTTAAGCAGCTGAGTGGAAAAAGGAAGGGGCCTGAGGCTGTTAGGAATGGTGGGAGCTGAAGTCCAAAACACCCGGAAGGCCAAGGTGTGCCCATGCCTGCTCTAGGCAATTAAAAACAAACTTTTCAAACTCATTCTGAGATGTAATCAGGCTCTGCGCATCAGTGTTCAAATCAAAATAACACTGCATACTTGAAATACTGAAAGTTGACCCAAGGACTCCATAAGGCCATTTTGAGTGACATGATATGTCATTGTGAGGGTCATTTGGCATGACCAGAAGTGACATTGGACCACCTTCTTATTTGGTTTTGGAGGAAATGTTCAAAACCGTTCAGGAAAATGCACACATACCTACCCAGTTCCTGCGTCAGGCAAAATATGTTTTAAAAATCATACTGAAGAAGAAAAGTGATGGTGTTAGAGTCACAAGCCTACATTATGTATTTCCTGTTGTTTCTATTGTAGTTCAGTTGGCTAAGAGAGATTTAATGCATGCAAAGGTGACTCCCCTCTTGCCAATGTGGGAGTGAAGACAAAGGACAATTAAATGTGAACTCCATTAGCCAGCAGTAAAAGAACTCCTCTTGGAAAGCTACAGGCCCCTTCTTAGGCTGGGAATATTGTATTTCTCAGGAGGTTTCTGCACGGCTACATTTGGGGGAAAGGGTTCTATATAAGTTCAATTCAGCTAATTATTGTCCACTAGAAAAAAAGGTTTTTTTTGTTGGAGGTACAAACAACAAAGAGTTAACCCCCAGTCCCTAGTTCCCTCTTGTTTCGGATTCCACTGTTGCAGCTAAATTTGGTATCTTCAAATCCAGGGAACATATTCAGGGTAGCCATACAGCAAAACAAAACAAAATCCACAGGAGAGCAATGTCTTCGTTGGCCAACAAAACACATCATGCAAGTTTTTGAACATCATTGGCAGTTGAGGGATGTCCTTTTTTGAACTGGAACCTCCCTTCACTCATTAGCTATTTTCCTAATATTATGCTATATGATCGACTCAAGTTTTACTTCATCTCCAAACCTATTCAGTGTATACTAGAAAAGATTACAAACTAGATCCAAGAATTGACTAGTCAGGGAGTATTTTGAACTGGCAAATCTCCCTGGCTTCAGAGATAATGTGGTTTTCAGTCTGTGGGGGAAGTGTTTGTCCTCTCATGCATATTTGTTTATCTTTTTCTAAAAATATACATCCAATACCCATGGGTTAGTGGTCTTCCATTACAGTTATACAGTTTCAACACAATCTTAAAACCTTACAAAAAATAGAGCTTGGAAAAAATGCTCATCTGGACTCAACTCCCAGATTCTGTGGCACAGTTTGTAGTTTAAAAGTTTTTGCAACCTCTGTAAAGTACAGATTGGCTTACTACTGAAATAATACCTGGGAGGCATAGAGTCCAGGAAGTGAATCTATTTCAAAATGCCTCAAATATTCCATTGCTTCTTTTGCTTCAAAAATCCTTCCTTTTCCCCACAAGGGTTGCATTCACACTATAGAGTTATAGCAATATTATCCCACTTCTGTCCTATGACAATTTAAGTAGTTTAGGGAGGGACGTTAGCCAGAGTGTTTTAGTGCTTTATCAAATTACAAACTCCAGAATTCCATAATATGGAGTCCTGGCAGTTAAAGTGGAATACTTCACCTATTGATGATGATGATGATGATGATACATTTGATTTATTACTCGCCACTCCTGATGGCTCAAGATGGAATACAACAAAGTTAAAACATATAAAAACACACCAACGTAAACAAAAATACACCAAGGTCCTCAAAATCACAGTCACCAGTTTGGTTCTGGCCGGTTAGGGTAATCGTCTGCCAGAGGATCTAAGGGTCCCAAAAGCCAGGTTGTGCAGGAGAAGGCGATCCTGTAGGTCTTCATTTCTGTTGGCCCTTGCCCTTCTTACTGGAAAAATATTTTAATTATGCAATTCAATATTAATATTTTAATTATGTAATTCAATATTAATTATGTAATTTGTTTTCTTTCTGGAATGTCTCTGGCCCTCACATTCCTATACTAAAGTTTGATTGGCCCTCAGGTAACTAAAGGTTGGACCACACTCTTGTAGGTAACCTGAACCCAAACCCTAGTTCTATAACTATGTAGTATGAACAATCCCCTGATTTCTCTTTAGATTGGGATTCTGTTTTGGTAACAAATTGTATCAGAGTGGTTACATTGTCTGCTCTCTGACCAGACATTGCATTACCACTCCACTGGGCAGAAGAACACCAGCTCAGACTATGTGGCTGCAGCATAGTAAAAACAATCACTGCCATAGATATGTTCTATTCTCATTATTGCCAATATTACATATTGAATTAGTACAGTGCATATGGATCACTCTCTCCCAGCCTCTGACCTCAGCCATTCAGAAGATAGTGACCCTGCAACATAAGGTGCAATTCAGCAGTGCAACGTGTGTTTCAACAACGTTTGGCGAATGGCATCTAGCAGTAATCATTTGAAAGTCTGTGCCCTACACTTTCAAGTGATGAGCATGTCCTTCATAGACTGCTTACCATTGCAGGAATATAGTGATTTCAGAGGTGGTTCATCTTTTTGAAACATCCTATAATAAGATACTGTACTGTATACACATACACACACTACCTTGAGGTTGGCAGTGCTATATGTTCTAAGCCCATTGTTTCAAAAGCTCAGCTTATTAAGAACATGAAAATTAAAGAGTGGTTCCATTGTTTACTAGTTGTATGAACTCTGATTTCTTTCCCCTTGTTTATCACACACTGATCTGTAGCTTTCCTTGATACTTGGTTGCATTTTCTCATATTTAGCATTTGCTTTATCCTTCTCCCTCCCTTTGTTGTTGTGTCCTAGAAAAACCAGGCAGTTTATCTTCATCATTCCTGTTTTCTTTTTCTCTTCTGGGAGACAAAAAAGTACTATGGCACCTTAGAGAATAAACTGTTTATTGTGGCATGAATTCTCATTGGGAACTGCCTGTTTCATTAGACTTTTTATAAGAGCTAAAAACAGGGCTGTTGTACATAAAACATGGGTTTAGGAAAAGAAAGGATTTCATCCAGTTCAGAAAAAAGACAGCTTACAATAAAACAACCCTAGAAAGCACACAATGCATACTGCATCCGCTCAAAGACAGAGCTTCCTCTGTAGCCCTTTTCCATGACCTGAAAAATGCAATCAGTTTTGTTTATGAATTCAGATTCCAAACCATTTTTAAAGCCTTCACTATAAAGTCGAAGGCATTTCTGCAGGCAAACAGAAAACACTTTGGAGGAAGGAGGATTAGTAATATCCAGAGGGTTGGGACATCCATATTCAGGAGGGTGTCCGAATTTCCTACAGTATAGAAAGTTGATCTTTAAAAAATGCCATAGATGATCCTGAAGAAAATATTATGGGAGATCATACCCTCCAACTTTTGTCAACTGATTCATCCTCCTACCTTTGAGCTACTTTATGTCTCCTCTTCCCATGTTCTCACTAAGTCCACACTCTGCTTAAATTGCTGTATATTGAGTTCAAGTTCAAAGGTAGTTTATACTACACTTGGAAGGGGAGAGAGAAGAGGATGGATTGTCCTTTCCAAATAGACTCAAGGAAAGCAAACTGTTTTAGTCTCTCCTGCCTTGTGTGTTCCTATTTGCTCACAACTTTGCCATTTCACTATACTCTGATACAACCCACTTTTCCTCTTTGAAATGTTGGGAAAGTATGGAGCTACACAATTCACTTGTACCATTAGCAGATCACAGATAATTACTACTGGTAACTGGAAATTGCAATCAGATAGACAAGTGGGGAAGAAACCGCTGGTGATTCCGTGTATTTAATGCTTTAAAAGCTACATTGGGCTTCCTTTGTTCACTGCTGATTGAAATCTCTGAATTTCCAGCTGGTACATTCATGGCAAAAAATTTCTTACCCCCTTATTTTGAGAAGAATTCTGTAGCGTGAATGTCCTTGCATGCAGCGCTTATCTCTTTTCGCCTTTTTATTTGCCCTGAGGCTGAGTCATAGGAAAAGTGTGAGGTGAACTTCAATTAGCTGTCTGCATTGAAACTAGGAAACAGCTTTGAAAACTGTGTTCGTGTGAGGCTAACTGGAAGCTATGCAAAACAGGTTATGGTTATGCTGTGAGTAAAAGGAGGGGAGGGGAAGGAGCATAATATATCAACAGCGGAGGGTAAAAGGAAACAAATAGTATATTATTAACTGAGCATCTACACATGGAAACTGAGCCATATGTCCCAGCATAAATTGTTGATGTTCCACATTCCCGACATGCTATTCCTTTTTACTGCTCTCAGCACATCCTTAGATTTTATACTACCATGTTTGAAACCCTTAGGGGTCCCAAGCTCTTCTTCCTTGTGTCTCTGTGTAGTGCTGCTTTGGCCACATCAATGAACCTTCCAACACTCTTGATGGAGTGGGGACTATCCTGATTAATCCCCTCTTCCCTACGTTTTCAGCTATTAAAATATCCCAGTATCTCTCTCCTTCCCTCACCTCTAGCCTTTGTTCTCAAATTACTTTCATTGCTGCAAAATACTCCCTCAGATCACTTGGGAGGCAGGAGAGGAAGAGAGCAAGGAGGAGTAGGAATTTTGCCCTTCCCAGTAGTCTCAAGCAAAAGCAAACTGTTGCAGCCTCTCCCAACTTGCATATTTCCTTCATTCATAACTTTCTCAAGTGGATTGCATTCTGATACTGCTTAGCCATATGTCTCCCAGTTTCCACTGGGGAAATGTTGGGGGATAAAAATTGCACTCAGATCCCAAGATGTCAGAAACAGAAGAAATAACAACATCACCTGGTCTCTGAGCATCTGTTATTCCACACACTTGCATTAAAACAAATCCAGCCTGAATACTAGCATGCTCAATTTATATTTGATGGAGGATAAAATAATCTTGTAAATAGATGCCAGTTTGGACATTTGTATGGTTGCAGGATCCAAATTCATTTGCTAATTGCAATCAGAATAGACCCATTGAATCAATGGGAATTTGTTAAATCAACACTCGGGTAAGATTCACTGATTTGATGGGTTTCTCTAGTTGGAAATAACAGATTTAGGTTCTGAGTTGCTGTGAGTTTTCCGGGCTGCATGGCCATCTTCCAGAAGCATTCTCTCCTGACATTTCATTCACAGGCATCCTCAGAGGTTGTGAGGTATATTGGAAGCTAGGCAAGGGAGGTTTATATATATGTGGAAGGTCTAGAGTGGGAGAAAGAACTTTTGTCTGTTTCTGGAAAGTGTGAATGTTGCTATTAATCACCTTGATTAAACTTTTCCCTGATGAAAACTGGGACGCATATGGTTTTAAGCTGTATCAGCATGCAGTCCACTTGGGAAAGTTATAAATGAAGGAAAAATACAAGTTAGGAGATGCTGCAACAGTCTGCTTTTGCTTGAAACTACTGGGAAGGACAAAATTTATCCTCCTCCTTAATTGCAACATTCACACTTGACTCCAACAGACAAGAGTTATTTCTCACACCCTGGACTTTCCACAGATATACAAACTTCCCTCGCCTAGTTTCCAGTATACCTCATAACCTCTGAGGATGCCTGCTATAGATGTGGGTGAAACATCAGGGGAGAATGCTTCTGGAACATGGCCATACAGCCCAGAAAACTCACAGCAACCCAGTGATTCCGGTTGTGAAAGCCTTCAACCACAGAATTAGGTTCATGTATTTCCTCTGAAGCAGTAAGAAATCTTCCATGCAGTGGAAGTCATGATCAGGGCCAGCTAATCACCTCTCAACAAAGGATTCCCCCAGGCTGGAAGCAGCAAAGCTTTGAAGCTGCAAGGCTATTCAATGCTCATCAAGGTAATCAAGTGCAACATTCACACTTGCCTCAAACAGACAAGAGTTCTTTCTCCCACCCTGGACGTTCCACAGATATATAAACCCCACTTACCTAGTTTTCCAGCACACCTCACAACCTCTGAGGATGCCTGCCATAGATGTGGGTGAAACATCAGGAGAGAAGTATTCTGGAACATGGCCAAACAGCCTGGAAAACTCACAGCAACCCAATAAGGTTTGTTGTTACAGTAGAGTCTCACTTATCCAACATAAACGGGCCGGTAAAATGTTGGATAAGCAAATATGTTGGATAATAAGGAGGGATTAAGGAAAAGCCTATTAAACATTAAATTAGGTTATGATTTTACAAATTAAGCACCAAAACATCATGTTATACAACAAATTTGACAGAAAAAGTAGTTCAATACTCAGTAATGCTATGTAGTAATTACTGTATTTACGAATTTAGCACCAAAATATCATGATGTATTGAAAACATCGACTACAAAAATGCGTTGGATAATCCAGAATGTTGGATAAGCGAGTGTTGTATAAGTGAGACTCTACTGTATTTGTGGTTTCATATATCCATTCAAAGTTCAGGAATATATCCCCTTTGGATATTGTAATCAGGACAGCAGTAAGGAGAGGACAAATTTGTGTCAAGGACAGAACGCCACAAGATCAAAGATAACAGAGTTTATTGGATTTACAGAACTCAAAATGCCCGTAAAAGACAAGGGCAAGGCAACTTAGCCTTTAAAAACAAAAAGGGGCAAGAAAAAACGTTCAAAAGATAAACCGGATTAAACCGGAGTTTAATCCGGGTAAAATCAAAACAGCTTGCTTCAGCCTGGGGAAAAACAAACAGAAGCTGGGAAACAAAGAGTTCAAAAGAATGCAACTAATTGGCAGCAAATAACTCTCTGCTGCCAGCACTATGTTTTGAGTAACTAGGAGTCACTCCTTCACACAGCAAGGCAAATTTCCAATACAAACTCAACAGCCAAGGATTGAAGCAGTAGCGTAGTCCCAATTCGTTCCGAAGGTCGAGAGGCAGAATCAGACGTTTGCAGTTTTCCAAGTCCAATAGGAGAAAGCGAGCCCGTAGTCAGTTTTCAGTCCGTAAATCCAGAGTAGCAGATGGCGTCCGTCAAGAAGACGACGGAAGGTCAAAGGTATCAGCACACGAAAACACACCCGTCTTCAGGAAAGCGTCCCACACAGATCCCAAGCGTTCGTCCAGATTACCTTGCCCAACGCAATTTGCAATTGCTCCCAAGCCTCATTTTATGCCAGTTACAAATCCTCATCACTATCAGCTGCCCTCCTTAACCCGGGCGTTTCCTCATCACTTTCCTCATCAGAGCTGGAACACCTCTGACTACGCCCCACAGCATCCCCAGCTGTGGATCCCGTCCCATCCCTCCAGCTTGTCCATGGGTCTAATCCTGAAGGTCCCCATTCATCTTCCATCCCATTATTGCCAGTGGCACCCAACTCCTCCCTTACCCGAGTCCAATCCATCTCATCCTCTTCCGAGCTAACCAGCTCTTCCTCCATTCTCTCCGTGAACCCCTTAAAAGACTCTTCGTCAGACGGTTCTGCAAAGATATCTCGCAGCCTCTTTCTTTCTCGCTCCTCGAGAGTATCTGACTCTCGAGGAGTCTTACGTCCACGTCTGCCAGAAGCAGAGCCATGAGGCTCAATCATAACACTATCCCCTCTCACAAAGGCCTCCTCCCCCGAAGGCGGAGAGGTGGCAGTGATATCCTCCGCTATAGCATTACGACGACTGGAGGTATCCAATTTCAACAGCGAACGATGGAACACTGGATGGACCTTTAAACTAGACGGTAAACGCAAACGAAACGCAACGGAAGAGATCTTTTTAACTATAGGAAAGGGACCCAAATACCGAGGCGCAAACTTTCCCCCAGCCTGTTTAATATGCTTGGAAGACAACCACACCAAATCCCCTTCTTCCAACTCCTCCCCTGCCTGCCTGCGGCGATCGGCCTGAGTCTTTTGCGTTGCCTTAGCTTCCAACAGTAAGCGACGGGCAACATCATGCAACGCAGCCATTTCCGAGGAGCGGTACACAGGGTCAGAAGAGACCACATTGGTCGACGGCGCCACACCTCCCCGTGGGTGAAAACCATAAGTCAGTTCAAATGGCGTATGCTGACTAGACGTGTGCACCGCATTGTTGTAAGCAAACTCCGCCACCGGTAGCCACTTCACCCAAGCAGTGGGTTGATCTAAACAAAAACAACGTAAATATTGCTCTAAGAGCCCATTAACCCGTTCCGACTGACCATCCGTTTGCGGATGAAACGCTGAAGAGACGTTTAACTTAGTACCTAAGCACTCATGGAAGTGTTTCCAAAAGCGTGACACAAATTGTGGAGCCCTATCCGAAATAATCACCTCAGGAGCTCCGTGCAAACGGTAGATGTGCTTAGTAAACAATAAGGCCAACGTAGGGGCCGCCGGAATGGTCGAACAAGGAATAAAATGAGCCAGCTTGCTAAATAAATCCACCACCACCCAAATACAAGTATAACCCCCAGACTTAGGCAAATCTGAAATGAAATCCATGGAAATGATTTGCCATGGCCTCTCAGGAACAGGTAGAGACGACAACAACCCTCTAGGGCGCCCCACAGGCGTCTTACTCTGCTGGCAAACAGCGCAGCTGTCACAAAAGCGCAGAATGTCTTGCCGCATCTTTGGCCACCAGTAGCTCCTGGTAATGAGCTGCACGGTCTTGAATCTGCCAAAGTGCCCAGCCATGGGTTCATCATGGTGGGCTCTAATTACCTCTAACCTGAGGGCCCCCACTGGTACATAGACCTGCCCCCTGCGTACCAATACTCCGTCTTGGTCTTGTAGGTGAGGCAGTATTGTACGGTTACCTGCTGACAACAGCATGAGTTGTTCCTGAGTCCACACATCTTCTCTTTGGGCCTCAATGATCTGGTCATGTAACCCGGGCTCATTATCTACAACACATAGAGAGGCAGTAGGCAAGATGGTTTGACATACTACCTGCTCATTGGTCTTAAACTCCGGCTTGCGGGACAAGGCATCGGCCCGCAAGTTTGCCTTCCCTTCCACAAATTGCACCTTGAAGTTAAACCTGGAGAAAAACAAAGCCCATCGGATTTGACGCTGGTTTAACTTTTTAGCTGTTTGCAAGTGTTCCAAATTCTTGTGATCAGACCTGACCACGATTTGGTGCCGCGCCCCTTCTAGCCAGTGCCGCCACACCTCAAACGCCACCTTAATCGCCAACAACTCCTTCTCCCATATGGTATAGTTCTGCTCAAATGGTGTTAGTTGCCGCGAATAAAATCCACAGGGACGCAAGGTCCCTGAGGAATCTCTCTGAGACAATACAGCCCCCAACGCGTAGCTAGAAGCGTCCGCTTCTACCACGAACGGTTTGTCCACATCAGGGTGTGTTAGTATGTTGTCTGACTGAAAGCTAGACTTTAGTTGCAAAAACGCGTCGTGAGCTTCCCGCCCCCACACAAATGGCTGTTTCTTACGCAGGAGCTGCGTCAAAGGCACCGTGAGCTTGGCAAAATTCGGGATAAACTCCCGGTAGTAATTAGCGAACCCTAAGAACCTTTGCACATCCTTCTTGGTCTTGAGCTCCTGCCATGAGTTGACGGCGTCAACCTTATGTGGGTCCATTTTAAGTTCCCTACCTGACACTACATGACCTAGGAACTCCACTTCAGGCACATGAAAGACGCACTTGGAAGCCTTGGCGAAGAGCCCACTAGCCCGCAGGCGGTGCAGAACCTGCTTGACATGCTGACGATGTTCTTTCTTGTCCTTAGAAAAAATCAAGATATCATCCAAATAAACCACCACAAATTGATCAATTAGGTCCCTAAACACATCGTTTATGAACCTCTGGAAGACCGCGGGCGCATTGCAAAGTCCGAAAGGCATGACTCGGAACTCGTGGCATCCGAAACACGTGTTAAATGCCGTCTTCCATTCATCACCTTCCCGTATTCTGATTAAGTTATACGCCCCCCGCAGGTCAAGCTTGGTAAAGACCTTAGCCCCTTGCACCCTTGATAGCAGTTCCGAGATTAAAGGTAGCGGGTACCTATCCCTAATGGTGTATTTGTTAAGGATACGATAGTCGGAAACCAACCTAAGGTCCCCAGTCTTCTTGGCCACAAAGAATACCGGCGCCGCAGTTGGAGAGCTAGATGGGCGAATAAACCCCTTGGCTAAATTCTCATCTAGGAACTCTCGTAAAGCTTGCCTTTCCGGTACAGTCAAGGCGTACAGCCTTCCCGCTGGCAATCTTGCACCTTCCGCTAGTTTAATGGCGCAATCATACGGCCTATGCGGCGGTAACTTGTCCGCTTCCTTTTTACAGAATACATCAGCGAACTCCCCATACTCATCAGGCACTCCCTCCATATCAGGCTGAGTAGTATTCAGAGTACAACAACCCTGCCTCTTTAAGGTCAGCTTACGTGCCACCCAATCTACTTGTGGATTTACTACGGCTAGCCAATCCATCCCTAAGATCACATCGTATCTGGGCAAGCTCGTAATATCCCACACAAACGTTCCCGTTACTCCCTGCACTTCCCACATTACTGCTGAGGTCTCATGGTTAACCACCCCAGTCTCCAATAGTCTCCCATCCGTACCTTCCACCCACACGTCGCATGCCTTGCGCACTATAGGAATGCCATGCTTCCTAGCAAACTCAATATCTACGTAAGAGACCGTAGCCCCTGAGTCCAGCAGTGCCAAAGTAGAAACAAGTTCCTTTCCCCCAACAGATAACGTAATGGGTACGAAAACATGCTTCTTCCCCTCAGCTGACTGCTTTAGAAGCCCTAATGCGTTGGACTCACGTCGCACTAGGGCTGGCCTTTTCCCGACAGCTGGGAAGGTTTCACATTACAGTTTTTGGCAAAATGCCCAGCATTCCCACAGTACAAACACAACCCCAGCTGCCTCCTACGGTTCTTTTCTTCAGTAGACAGCTTTTTAAAGACCCCAAGCTCCATAGGCTCTTCCCCCATCACCACAGGTGCCTTGGTTACATGCATAGGTGGCGCACACATTGCTTTTGAGTGCTTACGGGACTCGAACCTGGCATCCAAACGCAGCACTTTAGCTACTAAGGCATCCCAATTTTCGGCCGGCTCCAAGCGTGCCAATTCGTCCTGGAGGTAATCACTTAAACCAGCAGTAAACAAAAGCATGAATGCATTTTCCCCCCAGTCCAGCTGGTGACGGTACAAATTAAACTTATTTAAGTAATCCAAAACAGTCCCCTTTCCCTGTTTCAACCGATACAGAGCCCACCCAGCATTCTCCGTACGGAGGGGATCCCCAAAAGTGTCAGTTAGAAGCTTCTTGAAATTATTCAAATTGTCCTTGACTGGGTCATTTCCCAAAATCAAATTGGTGGCCCATTGTCCTGCGGGACCAGTCAACAAACTCAAAATAAATGCCACCTTGCTAGTGTCCGTAGGGTAAGCATGAGCACTGAGCTGAGAAAAATAAAGCTCAACTTGTGCCAAAAAAGTTGGCAGTTTGCACCTGGATCCGTCAAAGCGTTCAGGGGTCAAAACATGTCCTTTAACAGCATGGGCTGCTTGACTGACGTTAAAGGCCGCCTGTAATTGGTCAAACTTAGCCTTTAACTCATCCATCGTCTTCCTGACGAGATTTATTACTGCAGTAAACTTTTTTATGGGCGTTGGGCAATCTGTCAAGGACAGAACGCCACAAGATCAAAGATAACAGAGTTTATTGGATTTACAGAACTCAAAATGCCCGTAAAAGACAAGGGCAAGGCAACTTAGCCTTTAAAAACAAAAAGGGGCAAGAAAAAACGTTCAAAAGATAAACCGGATTAAACCGGAGTTTAATCCGGGTAAAATCAAAACAGCTTGCTTCAGCCTGGGGAAAAACAAACAGAAGCTGGGAAACAAAGAGTTCAAAAGAATGCAACTAATTGGCAGCAAATAACTCTCTGCTGCCAGCACTATGTTTTGAGTAACTAGGAGTCACTCCTTCACACAGCAAGGCAAATTTCCAATACAAACTCAACAGCCAAGGATTGAAGCAGTAGCGTAGTCCCAATTCGTTCCGAAGGTCGAGAGGCAGAATCAGACGTTTGCAGTTTTCCAAGTCCAATAGGAGAAAGCGAGCCCGTAGTCAGTTTTCAGTCCGTAAATCCAGAGTAGCAGATGGCGTCCGTCAAGAAGACGACGGAAGGTCAAAGGTATCAGCACACGAAAACACACCCGTCTTCAGGAAAGCGTCCCACACAGATCCCAAGCGTTCGTCCAGATTACCTTGCCCAACGCAATTTGCAATTGCTCCCAAGCCTCATTTTATGCCAGTTACAAATCCTCATCACTATCAGCTGCCCTCCTTAACCCGGGCGTTTCCTCATCACTTTCCTCATCAGAGCTGGAACACCTCTGACTACGCCCCACAGCATCCCCAGCTGTGGATCCCGTCCCATCCCTCCAGCTTGTCCATGGGTCTAATCCTGAAGGTCCCCATTCATCTTCCATCCCATTATTGCCAGTGGCACCCAACTCCTCCCTTACCCGAGTCCAATCCATCTCATCCTCTTCCGAGCTAACCAGCTCTTCCTCCATTCTCTCCGTGAACCCCTTAAAAGACTCTTCGTCAGACGGTTCTGCAAAGATATCTCGCAGCCTCTTTCTTTCTCGCTCCTCGAGAGTATCTGACTCTCGAGGAGTCTTACGTCCACGTCTGCCAGAAGCAGAGCCATGAGGCTCAATCATAACAATTTGTGACCACAGACAGATAAAAACCCTACATTGAGAGCCACTTGTTTAGATATAGTGACCCCTTCTCAAAGGAGGGATTTAGGTAAAGTTTATTTTTTAATCCTTTTAAGGTCCATAATTTCATTATGTTTTAAAATTATATTGACCTGGAAAGAAGAAAGGCATTTTGCTTTGATGTGTTGCTGTTTCCTGTTGTCAAAGACAATTCTGTGATGATGAAGCCTCTGTTGACATGTTATCCCCCATTGGGAATGAACTTCTATGTTGATATATTAAAGTCAGAAAGACAGGGGAATCATGTCCGTTAACAAAGAATTCTGAAACTGACACATCTGTGACTAACTGAAGGACGTGCCGTATTGTCTCTCTTCTCCACACCTCTATAAACACAGATGGACATGATCAACATGACCAGGATTATTCAAGTAATATTAACATAACATGGGGAGGAAGGGAGAGAGAAAATTAAAATGGAGCTTTTTTATTCAATAGACACACAGTTTAGGTATCTTTCTGCTTTTCAGTTCTTCATTTACTGCATAAATACAACAGCTTACATGCCTACGTAACATAGGAACTTTGCAGGCTGGTAATGTGTTGAGCTATTGTGATAGATGTCCTTGAGTCCATCAGTTTGAATTGAACGTTGTAAGAGCTATTTTCTTGGGACAAGTCCAAGAATTGTTCAGCCAGCATGGCCCATGGAAATTGCGCGGTATACCTGAGAACTTCCCAATTGGTCCTCAAGTTTGTCTGCGCTTCAGCTTGCCACAACAAGCTTATGTGCATGTTTTCAAGCCTTATGCAACATTGTAATATTGTCAAAGGGACCCCTGATGGAGCAGTGGGTTAAACCACTGAGCTGCCGAACTTGCTAACCGAAAGGTTGGCAGTTCAAATTCAGGGAGCAAGGTGAGCTCCTACTGTTAGCCCCAGCTTCTGCCAACCTAGCAGTTCCAAAACATGCAAACGTGAGTAGATCAATAGGTACTGCTCTGGTGGGAAGGTAACGGCGCTCCATGCAGTCATGCTGGCCATATGACTCTCTGGCTTAGAAATTGAGATGAGCACCAATCCCAGGGGAATTCAGGGGAAATTCAGGGGAAATCTTTACCTTTACTAATATTGTCAAGTCTTTTAAAGGGAGAGTATGGCCACTAGACTTTCTAGTGGCACTTTTCCTGAAATCTTCATGGGACAATGGTAGGTTTCATCTATTTTTAAGGGTTTGGTGAATTTCATCTATCAGCTATTCATTGAAACCCAGAGAGTGTGAACTGGCTAAGGTCACTCAGTGAGTGATGGGTGAGTGGGAATTTCAGCCCTTGTCTCCAGAATCATAGCCCAATGCTCAAATCACTACATCATCCTGGATGGATGTTTGCAACCTTACAGATGCAAAGTCTCATTGTGCTCTATAAGATTTACCTCTGAACAGAAATACATTATTGCAAAATTTACACATTAAAATTGGTAGTAATGTTAACCAGACTTTAATGGAAGATTATGATAGCTGTGCGGTGTTTTCTATTTAACGTATCTTTTTTTCTTTCTTTAAAAAATATTAAATTTAGATTTCAGAGAAATATGGCCTTCCAGGCGAAAAGATCACAAAGCTTTATAAGAAGAGCAAAAAAGGGTAAGTGGAAGCTCGTGATTCATGTTTTTATGAAAGAGCCTCGAGACCTCAGGCAAGACCTTGATTCCTTTGTGCTGCTTAGGTAATATTTGGTCACATTGCAAGGCGAGATCCCTTCTCTGAGCAGCTCATGCTTCAAACAGGGTTGCAGTAGAGGTCAGAGCAAGGACTGAACCGTGTGGTTTCTGCTAACTTCTCACCATGCTTTGCCGCTATAGAGCTCTTGGTAAATGTGTTGGCTTAGATATATATTATAGGAAAGGTGTTCTCACATTACTTTGCAACGTGGGAGCTGCTGCAGTGGGTCTCCTTGCTACACCACACAGGTCATCACAACCAATATGCCCACATTGTAACTTCTTCCTCAACTGGTATTTTCAGATTGGCTTTGCACTTAAGATATTATGCAAAAAAAAAACTTGGAGTTTGGGCAATTGCAAGACACAAATGTGATCTGTCTACATTTGTTTCTCATTATAGTTTCTTAAATATTACTCATCACATTGCTAGTAGCATGGTTATTTGTTTTTTGTTTAAAAATAGTAATATTAATGAGCAAAAAATACATCCTGCCACCAAAATGCCTTTAAATGTATCCAGGAAATATCAAATAATAGGTAGGTAGGTAGGTAGGTAGGTAGATAGGCAGGTTGAATTCTTCCCATGGCATATTTTTTAAAATATAACTTGATCTTGCACTCATTACCAATTAATAGAAAGGGGGTTAATTTCAAATAGCTACATTGTTTGTTATGCCTTCCTTCTCAAGCTGTGAATGGGGCAATAACCCTTCAGAAGCTCCCGCAACATCAATGTTAACACAACAGGAGCCAGGCCTAACAGGCACAATATCATTCAGTTTCAATAGTTTAAAGTACAGGTTAAATGTCAATAGAAGGATAAATAGCATTTTATTTATCAATGAGATTGATCAACAGTAGCAGAAAATATTCAAGGCATTATTCCTTATTCCAAGATCAGATGAAATAGAATTACAAGATAATGGGACCATAATACTGTGTCTAACTAGAATCTGTTCAAATATAGCATAATTCTATATGTGTGCAAAGATAGTATAATATAATGCAAATGAGCGGAGGAGGGTCCTAGTAATTTGGAAGAAGTGTGCTTTGTGTTGTTTGAGAGGCTGATTTGGATCAGCATGAATGCAAATCTATGCATATTGTACAGAGGAAAACACTTCAATTCATACGTGAAGCTGGGACTCCAGTAAGTGTTGAATTGCACCGAGGGCTGTGTCAAAGCATTAACACAAATGGCCAAAGTATTTACACATATGGAAATATCCTTCTATCCATCTGAATTTTGCTAATGTGCCTTTTTTTTCATTCCAGAATCCTGGTCAATATGGATGATAACATCATCGAACATTATTCCAATGAAGACACTTTCATCCTAAACATAGAAAGCTTGGTGGAAGGTTTCAAGGTCACATTGACAGAGATCTAGTTAAATTATTCTGCAGCCCTGGAAGCCACCGCATTTCTCCCTTATATCAAGGAAAGGAATGTTTCACTTAGATCCGGAAGACCTGCTGGGGCCAAGAAAAGAGGCTGTTACAAAACTCAACTGACCACATCCTTCGCGTTTGGCAGAGGAAACAAACCTCTTAGTTACTGACAAGTGTGTTTAAGTCAAGATCGACCAACATTCCACGACAACGTTCCTTATTTATTGCTGCCCACTTTGCAGTATGTAAATAATCTATGGACCCCAGACTTCATGATCTCACTCACCGGAAGGAGGAAACAATGACTTTAAAAAAAGGTTTAATATGCAATACAATGAGTTTGAGAAATTGCATCCATTAAGTTGGAATTTATAGTAAAATTGCACACTACCAAATAATTAGCTAGAAAATCCGATACTCTTTTTTTGTTCAGAGCTATTGATGCGGAAAGTGTCTGACTGTGTTCCCCTTTACTAAATTCCCATCAAGTCCTGAGAAATGTATACCTTAGCCATGTGCCTCCAAGTGCTTCCATGTACATAGCAAATAATGACTGTAAGTAAGATGGCAAGTTATTTGTAACTAAAATGCCATCCATTTCAACCTATGTACATAGTGTTTATAATATGTAATAATATATTTTTCCTACATGTGCTGAATTGTTTACTGTCACTCTGTTTTATGCTGGGATTTGATGATGGCAGGAGCTTTTGCTGAGGACAAATTGTTCATCCCAACTCGAGCAGACTCACTGAAACAATGAGCATTTGGTAAATTAGCACTTACGCAAATTCAGTTGATTGATTGGGTCTGCCCTAGTTGGGTTTTTACAATAGGCTGGAATGACTGCCTTTAATGGATGTTTAGAAAGATTTCCATGTTTTTGTATGTCATCCCTATTGGGATATCAAAAGTTCCCCATGTGGCATTTACTCCATAAGCTAAGGAAGGCCTGGATCCTTTATGGTCTCCTTTACCCCAAAATACTTGGCTAGTGTGCCATGTTGCTGCAGACTTCCACTTCCCAAATTATTTAGCCTTTATCTTCAACCATGAAAGTTTCTGCTTTGTTTTTCTACATCTCTTTGTCAGGTGAGGCTGTGATGGCAGAAACAAGGCAATTCCATCATTCTCAACCACTTCTAACTAAATCTGTGAGATATCTGAGTAGATTTACCACCTAGTTTCATTTTACTCTGACCAAGTGAAAGCAAACCTGAATTGTGCCAGAGGAAATTGTTATTGGTAACAGCTTCCATGATCATAAAATCATATGCAGTTTGAAGGCACCAAGGAGCTACTCCATTTTACTGCTTTTTTCTGTTCCATCTTTTGTCGGTTCCATCTTCTCCATTTTCCTTGAATATATTGAGACTGTAATCATGTCTTCCTTAGTGGTGGAATATAATTTGAGCAAGGTAGCTACTGGCTTGTTACTATGTTCTCCTTCATCAAATTAAGTAATAGCAAGAATGCACTTGCAAAGTATGTGATCTCAAGTGATACCGTCCTTCAGAAACTGCGCTATGTGAATGATAGCAAGAAAGGAACTGCACACTTATGAGCGTGTTGAGGATCTGAGAACACTTGCATAAAGAGACTATTTTTCTCTAGTGGAATTGATTCAAAGAGCTTGTATACCAACATCCTAAGATACCAAGCTGGGAAGGTACTTACTTTTACACTTGAAAGGATGTAGGTGGAGTCCCCTAACTTTTCTTATGATCCTTGACCTCCCTTGCCCTTCCTTTTCTTGACCTGGGTCTAAATGGACATTGAAACCCCAGCTATAGATACTTGTCTTTGTGAATATATTATTCAGCCTCTTTTATTGGTATCTAGTAAGTGTTTTTTATGGCACTCATGAAGCTGTTGAGGAAGGACTACATCTCAATGGTGGAGAATCTCCTTAGCAAGCAGAACTGTTAGGTTCAGTCCACAGGCTCTCCAGGCAGCAATGGAGGAGATGCCTGCATTAAACCATGGAGTTAGTTAGTGCTGGACCACAATGCTTATCTTCATGGTTGGTGATAATGAGACTTGTAGTCCAAATGCCTGGAGGAGACCAAACTGAGGACAGTTGCTTTCAAACAACATGGAGCTAGCTCGACCAATAGTCTAATTTGATATAGGGTAGCTTAGGTTGCCTGTATCCACATGATAAAATGAATTAAAGATACTCAACAAACAGTAATCAAGCTAAATAGTATTCATCTAGCTTTGAGCGACTCTGTTGCCCATTAGCTTCCTTGAACAATGCAGTGGGAGAACCGTACTGCCATTTATTTTGGGGTTTGTTTTCAATTCCCTGAGGCCTGAAAATGTGAAATATAATGTGAAATGAAACCCTTGAAATTCTTGCTTATATAAGTTTGGAGAATCCGAGCATAAGATGCCAAATTGGGAAAAAGATCAGAGGGATGTGGCTTTTTGAAAACAAAAATGTACATAGATGTAAGTAAGTTTAAAACACATTTCTTAAATTAGCTTATATCAAAGCCTGAGATTTCTTGTCTGAATGAGACAACTCCAAATGGAGCTGTACAGGGAAATGTCTTTTAAAGATTTGTGGTATGTAGATTAGTTTGACCTACATTTCCAGCGAATTTGCTGATGCTCTTGTAGCATCTTGGGGCCTTTAGGTTTCTGAGAAGTTTCAACAGTTGCAGAAAAACAGTAATCCAAACCCAGAATTATGGCATATTTTTAATTAATTCAAAAACATCACTGGTCCACTTATTTATTTAGGTCAAAATATTATATTTCCATACCCAGCCAACAAATTGCTCTTTTACATTTTGAAAAGAGCAGGTCGGAATAGTTGTCCCATATCTACAATGAATGCAAGACATCATTAGAAATGGACAATCTCATGGTTTGGTATACTATATTTGCAAAAGCGTGACTGTTCCTAGTTGTCATATAACACTTCAAGGTCCGATACATCTAAAACCAGGCACATTCTGATTTAAGCTCACGAGAATTGCTTGATATAATTGATTAAAATTGATTAAAATATGTAGAGATGGACATACAGGAATAATCTAACCTTTCTCTTCTACAGTTCAGTATTTATTAAGTGGCTTCTTAGGAGGTCACCAAATAACATCTTTAAATAATAGCAGCATCTACTCTGCATGTTCAGCATTTCCGTCCATCAAATTTCCATGTTATGCTACAGCTCCGTCTTTATCTGGCAATTGCTGGAGTTATAAAATCCGCTCCATTCCTTTTCCTGTGTGTACAATTGTTTAGCTTCCTATGTTTTTTGAAAAAAAATATTATCCTTTACTCTTATTGGTCATGGAAGAGGAGGGATCTCCACCAAGCTTAGCCATTGTTTTCTAGCTTTTGTTGTTGGCAACAAATGCTTGTTATTAAAACAGAAATGACTTTGTTATGTATACAGAAACATTTGATTTATGAATTGACAATTCTCCCCATGTTTATTTTCATGAATCTGTTAGAACACCGTAAAATTAATGCAACTGCTCAAGTTCAGTTTCTTTAATAATGAGGAAACTGGGGGGGAAAATAACACTGTGATTACAAATTCGGCCTAAGTGGACTGGTTGAAGCTTTCAAAGTGTATAGCATTGAAAACATTTGTTCCTTTAGTAACCTCTTAGTCCTTCCTCCCTCCCTCCCTCCCTAACATCTCTCCAGGAAAACGGTGACATGACTGATACAAACAAGAGCGTTTGTGCCAAAAATTCTTTGTTCAGTCCCCATCTCTGGAAAGCAAGGAAGTTTGATGTATAAACAGCGTGTGCTATTTTATTCTAAGAAAATAGTTGTGTAACTTAATAGCTTTTTTTAAAAAGGGGGGGAGATGGGAATCTATAAACGTATAAATAATACAGGTTTATTTTATTTTTTGTACAATTTTTAAGAAGGAAAGAAATAAATATTCATAAGCTATAACCACTTGTCGTTGTTTTTCACTCCTGTGTGGTAGATGGTTTTACTTTGCACTGCATCCTTTGGATCTTGACTCACGTGTCATTTGGATAGGACAGAATTGCCCTTTATGTCAGGGGTCCCCGTACTAAGGTTCACAGGCCAAAAGCTCATTTACCCAGCCCCTGCCCTAAACTTTAGTCTTAGGGTCACCCTAAGTCTGAAACGACTTGAAAGCACACAACAGCAATCCTAATTACCATGACTGTCTCATCAGCCAAAAGCAGGCCCACACTTCCCATTGAAATACTGGTAAGCTTATGTTGGTTAAAATTATTCTTCATTATTATATTGTTCTGTCAATTTTTTTTGTACTAAAAGGTAAAGGTCAAGGTTTCCCCTGACATGAAGTCTAGTTGTGTCCAACTCTGGGGGGATGGTGCTCATCTCCATTTCTAAGCCAAAGAGCCGGTGTTGTCCATAGACACCTCCAAGGTATGTGGCTGGAATGACTGCATGAAGTGCCATTACCTTCCCGCCAGAGCGGTACCTATTGATCTATTCACATTTGCATGTTTTTGAACTGCTAGGTTGGCAGAAGCTGGGGCTAACATTGGGAGCTCACCCTGCTCCCCGGATTCAAACCACCGACCTTTTGGCCAGCAAGTTTAGCTGCTCAGTGGTTTAACCCACTGTGCCACTGGGCTATTTTACACTACAAAAAAGATGTGCAGTGTGCATAGGAATTAGTTCATGGTTTTTTCAAACTTGTCCACCCCCCCCCCAACCTCTGACAGACCATGAACCCTGCCCTCTGCTTAACATGTTTGAGGACCCCTGATTTATGTGAATCTCCCACATATGTTTTGAATTTGCTCCATGGCTCTTTATTAATAGATGTAGAGCTTGAGAAGGGTTTCTTTTGCTCCTCAATTTCTTTGGCCAGCATGGCTAAACAAGATATTTAAAATACCTTCAGAAGGACAGCAGGCATTTCCCCCATTTCTAGCTGGGAACCATGTTTAAACATCAAGTAAACAAACAAACACAAAAGCAAGTCTCAGTCTCCCCCCCCACACACACACACACACAACACAAAACATGCTAAGAATGCTGTTATAGTGTTAATCGATGGCAACCAAAGAATCTCCATTCTCAGATCTTCACAGTCAGTATTGATTATCCAGTTGAATAAGAGTTGGGATCATACCTTCCAACATTTCACAGGACATAAGCAACATCAGAATGCTTTCAAGGTGTTGCCTTATGGAATGCCTTGCCGCCCTATATGAGAGCCATGCGTGAGTTAGGGCCTTTTACCCTAGCACTCAAGACCTGGCTCTTTACTAGAGCTTTTAATCTATGTTAATTTTATCAATATTTGTATGTATGTATTTTTATCCTTTACAATTTTATCTTGTAAATCACCTAGAGCATCGTGGATGGAGGGCGATTAATAAGTAACTAAATGATGATGATGATGATGATGATGATGATGATGATGAAGATGACAAAAGTTGCCTATGAGAAGAAACAGAGAAACCAGAAGCTGCAGTGTTTTGCTTTTGCTTGAGCCTACTGGGCAGAGCAAGATCTCACCTGCTCTCCCTCTACTGAGATAATTGAATGCAAACCACTAGTTTAGTTTGCATTAGTTTGTAGCAAATTGAAATAAGCCAAGGACAAAGTGAGGGAGTGAGAGGTGGAAAGAGAGACTGTTGGGGATGCAGGGTGTTCAAAGCTATAATTACAACTAATTATGATTTAATTAGAGCCACATTCCATGTTCTACCTAACATAAGGGCTTCTTGAAGGGAAAAGTGAAATGGTAATAAACATCTTTGTTTGGAGAGGCCACTTTCATATCCCCTCCAGACAAGGAGGACAGAAGAGAACAATATTTTGTTTAAGCTTTGCTCACACTAATTCAAATGTGTACCGATACAAATGTAGAAGTGATAGTTTAAATAGAAATGCAATATAGTAGCCCCTTCACATTTGCGGTTTTGACTTTTGTGGATTTGATTGTTCATAGAGTTGATTAAAAATATTTTCTCTAGGAACTTCTAGTTCCTCCAATGCAATTCTATGGTCAGCTTCTACTGGAAGTTGATCATAGTCATGCGGGAGAAGCTAGAGATTAATAGAGAACAAGTCTTTAGGAATCTGTAGGTCCTCCAATGCGATTCTATGGTCAAGTTCCAGGGATAGCTGGATGGACTGCATTACATTCCCATTGCCACCCTTGCCCTGAAAGGAAAAGACTCCATAGTGCTGGTCAGAACCAAATAATATATTTGGGGATCTCTCCCAAATGGTCACCCCAACACATTACTGCAATGGAACTTCCTAGAAAACATGGATATAACAGAATTTTTATTAGTAGGCAAGAACATTTCGGAGGTGTTGTGTAGGACTTTATAGTTGCAAACCTTGGGTCTCCACCATACACTGGTTTTGATAAAGATTGTTGAAGTTATGTATCCATATAAGAAAACGGAATAATAATAATGCTCAGGTGCAACCAGTAATTCCAGTATGAAAAAAGCACCAAGTCACAAAACAGTTTACAATACAAAATTATTCCAAATATAACATTTAAAAACAATATTTGTTCAGCAGTAACACAGTAAAAAAAATCTTACTTCCTTCAAACAATACTGTTCATATGTTTGGCACTGTAAAAGACATTATCACAAATACGCATCTTTTCCTTTTTTTCTTCAAACCAAGGCTCTTTGCTGCTTTTAAAACGTTTATATGCCACACTCACTGAAATATATTTGAGTCAGTAATAAGCACTGCAATTCCCACACTCTTTCAATTAACATGGCATTTGTGGAAATTTGGAAGCTATAGTCATCATCATCAACAACAACAATAACAACAACACTATTACTATTCAAACACAACCCTCATATCTGAAGGATCTGCAATTTCATCTACCCACATCCTCCAGGTAAGTTTATGGTATGATTCCATAGAGTCATGCTTGCAAATTCTTAAGAGTATGATTTTTTGAAAGCCTCCAGTGGCAGAATTTCTTCATTCCCACAGGGTTTGCTATTATTCACAGTTTCGTGTTTCCACGAAGGAAAGAACATGTCTCTGCAGATGAGGAGATCATACTATCACCACTTCAAGGAGGAAATAAATTTCCAAGCCTAACCAACAACATTCCCAGTAACAAGGAACTGAGCCCAAGATAAAGAAACTACAGAAGCTGGTGGCACCCATATGTAACTTTGCATAACCTTTTCAGTTTTCCATAAAAGGCTAAGGCCTTGAAGGATGGCCGCTTGCCAGGACTGGTACCTATAGGAAATTAATGGTCCCTGGCCATTTTGGCAGAACTTAAAGGCATCAAACTGATTTCTTTGGTCCTACAAGAACTGGTTCCTGTTCTGAACACCCACCTGTTTAGATCTGGGAATAGTGTGCCATTGGTCCTTCAAAGCAGAACTGTTCAAACTTTGGTCCTTCCACTTTTTGGACCTTAGTTCCCATAAGTCACAATCTTCCTGACAAACTGACCAGAGGAACTGAGTAGCATTGTTTTGAGGTATTGTGAAAGATTAATATGTCAGAAAACTTTTTCCAGATGCACCTACTGCTGATAGGCAAATCTGTCCCGGGAAGCATCTTACCAGTGCCCTGTTTCAAATTAGAGCTTGGAAAGGTTATTTTATTTGACTACAGATCCCACTTCCCATTCTGACAATAATTATCTGGAAATTGTAGACTTTGGAGGTTTTTTTATTTAAAAAAAAGCTTTGAAACTTGGGAGTAAACACATAAAGAGACCATGAATCTTACCCATATTTATGGATCATATTTTCTCTGGCAATGACCACTGAGCAGCAAAGACCAGACATGGTTTTAAAAAGAAAAGGAAAAGCACCAGGATTGTGAGTTAATTACAGATAAAAATAGAATTTTCAAGCAGAGTATAACAACAAATCCCAGTTTTATAACTACAAATCCCAGTTGTAAAACAAACAAACAAGGAATGCAAGTTTCCTATACAACCCAAAAAATAATTGCATCATAGTGCAAGAGGCAACAGGGAAAATAATTAGTTTAATGAACATGCAGGTTTGTGCACTGTCTCTATAAGCCAAACACTAATATAAGAAATCAGTTTTTCCCCTTTGTGTTCACAACAAATTTGCCACTAGCAACACATACTATGCTCACATGTCAGTACTGCCTTAAGAATACTAACCAACACAGTTAAGACTTTCACAGAATCTGCATATCTTATGAATTCGGGGAGGGAACATCTCAGCCAATGGAAACTATTGTCGGCACAAATAAAAGTCATTCTCTGAATGATAAATATAGCTGTATTTGTCAGTATAAGAAAAGTTTTTTTTTCACATTAAAAAATTCTAGAATGTCTTAGCAAAAAGCATAAAAAGGAAACACACTGGCCATGCTTTGGAATATGAATATTACTACCATCCATCAAATCAGCTCTACTCTTCAACTGAATACTGGTTTTATTCTATAGGTGAGCTTTCAATCATCATGCAGTACATTTAGAAACAATGTATACTGTGATCTGATTGAAGAAGGGAGATTCACCCATAGAAACAATGCCCATGGATGGATTCTTCAGCTAGATCAGGAACCATGCTACAAGGATAGGATAATGACAAGCAAATGGAGGTGATGTTACCTTGCAGCCTTCAAATGGGGGCATTCCTGATTCGCAATGCATCAGTAGGTGCACGGCCAACTTTCAATGCATATTCAGATTAGAGTCATATTGGGCTACGCCTTACATTGGTCAGTGGCCCTGCTCCAGAGCAAGTTAGTTGTTATCCTGTTCTACTGAGTTGTTGCATTGCTTTCAATGACACTTAATCATGGTCCACTTTCTTCTGGTGCATACATAGATGAGGAAGCATGTTCTTGCAGTTCATGGAGCAAGCAGCTATCGAGCAATCCTGCCTTATATCCTAAATTTGTTCCCAAGTCATTTCATAACTCTGAAATTTTAGCACTGAGGATGGAATAAGAAAATATCCTCCCAGGTGTAACAAAGAACAAGGTTCATCATCACTAACTTTTGAAAGGATGTAGCAAAATGTGTTGCAAAGACCAATGGAATTGTATCTATCATTAGTGTTCTATTTATTTACATACATTAAAGCAGACCAATTAGTATGAAGCATTCCAAATGTCTTCAATTCCATGTGGCCTGAATGCAATGAGTTAGTTCCAATTAGAGCAGACTCACTGAATAAACTGTCTACCGGTGAGTTGACAAGTAAGCAAATATTATTCATTCAATGGTTCTACTCTAGTTGAGGCTAAGCAGAGGATTCAGGCTCCTACGTTTTCATGATATTGCAGAGCTTTGTGAAAAGAGCTGAAATGGTAACATTTATGTCCACTGGACAGACTTACAAACAGGAGGGAGATGGAAAGGGAGGGAATATCTCAAGTTCAATTTCTAAACCTTAGCTAGTCAATCCGTTTGAGTATGGAAGATGAAAAATGGAGCATTACTCTGATCATGCAATTTCGAAGTTTGAATGACACACACACAAAAATATAGTCCCTTCCACCTTGAAGGTCTTGGTTCTTTTTCTCAGGTTTAACCCTGATCCCTTGATTTTGAGGTGTTAGTTCAGGTGCTGAAGTGTAAGTAGAGGACACATCTCATTTCATTCAGTAGGTATTCTCCTTGGGTTTCCACTTGGTATATTTTTAACCTCTGGAACACTGTCACTTTCAACATACAGGCTTTCACATTGGAAATAATTTTGTGTCACATACCATGGATTATATATCTATAATAGAACAGGTCAGCAAGCTTGTTGGTGCAGTGTCACATTCATTAGTTTGTCAACAACAGACCCTTTTACTTCCCAGGCAGAATTCAGTTGTGTATAAAGATTACTGTACACCCCACAAATAGCTTGTGATTTATGAGAGTTCTGCATGTAACTGCTGAAGGTATGTTATAAACTGTGGTTTAACATTTCATGGTAATCTACCTTGAATTTGGAGTTTCTATCAGCTTTTGCTCATTTGAATGTGCCAAAAAACTTAAAACATTGGGAGCTACAATAAAAGCAATTTCATATCTGGAAGTTAAAAATAGTTGTCACATTCAGCTGTGGATCGTTTCATAAAAAGTCCTACCAATAAATACATTTACTGCCTGCCAATGATGAAGTGTCGTGGTTAGAATGTTAAAGCAACTTAACACCTACCCCAGTTATGTGGGTATGTGACAGCAATGGAGGTGAATGTATATTTTTGGTAATTTTAAAAATGTTAACAGCACTGATAATCTTTTCAAGAGAACAGAGACTGGTAGATGGACTAAATCCAGCTCATCAGCTCCTTTCCTGAATTGTGGATTATTGTCTTCCGCAATTTGGGCTCCCTCTCTTCTGGACCAACCTAGAAACTATGGATTCAAAGCCCATTTGTACACATTGTTTCTCCTCCAGCTAATGTCTTTGTGGATGATGTTCTAGGGCAAAATTCTGTAAAAAGGGGAATTGAGACCTTCACTTAAGTTAAAATCAAATGTAACATTAACACCAAAAAGTAGTGTTACAATAGGGCTTGGAGAGTTGATGTTGGATTTGTTTCACTTTCAGAAGTGGTAGCACATTTGTTCTTGTGGTTCCTCAAAAGTTCATTTGGTTGTCCATGCACAGTTGGGCTCTTGGTTTATGGGTTTGATTTGTAGGATTGCCATAAACTGGAAACAGCATGAAGGCAGAAAACCACAATCCAAGGCAATGAGCCAGTTTAGGGGATTTACCATTCCACTGATATGAAATTCACCAACTGCTACTGTCCAAGTGAAACGTAACTTGAACTAATGGCATCACACCGTGGAATCCTCTCCATAGTTTGTATTTCCTGGTATGAAAGAAAAGCAAATGTAAAGTAGGATGGTTTCAATCTAAAGGTATTAGCTGTCCACCCGTGGTGCAACACCCCATAGTATTTGAGAGTTATTAAGTCCTCAGGAACAGCTTTTTAGGGAGGTGCTGTTAACTTCTGCAGCAACACGGAGGCAGATAAATGCCATTCCATGTGCCAAAGTCCCTGAGCAGATATGAGGATACAAGCCATTACCTTTAATTTGCAGCCAGCTAACCTCCATTCTCTATATTTCTAGAAGTCTACAAGCACTGATGCAGACACCATCAATCATCTGGTTGCAATGGGTCAGGAAAGAACATGTTTTTGTGGGATAATAAATTTGACTGATAGATTTCCAAAACTGAGACACACATGTATTTTCTGTCCTTTTCATTGTTTGTCTCTCAATAGAAGACATTTATGACATCTTGAAATCTTCTTGGCATGACCTCATTGTTATAACCTAAGTGCCTGTTTTAGTTGTCACTTTAATTGCCATGGTTTTATTCAATGGTATCCTGTGATTTGTAGTTTGTTGATTCACTTAGAATCCTCTGCAGGCCAGTTTTAGTTCTGTAGTTTAGAAAACATAAATCTAAGTCTCCTACCAAGGCAGAAACCCCAGGTTTTCATAGGTTGGAGCCTTCAAGTGGCATCAACCTGCTATAATTGTAGTGTAAATATACACCCTATGTTGTGGTTTGGTACAGTTTAGGACTGGGCTGCTGACATATAAATCTCTCTCCATGTGTCAAAATGTCTATTTCTGTTTTGTGCAGCTATTGTTAGCACTCTAATTTTTTCTTCCCCTCCCCAATTATAAGTGGTTCAACTCTTCTGGTTTTAAAATAACTAGTGAATAAACTATACACATTGTTCCTAAACTGGCTAACTAGACTCTGTGCCAAATGAATCTCTAAGCATCACAGAGAAAGGGTGAACACAGCTGCTTAAACAAAAAGTAATGTTTTAAAGAAACATCTGGTTGGGTATTTTTTTGCCTTTAAAAAAGGACTAATTGTGACTATGTGAGCTCAACAAGTTCCACTGAGTTTATTTTGCATCTTGCAGTTTGTGGCATGACGGCTTTAAGTCTGAAACCAATATTGTAAAACGACTGTTAAAACTTTCTTGCAAATGGAAATCTTTACGCATAAACCAATTCTCCGAGGATGGACCATTACAACTTATTTTGTGAATTCTGCCTTCAAAAATGGATAAATTCCACCCTAAGCACTGGTATGAGCCTGTGAGAAGACTGCAAGCAAGGATCCCGAAGAATCCATTCTGATGAACTGAACCACAACTCCTGCAATCCATTAGATTTTGTACATGTTTGCATTATATGCCAGTTATTTGAATAACACATCAATATATAGTTCAAAACTGATCTTTAGAAATAATCTTTTGTAAAAACACATTGAGTAGCCCTTATCTGAAATCTGAAATATTACAAAATTATCCACATTAGTGGCTGAGATAGTGACACCTTTGTGTTCTGATGGTTCAATGTACACAAACTTTTATTTCATGCACACATTATAAATATTACGTATAAATTACCATTGGGCTATATTTGTATAGTATATATGAAATATAAATGAATTTAGTGTTCAGAGTTGAGTCTAATCTCCAAGATATTTCAGTATGTATAAGCAATTATTTCAAAATCGGGGGGGGGGGGGGGGATACAGAACACTTCTGCGTCCAAGCAATTCACATTAGTGGCACCCAACCTGTATGTAATGTGTATGTTGGCATAAAGTAAATTTCAAACTTCATGCAGGAAAAACTGGCAAGGCGGCATTCAGTGCCTGAGGTCCTACATGGGCAAGAGACTTGCCCTTTCTGCTCTGTCCTACATGCATGCATAAGCTACACTTACATACACTGAAGTCTGTAATAAAATGACAGCCAGTGATAGGCTAATGATAATGTTATTTTGCTAGCTCTAGCACAACTAGCAGAACAGTTCAAGCAATGCTTGGCCTAATGAAGTCAACATTATTGGTGCAAGGACTTAATGATAAAATGACTTATCAAACTGTTTCTGGAATGATTGGGATGAAGGTTATGCAACAGCAAAAGGGTTTGAAAGTGGCTAGTTGTGAGGTCGCAGTAGTGATGTCTGGGCATCTGCCCATTAGTGTATGACATTTTGTGCATGCAACCAGGTATTTATTTAGAAGAGTGTCAACATCAGTGGACTTTTACAAATGTAGCTATTTCCCAAATGTACATCATAGCAGCTGGTGGCTTCCGTGTCAGTGGAATGGTTAATTTGCTCCAGATTTCAGTCTAAACTCCAAGGTCTGGCTAGACAGCAGTACATGTGAAAAAGACCTTGGAGTCCTCGTGGACAACAAGTTAAACATGAGCCAGCAATGTGATGCGGCTGCTAAGAAAGCCAACGGGATTGTGGCCTGCATCAATAGGGGTATAGCATCTAGATCCAGGGAAGTCATGCTCCCCCTCTATTCTGCCTTGGTCAGACCACACCTGGAATAATGCGTCCAATTCTGGGCACCACAGTTGAAGGGAGATGTTGACAAGCTGGAATGTGTCCAGAGGAGGGCAACTAAAATGATCAAATGTCTGGAGAACAAGCCCTATGAGGAGAGGCTTAAAGAGCTGGGCATGTTTAGCCTGCAGAAGAGAAGGCTGAGGGGAGTCATGATAGCCATGTACAAATACGTGAGGGGAAGTCACAGGGAAGAGGGAGCAAGCTTGTTTTCTGCTGCCCTGCAGACTAGGACACGGAACAACGGTTTCAAACTACAGGAAAGGAGATTCCACCTGAACATCAGGAAGAACTTCCTCACTGTGAGGGCTGTTTGACAGTGGAACTCTCTCCCCCGGACTGTGGTGGAGGGTCCTTCTTTGGAAGCTTTTAAGCAGAGGCTGGATGGCTATCTGTCGGGGGAGCTTTGAATGCGATTTCCTGCTTCTTGGCAGGGGGTTGGACTAAATGGCCCATGAGGTCTCTTCCAACTCTACTGTTCTATGATTCTAAACTACAAAACATAACTAAGGTTCTGATCACCTTGAATCTAGAAATACCTGAGTCACTGGAGACCAATAAATGATGACATGCTCCATTTTGCGATACTTTGCTATAGCTGGACATAATTTGCAAAGAACTACATGCAGGGCTGCAGAAGTACTAGTGTTGGAAGTGAAGACCATAGAGTAGCAGGAATTGACCGGTAACATCTATTATCCATAGTGGAGGTTTCATTGACTTTCACCTCTGTGTTGTGTGGTTCCATTTGAAATACTGGGTACAGTTGTGGTTGCCCATTTCAATGAAGAAAAAGAGAGGACCAGAGAAGAACAAACTAAGATGGCAATCTTTTGCATGCATATGGAAATGTGTCCAACTGACCACACTGGGATTTTTAAGAAGACAGGTACACTTCCTTTACTCCCTCCTCTTGTCAAATAATACAGGTGCCTTTGCGGACAGCCAGGAGCTTTCCAAAGCTCAGTGGCCACACTGTGGTGACAAACAACAATAAAGAAATGGGTGTTAATCAACTGGATAGTCAGGACTCTGCTTCCCCCACGGCTGCATTTTGGGAATGGAGAGGGGTAAACATTGTGGCAGAATCCAGAGTCAGTCCATAGCAGCAATGCTTTTGACTGGCCCTATATTTAGGTGCCTGTGTAGATGGGACCAAAGTCATGCCGAATATTTTTGAAGTAAGGCTGCTGCAGGTGATTACGATTTACTTGTGTAATAAGATGGTCAGAGGTGGTTACAACTCTGGAATGGGAAGAACATTTGCGATGTTTTATTCCTAGACCAAAAGCACAGCCAATAGTCACAGCCTGTCAGAGCAAGTAGGAATCTCTTCAGGGGATAATGATAGCCAAGCAAACATTTTGTGTATTTTTCTCCTGGTATTTAACATTCCAAGGGGTTGCACAGGAATTATTCTGTAAATTAAAAAGAGATCCCCCCCCCCAACCCCCAAAAAATCTGTGCAGAAACTTAGTTTCCTAGGAAACCTGTTTTTGTATACAAACCATGTGAAAGAACACATCCTTGACAGAATAAGTCCTATACAACACTTTGATGTGTACAAATGCAAGGAGAATACTCATTTTCTCCTGCTGCAGGAAAAGAAATTATTTTTCAATATTTATTTTCATTACTTACATCTCCACAACAGAGATAGATAATTATTACCAGTATGCAGAGGTTTTTCCTCTCTTGTTCCACTCTGATCAGCAGTAAGATTCAGTGTGATAATCAGGATTGGGCAGGCTGAAACTACTGGCTCAGGCAGTAGATGCTGAGGGGGCAGAAATGCAGTGGCCCCAATTCTTCCCCTCTTTTGCAAGGCAGACCTCACACAGCCCTGCATCCCTGGCCCAATGTCTTCAGATGTAGTAGAAGATCCTATCCTGGTGTCAGAGTTGAAAAACCTTTGAACGGCCAGAGCTGCCAGCTTCTATATATGGAATGGAAGTGGGCACCATCTGTCATTTAATGGGATGTGAAATGGCAAGGAAAGGCACAATATTAGGGCTTCTGGATTACTTAGTTAAGCAAATGCAACAGTCTTAAGTGAAGAGATGTCCATGTTCTCTTGCGCATGCTCACCCAATTCTCAGAAAGTGGCCAATGGATGCAGGCTTATGACATTTTCCTTATATATCTCACAGCAGCTGGTGGTTTCTATGTCAGTAGAGTGGTGAACCTTCTCTAGGTTTCAGTATGAATTTCAAAAGAGGTAGGGATAGAGTTAAATCCCTTGGATAGCTCTTTTAAACTTGAATTAAAATCTGGGAGAAAATTCACTGCCATACTAAAATGGAGGCCACCAATGTACATTGTACATATTGTAGCAAGATACGGAGCTCTAGTCTACACATATGTTCACACACAAGACCTTTGTGGACCCAGGTGTGTTGAAGTACGAGTGTTATCCAGAAAGCAGATTACGTTTTGGAATTAAAAATGAACAAAGTATAGGAGAAAACATTTACCATATGCAGTTGAAAGCCACACCCAAATACTTCTCAACATAGTCGCCATTCAAATCTAGGCACTTATCATTGCGATGAATGAGCTTGGCAACTCCTTCTCCACAAAACTCTGCCGCTTGCATCCTCAACCAGCAAGTCACCCCTTCCCGCGGCTGCGATCCAGGACGAGCGTGGGAAAAAGTTGAGTGTGGGGATTTTGCTGTTTCATGGGGACGCCCGGCACCACACGGCAGGTCACACATGTGAAGTTCTGGAGTCTTCTGGGTGGGAGTTGTTTCCCTATCTGCCATGCAAAATCCCGCGCTCAACTTTCCCCCACGCTCGTCCTGGATCGCAGCTGCGGGAAGGGGTGACCGTCTGGTTGAGGACGCAAGCGGCAGAGTTTTGTGGGGAAGGAGTTGTCAAGCTCATTCATCGCAATGATAAGTGCCTAGATTTGAATAGTGACTATGTTGAGAAGTGGTATTTGGGTGTGGCTTTCAACTGCATATGGTAAATGTTTTCTCCTATACTTTGTTCATTTTTAATTCCAAAACGTAATCTACTTTCTGGATAATCCTCGTACTATCAGCATCTTCTTCCTTTGCTATGTATCAAAACTGCTGGTTGGCAGAAACTGCAAAAGTGATGCTTCTATTAGGTTTCAATTTTGTTCATTCTTTGATTCCAACCTCCCTGTTCTATCTGAGGTTTGTAGAAGGAAACAGAAGGGAGGGAAGGAAGCTGCTTTCAGCCAAAAGGGATAAAAGATTCAAGATTTCTCTCCTATATCTATTTTGTATATTTTTAAAAAATACTTTAATATATATATGCTCATATATAAATATATCACAACTGGTACCATTTCCATGTTTCAGTAGAAACCAGAAGCTAAACCGAAGTGGGACCACTATAACTGTATTTCTATAGCAGTACTTGCTGACAGTGTTCCCTCCCCCATCCCTCTTGGACCCAGGTGCGCCATGAACAACTCAGGGTGATCCTTTTACAGTCCATTCACACAATCACTTCACAGGTGTGGCCCAGACGATCTTGTGAACATGCAACCACCGAGTGAGACCACATGAAAACTGGAATCCCAAGCAACTTTGAAACTCAAACTAGTAATCTGACAGAATTAAATATATATATATATAAATGTGGGGGGAAGTGAGATGAGGATTTCACTCAGATCAGCCTTTCATTCCAGCTATTTTAATGGTGTTGTAAAGACTTGAACAAAAGTGCTTGAGTCAAAATGACTCCCCAATCCCCATGTTGTTTTTCTTACACATATGAACCAGTGGCTTGCTGAGGGGACAATGCGAGCTAGTGATTCCCTGCTGCTTCTCACCTGCAGACAGGGCCTGCCTCCTTCTCTATTGTTTTGCTGCCATCCAAGCTCAAAGCAGAGAGAGCAGGAGGAGGTTACTTTAACAGGGCATTTGTAGAAGAAAACTGACAGGTCTGTAAGCCCCCTTCCCACCCAGCAATTATTCCTCTGCAAGTAGGTTCTGACTGCGCATCAGTTCACAGTCATACATTTTCTGAAATATGACGGATTCAAATAATTTGACTCAGTTTTCTTTTTCTTTTTTTCTTGAGAAAGAGAGAGATCCCTCACCAAACTATTTTGATCACCAAACCTTGCCATTTTCCTATTGCTCTCTTCTTGGAGAATGGTCTTCCAGAAAGTTGAAGTTACAGTAGAGTCTCACTTATCCAACGTTCTGGATTATCCAATGTATTTTTGTAGTCAATGTTTTCAATACATCGTGATATTTTGGTGCTAAATTCGTAAATACAGTAATTACTACATAGCATTACTGCATATTGAACTACTTTTTCTGTCAAATTTGTTGTATAACATGAAGTTTGGGTGCTTAATTTGTAAAATCATAACCTATTTTGATGTTTAATAGGCTTTTTCTTAATCTCTCCTTATGATCCAACATATTCGCTTATCCAATGTTCTGCCAGCTTGTTTACATTGGATAAGTGAGACTCTACTGTACTTTCTTATTACTGGTTCATTAAAGCACATGTTCCCTCTTAAGGTTTGTTTTCAACATGGTTCCAAGAAGTACATACAATTGTTTTCACCCCAAATGGCAGTTAATTAAAATGTTTATTTGAAATTCTCTTCTGGCCTTTCCCGCACTTAAAAAAAACTCCAGCAGCATAACCTGGTAAAGACAGGACAACCAATCTTCCTGTCCTTCATTCCCCTTATAGATGAACTCTAAGCATGACAATGAATGCTAGCTCTTCCATCAAAGACTATGGTGTGTTCTATGGGGATTTGATGATTCAGTACTGGTTAGCAGATAGTGTGCTGTTTACCACTACTTCTGGGTCCTGCCCTTGATCCTAATCCTACCCTGTCTCCATTCTGCATGGATGGAATTTGTACCCAATGACCAACCTGGAACATGTTTGCAAAGAATTTCTCAGTAATCATGTACACATTTAATTTAGTTACTGTACCAGGTGTTTCGGGGTACATTTTACTCTAAGCAATTCATCCTTAAACCACAACCAGATTTTTTTTTTAAAAAAAAAAAAAGAAAGAAAGAAATGAGCAAAACTCTTTGACACTGATGTCTCCCTCTAGCACAGAATTTGGGAAAATACTGTTTTGGACATACATCACCAATAATTATTGAATCTCTAGTCCAAAAAGTAACGTTTTTAAGCTATCTACTACATTTGAGTATTGAACTACTTGGGTATGAAGCGACTTGAACCTGGATCTGTTTCTGATACAAATGATTAAGTATCCTCTTTCATTCATTGCAATGCCAAAGAATACTGATTGAAACAAACATGGCAGGCACTTCTCACATACTGCTTCCATGCCAACCTATGAGACCTACAGTGTTTGAAAACTGGACCATCTTTTATTCCTTTTTCTTTTGAGGTTGGAACTGACAATCAAAACAAAACTTAAGGCCTCTATCCTAAGCATGCTAGACATTAAGTCCTGTTAAAAACTCAGTGGGATTTACTTCTGGGTAAACATACTTTAGGACCAGGCTGCAGACCTTTACAACAACTTGAAAAATCAGCACTGGCACACGGGCTGCTCTCCTGGGCTCCTGGGGTGAGTTTGGGAGAATGCTCAGTGCATCCGCTGACTGATCTGCCACAAAGAAAGCTAAAATGCCATGGACAGAAGGCATAGTTGGCCATACAGAGGCAACACCACCATGAAATGTTGTTTTGGCAAAAAAGGAGAGAAACAAACAAACAAATAAACAAAAAAACAGAGACACAAAATCCGAGCAATTGCTTTAGAATTGCCCAGCACTGCTGGGGTCACACTGAAGGAGACGGACGATGGACGGATCACTCTTGGCTCCTCGAATAAACTCTTCCAAAGAAAGTTTTCCTAAAAAATAAACAGAGAGGCTAGTTTGGGGTTCTAATATAAGCACAGCATATACTCTAACCAGAATTTTTAAAGAAACATGACTTTGCCCTTTTCTGTCTATCCTGATAAAGTCTTGCCTCCCAAAAGCACTGCATAGGTTTCTCTTTTGTGTGTGTGTAAAATCTTCTTATCAACCAAACAAACTCTTTCCATAGTTTTGCTCCTATCAGTATAGAAAATATGTTTCTGGTTATTTCAAGCTGATTTTTTGAAAATCTTGATATTTCTCTTATTATTTAAAACAAAAATATGCCCCAAGTACAACAATTTTCATGGCACCAGTTTGACTTTATTGTCCCATGTCCCTAGGAATACAAGAAATGATATAATGGCATAGCTGTTTTACACATACGAACAAGAAAATGTAGTTGTCGAAGGCTTTCATGGCCGGGATCACAGGGTTGTTGTATGTTTTCCGGGCTGTATGGCCATGTTCTAGAAGTATTCTCTCCTGACATTTCGCCCACATCTATGCCTGCCATAGATGTGGGCGAAACGTCAGGAGAGAATACTTCTAGAACATGGCCATACAGCCCGGAAAACATACAACAACCCTAAGAAAATGTAGTCTTGTTTGTTTCAGTCCAAAAATCCAGACAAGCTGTAGACAGGACGGAACACGGAAACATGGAAAAGTTACATTTTAGGGGGAGAAAATGGTCTTGTGACATACCTCCTGAATGCCTAAGTACTTTTTCCTACATTGTATAAAATGGTACCAACTTCCTCCTTTCACAAAAATTTTGCTAGGCAATATGACAGTCTCAGGAGAGCTTCTGAACTCAGATCTTCACATCTGATCAATTGACTGACCACGGGGGACACTGGGAAAGCTCCCTCATGCCACAGTCTATCTTCATCCTCATTCTGTGGCTGCTTCAATCTGGAGCAGAATATGGATTTAGGAGATCCGGTTTGATCTGGAGTGCCTACACAGAACAGGCTGCAAGTTTCGACAGAGTCGCACAGGTCTCTTAATACGCATTCTAATCTGGATTGGCGCCATTAAAACCCAGGATTTTTCTCCCTTACGTAACAGCAGGGACAGACAGCTTCTCCAGGCTGGCTTCAGAGAAAAAGGCTGAAAAAAGACTGTAAAAGCTAGTGTTCCCATGGGAACACTGTGTTTTCATTGCCAGAAGGAAGGCTGCTTTTTAACCCAACTTCAGCCCTTTTTATATCCACCCTTTGTATTTAAGCATTCGGATCATTCCAGGAGGGATCCTGAAGATTTTATAGTTGGAGATGGGATTTCTGATGAGCCTTTTTATCACACATTTTTTGGTAGACACGAATTGGTACTTGCATGGGGGATGGGGGGGTTGTGGACACATTGACTTCAAGCCAGATTTTAGTGCCTCTGTGAATTGGACCTCCATCACCCACATTTTCATATACATGTGGCTGGAGAAACTGAAATTTCATTCAGTTTCCAAGACATTCTCAGACATTGGCTACATTTTCCAGGATCCTGTCATTGTCCATACTGGCTGAAGCATGTTAAAAAGCTGTAATTTTTCCAAGCTCCAAAACAGGTTTTTTAGGTTTTCCATGGATATCCAACTCGCCCCTACCCTCATTCTGAAATTTTACATTTAAAAACCTGCTTGAGACCTCCACTTCCAAACTGGTTCAAAATTGGCCAAGATATAGACAGGAAGATATGTTGCTCAGCTTGGAGATTCTGGAAAACTGTATTCAGAAAATGCTTTAAAGTTCTGTTTAACTGCGGAATGGCTCACTCTACAAGTGTGCATAGCTAACAATATGCATGGTTTTGGTTTGTCATGGATTTCCCAGCATAGCAACATAAACATTCAACTTTTCACAGATCCTTAGAGGTCAGAAGCTTATCTACATATCAGTGTCTTGCTTCTGTTTACTCCCTCAATCCAACTCTTTGATGGGAATCCAAAATACCAAGAAAGAGAGGAATATATTTTAAAAGAACATACACACGTATCTAAAGATACCTACCATCCCGATTTGTGTCCATCTGACGGAAGATTTTCTCTGTCCTTTTCTCTGGTGTCGATTCATCTTCTGGCATCTTCATAACGGAAGAAACCATTTTGTAGATTGCCTAAGAAGTAGAATAACAAGAAGACTTTATGATGGTTTAATATTACAAATTTTATGTTATAACTTATACTCTATAGATAATCTTACACTAAATTCTATTTGTTAATTTAACAACAGTCCCTTACCTAATACAAAAATTATAGTAATTCCAAGTTCTAATTCCTACAGATGTAAACCCATTTACAAAGATGTACATTCCCACCAGGTTTCTGGTCATTATTCCTTGCTCTAGTAAATTAACTTCAAGATATGTATTTGTTTATTAAATTTCTCCTTGAAGAAAACAACAAACAATCTCAGCAATTTTCTTCTCACTGAAGGTCTTCAAAAACAAAGGCTATTTCTAATTCAAGATAGTCTATGCATAATTTTTCACATACCATATATACTCAAGTATAAGCTGAGTTGTTCAGCCCTTTTTAGGGCTGAAAAAGCCCCCCTCAGCTTATACTCAAGTGAGGGTCCTGGTCGGCTTATATTCGGGTTGGCTTATGCTCGAGTACTAGGTAATCAGAGTTGGACAGTCTTATCTTAAATTACAGTTTTATGTAAATATTTAAAAACATTTAACCTACTGATGCCTCAATTAATGTAATTTTATTGGTGTCTATTTGCCACCCTTGGCTTATACTCAAGTCAATAAGTTTTCCTAGCTTTCTGTGGTATAATTAGGTGCCTGAGCATATATTTGGGTTGGCTTATACTCAAGTATATACTGTAATTTCCTGCTGTTTCCTGTACAGAAATATCTTATATACAAATCACTCACATGTAAATAAGTTCCAGATTACTGCGAATAAGAATCCAATTACAGCATTCTGCACGAGAAATAGTTCTCTTTCACAGGAAAGAGATATTTTAGAACCAAAAATTCTGTTTTCTGCACAACACAACTATATCTGAATTTTGAATGGAATAAATCCCAAACTGCAAAGATTCCTCTAAATCGGTGTTTCGAAAACTGGAGAAACCCGTTTTTCTACAAATATGCAAGTATTAACTGCATTTCCACTAGTTTTGAAATATGAATTTGTTAAGCCTTGCTTGTTTTTAATAAGAAGTCAATTTATCACAGTTAATGTTCAAGCTCCAGGACAGCAAACCGCAGCATCCCCTCTCCTTTCCTTCTCATTTAAGGCTTTTTAAATTCAAATTAAAGAGACATATATCTGTGTGTGCATCCATATGTACACACATACATACACGTTTTCACTACTAATATTATGTTAAGAGAAACCTTAAGTGCTGCTTTGCTGACCATTCATTTCCTCTGGTTTACTGTATGAAAATGAATGCTAGATGAAAAGTCTATCCATTTCTTTTGTATAAATAAAAGTGGTGGACTTGGCACACTTTTCCTACTCAAAGGGAATATTCATGTTCAGAGACACAGTGTACATGCCTTGGGAAGCTGCAACTAGTAGAAAGGCATTATAAATGCAAAGACATATTTGTATGTGACACATATGAGGCTTCAAACTATGTTGTTTTCTTTGTGGGAGTAAAGCAGTCCCAGAACAATCCTAAAAGCAAGAATATAGCACTTCTTTTTTTCTACTTAACAGAAAGGTGGAGCATAATTGTACATAACGCAGTACAGAAAAAACACATTTATTTAGGCTAGGGATACATAACTACTTCACTAGTTTTGTCCAAACTCAGTTCACTTCCTGAAAATTTCTTGGTTTTTTTACTCGAGCAAGTCTTGGGTGAAATTTAATGGCAATTCATGGATGAAAAGATCCAGCTCAAAAACAAATGCGGACTTTCTTGTAGTTATTTAATTATGCATGTTCACCCAAAAGGCCCTTTTAGTTTTGCTAAAAACAGAATCTTCGAAATCACAGTCAACATTTTGCCTTGATTCTCGAATGCAAAATGTAGTCTCGATTTTTAAAGAAACAAAAACCAGAAACAACTGCCATATGCAAGAAACTGGCACCTGCACATTGGGAGAAAATGCTAATAAGTGTGTCTGGTGTCTTCACAGAGCAACAAGCTGAAAATCTATGTTCCAGCTCCCATAGTATTGAAAACATAGGCTTATAATCTGGAAATGGTATGAAACTTTGGGTAGAATAAGTCAAGGATTATAAATAGGCTTTGTTTTCAAAGATTAGCCACAGTAACCAAAATAGGTAAGGTAGATAGGTGAGAAAAACCCCACAAAACGTATTTATTTTGTACATCTGGTCCACAATCATGCTGATTCATAAATGATACATGATATATTCACATGATAGCAGGTATCCACAATAATGTTGACCAGTTAAATTCTTATGTGAGTGGATGAATAGTGGTTTGACGGGAGTGGCCTCACAGTAATAATGAGTGGTACAAAAGGCCACCAAATTCTTGTTTTCAACTGGATCATAGATGATCTTGAAGAAATGGACTAGTACAACTCTCAAATTCGTCAATAATATATGATTATAAAACATATCATTAATTGTCCTGTAAAAAAGGACCTGTTAACAGTCACTCTTGGTAAGAGAAAGCATAGATAAGGAGGGAGTTGGGATACATAAACTAAAGCTAGACCAGGTAAGTGAAGTGGTCTCTTAACTGCTTCCACTGCTGCAGTTACAGTTGTTAGTAACAGTCACTTACTAGGATGTTCCAAAGATAAATACAAGATAACGCTAGGTTATATAGGAATATATGGAAATGCCTGTGGAAAGGTTTTTCTATGGATTTATCTTTGAGCTGTGGATATATCTCAATCTCTCAGATGTATTATCTATACATTATGTCAGAATGTTTTAGCATGATAAAGTCCATATAAAACATAAACCAATATATTTTAGGTGTCGGGACAATGAGAAGTCTATGTTCCACCTCAAGTCAGCCTCCACATTCACTGGAGGCTAGGGTCCCATGAACATGAAAAAAATATGAAGAAATTGCTATTTTACCTCTATAGGAATTTCTATGTCTTCCAATATGACTCTATGTTAACGTCCCTTGTTAACCATCCTGAAATCCCAACACTTAAGGTTACTTAAAGGTAATGTTGATACTAAATTGGTATTTGGATAATACAGTTGTTCATTGGAAGCTCAGTACCCAGAAGATGAGTCTCTCTCTCTCTCTCTCTCTCTCTCTCTCTCTCTCACACACACACACACACACACACACACACACACACACACACACACACACACTCCAAACACCGCATGCCATTTCTGTTGTTCTGAACTACTTTCTGGCAATTCCTACCAGCTACAACATTTTATTATCACCGTCACGTAGGGCCATTTTTTAATTCCAAGATATATAATAGTGTAGTAAAAAGGTGCTTTTGCAAAACAGTTTCTATCTACAGTATGAGTTCTTTTGCTCAGAAAAATATCTTGTGAGTTGCCCAGTTGTAAACAAATTTAACACTGTTGTGGATTATATCAATGACATAGTTATGTCATCATGAAATTACACATCACAGCACATCATGTAGGATCTCAGTTATTACTGATTACATATTGAAACATCACGTCCAGTAAAAATAGCCCCTCCCTCTATCACTCTCCTGCCCAACATTTAATAAAGGAAAGAAAGAAAGAAAAGGAAGGAATGGGAACAATTGTTTCTCATTCAAATGTTTCATTTTCATATAAATTATAACACCATTGCTGGAATTCTGCTGAGGTCTTTTATCTTTGTAACAGACGTAGAACTGTGGGAATAGAAACTGTGCAGTTCTATTAAGTCCCTATCCAGTAAAGGACTGCTGTTACGTTACTACATAGTAGTTCATTACTATGCATTGGAAAATCTCCTATAAACAAATTTTGCTAAGAAAATTCTGCAATAGGGTGGCCTTATGGTGACCATAGGTCAGAAATGACTTGAAGGCACACAACAACAGCAACAACCAGCATCATCTCTATCAATGTTCTCTTTATCCACATTAAGAATAAAAGGGTTCCAAGATTTTAAAGATGCAATAGACCTTCAATAGAGCTTACAGGGGAAAAGAGAAGACATTCCAAGAGATGGCATTCTGTCAACAATTACTGGGCTGTTCAGAGAGTTTTAGCAGAGCTGGGACCAGACACCAGATCAGACCCCAATCCATGAGTAAATGGAGGACTACTTAGAATCACAGAATCATAGAGTTGGAAGAGACCTTGTGGGCCATCCAGTCCAACCCCCTGCCAAAAATCAGCAAAATCGCATTCAAAGCACCAGTTATTGGATACCACCTTACACAAGTATTGAAGAAATAAAACTGCCCTGAGTAGCTCACAATGATGCCCATGCGATGCTCCAAGTGGATTCCAGCTGGGAGAGCTACACATTTGGCTGCAATTAACATTCCCTTGTGGAACTATTCTCCTACTTTCCATTATCTGGGGAAATTTACAGACAATATATTTTCATTGAGAATTGCTGTACTTATAATCTAGGCTGTCAAAAATGAAGAAATTCAACATTAAACTTGGAACTTCATTTTAAAAATGAGAACAACCTCAAGAGCCTAATTAGCTATGACAGCCAAAGTGAACAGCAAGACTTCATTAAAAATTGAAGGGGCCGGGCTGTGGCGCAGCTGTTGAGCAGCTGCCTTAAATCACTCTGACCATGAGGTCATGAGTTCGAGGCCAGCCCGTGGCGGGGTGAGCACCCGTCAATTAAAAATAAAAAATAGCCCCTGCTCGTTGCTGACCTAGCAACCCGAAAGATAGTTGCATCTATCAAGTAGGAAATAAGGTACCACTTATAAAGTGGGGAGGCAAGATTAACTAATTTACGACCTGGAATGAGGAAGTGCCGTCAGTGTGGATGATGAAGCAGCTGCTCCCCCCTGTGGCCAGAATCGAACATCCCCTCAGAAGAAGGTTAACTGCCTCTGCGTGTGTCTCTCAGTCTCTGTTTGATGTGTTTATGGGCATTGAATGTTTGCCCTATGTGTGTTATAATGTGATCCGCCCTGAGTCCCCTTCGGGGTGAGAAGGGCGGAATATAAATACTGTAAATAAATAAATAAATAAAATAAAAATTAGATTTTCATAAAGCTTGTTAGAATGGGCTATTCATGAAACGAGGTTTGCTAAAGCAAACAAGGTCTGTATTAGATCAGGGCTGGATAGCAGCTATCTGGATATTCATATGTACCACTGTCTAAAATTCCACAGAAGAAAGGCATGAGATATATACTATTATGATAAGGAGGCTTGGCCCCTGAAATGGTAATGGAGCTTTCCCCTCTCTTTGGAATAATTCTCAACTTATCCCTGGGACATAACATAATCCATTATTTTGGTTCCAAAACCTGTCCTTGACATATACATAAGGTTGACTTATATACAAATCTACAATGTGCTCAGGAGAAGACATATCATATTTCCTAAGGCATAAAAGGATGGTACACACAGTTTTGCTTTCTGCCCATGTTACAAGCATCAAAGAGTCACAATGTAGACTGGCCACTCAATAGAAACCCTGCTCATCCTCTGTGACAGTTGTGAACTGCGTGGCACATAAACGCATTCAATACATTGTATGTATTTCAGGATGCATCTGCATAGTAGAATCAATGCAGTTTAACGCCACTTTAACTGCTATAGATCAATGCTAAGGAATTATGGGAGCTCTTATCCTACAAGCTCTTTAGCCCCTCTGCCAAAGAGTGATGGTGCCTCACCAAACTACAACTCCCAGGATTCTATGGCATTGAACCATGGCAGTTAAAGTGGTGTAAAACTGTATTCATTCTATAGTATAGATGCACTTCAGAACTCTATTCACTATACCACATTGCATCTATCACCCATATACATACCCAAGCACCAACGGGAGGAACCACAGCATAGCTTAAATATCTGCTGGTGGAGTACATCAGGCTAGCATAACTCCCACAGAGAAGAGAAACATTGCATGATACAAATTCAAGAATGGGCCTCATACATATTGTGCAATGTACTTTTTGCACATCCATTTTCATAATGGTTCCACCTGCACAACTCTACTTCCAAAGCCACCAACTGGATACAACTGTTATGAAAGGCCAAAATAACTGGTGCCAGCCTTGGTGTTAGACTACTCGGTGAATGAAACAGAGAGCTCTGATTTTAATGCCAAGGAGTACAGTTTAACTCCCTTAGTAGAGAAGCAGAGAGAGAAATCTTTCCATTAGTCACAATGACCAGAATCCCAGAATAAGGAAGTAAGAAACACTTTACACAGAGAAACTAATTGCCTTAAGTGGTAGGCTTTCATAATGATGTATATTCAAAGTTCTACATATTATTATACCGAAGGGAGCACATGGCAGTCCAAGAATTCAGCAAAATTTATTGCACCTCCATTGTTCATAAAACTAATGCCAGTGGGGTTTTTTTTAATGGGAAAAAAGCAAGCAAGTGGCACATACCTGAACGATTTCCAACATCTCTGCCTTGCTGATGTATCCGTTTCCATCCAGGTCATACATGCTGAATGCCCATTTCAGCTTTTGCTCCAACTTCCCTCGGGACGTTACACTCAAGGCTATGATAAATTCTCTGAAGTCTATTGTTCCATCGCCATTGGCGTCAAACGTACGGAATACGTGTTCGGCAAATTTAGAAGCGTCCCCATAAGGAAAAAAATTCCCATAGATTTTCTTAAATTCCTCCATGGACAAATGTCCACTTGGACAGTCTCTCAGGAATCCTTTGTACCATTCCTGGATCTCGTGTTCTGTAAAGTCTGTGCTTTCTAGCAAATCTTGCATGACTTCGGGGCGTAACTTGCTGTTCTGTTTCCCCATGGTGGTGTCGGGACCTTATCTAAAAAGGAAGGGAGAAAGGAAGTTAATTTTTTGTTTACACAACTAAAGACTAATGATGAACACTGCAAATCTCAGAGCAATCTTTGAAAGGATGTTTTGTTACCATCACATTTATTCTGTGTAGTTGTGGAATGTGATCTGAAATGAGGAACCCCAACAGACTTGTGCAAACCTGTGCAAAGAAACAGTGAGTAGCTGGCTGATATCACTGCACCATGCTGAATGTCATATTTTGGCCAAGGAAGATCTCAGTAGATTTTGGATTGGGAGACAGCATGACAGGCTGCAGGATGAGGAACCAAGCAAAGTCCTAGTAGAAGGCAGACTGCATAATGGAGGCTTTCTCTTAGCCTCAAATACCCTGTTTCCCCTAAAATAAGACATCCCCAGAAAATAAGACCTAGTAGTGATTTTGCTGAATTGCTAAATATAAGACCTCCCCCGAAAGTAAGACCTAGCAAAGTTTTTGTTTGGAAGCATGCCCAACAGACAGAACACCAGAGCATGCAGGATTGGCAAATATATGTACCATAGAATTGTTGTACATGGACATAATGGTAGTAACAAGAAATTCTTGATAGGATTCACAGTTTGTCTGGTTATGCTGGTTTGTGATGAGAACTACTGTACAGTATATAATAAATGTTCTTTTTTTTTTGTTCAACAATAAATGTGAATTCTTCTTCATGGAAAAATAAGACATCCCCTGAAAATAAGACCTAGCGCATCTTTGGGAGCAGAAATTAATATACGACACTGTCTTATTTTCAGGGAAACACGGTATCTAAGAGAGAGTCATGTTTTAACTGAGATTGGATATAAAATACAGTATGTTGCATGTTTCTGTATGATATGATGAAAATTGAGATACTGGTCGAGATCCTAGATCAGGATTGCATAGTGCAGTATTCTTCAGAGTTATTTGTTATTTGCAGCAGCTTCGGGGGCTTCAATGAAGTACCGGGCCTGATGTAGATCAAGCCATCTGGATGCAATTGACTGGTCAAGATCACATAAAGGTAAATGGACCAATGTTCTGAGCTGATTTAAGGCAAAGGTAAGAGGAATTATGCTCACGGGAGAATTCTGGAGCATACAGCTCTGAAAATGAACTATTCCAATCTCTACTTTGCATAATCTTTTGACAGTCTTATCTAAGGAATTGAAGTTAGTGCTAATTCTGATTAAACATTACTTGTTCCAGTACTGTCAATCTACTACTGAATCTACATCTTTATATTTAATAAGTGTTATTTCAAATGTCATCAGTAGCTTATATTCTTTCAAAAGCTTCCATGCTCATGAGATTACCCCACCCATGACCTTCAGTTCTTTTATAAGCAAAAATTCAAGTTAGAGGATGCAATTAAGATAGAATTGTACAGTTTATACATTAAATATATTTTTCCATACTTCATTGTATACCTCAGAGGCCAGATAAAAGCCCAATTAGTAGTTATAAATGGGCTTAACTAAAAATCTCTGACTATCTTTTAAGAAGAAAATTGAGTAAAAGCACAGTACTTGTAAAAGAAGGAAGTAATTTCCCCCATTAAATTAGACATTTTAAAATCTATACAAGTATGACTCCAATTTTTAAATTAAATTAATACTGATATTCTGGTTGAAAGAAAATTGCTGAACTTCCATTGCACTTTGTTTCTAGGAAATATTGGAGCCTTTTAGCCATGAAGCAGTACTTTAGATGCCAAAATCTCAGTTCAAATGGGAAGTTTAATTAGATTTCACAAAAGGGCTTGCAATAGAAATAGGCCCATGATTTAATAGTTCAAAATTGGTCCCTTCATATGTTATCTATTCCTTAGACATCAAGATCAACAGTTCTCTAGATCTTATGGAAACAAAGACAAATCATCCAAGTCCTTGAATAAGTGAAAGCCAAAAAATATGGAAAGTACAGCCAAATGAAAATAAGTGCAAGAACATTGGATTTTTTCTCACTGACTCTTTGGCATGCTTTTATTCTCTCAACTGTTATTGTTATTGAGAAATGAATGAACTCTCAAATTGTGCATTTATTCATTGATCTTTCCTCCAAAGAGGTGGAAACAAAGGTAACTTGAGAGGGTGGGTTTGAACCCAATACTCTCCTACTTTGATAAAGTACTAAATTAGTTGATAAAGCTTTAAGTGTTTTAAATCTATACTTTGTTCAGCAAGATTTCAACAGCAAGTTAAAGTAGGGCATGGGCCATTGTGTGGTTAACTGTCTGGCTCTCTCTTTCTGCCTACTCATAACAACTTCATTTTTGTCGTTAACCGCAATCAAGTCAACTTTCTCTTATCATGACCCTATGAATGAGAGACCTTCAAGTCACCCTGTTATAAACTGCCCTGCTCAGATCTTGCAGTTTTAGGAATGTGGCTTCCTGGCTGGGTTCATCCATTTGTAATGCAATCTTCCTCTTTGCCTACAGCCTTCTACCTTACCAAGTATTTACGTCTTTTCCAGTGAGTCATATCTTTTCATGATATAGCCAACCTCACTTTAGTGATCTTGCCTTCTAGGAAGTTTGAGGCGTGATTTGCTATAAGACCCATTTACTGGGAGATTTTTTTTAGCAGACCATGTTACCTGTCCAACTCTCCTGCAACATCATATTCAAAATGAGTTGATTCTCTTCCTGTTGGCTTTCTTCACTCTCCAGCTGTCATAACCATACACGGAAATTGGAAATACAATGGCAAGGCAATCTAAGTTCATTTGCACTGCACCTTTTCCATAAAACTTGGACTCAAAGCATCTTTCCTAGGCTTCGGCACCCAAACTCTCAGAGCACCATAACTGGACAGTACACTGCTCGGTTATGAGCTCAGTTTCTCATTGTCTCCTTTGTTCTCCCTTTTTTATTCAAAACTGGAGTAACTCTCCAAGAGACTTGGCTGTTTCACAGAATAGATGTCCAGGCAGCATTCACCAAGGACTCAACCTTCCAAAAATCCCTTGGTAAGAAATCAAAACAAGGAAACCAAATGCCTTTCAGCATTGTTATAACAAAACATCAGATAACATGTTACAAAAGCTTAAGAAGTAATACATTGGACATATGACCTTCACAGCTACAGAAGCATAAAAGCAAGCTGATACATGTAATTGTACCTGCCTGCTGGTAAGTCAATGTTGGTAAGAGAGCCTAAATTGTATAGGTTGTGAACCAACAATCTTACTCCATGGAGAGAAAGCGCTTGAGATAGGTTTGGGGTTTGTTTTTATTTACTGTTTTGCTGATTTCTTGCAGCCTTATCCTATCCCAGCTGAGTTCTTTCAAGGGAACACAGAGAGGGTTTGATGAGTCCGGTCATGTGGAGATACTCTAGAACAGTGTCTCAAATTCTGTTCCTCCTGGTGTTTTGGACTTCAGCTCCCATAATTCCTAATAGCTGGTAAACTGGATGGGATTTCTGGGAACTGAGTCCAAAATACCTGGAGGGGCAGTTTGAGAAACACTTTGTAGAAGATACATCAGAGCTCTGATGATGTAAAAACGTGTATATCTAACCAAACTTGAGGTGTCAAGAATCAGGTGTACTATACAGTCAAAGACAGTATTGATTACTTCATTCATTATCATTCAATCATTTTTAAAGATTGATACAAGCCCAATGATTTGGTAGAAGTACTCTCCATGTCTTCAGTGCAGACTACTCCCCATAAGTTTGCATAGGATAAATGGCAGCAGTCTTTGTTATTAATGGAAGAACTCAATGACAATAGATGTCTTAATAGAGATTCCACCCAAACAATAGACCTCCTGACGGTGAGAGCTGTTCAGTAGAGGGATGTGATACCTTGCAGAGTGGTGGTCTTTTTGTCTGAAGGATTTTACACAGCAGCTGAATGACAGTCTATCAGGAGTGCTTTGATTGTGCGTTCCAGCATGGTAGGAAGTTGGACTGAATGGTCCTTATGGTCTCCTCCAACTCTATAATTGGTGTGTGCATACAATATATGTTTGTTGCATATATTATGTGTGCAATGACATAATTTGATTGATAATTGCTGAGGAGACTGAACTGCAAAGGATTATTTGTTATCCAATTTGCCTGATCCTTTGCCAGGGGAGGGGGCAGTCCCATAGTCTAAGTCTGGGGTTATGCTTGAGCCCCTGAGATCCCCATCCCGGGTGTCGTCTTCTTGGTGACTTCCTAGAGAGGTTAAATTGGCACCATCATGCTATCTTTCTATAGGTAGGCAAAGTCTTCTTTCAGTGGGACTCTGAGGACTGATTTTTTCAGTGTTAAAGGGTGTTTCATAATCTGCTGTATTGTTTGTATTTGTTGTTTTTCTTTTTAATCGCTGTGCATTTAACTGCTTTCAATTCGACTGATGGTTTAATTATATTTTAACCTTTTTATAATGTGAACCTTTAGCTCAATCTATTTCAACTGTTGCAGGCTTTCTTGGGTTCTGGACAAGGAAAAAGAATGAGATATCAATAAATGTGATTGTATTAGTTTCAGAGTCTACCAAGAGTTACTGACAGGAGCTTTGGACCATAATTAATTTGGATTCGGTCTAAGAATCTAGGAATCGGCGCAGGATTGTCAGGTAATATAGAATGTTCAAAGCAGTGTTGCCTTTTGCAATAGTCCTATTGTGATCCTATCTATGCCAATTTCATTCAGATGCCAAGAGTTGGTGGATAACTTCAATTCTCCTTAGCAAAATCACACTGCAAAAATAGTAAGTCCTGTAGACGTGTAAAACTTCCACTCTCATAATCTGCATCCATCTTGCTAGGGGTGATGGGATGTGTAATCCAATATATCTGGAGGAAGTGAGTTTGGAGTAGACTGCCTGATAATAAATGCTTCCTTTCCTGTGTTCACTCCTAAATACTTATTCGCTTTCAAGGTAGATACTAATACCAAGTGAGGCTTCCCTGTTCAAATGAAGCACTTCGCAACATTCATATATTGTTTAAATTTATACTCCCTGTCTCCATATATTTCCATCTAATAATCTTTTCTCTCTGGATCAGATAGATGCTTGATGTTGGCTGAGGATGAATAACACTAACTCTTATTAAGCACCAAGTGGTCTTGTTCTGTCAATCTGCTATGGAATCTACATCTTTTTTATTTAATAAATGTTACTTCAGATACTAGCAGTAGCAGATGACAAATATTGTAGATACCACAGATACCATAGACTGATAGATAGTTAAATAGATAATCTTGTAGGGTTTTCTTTTGTCAGTCAAACAAAATTCTGATGTTTCCAGGACTTGATTACTATTGTTGGAAGGTGCTCTGACAAAGCAGTCAATGCTTTGCACTTTACCACTACATCACACAAACATGCTCTGTGGGGTCTTGGTTTCGATGGCAGGTGGCTATATTTGGCAATTAACACCATGAACTGATACAAAGACTGTGTGTAAATAATTCACAACTGGCAGATCTCTTCAAACTCTCCAGTTCCCCTCATTTTTGTCTCTTTGCTGTTCATAAACAGTAGAGATTATTTACCTTTCCCAGCTGCTCTCTTCCTTTTCAGGGTCCACTGAACAAAACTATAGTTAACAAACAGCAAAGGTTGGCGATATGTAGTGGCTAGATAAAATGTCTCAGCCCATTAAATGGATTTCAGGTCTAGAATGGATTTTCCACTAAATTCAATAGGCATTCATTTTTTCCAGGCCAAGGTTTTCAGAGAAGAATTTGTTGGTTTACAGAAAATGTACTTTAAGCAGTTCCCAAAGCAAAATCTCAAAATGTAATAGAAGCCTCTAATTTAAACATTCCTATTTTTATGTTGTCTTTCTTACACTAGTAACGCTCCTACATTCCTAGCAACAGACATTTCCCCACAATACTTGGCAAATCAGAAGAATTTGTTTTGAACGAAAAAATAACCATACTGAAAACAACACGATCATTACAAACATCAGAAGAAACAAATAGAATTACATGTACATGCACATGTACACGCAGAGAGATAATAAATATAACCCACCATGTATGATCATTTCCTCTTGAGCATCTGCCTATATTGAGGGTGAATTTAAGGGTCTTATTAGCAACTGATATGCTTTGAGCATTGAAACAGGAGGGCTGGTTGCTGTTGTGGCTCAGAAGAGGTGGAGAAATGAGTGTGCGCTCATGAATGGAATACACCTCCCTTGGATGGGTATCCTTCCCTTTTCCTTCCTCAACTTGGTAATGGGGAGAAATGAGAGTGTGTTCAGGGATGGAGTGCACCTCCCTTTCCTCCGATCTCCCGAGGAAAGCCTCAGGATTTGAGAGTAGCCATATCTTCAGGGTCTGAACGGTTTCCCCTTTCCTTACCTGTAATAAAAAACATCAGAAGCAGTCCTTTGCAGGACCTCAGCAGAGATGGGAGCCCCCAGAGGTGTAATGGGTTAAACCTTTGTGCCAGCAGGACTGCTGACTGAAAGGTTGGGGTTCGAATCAGGGGAGCAGGGTGAGCTCCCGTCTGTCAGCTCCTGCTTCCTATGCGGGGACATGAGAGAAGTCTCCCACAAGATGGTAAAACATCCAGGTGTCCCCTGACCTATGTCCTTGCAGAAGGCCAATTCTTTCACACAAGAAGCGACTTGTAGTTTCTCAAGTCGCTCCTGACATGAAAAAAAAGCAGAGAGAGAGAGAAAAAAGGGGGGGTACATGTGGTAGCACCTTATAATGCAGTGTTCCCTCACTTATTGCTGGCGTTAGATTCCAGGACCACCCGCAATAAGTGAAAATCCGCAAAGTAGGGATGCTATATTTGTTTTAATATTTATACATTATTTTAGTAGTTATACACTATTTTAAGTCTTTATCAACCAACCGTGTGTTGATAAATCGCCTCCTCCTCTCGTTGCTGCTTGGGCTCCTTTTCTCTCCCTTTGGCTTCTCCTTCCTCCCTTCCTTAGGCTGTAAATTGTAATTTTTATGATTTATAATAGTCTTTTAGAGTTTATTGAAAAGCCGCAAAACAGCAAATCCGCGAAAAGTGAACTGCAAAGTAGTGAGGGAACACTGCAACCTTAAAAGTGCTGCTACATACCTTTTTTTCTCCCCTTCCTTTTCACCTTTTTACAAAATTGTAAAAGATATTCCAATAGCATGCTACTTGTCCCAACTTTTTGCATTTCCAGAACCAATCTTGACTTTTTAAACTCAAGAATGTGAGTACATTTCAGTGGTGTTTCATTTGTTTGTTTGTTTTACTTAAGAGTCTCCAATAGAGACAGGGTAAATTCCCACATCTGTATCAATTGTCTTCAGTTTCTCCTGTGTGTCTGCTTGGTCCCATTGATGACAAGTTGAATGAGAGTGGGGGCGGTGTGACATTTGCTGTGGAGGTTTCTTTCTGACCTTCCTTCCCTCATTACAATTCTGGTCCACAAACTGAACGATTTGCCTCCTCTCTCCTGTTTTCTATAGTGCGCAAAACACTGTGATGCAGGGCGAAGTGCTGAGTTGATGGAGGGGTTGACAGGGAGGAACGAAAACCCCTCACGCTACAGTTAACCGCACATCAAGCAGCAAACAAAGGAGCAGACAAAACCCCAGTATATTTAGGGCATGACTGGATGTGGGAGTGAGAACAACAGTTATGAGGCATGAAATGCAGAAGCAGAATAACCTGACATTTACGAGAACTATTGGCCCATCTGCAAGAGCCCTCTCTCAGCCTGACTGAACTTTCAGGGCTGTTGTGAGGATACAGAGAGAAGGAGAGAGCCACGTAAACCATCCCCAGCACACTGGAGAAGAAGCAGGATACATGGAAACAAGCAAACAAACAAGCTGTACATAATCAATGTTCTATATCATGAAGAAACCTACATGCAAAGACCAGCTGGTAGGTTTCAGATATTTCTCTTCTCCAACCTGTGGAAGTCAGCAGAGATGAGTGATGGATGAGGTGACTATGCCCACCACTCACATGAATATGGTGAAGAATATGCCCAATAGTTCCTCTTTCCCAGATTTAAGTAAAAAGGTAAAGGTTTCTCCTGACATTAAGTCCAGTCATGTCTGACTCTGGGGGTTGGTGCTCATCTCCATTTCTAAGCCGAAGAGCCGGCGTTGTCCGTAGACACCTCCAAGGTCATATGGCCGGCATGACTGCATGACTGTTACCTTCCTGCCAGAGCAGTACCTATTGATCTACTCACATTGGCATGTTTTCGAACTGCTAGGTTGGCAGGAGCTGGAGCTAACAGCGGGCACTCACTCCACTTCCGGGATTTGAACCTGGGACCTTTTGGTCTGCAAATTCAGCAGCTCAGCATTTTAACGCACTTCGCCACTGGGGCTCCTTCCCAGATTTATGAGCATTCATTTATGCTACTTCTATACTTCCCCATATTCCAAGTTTTATGGGTAGCTTAAAATGGTTAAGTTTTAAATGTAAACAACAATTATGTTCTTAAAGTATAAAACATAAAGAAGTAAAAAAAAAAACTATTTGCCATTAAAACACTGCCAGAGTTTGGAAAAGTTATTCTTTTGAATTAACAACTCCCTATGGCCATGCTTGCTAGGGGGTAATGGGGATTGTTTTCTGAAAAAGTAACTATTCCAAGCTCTTTATTACGTAAAGGGCAAAAATTCTATACAGAGTAAAATTATACATGCCAACATTCCCAAAATCCCTCTGGGCAGGGGTTCTATTAATATAATGCAAAACTATTATGAAACTATAATTCAGAATCTGCTAAAGATTGTCTGGTGCTGCAAAATGCAAAACAAAATGTTTTTCTCTGATCCTTCTTAAACCTAACCTCTGTCCAACCTTCTTTACTAGTTACAACACCAAATTTCATCTGATTTTGAAACTGAGGTAGGGTTGAAACTTGTTAGTACAAATACATGCATGAATGTCGACAAGGATAAAAATTATGAAAATGTACCCGAAACCTTCATGAAGTCAATGTTGACAGTACTGGCTGAAATGGACCAAGGGTACAAATTGGTTTTTAAGGCAATGTCCTATGCTTCCATAAGAAAAATCCAAATAGGATCAAAAAGGAAAAACATAGCTAAGAGATGTTTAGGGAATTGTATCGCAATAAAGAAGGTTTCGTCCCTTTAGATTTTCCCTGGTACAAATGTACCACAGCCAGTTGCTCCAGGTTATCTCTCACTTCACCATCTCTCTTATAGGGAGATACAGCGAAAGGGGAAAGCATCAATCTTCTCATCAATTATAGTGTGGAAGCGTTAAGAACTGGGATTACAAATGGCCTCACATATTTACAGATATTACTAATATCACTGTCTCAGTCCCAGAACTTGCAAAAGGTTGGGTTTTGCAGGTAAAGGTGGGAAGCAATGCCCAGCATTCCACAGTCAAAATGCCATTTTTCAAGCTCTGGTCCTTTCTTTGATTAGGGTTTTGTATATGGGATAAGTGGAAAATGGCACAATAAGAAATCAAAATCTCTCTTTAATGCTATATGTTTCAAAATGAACCTTTAAACTAAAGCCATTTCATCAAACAACTGAAGCACAGAGCTTAGAAGAGGAACTTTTGGCCTATATTTCTCAGCATACCTCAGCTAGCCTGACGATGTAATGTTTCCATTCTTCAGAAAAATATTTTTCCAAGCTCTGAGGAAGCATTATGCTCAGTTGGCAGATGGATGTGAACAGACAGACAGACGGACACAGGCAAACACAGCGATCCAGGCAAAACAGTGCTATAAACTATGAGGTTAAAAAGGCCTGAAGATAAGCGCTCCATGCCACAATCAATCTGTTAGTCTTTAAGGTGCCACTAGACCCTTTTTGTGTTTTCTTAGCAGATAAATACAATCCATTTCACGAGACATTAAGCACATATGAAGTTCCCCTTGGGAACCCAAATTAGCATCCATGGTTTGGTGAGTTACATTCTCCTGTGGGAATATCAACAGTATCCTTTTTAAAAAAAATAGTCATGGGTAGAATCTTCCGTGCACATAAGTGTGGTTTATGAGTATGCATGTCTCTTCACAGTATACGCCATTGTGGTCTAATGGCTTGAGCATTTGGCTAAGACTCTGGAGACCAAGACGTAAATTTCCACTTAGTCATGAAAACCTACTGGATGACTTGGGGAAGTCACACCCTCAAAGGCAAGCACCCCCTGAGGAAATCTTGGCAAGAAAACCCTGTGTAAGTTTGCCTTAGAGTTACCATAAGTTGGAAATGACAGGGAATCATCTAACAACAACAACAACAACAACAACAACAACAAATATCTCAGTCTACAAATGATGTTTACATATTTCTTGCACCTCATCCCAGACCTGTCCCCTCGGGTTTGGGATGTCAAATTCTGGAAGGGGTTGCTCCTAGTACTCTTTTCCAGTACTGTAGGGAGGAGGCTAATTCAGTAAGAAGTGTCTTGTCTGCATTCCAAGGGGAAAGAAGTGAATGTGGCACTCTGTGCGAGAACACAATCTCTTCCCCCCCCCCAAAAAAATTACATTTTCCTTCTGTGAATTTCCTCCCTTTACCATCATCATGGGGCAGTAAAAGGAGCTTTGCTTGGGGGTTGGCAACTAACTTGGCAAGAGAGAGGTCATGGGGCTAAAAGAACAGTGTTACTTGACATCTGATTGATGTAGGATCTTTGTTTTTGACTTCTAAGCAACACTAGGAAAAATTCCTTTTCAAACATATTGGACAATTAATAAAAAAATTGATACATTTTGTTCAATATGCCTTTTAGGGCCCTTTCACACAGTCATATAACCCAGAATATTAAGGCAGATAATCCACAATATCTGCTTTGGACTGGGTTATCTGAGTCCACACTGCCATATAACACAGTTCAAAGCAGATCAAGTGGGATTTTATACAGCTGTGCAGAAGGGGCCATAGAGAGTTGTCATTATTACAGTTAAGGCTATAAATGGGAAGGATAAGATCTTTAGATACAGTGCAGTATAGTACTTTTAATGTTGAAATAAGAAACCAGGGTTTAAATCGCCACTTGGACATGGGAACTTACTAGATGAGAAGGTCATACTCTCTCCGCTTCAGAAGAAAGCAGTGGCAAATCCCATCCAAACAAATCTTACCAAGTAAATTCCTGTGATAGGGTCATCTTAGGGGTAATTACCATAAGCAGAAATGACTTGAAGACACATAACAACAGCATCAGCAGTCACTTTTGAGAGATATTGTAGCTCAAACTGCAGCTAATGGTTCCTGTGACAGGAGATCAATGAATCTAGTCCAAGTTGTAATCCAGGCTTTCAATGAGTTATTCAAGGTGTCATGCCATTTCTTGCAAAATATAGTAGAGTCTCACTTATCCAAGCCTCTGGATTATCCAAGCCATTTTTGTAGTCAATGTTTTCAATATATTATGATATTTTGGTGCTAAATTCGTAAATACAGTAATTACAACATAACATTACTGCATATTGAACTACTTTTTCTATCAAATTTGTTGTATAACATGATGTTTTGGTGCTTAATTTGTAAAATCATAACCTAATTTGATGTTTAATAGGCTTTTCCTTAGTCCCTCCTTATTATCCAAGATATTCGCTTATCCAAGCTTCTGCCAGCCATTTAGCTTGGATAAGTGAGACTCTACTGTAGGTTCAGCACCTTGGAAAGTTCATTGGAAGCTGCCACAAACCCAGAGTAAATTCACCGCCTTCCAGGCATTGAAGTTATCAGCCAACACAAAATCCTGTTGACTTAACTGCCCATTACACTAGCCTGCATGTTCTCTTTCATCTGTTGCAGAAAGATAAACCTCTGTGTTCACAGTGTCATTTTGATAGTACATTGCCAACGGGTAGCTGTGCGAGGTGTTGGGGGCTTTTGTGCATTATCAGCCATAGTTTTGCAGCTGGGAAAGAGAAGGAAATGCAAGCCTCACTGAGGGGCAGCTCCATTTTTTCCCCTGGCTACAAAACTGTAACGTGATGATACTCAAGAACTTATCGTCCCCAGTCACTAACAGTACAGCATACTCAAAGCACAATGCATACAATCACACATGTTCCTATGCATCGCACCAACTATTGCATTACTGAAGCTTCACAAGCAACTCCAGGACTGAGCAAAATATTGCTAAATATCTACTAAGGACAATTCTACTATGCAGCGTAGTACCGCCAAACACTTTTTTAAAATATGGAGGATGTGGTGGATTGTTATTCCACTTCAACCTGGCAGAATGCCTTCCCCAACAGCACACATGTCTTTCCTTGGTTGTGAGAAATACCTGGAACTTGAACATCACATTGTTTTCTGCACCGTTAAAGCTAACTGTGACAAATGGTAGAAAAGGAACAACTCAGCTGCAAAAACAGTATCACAGGATAGAAAACTGTTACAATCAGAATGTAATCACCTGACACAAGGACATTATAAAATGTAAAATGAAACTACATGATCATATGAACACGCCCTGTTTTTTCTATGCCTCTGCATTCAAAACGTGAGAAAATCAGCTGATTTTATAGAATGCCATTGCTATTACTCGATAATTACAGGAAAGAAACAAAGCAATTGCCGAACCATAACACCGTATTATGGGAACTTGCACACAAACTTTTGTGCCTCCGTCTCTTTCACTAAAGAGCAGGCCAGGCATGAGTGTTAAAAATCGCAGCAGGGGAGCTAGCAAAATCCCTCTCCTCCTTCCAGCTGGCGGTGACTTTATGTTGTGCCATTCTTTTCAAAAGAAGTCTGTGCATCGAAGCCACACTGACAGATGGCTTTAAAAAATCATTCCTTCTGGTTTCTATGATGGGAACAAGCTAGAAACCCGAAGGGGTTTAGAAAAGCAATTTAGAGAATTCTCAGAAGGTCTCTTCCAAATGGTCAAGATCTGAGAGTTCAAAGGGATACTAATACCGGGATGTGATCTCCTAGCAAGTTCTGAGACAGAACCACAATCCAGTACTATCTTTTCAGACCCCCTCTTGCTCTAAGACAACACAGTCATAAATTAATGATGTTCAAATTCCACAGTTTCTATCTGCCTCCCTTTTCTAGTCCTTGAAGATCCTTGCATGAGTGTTCTTTTGCAAGGGAGTTTTTATGTAAAACTAAAACAAATCCTTGCCATAATTCAGAAGATGCCCAACCTTTGAGGGATTCAGGGGACACTTCCCTCTAGAAAATCTGCTCCTTCCCACACAGAGAGCTGAAATACATAAACAGAGAACCCTAAATAATAACTCATGGACCCAGAAGCCATTCTGTGCAATCCCTCCACCTCTGCTAGGCAAAAAAGCTATTTCTTTTAATATACTCTGTCTGTATGATTGTTTGTAATATACGCATACTTATATTACAAACAAAAAGCAATCAGGCAGTTATTTCCATTTTCTAAAAATGAACAAACATCCTTATCAAACTGGCTAAAGGACCTTTGGAATCGTAGTTTAAAAAAAAAAACACTTTCCCAAACTCTTATTGTAATTCCCCCAAATAATTATGCTAAGGCAGTACATTATGTAAAATCTGGAAGACAGGGGCTTACAATGTGCACAAGGAGACACACACATACACACACACACACACACACACAAAGAGCTGCAATACACAGCATAATACGGCAGATTGCAGTTAAGAAAGTAGATGTATTCACAGAATTACTTCTTTCACAGAAGTATAAATAACATGAAAAAACAGGGATTGATAAACTCTATAAACTCATGCATAGGTTTAGAAATTCTAGTTCAAAAAACATCTCGAAAAACCTGGCTTGACATCCATAGATCAATGTGAGTGCTGTACCTTAACTCCTATAAAAAAAAAGAACCATCTCCCTTCTCTGAGTAGAAAGGCCAAAGGCAGAGAGCTTAGACCGTCTTGGGAGAACCTAAAAGCAGCACTGAGCATATCTACTTTCTTCACCAGGGCACTGCTTCTGGCCTTTTTGAATTCCTGGGAGGGGAAATTGAGGCAGCATTGGTACTTTCCCCTCTCCACAAAATAACCTTTGACTTATCCATGGGTCTTATCAAAATCTACAATTTTGGTCCCCAAACCTGCCCTCAAATTATACATCTGAAATAAGCAATGCAAACAATACTGGGAAAGAATGGCATTTCTATTATAGACATGTCATTGTTTGCCTATCACAGGCAACTGCCTCCAGAATCCCTTGCTACATATGTATGAACAGCAAAATAAAGAGAAAAGGGGAGATCTATCTATAACCCCTTTTGGCCAGCCATCTCCAGCATGCTAGAAAAACTTGTTGTGTGCTTTCAGGTCAGATCCTATGATGACCCTAATTTTCTTGGCCTGATTAGTTCAGAGATTTCTGCCTTCCTCTGATACTGAGAAAGTGTGGCTTGCTCAAGGTCCCCCTGGTCTCCTGAGTCACAGTCCAGGACTGAAACCACTATACCACAATGGCACTTAGAAAAATACCAATTAGTATTTTTGCCAATATGGAAATTGTATCAAAATTGGAGGTAGGAGAAAGAAAGAAAGAAAGAAAGAAAGAAAGAAAGAAAGAAAGAAAGAAAGAAAGAAAGAAAGAAAGAAAGAAAGAAAGAAAGAAAGAAAGAAGAAAGAAAAAAAGAAAGGAAGGAAGGAAGGAAGGAAGGACAGAAGGAAGGGGGAGAGAGAGAGAATGAGAGAGAGAGAGAGAGAGAGAGAGAGAGAGAGAGAGAGAGAGAGGAGGGAGGGAGGGAGGGAGGGAGGAAGGAAGAAAGAAATCCTTTTTTGGAGGAAGCTATAAAGTGATCTCTAGAAGGATCAAAATGTACTTTGTTTATGCAAGAGTTACCTGCTCTTCTTTTTTGTAGTTTATGAACTTACCCCTATTCAGTCCATATTGCTTCTGCTTCTGGTATGCATTTTTCTATTAAAGAAATAATATCCAGGATTGCATCTACAACATTTCATTAACTAAGAGACGCCTGTATATCTAGGTTGATCACAAACAGATTTTTAAATCGTCTCTCTCATTTTTGGTGGTGCCGGGCTGTGGCGCAGGCTGGAAATCAAGTCAGCTGCAACAAATCACTCTGACCAAGAGGTCATGAGTTTGAGGCCAGCCCGTGCCTGCATCTTGTCTCTGTCTCTGTTATATGTTATGGCATTGAATGTTTGCCTTTATGTGTGCAATGTGATCCGCCCTGAGTCCCCTTCGGGGTGAGAAGGGCGGAATATAAATGCTGTAAATAAAATAAATAAATAAACAAATTTCCTCTTTTTTACCATTAGGACTACCCTCACCTGTTTCTGCTCCTAAATCAGGGCTTTATCTAAGAAAATCTGAAGTCATGTTGTCATTATTTGCTCAATTTTTTTTTTTAAAAAAAGAAAAGCTGGACACCAGCTAGTGGAAGCTTCATCAACAAAAGCTCAATGCTTTTTCAAAGAGGAGTTGAAACCAAACCTCGTTTCAAGAAATCAATTAAGAAACTTCCCCCATTGTGTCAGGCAGCTCTTATCAACCAGAATGATAAAAGTCTAATGAGAGCTTTTAGTACTTTTTAGGACTAAAGGTTCCAGAACCCTCAGCCATCATGGTCATTGGTGGCTTCTAGGACTTTTTGTTAAAGGGGGTACCACATTCACTGGGATTAGGGAGCCATGAAAGTGAAAAACCATGAATAGAGGTCTTCCAGACGGACTTCATGGTTGACATCCACTGGAACCTGGTTACTGAATTGCTCTGAAGGACCTAGAGATTCCCAGAAAAGTGTTCTCTCTAGCAATCTCTAGGTCTTCCAGCTGACCTGAGGAAGTTGACCACACACTGGAGGACCTAGTGGTTCTCGAGAGAACAAAACTGTGAATAATCAAACCTTCAAAGGTCAAAACAACAAATATGGAGGGATAACTGTAACTTTCTTTAGCTCTGGGTCTTATCAAGCAGTGGTTGGGCTTTGTTCTTGAAACATCCTGTTGATGTTTTTAGGCTGAACAAAATGAAACTTACCCCTCTAAGTGAAGTTGTGGTTGTCTTAATCTTCTCATCAGAATCTGCTCTCAATCTGAAGTCCAAGTCAGATTCATCAGAGCGGAGTTCTGAGGTTTCCTCTTCACTGCCCCAGAGTCCCAAGTTCTAAGCTGTAGCCTAACAAGCTCATTGCCAGAATACATTTCTGAAGCCAAATTCTTATGCACATTTATCAGAGAGCATGCTCCATTGAACACACTGGAAGACTCTTTTAGCACATTTGACTAAACATTCATGCACTTCCACTTAAGAGATTTCAAGATGCTGGAAAACACTGTTGTTTTTGCTAACATGGAAATTGCCCTCTGAATATCACTGTACGAAATAGGAGTCTTTAAAAAAATGAGATATGTTCCACCCAGTAGCCTTTAAAAAAAACTGCATGAAAAATTGTTATAGCACTTTTTGAGCAAATTCACAGCACTGCTGAACCATACATGCTACTCTCAAGCAGCTAGGGTTTTGACAATCATAATCCATTTGCATGAGCTAAGGCAATATTTTGCACTTTGGCAATGACAGTGATGGATTGCTGAGTTACTGCCCTTAAGCTCCCATTAGTGTGGGCAACAAGTACATAACTGAAATAATTCTGAAAGCCAGTTTTTTAAATTTTGTACTGAGTCAAAGGGCTGCATGAACCACGAAGAAGCATTTCTGAAACCATTTGTATCTACTGACTTCTTACCTCATTTTCTACTTGTTCTCTCCACCCCATGCCTCCCTTCATAGCTACTTTCTTCCTTCTGAACTGCTTTCTGTTTCTCTGCTGCTGTTATATGCCTTCAAGCTAAGTCTGTTTATAGCAACCTTATCCTAGGATTTTCTTGGAAAGATTTAATCAGAGGGAGTGTGTCGTGTCCATGGTCAACCTGTGGATTTCCATGACTTTGCAAGGATTTGAACCCTGGTCTCCCAAAGTCCTAGACACAAAATACTGTCATTTTCAAAAAAAACCTCCAGTACTTGTTTGTGTGTTCCTATTCATAGGAGAGAAACTAGACAAGATTCTGAAGTGAAAAAATATATAATACCAAAGTTAGAACTGTCCATGCCATCATATTTCCCACTTCTATATAGAATTATGAAAGCTGGGCAGAAAGAAAGCTGATAAGAAGAAAATCAACTTTTTTGAAATGTTGTGCTGGAAAAGAGGTTTGTGGACTGCAAAAAAAGACAAGTAAATGCGCCTGACAGCAAATTCAGACTTAACTCTCCATAGAAACCAAGCTGACTAAGCAGAAACTGTTCACACTTTGGCTGTATCATGAGAAGACATGACTCACTAGGAAAGGCAATAATGCTTAGTACGATAGAAGGCAGCAGGAAAAGAGATGGATAGACTCAATCAAGGAAGAAGACCTGAGCAAGGCAGTTGATGACAGATTGACTTGGGGCCCATCCACACAGTACCTTTATCCCAGGAGTTTCCGGTTCAAAATGGAGGGTGGCCAAACAACGTGCCCTGCGGGAGGAATTGCTACAAAGCACTAAAAATGTGAGATTTTCAGTTGTGGGAGGATCCCAGTTCTGGCCAGAAAATGAAGATATTAGAATCTCTGTATGTCCCTACACTTGGAAAACACTGGATTTTTTTATCTTGGTTTGTTCCCGGGTTATACATGTTGGTTCCTGATTGGTTGTATCCTAAAAACATGGCAACTGTTGAACAGAAGGCAAAAACTTTATCCTGGCAAGAGAATCTTCTTCCTCCACACATTTAATGAAGTTTATGACACACAAACAAAGGTTCTGCCATGTAATCAACTTTCCCCATGTTTTCATGATAAAAGCAATGAGGAACAGATATGTATAACCCAGGAACATCACCCCGTTGTTCCCAGGCTCCCAAACCTGTCTGGACAGATAGCCACGCAGCCTCTGAATGGTAATAATAATGATCAAATTCTGTTCCTGACTTGAAAGTATCTGTTCCTGTTTAATAGTGTAGTCCTGACTTTGAAAGTAGCATTCCTACTCCACAAGGTTTGTTTGTGTACCAAAAACATCATTAAATATGTGGAGGACAAAGTTTCTCTTTCCAAGACAAAGTTTTCACCCTCTAGTCAACTTTCACCATCTTTTCAGGATGAAAGCAATGAGGAACAGATATGTATGACCCAAAGAAAAAAATCATATGAACAATGTGCATATTTGCATATGTGCATTTAATGTTTTTTTAAACGGCACAATTTCAGATGGACATCCCGCGGTAGCCATCTTGTGGGCTTCAAAATCCCATAACAAAGCAGCAAGTCTGGACATCGCAGGCAGAAATCCCAGGACCAATAGTTCTGTGTGTGGACTTGCTCTCAGGTCCCGGGTATTTTTGCCTCTCATGGAAAACCCATGATTTGGTGCTGTCTGGAAGCGCTCTAGGAGGCTTCTCATTCACAGGGTTGCCATACATCAAAGTTGACTTGATGGAAGTTAACAACAACACTTCACAGGTGATTTAACTCCTATTACACTTCATTTTCTTTTCTGCCTCCCATTGCACTCTTTCCTTGTCCCATCTTTGTAAATCTCCATATTCTTTGCCTCTCTGCTCTACAAACTCTCCATCCCATTTCTCATTGCCCCCATTCCTTTCCTCCTTGCCAACACAATCTGCAGAGGTGGGTTTTATTGCATTCAAAGCTTACTTCCAGATAACTCTACATAGGTAACTCTACATCACTCCAGGAGTTTCTGTACCAACATACTATGAAGTAGAACGGTTGCTTCTCATAACCTGGATGCAATAATATTTGGTAATGCAGCTGTTTCATTCTTTTAGCAGGTGGTAACAGATGTAGAGAGGACACATTTGACTGCTAGGCCTTATGGTACATAAGGGATGCTCAAAGTCTACAAATGCTCCAAGCAAGGATGAAAAGCATGCAAATGATATTGTTTCTTTGAAAGTCAAAGCTAATACCTACGTTTTCAAGTCTTGGATGGAAAACCCATCCTTTCTTTCAGGTCTGAATGTAACACAGAATGAAACTCTCTCGGGGATTGCAAATATGATTCAGAATGATCAGTAATACATTTAATCCATATAGACACATTCTACTACTGCTACTCAGTGCAAATGCCCTGTTTCAAAATGCTGTGTAATAGCCTGAAATAGTTCCTTTCACTGAATCATGTGATACGAATAGAAGAATCATAAGAATGTATTTCATCAAGCAAATCTTATTTATAGTTTCACAGTAATTACAGCTCTTAGCTTACACCGTGCCCTGGTCAATACACTTCACAGAGGTAATGCGAAGATTAATAAGCTAATTAATATTAGCTTCTAAGATGTGAACAGAGAAAAATAGCACAAACCGATCAGTTTATTAAATACTGAAAAAGAACTTTTACAGCACAGCAAAATGGTAAAATGTAAGCATATGATAAGAAACTCCAACTAGTATGCAATTTCACTATTCACACACACACACAAACACACAATTATTCAAATATTTATATCCTACCCTACAGCTAAAGATCACAGGGCAAAGTATAGTCAACAACAGAACTTTAAACTGGGTTGTTGTGAGTTTTCCGGGCTATATGGCCATGTTTCAGAAGCATTCTCTCCTGACATTTCACCCACATCTATGACAGGCATCCCTGTCATAGATGTGGGTGAAATGTCAGGAGTGAATGCTTCTGAAACATGGCTATACAGCCCGGAAAACTCACAACAACCCCATAATTCCGTCCAAGAAAGCCTTCGATAACACAAAGAACTTCAAACTGTTTCAACTGTATAATTTACATTCTCGTGCCTCCCTACCATCAATTGGTAATTTCTTGAGAAGTGAAAGAAACTTCAATTGATGGCATTTTCTGGAATATGTGGGGGATTGTGGTTGTTTAAGAGGTGAACTGATGCTCCTGGAGGTTTCCAAGAGTCTCAAATATTCATTCTGTGACATTTTTGGGCAAAAGATCCTGAAACAATGCCACTGAAAGTTGGTAAGTAGGGCTTTTGGGTGATCCGGGCAAACCTGAAGATGGGCACATACAAAAACACCCCTTGAAGGACTACTTGCAGCCTGTGATGGGATTTTTCACCATCCCTAATTTAAAACAATTCAGCATAATTTAAACCAACATCAAATTTGCAAAACGCCAAAATGCCTAACCGGCTGTTAGGCAAAACGCCTAACCGGCTGTTAGGAATTGTGGGAGTTGAAGTCCAAAACACCTGGAGGGCTGAAGATTGCTCATGCCTGCTACAGGATGGAGTAACTCTTCTTGATCTGTCCAAACCTGAGAAGCTGTTGCTGGAAAGACTCTTTCCTGTCTCTCCACAAGCTACAACACTCTCAACTGTGGACACAAGACAGGATCCATCTGCCCACTCCCTCCCCCAGGGAAATATTAATGACCAGGCAAGTCTATATAGGAAATACAATGCCTATGAACATTTATCTCACATGGCTAATGCCAATTAATGGACCTATCTTCCCTACATATGACTAATCCCTCTTTAAACCTAGCTAAGCCAGCAAACCTTGCCTCTTTTTTTCTGGCAGCAAATTCCATAAATTAATTTCATATTTTCTGAAGAAGTGTTTCTTTTTGCAGGGCTTAAGCCTGCTGCCAATCATTTTAATTGAATTCTAACTTTTACCGCAAAAGAAAAGGACTTGCTCGATCTATCTTCTGTACACCATTATTTTTCCTTCCCTTACTTAACAATGAGAAAGTTACTTATAAAAAAAACCATAATTTCTTCCTATTACTCATCACGGTGTTTTTGATGCCATTGCACATTATAGCTCACTGCTGCGGGCAGGGATGAAGGGGCAGGGGGCAACCAAAGCTGGATCAAAAACGTACATAACACACATATTTCATTGGAACTAAAATTATAGGTTATACAGCGTTCTAGGTTACAGAAGCTGGGCCCAGCATAGAGCAATGGATGCAAGCCATTGACCCACCTGTCTGTCAGTTGATGAAAACCATATCTACACTCTGACTACTGAGGCGATCCATGAGATGGAACAAGACATCCTTGTGTCATTTGGTGAAGTATCCCCAATCAGGTCTTATTTTTATATTGCCTGCATCTCCAGGATCTCAAAAGGTGATCCAAAGCACTCACTGACCCTTCCTTTTCCTGCCTTCCACAGTGTATCAGTGTATTGATAAAATACCACCACCAGAAAAATTGTAACATTGCAAGAAGAAAGAAAAATACCATTATCTCAAAAGCATCTACAAAGTCTAGATCAAACCAACTGCTGAAATAACTGTGGTGTAGTGATTCAAGCACTGGACGATGTTTTCCTTGGACCTGATCAGATATGGATATATACTAAGTAACTTTGGACAGGTCACACATTCCCCACCCCACCCACCCCCGAGAAAATCCCACCTTAGGATCACCTTAAATAGGAAATTACTTGAAGGCACACAACAATAAAAAAGAGTTACCCCTGAGAAACTGGCCAGCATCTCTTTGTAGAAAAAAAGCATAAGAACGAAGAAAAAGAAAGAGAGAAATGGTAACTTTACAGGGCAAGAGTACTTAAATAACAGGTCAAAACATTGCTCTACAGTCTGGGTTTTTATTCATTTCAGCCGTCACCTTTCTCCCCAGGCTGGAACCTTCTGACCAGCCACTGCCAAGCCCTTGAGGTAATACCTTGACGGCGGAGTTAGAGGAGAAACCCAGAAGGTTTTCACAAATCTCCTGGAGGAGGGAAGATCTGAGGTTAACAGGCAAAGCTGCTTTCTCAAGAACTGAATGAGCCTTGACAAAACGTTCAAGCCACAGATCTCCTTCCCTGCTGCGCTGCCAACATGAGGTGTAATAAAAATAAATCAATGGCTGCCGCACAACAAATACTTTTTACTGTAAAGGGCGTTAGACTGAGATGATTTTCAAATCAGCCCTGTAACAGAATAGTGAACAAAATGCAAAAAAACATCAGGACTTTTTAACTTTTAGAGTTCTACTACGTATAATCATTTCTCACCCTGCCACTTAATGAGCAACACTGCCCTGTAATGTATCACATCTGGAGCCCGGTCACATTACAGAATTATCATCATTCATCATCATCATCATTTAATTACTTATTAATCACCCTCCATCCAAGATGCTCTAGGCGATTTACAAGATAAAATTGTAAAGGATAAAAATACATACATACAAATATTGATAAAATTAACATAGATTAAAAGCTCTAGTAAAGAGCCAGGTCTTGAGTGCTAGGGTAAAAGGCCCTAACTCACGCATGGCTCTCATATAGGGCGGCAAGGCATTCCATAAGGCAGGGGCAGAAATAGAAAAAGCTCTGTGCCTGGTCCTTTCCAAGTGCACTTCTCTAGGACCCGGTATTTAAAGTAAGTAAATTATAGCATTATGGTTCCACTTCATCGGCCATGGTTCTGAACTATGGAATCCTGGGATTTGCAGTTTTTCATCCAACTAAAAAAAGCATAAGAACAAAGAAAAAGCAAGAGAGAAAGGGCCGGGCTGTGGCGCAGCTGGCTAGTAACCAGCTGCAATAAATCACTACTGACCGAGAGGTCATGAGTTCGAAGCCTGGGTCGGGTTAAACCCCCAACCATTAAATAGCCCGGCTTGCTGTTGACCTATGCAGCCCCGAAAGACAGTTGCATCTGTTAAGTAGGGAAATTTAGGTACGCTTTATGCGGGAGGCTAATTTTACTAATTTACAACATCATAAAACTGCCAGCAAAACACGAGGAAAGGAATGAGGAAGTACAGTCACTAGTGGACAGTGAAGCAACAGCTCCCCCTGTGGCCAGAATCGTGAAGCTGGAAAAAAATGTTAAATGCCTCTGTGTCTGTCTATATATATTTGTCTGTTGGCATTGAATGTTTGCCATATATGTGTTCATTGTAATCCGCCCTGAGTCCCCTTCAGGGTGAGAAGGGCGGAATATAAATACTGTAAATAAATAAACTACAAACTCCACGATTCCACAGAACAGAATCATGGGTGTTAAAGTGGAATGCCTGCACAGTAATTCTGTAGTGTGAATGCTCCCCTGGTCATTATACAATATAAGTCCAACCCTATTCCTTTGACTGAGGAAGGGATAAATGAGTTGAACGGTTCAAACCAAACAGAGACCAAGGCTACAGCTGCTACAAAAAAGAACTTCTGTTTTCAAAGTAAACACAGATAGGATTATGCTGTGTGTGTCGACACATGCTTTCAGCCTGGCTAAGATGCCTCAACTTCTCAAATTCCCTTTTAGGCACAGCGATAAGAGATACGGGAACCTGTACCTTTTCATCGAATAACAAGGTTTGATCATCCATAGATTTGGTATCCTCAGAGGGGCCTAGAACCAAACCAAGGGACCACTATGATGCCAAATTTAAAAAACTAATACTTTCTTTGTGCTGTTATAACATCACAAGTCTAGCTTTTTTCTATTTTGCCTTACGAAGGAAGTTTCATTGAATAAGAAGGCACCCAACACATGGGAAGAAAATGCTATTCCGTGCCAAAGGTACTACTTTCTAACCTTTAATATTTTGGTCTTTGCCGATATTACTGCTACTTTAAACCACTGAGCTGCTGAACTTGCTGACCGAAAGGTTGGCAGTTCGAATTCGGGGAGTGGGGTGAACTCCCACTATTAGCCCCAGCTTCTGCCAACCTAGCAGTTCGAAAACATGTAAATGTGAGTAGATTGATAGGTACTGCTCCAGCGAGAAAGTAAGGCACTCCATGCAGTCATGCTGGCCACATGACCTTGGAGGCGTCTAAGGACAATGCCGGCTCTTCAGCTTAGAAATGGAGATGATACTACTAGACTTAATGTCGGGAGAAAAAGTTTACCTTTTATCTACCATTAGCCTAAGTTCTACACCACGATCTAGGTAGCTAACACTCTGAACAGCCTTTGATTCAGAGATGCCAAGAGTTAGAAAATCCAAATGGCAGCCTCCCCTCTCAATCTTTTAAAAGAAAACATCAGACTGAACGTCAATGCCACCTCATCTTGCCTGCTGCTTAAACTAATAACAGACATGGTTTTAAATGCCCAATTATTAGAGAATGAAATTACAAGTGAACACTTTCTGTCTAGATGAGAGTGCCACATACATTTCATTGTGATGTTTTCACATAAACATCACTGAATAGGCAATTTTCTCTGTTTACAGCAGCTTCTAGTTTGGAATGTGCAAGTCACACAAACAAGAAATCCTAATTTTACTACCATCTCTGCTGTATGTAATAATTCCACATTGTTACTCCATGCACAATGTCTCTTTTTAGAGAGATAAAGGGGGATAGAAATACATATAACAACAACAGCAAATGCTTATTACTCTATTCCAAAGGAAATCACTATGAGTTCAATGAGGCTTATTCACAGATAGGAGGATGCAAGAAGATTACACCCCTAATATATTTATATTACTCTTTTTTAAATATTTATTGGAACATTTCGTGGATTTTCAACATTCTTCTGAAAACCAAGCTTCTACTAAATAATAGAAAACCAATCACAGCGGGATGCAAATGGCTGATACCAAATTCAAATGGTGAAAAGAACCTTCTAGTTATCAGTAACAGCAGAAGTCCTTATTCACAAGGGATGCCCTGTCGGTTATTTAGAAAACACTAAAGAGCCAACTATTGTTAGTAAAGTAACAACATTTCTATGCATGGTGGCACAGAGATCAGTGTACTTGAGCACCACCAAAGGAGAAAACCAAGCTGACACATCATTTGTGAATCCAAGGCAAGACCAAGAATTCAAACTGGTGCCTCTTCATCTATCCTGCAGAAATGCTATCACTGGTAACTAGGGAACTTTGGGAGCTATAGTTCAACACATCTGGAGGACAACAGGTTGGGGAGGATTGCCCCAGATATGATGGTAAGAATGGGAAATGACTTTCAGTCTGAATGCCAAATTCAGATTTACATAAGCTCTTGAAGACCTCATTCCAGTGGTGGCAGTGGCAAAGACAAAACTTCTTACTGCTAATCACTAAACCTTGGGAATGGTACATCAGCCTTTTAGAATATGGGGGGCTGGGGATGAACAAAATCTGGGAAATCACACAGTGGTGGCCCCAGAAAGGGTCACGGCCATTTGGGAAACACAGGGCGGACTGAGACCCCACAGGGATAGGATTCAGACCCAAGACTGAGGTTCAGTAGCCCTGCACTACAGCAGTGACTAGAAGGGAGGGTGTGACATGGAAATTCTCTTTGTGGTTGCTAAACTTATCTTGACACACTGATTTAAATGTCAAGTTGCCAAACCAAGTAACCCACAAATGGTAAGAGGTTTTTCCCACTACCTGCTAGCTGGTCTTAAGAATTATCTCAGATTTCACAGAAAATGACTGTTGTATTCAAGGTGCTCCACTGCTAAACAGTAGTTCAATAGCACCCTGAGCAGATTACTGTGAATCCCTGTCCTCCCTACAAATACATCTCCAAAACCTAGTGACTGTCTTACCTTCTCTATAAATGTCTCTTCCTATACTTAATCTAGCCTTTGCTCCACAGAATACATGTTAGTGGGCACAAACTAGCCTTAGCACCAGGAGGACTGCAACCATGATTTAAGGGTCCTGTGCAAGACTATGGATCTGATTCTGATTAAGCCTGTGTCATCTTTCAGCCCTGAAAGTCTTGGGAGACCTGAAGTGATAAACACAGTAAATTGCCTCAATCCATCACCAAGAAGCTGTCAGCTCAGGCTAAGCAAGAAAAAGATCTCTGTACAGAAGCAACTTTCCACTGTATTGCTGGTATGGATGTACCCTGACCACATTTTAATTCCTACCTAAACCCAATTAAATTGCAACACTGTATCTTGTGCAACATAAAGGGAAACATAACATTTTTCAACTACAATTTCCAGACAGAAACCCTCTACCCAGCAGGGCTACTAGCCTGGGGAATTCTAGGAGCTTTAGTCCAAAAAAGTAACTTTTGCCAGTCACTCAGTCAGTAGCCTTTATTTCAGTCAATAAACCTTCAGCTGAAGTCAAGTGGGAATAAGTAAGTCATTACAACATTTGAATCATAAATAACATCAAGTTCTGACTTATGGTTTAGCAATAATAGATATTCAATCTCTACTAGTTGAGTAACTGTCTTTGTATCATAGCACTAGTTAAAGTTCTAGATTAAGTCCCCTAAGTGCTCATTATTACTCTTCCATCATTATAAGCTGTTCATGAAGCACTTGTGGCTTTTGGCTGCTGCAAAAAAGGATTTAGTCACCTGCGCTGTCACCCTTCTGTCAATGAAGTAACTTTTGCAAGCTGTGCCAAATTTGAATCTGAACTCACTAGTTTTTATACAAAATCAGCTGCCATAAGCTGCAACTGATTTATCCTATTATTGGAATCGGTGGTATACATTGTGGGTGTTTGGTTTCATGATCATAGTGTTAACCTTAAGACCATGTTTACCATCCCTTCAATGAATATTAGCATTTTCAGTCAAGAGATGCATGTTTCTTTCCCCCTTACACAGTATACCAATTTGTCTTCATAAGTTACCTTTGGCTTTCAGTGAATCAGCTGTCATTAGAGAAACGAATAAACAAACAAGTCAAAATGCACTCTTTCATTTGAAACAGTTTTACCATGCCATCTCCAAGCTAATGGATTGAAAAACAGCATAATTATACACCTACTTTTTTACTCTTATTAATGATGGTAAAATAAGAACAATAGAGTGAAGGCTGCAGTCATGGCAACAGATTACACCAGTCTAGAAATAAAGGGGAGGGGAATAAAGTAGATTGAAGGTAAATATTCTACTCCCGCTTCTCCAGATACTAAAAAGATAGCACAGAAGAGTAAAAGTATAATCACTTTTATTTTAACATGATGATGAATAATTATGTTAGCATTAGGCAATTATGATGATGATGAAATAGCATTAGTACTAGTAAAACATCTGGTTCTCAGTCTAGCAGGTGTTAAGGAATTGAGTATTAGACTACCAATGAGTCAAGAGTCCAAGAATTTAGGAATCAGTGAGATATTATCAGAACATGTCCATCTTTCAAGCCGTGTCACTTGGAAGACCATATGCCATTTGAAAAAGTTATTGGTTCTGGTCATGTTGGCTAAGGATCTTGGAGAACTGTAATTCAAAAAATTAACTGTTCGAAACTCTGGAAAGCGGATCATTATGGAACTTGATAAACCAACTGATTGATTCAAAATAACAGTTGTTTTATATGTTGAAAGGAAAATGAGAATAGCATGAACAAGTGGGTGTGCAAGGCAGGGAGGGAGGGAGGGAGGGGAAATGTTTTCTGAACTGAAAAAATAAGAATACATGTATTATCTCAGTTTGAACTAATTGGAGTGTGCTTTGGGTGACTTTAAGTTTCACTGCAGCTATTGCTCCGGTCCCTTTGCTTTACGCTTTACTTTCACATCTGAGTTGTCAAAAGTTAGAACAGATGTTTAGATGCAAAGGGAAGGGGCTTTTTATTGCTGCTCTATTTACTTCCTCATGTGAGATCGACTTACATTTCCCCCTGACTGCAACAAAGAGAGCATTCTAGCAGCTTAACAACTACCTGGGGGAAGCTTGAATTTACCACTCTTCTCAAGCATTATGAATCGGGAGAATTGTGGACCCCCAGTCACCCCCTCCCCTCTTTGCTGCACAACTGAAGCTTTTGTGAGTCTTAAAATTAGGTCAGCAAATGCATTGGCTTAGAAGCAGAAATCTCAGAGTGATGCTTAGAACACGCACTCATTCCATCAATAAAATGCTTGAATTTTTTTGTATGTGTTTCTGTGCTTTTTTGCATGTTTTTAAAACCATAATTATCTTTTTTTTAAATGTTCAAAATGTTTTTCTTCTACTTTCATGTATTTTCTTTTATTTCAAAAAGAAAGGGCAATTTCAGCTCCCATGATGTTAAGAAAATCCAGTACCTAGGGCATTAAAAAAGGCAACATACAGAAGGATGTACCACTGCCCAAATTTCTAAGTGTCTAGTCTGAGCCTCAGCCGCTTTGGAAGTCTAGGTCTTGTTTGGTTTTGTTCCCTGGACAGGACCACACACTAAAGGAAATGTGGTCTGTGCTAAGAGTCCCTGACACTGCTTCATTCTAAAAATAAAGGACATTTTCCAGCTTGCGCTGTCTGCTGCTCTGTCTGCCTTTCCCTTTCTGCTGCTCCAGTAATGGCAAGAAGTGGAAGGACCAGCTGTGTTTGTCTCTTAAAAACCACAAAAACAGAAAAAAGACCATTCAACACACAGTCTGGTCTTCGAACTGAAGGAGTCTGTCGGGCATGAGGGAATAGATGCTAATGGTGGGATTGCTCTGCATCTCTATGCCAGAGACTTACACATATCTTTACATTGTCACACTGTTAGATTTGAGTCCTAGCATAAAAGGTAATGTGAGAGGGTACATATGCTCCAACATTCACAAATGAAAACCAGGAAATGCTTAGACAAAAATTGAGGAGAACGTGCAAGCCAGTAAACCATCCACATTTCAGATTTATAGCAGCTTGACACAACTTTAACTGCCATGGTTCCCTCCCCTGGAATCCTGGAATCTGCAGTTTGTTTTTATACTAGAACTCTCTCACGGAGAAGATTAAATATCTCACACTGAAAATTGCTGCAGTCTCTCCCAGGCTGTATCTCACTGCAGAATTATAGCAATTTGGTACCACATTAACTGTCATGGCTCAACGCTAAGGAATTCTGGAATTTGTGAACTAATTCACAAATTCCAGAAGTCCTTAGCATTGAGCAATTTGGTACCATATTAACCACCATGGCTCAATGCTAAGGAGTTCTGGAATTTGTGAATTAGTTCTCCTTAGCATTGAGCCATGGTAATATGGTACCAACTTGCTATAATTCTGCAATGGGATACAGCCTAGGAGAGACTGCAGCAATTTGCTTTTGCCTGAACCTACTGGAAAGAGAAAGATTCAGCCCATTCCTCTCCTCTCCCTTCTGCTCAATCAAATCAATGCAAACTACTTTTGCAAGTTGATTTCCAGCCCCATCTACACTGCCATATAATGCAGTTTGAAACTGCCATGTAGACTCATATAATGCAGTTCAATGTGCCACGGTTCTATAAACTATAGAGTCGCAGTGGTGCAATGGATTAAACCCTTGTGCCGGTTAAACTGTTGACCTGAAGATTGGGTTGCTGACCTGAAAGTTGCTGGTTTGAATCTGCTAGACGGGGTGAGCTCCTGTCTATCAGCTCTAGCTTGTTGGGACATGACAGAAGCCTCCCATCTAACACATCCGGGTGTCTCCTGGGCAATGTCTCTATAGATGGCCAATTCTCTTACACCAGAAGCGACTTGCAGCATGTTCTCAAGTCATTTCTGACACAATAAAAATGCATTAAACTGCATTGTAGATTCATATAATGAAGTTCAATGCATTAAGTTGCATTATACAGCAGTTTGAAACTGCAATGTATTCAATACATTAAACTGCATTATACAGTAGTGTCGATGGGCCCTAGTCTGTAGCATTTCAAGCAATCTGAGGACAAATGGAAAAAAGTAGATGAAAGAGAAACCGGAAACTTTGAAAAGCAGCTGAAAATGTAGGACAACGTTAACCAGGACTGTGCCAGCCCAATCAGGACAGTTGAAAAGTATGAGTCTGGCTGGCAATAAGTTTTCTCATTTGAAAGCCACAAAAAAGTGAATTTGTAGAAACACATTTTCTTCACAAAACAGCACAATCAATCACAACACAAATTTGACAGAAAAAGTAATACGCAGTAATGTTATGTTGTAATTACTGTATTTACGAATTTAGCAGCAAAATATCATGATATATTGAAAACATTGACTACAAAAATGGCTTGGATTATCCAGAAGCTTGGATAAGCAAGGCTTGAATAAGTGAGACTCTACTGTACAAGGTAATTTCAATGGTCACCAGCATTCATCCCAATGCTAGATACACATCGGAAAATAACTTTTAGGTTCGTTTCTTATAATGCACCCCTCCTGCAATAGTCAGACTTTTAATCACTGAAAGCAAATGAATGAAGCATTGCACTGGAAGTGCAAAAAACAATGTTATGTAAGAGGATGATGGCAGGCCAGAGAGATGTGAAAAGGTCAAAAGAGTCGGCATGTTGTGTCACTTCAGGCATTAGAGAGCATTAGAAGCTGCAATGCCATTAGTACAAAATTTAATTGAAATGAGGATTTAAGGTAATCTCAAACAAAAACACAGACGTCTAGCCTTAACCTTGGCACCAGCGAAGATTGAACAAAGCTTTGCCCTGTTCTGTAGAAACAATGGGGTATAATCCAACCCGAGTTAAAGTGCTTATATCTCCTGTGGTTTCAAAAGCAGTGAAATAAACATGTGCTTGACTCCAACTGAAATCAATAGGACTTTAAAGCAATTTGGCTGGATCATGTACAATGTGTCTAATTGCTATTGTGCAAATCTACTTTTCTACCAGGCATTTAACATGTCGCCAGGGAATTTTTTACAGAGATATTTCATTCATCTTTTAAAACTTATATTTGTTAATGTTTTTGTACTGTTTTATATGGTTTTATCTTTTTCAAATGGTCCTGTGAATATTTTAAATTGATTGCTTTGGGGAACCAAAGTGGGTCCCACCCTGAGAGAAAGGCAGTATACCTCACCACCTCTGAGGATGCCTGCCATAGATGTGGGTGAAACGTCAGGAGAGAATACTTCTAGAACATGGCCATACAGCCCGGAAAACATACAACAACCCTATATTGATTTAACTTTTCGTAACTGACTTGAATTTCAGTACTGGGGAAAAGGTGGGATATAAAGCAACTATTGTAATTGGCCTTCACACAGTTCTATGCCCCCACGTTCGCCAAATCTGCCAAGGATTCATTCACCATCCCCACCTATTGGAGGCAGCAAAGTCTGAGTCAAAAATGATCTACACGGTGTTCTGATTTGTGAAGAATCTGATGAGGAAGGGGATTTTGTGGGGCCTCGGGAGAAGGTTTTGGGGGATGGAAGTGGCATGGAGATATGTGTTAGTGAATTTCCTGGTAGTTTTCAGGATGTTAGAAAAAGCAAAATCTGTTCCTATGAGAATCTGCCAGAGTTTGCTCCTGAGATGAATGTTGGAGAGTGTGAGTTTCCTAGGTAAGAGTGGCTGCAATTGCGCCAAGAGAATGTGAAAGAGAGACAGATTCGCTTTTCCCAGCGGCTTTGAGATAAGAAGCGAAGAACCAGGAGTACAAGAAGTGATGTCATGGAAGGGAATTGAGGCTTTTGAGTTGTCTCCAAGCGTACAGTTCTTTGTCATAACAGCCTGGCGACAAAAAAGGAAGAACAAGAGATCTCTTCCAAAAGATATGAGATAACCAAGGGAAACTTAAACCAAGAGCTGAGATACTCTATGATCAGCAAGGAACATACTACACAATCAAAAAGAAACAAAAAGATGATGAGAACAGTAAGATATGTAGGTGACATCATACCACTAGCAGAAAATAAGAAAGATTTGGAATTACTGAGAGAAGGAAGTCACAGAAGAAAGTACAAAAGGATGTCAGCAATGGAACTTTTAGAATAAAAAATTAATGACCACAGGTAATTTATATAATTTATAGGTAGATGATAAAGACATTGAAATAGTTTCAGATTTTCCATACCTTAATTTAGTCATTAATCAGAATGGATTATGAAGTCAGAACCAGACTAAGACTTGGAAGAGCAGCCATGAAGCAACATAGCAAGATTCAGATCTGTACAGATATATCACTGAATATTAAAAGGACTGTCTGTGCCATTGCATTTCCAGTTTCTGTGCATTGTTTTGAAAACTGAACAGTGAAGAAAACTGATTGGAAGAAAATCATCTTATTTGAAATGTAATACTGGAAACTATGGGCTACCAAAAAACAAATAATTGGGTCCTAAAGCAAAACATGCCTGAACTCTCCCAAGAAGCCACATTTATTAAACTAAAACTGCTACACTATAGCTACATCACAAGAAAGCATGATTCATTAGAAAAGACAAAAACAGCAAGGTAGAAGCCAATTAAAAAAGAGAAAAACCTCATTCCAGACAAACAAGATTTAATCATGGAATCCATGACCATGATCCTGCAAAACTTGAACAGACCTATTAATGACTTGGCTGTCTCTTATTCACCATAATAACAAAAACAACAATTCTTATAACTTACAATACGCGATGCTAAGAGCTTAAGCGGCTGAGGGAGGAAAGGAATGGTCCGGATGCTGCTAGGAATTGTGGGAGTTGAAATCCAAAACACCTGAAGGACCGAAGTTTGCCCATGATTGCTGTAAATGATCTGATAAAATATACTGTGCATGGTTAATATGGACAGACTTGAATTTCCTCCTAATATGCCTGGGGCTATCATATTTCTGGACATTAACTATCAGTATTTTATTTCTTCCAGCTACAGAGCCAATGGCTCACACACCAGTGCCGATCTATTGATCACTACAGTTGCAAAGTCTTAAATAAAAGCCCAGCTTCTAGAAGGATTTCAGAAACAAAATACTCCATAATTGTTTAGGTTTTAAATAACTCTTCTGTTTTATCCCTGTGGGTCTTTGCATATTTACTTAAGGCAAATAAATTGAATAGTAATTAATACCAATTCAGATATGACATTAAACTTGCTTGAACACAGAAGAAGATATGCCACCTAAATCTCTTTGTGCAAATGCATTCATTTATCCAGGGCACAGAGAGGTGGGGAACGTTGGCAACGATGGTCTGTTCAAACAAAAGCAGTTTTCAAAACAAGTAAATGAACCAAACTGATGAAAATGTCTTTCAGGGAAAGTGTAATTGAATTATTCAATGTTCCCATTATATATTCAAAATTCAATTAGTTTAAGCATGCTTTATGGAGAGAGCTCCTCTGTTTAACAATTTTACTACTGTTCATTTGAGGCAAGAGTATTTCATATATAATTTCAGTGGAGTGTGAAACAAAGAGCAAGAACGTTTTTCAATGGTTGACATATGGGTTATTGATATTGACATTTTTGTTGTTATTATGCAAATGGAAAAAACCCTTTTAGATTATTTTCACTCTTCCAGATGTGGGGAAATGTCTTTGGGACAATGCATTCCACAATTATTTTGCCACATAACCACCCTTTTGACTACAACCCTGTTTAGTCAGCCAGTCAACCCTGCTGGACCCCTTTTGATGGATATAAGTCAAGCATGGGCAAACTTCAGTCCTCCAAGTGTTTTGAACTTCAACTCCCACAATTCCTAACAGCCTTCCCTGACCACTGGGATCTCCTTCATTTTCTCCATATCTACTAGTCTGGGAAATAAAATAATCTTCAGTGAGGAACCTGGATTTGGTCCATACTAGAGGTAAAGGAACAAATATTCATGAATTTGCCCCATATATTGTAATCCACCTCGAGACATGAGGAGAAGCGAAAAAGAATTAAAATAATAATAATAATAATAATAATAATAATAATAACAACAACAACAACAACAACAATAACCTCCCCAAGCAGTCAAAGAAGAAGAACATGCCCTGGCAGAATATGTAAAGCAAAGTGAAAAACCTGAAGAACCTCAAAAATCAGAAACTCCTCAAAGCACAGCAGAGAAAAAACCAGTACAAGAAAACCGCACTACAAACTAGAGCGGACAGCTGGCACAACAAAACATTGCATGGAAAGTTCCTTGACAAAATTGAAGGAAAAGACCTGGCTCTGGCTCACGAATGGGACCCTGAAGAAGGAGACAGAAGGCCTGATCCTTGCAGCCCAGGAGCAAGCCATCAGAACAAATGCAATTAAGGCCAAGATCGAAAAATCAGCTGATGACCCAAAATGCAGACTGTGCAAGGAAACCGATGAAACCATTGATCATATCCTCAGCTGCTGTAAGAAAATTGCACAGACAGACTACAAACAGAGGCACAACTATGTGGCCCAAATGATTCATTGGAACATATGCCTCAAGTACCACCTTCCCAGCAGTAAAGAACTGGTGGGATCACAAACCTGCAAAAGTATTGGAAAATGAGCATGCAAAGATACTGTGGGACTTCCGAATCCAGACTGACAAAGTTCTGGAACACAACACACCAGACATCACAGTTGTGGAAAAGAACAAGGTTTGGATAATTGATGTTGTCATCCCAGGTGACAGTCGCATTGATGAAAAACAACAGGAAAAACTCAGCCGCTATCAGGACCTCAAGATTGAACTTCAAAGACTCTGGCAGAAACCAGTGCAGGTGGTCCCGGTGGTGATGGGCACACTGGGTGCCGTGCCAAAAGATCTCAGCCGGCATTTGGAAACAATAGACATTGACAAAATCACGATCTGCCAACTGCAAAAGGCCACCTTACTGGGATCTGCGCGCATCATCCAAAAATACATCACACAGTCCTAAATGCTTGGGAAGTGTTCGACTTGTGATTTTGTGATACGAAATCCAGCATATCTATCTTGTTTGCTGTGTCATACTATATAATAACAATAATAACAACAATTGTTGTTGTTGTTGTTGTTAAGTCTTTATTGATGCACCAAAAGAAACATGAACATGCTCTACATCTCCCAAACCCCTGGCAAATCCATATGGGATTCTGGGAATTCTAGAAAAAATATGTATCCAAGTTCTAATTGGAAATGAGATACAAATGTGATTTCCTGCAGACCAGGTCATCCACAAGTTATCCCAGTATTTTCAACTCTTGACATTTCTCATTATAGTGCCAGCTCAATCCTATATAAACATTGACACATAAATGAAGTCCTTCTGAATGGGACTTAGTTCTAGGTGGGCATGTCCAAAGGCCCTTCCACACAGACAAAAAAACCCCAGAAAACCAAGGCAGAAAATCCCACAATATCTGCTTTGAACTGGGCTATCTGAGTCCACACTGCCATATAGTAAAGGTAAAGGTTTTCCCCTGACATTAAGTCTAGTCTTGTCCGACTCTGGGGGTTGGTGTTCATCTCCATTTCTAAGTCGAAGAGCCAGCGTTGTCTGTAGATACCTTCAAGGTCATGTGGTCAGCATGACTGCATGAAGTGCTGTCACCTTCCCACCAGAGCGGTACCTATTGATCTACTCACATTTACATGTTTTCAAACTGCTAGGTTGGCAAAAGCTGGGGCTAACAGAAGGAGCTCACCCTGCTCCCCAGATTTGAACTACCAGCCTTTCAGACAGCAAGTTCAGCAGCTAAGCAATTTAATCCACTGCGTCATCAGGGCTTCCACACTGCCATATATTCCAGTTCAAAGCAGAAAATATGGGATTTTATTCAGCTGTGTGGAAGGGGCCCAAAACTGCAGCTTTACATGTTTTAATATTTGAAATAACAGAGACTTTGTATTCATGAGTATAGAGAATTCTCTATTCATGAGATGAGAATTTCATTTATATTAAGAGGAAACCAGTCAACATTTATGTTTTTTTCCATATTCTGGATGGAAAGTAATTAAAATTTAGAAGTAGAATATGTTGAAGTCAACAAAGTCAAGACTAAGCTTGAAACACTTAGCTTTTCAGGATCTGAGCCTGCATGCTTGTAAAATGAGCCACCCACATTTGCTGGGATCATGATTCTATTGTCAACCTCTGGCAGAAATTGACCATAAAGTTGCAGTGGGCTAGAAATTACTATGGAGAAGATTTTAATCACATACACAAATAATTAAATTCGTAAAATTCAAACCCAAAGTGTGGGAGGCTAACTACTCAGCCATGTTAGTGCTGAATTAGGATGGCCACATCTCTTTTTTTCCTGAAAGGTTCATCAAATTCAACATTTTAAAGAACGGACAGGTCCATCAAGTCGGGGAATAGCAGTACCTCTCACTCCATGCTGGCAAATAGCAGTAACTATTTCCCTTGGCTGGTGCAGACAACTGAGAATTTAGCTTCCTTTTTGAGAAATGAGCCACAACAAACAAATTCCTTCACATCAATAAGTTTTTCTTCCCTGTTTATAGCTGACAGGTTGAATGTTTGTTTAGTGTTTGCAACTGAATTTTTTTTTAAAAAACTTGGATATGGAAAGGAAAGCCAAAAGTATTTTAAAGTGTTTTCTTGTAGCTAGCAAAGCCTAAAAGACCAGCTCCACTGCTGCATATTGGTTTCCTAACACGTGCATCATCATTAACTGTTATATTGAGATTAGATGCAGAAAAGAACTGCCAGCACAGAGCAATGCATTATGTATGACCCCATCATTCAATATAAAATATGGTAAAGTTTGGGTGCCAAGGGTCTATAGAAAGTTGGTATTTGTGGAATAAAATATATATCATAACAGTGTCTTCTGCTCCTTAAAGTGAGTCCTTCACTTGTACTTGTCCTGTTGATTACTAAGCAAGTAAATAAAAATCTGATTAAAACTGACATTATCTTCAGAAAAAATGAATATGTTTGCTTTGAAAACACACAGGAAGCATGCTGGTAGGAGGGGATGAGGACTGACTATATATGTATATGTATAATATATATGTATATGACGCTAATAATGTAAATGAATTAATTGCCCATTTTTGAATTTAACATGAAGTTATGAGCCAAAGATTAATATATATAAAAATAAAAACAAAAGGGTTGTGGGTTATACCAACACACAAAAACAATCACATCCACTTTTTAGAGAGCAGCTGGAGTCTGTAATCTTATCTCATGTAGAAAGCATTGAAAAAATTTTTATTTCTGCTCATCAGAGTGATACAAAGCAGCAAAGTTTTGAATATATTATTAACACAGGCTGGAAATCCACTTGATCTCTAAGTCTTTGTAAACAGTCCTACATGTGCACAAAACTGAATTGAGAGGCTTTGCGACATCCTTGTTCACCCAAGGGCTGTCATGACATTACAATGTATGGGCATCCACTGCTCAAAGGTGGAATGACTGATGTCCATGACCTGCTCATACAATGGGCACTGATGCACATCAGGGTGAGCTACATGATGTGCATCCCGTCATTGGTTAAGAAGTGCTAGAGCACAACAAGAGCACCTAATGCACATCAGAAGTGCCCAAAATGCACCACACGTACCTGATGAACATCCAAGGTGCCTGATGCGGTGCTCATGTTTACCATTCACTAAAAAGACATTGCTGCATTTCTGAACATTTAGTTTATGAAAGCATATGAATACATAACTCTAGCCCTAACACTGGTGTAAATTGAGAACTTATTTTGTTTCATATTCAAATTCTATGTACAATGGCAGATACCTGTAACAACCAACTTTTAACTGTTATTAATTATTATTAATTATTATTATTATTATTATTATTATTATTATTATTAAAAGGGGGCAGAAAGTGTAGAGAAATTGTTGGGGAGCTGCATGGAACACAAAGGACACGTATTAGCTAACGGGTATGTAACTAGATCTCATTTTGCTCAGCCAATGACACAACACACATGCGCTGAACTTGGGGATCTTCCTATTCATGCTGCTGAATAACAAACTGGATTCCTGCCCTATTGGCATCATTGAACTCTTGTCACCTATTAATTCTTCAGGTCATTGCTTTTTAGTTCTGCCCACTTCAAATGTTCCAGCACCTTTAGCTGTTTCATTTCTGATTGAGCCTTCTAACAATCCTGTCTTCCTCACATTTCTGTCTTACTCCTTTCCCACACCTAGCATACATCCTCTCTTAACCTTAAGCACTGTGAAGTCAGGGTGCCAATTCTCATTAGACTCCTCCTGCCTCTGTCGATTCCCACTTTTCTCTGTTCCTTGCTTCACACCATTCATCCTTCTACATGCAATGTGTACTTTTGCACTTTCCTTGGGACAAACATCTTTGAATTTGGGTTGCTGTGAGTTTTTCGGGCTGTATGGCCACATTCCAGCAGCATTCTCTCCTAACATTTTGCCTGCATCTGTGGCTGGCATCTTCAGAAGTCCTGTGTTCTTTGGGTTTCTGTCTTTTTCCTTCCTTAATTCCCAGTCCCTAGCTTGCCTACGAAACTGTTCCAAGCTCTAGGGTATGTGTTGGGTCCAGCCAAATAGACAACTTTCCTTCCTTCACAGAATCCAAATGCAAACATTCTAGGAATATCCTTCTTTGAAGGCTTTTAAATAGAGGCTGGATGGCCATCTGTCAGGGGTACTTTGATTATGCTTTTCCTGCATGACAAGGGATTGGACCAGATGGCCCAACTCTATGATTCTATGATCCTTGACCAATAACACTGTTCATGATTATTCTATGGTCTCACATCAGACAAGAGTCCAGAAAATCACTGTTACAAATTTCAATGCAATAATCATAGCAGGAAAATACTTTGACATATGAACTAGTCATAAGTCTCAAACAATGACTCAAAGGCACAGAGCCTGAGATTAAGGGTATTGCTGAGTAACTAAAGAAAAGGGTGGAAAGTATGCATTTGAAGGAAATCACACTCTGGTTCCATTTATCAATTGCAGAACTAAGCACCACACAGAGGTTAGATTTCAGCCTCCCATGAAGAACATCAAAGGAAGAAGACCAAACTGGTCCTATCCATCAACGGCCAGAGAAGTAGCAGCTGTGGGGGAGTTTATTTCCCTCTACATACGCACACCAAAGTCCTCACCATGAAGAATACGTGGCTCAAATTACGAATTGCTCGGAGACTTTAAAGCTGAAGGAAAGCACACTCTGTGCCCATTCATCACTTGGAATGGGTTAAAGATTGCTAGTTTGAACATAGATGTATGTGGGAATGTTTTTCCTCTCCTTTGTTGTTTCATATTACATGTATTGCAGTCTGTTGCAAACTGTCTTGATAATAATATGATCAAAAGGTGGGGTATGAGCATTCAAGATGCTAAAATAGGAACTAAAAGGCAAGATTTAGTCAAGAAAATATCCAGGTATGCAAAGCTTGGGAAAGTTATACTTTTGACTACACTCCCCATAATCACACAGGCAATATGGGAGGATGTAGTCCAAAAAGTGACTTTTCCAAGACCTGATGAAAATATGAATCTCTCTGCAGCCCAAAGTGTACATTCTCGCAAGAGAGGGTCACAGACCATGGAGTTTCTACAGACTTTACATCCACATTCAAGCTGTCTTGAAAAATCCAATAATGATTTAATGTGCCACAGAACACTCTTTTTCCTTTTCCAATGTACTGTAACCAATTTTTTTTAATAAAAGACTTTTTTTAGTCTTGCAGTATCAAAAAGATGACACTTTGCAATGGCCTGTTGTGCTCAGACAATGTTCACTGCTAACTGTGTTAATGCTGTTATCAGCAAACTATGGTCATACTGTAGTTGGCATAATAGTCTGAATTGCTCTGCTATTGCATGTGAGTGTGAGAACAGGTTGAATTGGGTTGACACATGGGGACAATTTGTGTGAAAAGATTTGTCTATTGCCAAGTTCACTAGAGAGTTCATCAATAGCTTTCAGAACTATGGAACCATTAATATTTGGGGGGACTAGTCTTCCTGCCAACCTAGCAGTTTGAAAACATGCCAATGTGAGTAGATCAATAGGTACCGCTCCGGCGGGAAGGTAACGGCGCTCCATGCAGTCATGCCGGCCACATGACCTTGGAGGTGTCTACGGACAACACCGGCTCTTCGGCTTAGAAATGGAGATGAGAACCACACCCCAGAGTCAGACATGACTGGACTTAATGTCAGGGGAAACCTTTACCTTTTTTTTTTTTTTAGTCTCCAGAATCCCTGCCAGCAAGGCCAATGACTGTTGGATTCAGGAAGCTATAGTTACAATAAAAGTATTTATTTCCAAACTTTGCTACAAAAATGATACATGAACTGATGTATATTTTGACGATAGGAAGAAGGATGCCTGAGGAATAACAGCCACAGAGACAGCTAGTGCTATGTAATGCTAGGAGGGCTGGATTTTCTTTTTCTTGTGTCAGAAGCGATTTGAGTACATACTGCAAGTCGCTTCTGGTGTGAGATAATTGGCTATCTACAGAGATATTGCCCAGGGGACACCTGGATGTGTTACCATCCTGCTGGGAGGCTTCTCTTGTATCCCTGCAAGCTAGAGCTGACAGATGGGAGCTCACCGCATCTCGCAGATTTGAACCAGCAACCTTCAGGTCAGCAGTCCAGCCAGCACAAGGGTTTAACCCATTGTACCACTGTGACTCCTGGAGGGCTGGATGAGCACATGGGAAATCCAGATTATAGTCCAGGATAACCAAGGTAAGCCCCCAGGCTCCCCTATGACACCTCCCACACAGAGACATTTTTATTCTCCAAATGCCAACTTGTATCCTAATAATGTCCCACCCACCCCACTCCCCACATCACCAACATCCCAAAGTATTGAGAAAAACCAAAAGGGGAATGTTCTCTCAATAGGGTGAAAATAGCAAATAGTGTCTACAGACGTAAATTGTGGGACTTTTTCTTTTTAGTAGAAATGTGTAGGGAAAGATGGTCAGATGGGTCAGGGAACACACACAAAAATCTCCAGGTCCCTCAGGAGTTGTCCACTGAGCCATGAAGTTCTTTGGGAGTCTCTGTTTCGATAACTTGCATTCTAACACATTTCACAAGATTGCTGCGAGAATAAAATGCCAAGAGAGTCACGTACCCATCCTTGAGTTCACTAGATGAAAGGCAGGATACAAATATAACTAAATAGGGAGGCTGCACCCATGTACATTCCTCTTTGGAAGAACATCGTGGTGAGGAGGAGATCAGCAACTCCAGGAAGTTTGTATCCTTTTCTAGGTCAGAGATAAAGGGCTTTGTTCCAAGTGCCATCTTCCCTGGGATAACAGGAATGAGTGGGATAAAAGTCTGGCCTTTGCCGCTAACTAGAGTCTGACATTCTGCTGGGTGGTTGCCCCACTTTTATCTGGGCAAGAACACCAGCAAAGGGAGATCATTGTGACCTTAGCTACAAATGAATAGTGCTATACAGCCCTTCACTTCTTTCTTCCATTCCTAAACTCATGCACTTTGCCTTCATTCCTCATCACTTGAATATCTTTATGTCTTTTAATTTGGAAATCTGGTGCCTGTTGCCTCATTTTTTTATTTAAAAAACCTAGTCTGGAAAACAACTGAACATTTTTGAAGGACAGAGGATGGGACAGATACACAATGAACGAACATATCCATACAACCTATCAGTAAACGCCATTCAAATGAGACCGACAATTCAAAGTCAGCTGGTTTGGACCCGTTCCCAAAACTGAGTGAATTGGGCTTAAGTAGGTTACATACAATAGAGGTGTCCCCAAATTCTTCTGCGATCCAATGTAACCTCTCACTTGGACTTGCCAACAGGAGACAGCATATATAAAGACACAAACACATTTGTCAGTAGGAATTCATTAGCAAGATCAACATGGTTTCTCAATGATTTGCCAAGCAACTGTGATGGGAGGTAAGGGAAGCAAACGCCGACAGAAGGCAAAGTCCAGTTTTACCGCCAAAATATAATTGCTCTAATTGGACCTGCACTAACCCAAAAGACAAAGCTGGTGATTGAGAAACCAGCAATAACGCTGCTGCTCTGCACAAAAGGACAGCACAATGAGAGGCATGAATGAGGTGGGAGAATGCGTCAACAGTCACAGCTTCCATTTTCCCCAACATTTCGCAGAGTGCATTGCTTTTGAAAGAGAATGTCCCCAGGATTCATCATCCTCATTTTCCAGGGATTTGGGACAACAGGTCCCATAATCCCTGACCACTGGCCTGGCTTGTTACATCTCAAATATATGGAGGTTACTAGAAGCCTATTCACACTTAAAGTGCAGTCATAACACTATGATTGCATTTGAACTGCCATGGATGCATCTGATGGATCTTGGGGCACAAGTGCCTCCTCCTCATATTACAAATCCCAGAAATCAATGGAATATTGCCATGGCAATTATAGCACTATCATGGATTAGCGTGAAAGGACTCCTGGTTTCTTACCCATGACTGCACTTCTTCATTAAATGTCAAAAAAACCCAGCTACAATTTCCTTCCAGGTTACTTTTCCATCTTAAATTTTCCAACCAAAAATATAAATACTGGCAACAGAACTGCATTATATACATGCGGCTAATGGAATATAATTGATACTTTAACTTCACTGTATGTAATGATACATACATAGAGTTTAACTTGACTGTATGTAATTATATCAACTTCCCCACTTTTTGAAAAATAAAGGAAGTCAGCATGAAGCCCTTCAAGGCAGGTTCCCACATTTTCAGCAGCACCTGCTAGAGTTATTATGATTAAGAGTTCACTAGTGTTTCTCAAGCTCCAGAACAAATGCTCATATTTCTATTTTAAACATTCCCAGAAAGATACCACTGAGCTATTTCCAAATTTGAAACTCGGTAAAAGCTATTATTATTTACTGGTTTGGGAAGCTTTCTTGTATCTTTCAATCACTGTTACGTTTAACCTGGGATTTCAGTCGGCCTTTAACGCAATGCAGAAATGTAACCCAGAATGCCCACTGAAATATGAAATAGCTTTTCAAATTTCCACGCTTGCATTCCATAGGGTGTTTGCCTTCATATGGTTCCTCATGCTCACCTGAAGCAATCTCACCTAAGAGCTCCCAAACGGGCTGCACCAGATACACTTATGTTTTTACTGGTGCTAACATACTCACTAAAACCAAGCTGAAAGTAAAAAAAAAATCTACCATTTCCTCAATATCATATCTATAGCTGAAACCTTTCCAGTAGCAGACATCAGGCTAAATGCCTATTAAGGGAAAAAGCTTTGATGTTCAATACATTTTCATGGAAATAAGATTTACCCACAGGAGGTGGATGAATTGGAAAGTCAAAGGCAGCGGAGATTACAGAAAAGGAATTCTAGAACAGCACATTCCCCCTTCCCAAACCAACACCAGCTATAGAATTTCAGCTCCTACTGTAATGAGAAATGCTTCTTGGTAAGTGTTCCTTTGGGAAATGCCACACCATAAATCCTGAACTCCTTTCTATAATTATATTTCCACAATACATTTCTGGCTGAAATACAAATGTCATAGCAGAACTTATTTCATTAGAGTAAAAGGATGACAACTTCACTGTCTTTCAAGACTCAGTGCCCATAATTGTTTTGGTGAAATACATAAGAGATTATAGTAATGTAGAAACTTTTGTTAGCATTGCATAGAGAAGTAACCAGTACCCCCCTCCTTATAGGCAAAGCAATAGCATTGGGTACAACTCCACTCTTTCCAAACCAAACATCCCCAGATTGATCAGATGTGTATTCCAGAATATCTCCATCATGCTATTGCCTCTCTGGCAACTATTGTCCCATTGGACCTCTGCATGAGTACACTACTATTTTGGGAAATTAATTGCAAGTATCATATGAAAAGGCTCCTTCTTTGGAGGCTTTTAAGCAGAGGCTGGATGGCCATCTGTCAGGAGTGCTTTGAATGCAGTTTTCCTGCTTCTTGGCAGGGGGTTGGACTGGATGGCCCACGAGGTCTCTTCCAACTCTATGATTCTATGATTAATTTTATTAATTTTACCCCATTTTTCTACCATTGTGAGATCTAAGGCAGCACACAATAAAGACAAGATACAGTAGAGTCTCACTTATCCAACATAAACGGGCCGGCAGAATGTTGGATAAGCAAATATGTTGGATAATAAGGAGAGATTAAGGAGAAGCCTATTAAACACCAAATTAGGTTATGATTTTACAAATTAAGTACCAAAACATCATGTTATACAACAAATTTGACAGAAAAAGTAGTTCAATATGCTGTAATGCTACGTAGTAATTACTGTATTTACAAATTTAGCACCAAAATATCATGATGTATTGAAAACATTGACTACAGAAATGCGTTGGATAATCCAGAATGTTGGATAAGCGAATGTTGGATAAGTGAGACTCTACTGTAGTACCATCAGCCCACCACATTTGCTGTGGTTAGGAGCAAGGAACCCCAATGAATATGAAAACTGGAAATAGAAAACTCATTAAATATAGTCACACTTGTTAACCCTGAGATACCTAGAGAGAACATTTTAAACAAATCTGTGAACAGTCAAAACCACAAAAGTCAAACTCACAAAAGTGATTGTATAACTAAAAAAATAGTCATAATAATGAAGTTTAAAAAAAACAAATAAACTGTCCTATTAAAGACAGCACCGATTAAAACATTTAAACAATTAAACACAATACTGAAAATAAAAACATTGTACCTCATCATACTCTTGCACATGACTACTGGTTCTAACAGAACAACAAGCCACAGAACATCATAGAAAGCCTGCATGAAAGCATCAGCATCACAGCATAAAGACTTTGCTCTCACTGATTTCAGTGGATTGAGGGAAAAATAAAAATAGGAGTTTTCACATTGAGAAATGCACCCTACCCAAAGCACCATCACAAAGTTCTGGAAGCCAATCACAACCTGCCATCACCAAAATATAAGCCTCACACATGGAAAACAGAACTCAAACATCCAAGTGTTTAGTGTGGAGCTGTTATCTCTCTCGTGCTATATCACACATGCTTACGGATCACAAAGGGAAATTTGCAAGATGAGGTTTATGGAAAATGGATACTTTGTACACCTGATCTTGTGCCCAGAATACATGTGGAGATTTAAGAATATTACTAATTCCCTGGATTTTAGTTAAGGCTTTAAAAGAGATAAACCAGTGCTGAACCCGGACACTAGATTGGGTTCAGCACCTTGGATAGATCAGACCAAAACCAGAGTACATTCTGAAATGGGAGGCACAAGCTGCCACAGAAAGATGAACCCCAAATGTTCATCTCTGTGAAACTGTTAGCTCATTTTTTCCAAGTTAGACTCCTTTACTGATGCAAACCCAATAGCAGACCATTATGCAATAGGTGACAGAGTTATTAAGATGGCGCTATTGCTGTAAAATATGTTCTACCTGCTGTCTTACTGAGATACTAAACAATTGGCACAATAAGATGAGGAGCAATTAGTTGGAAATCCCACACGTATCTCTCCTCATCAGAATCACTTCATCTTGAGTGCTGTTCAATAAGGGCTGGGATACTGCTCCATGCATTATTTCTATATTGCTATAATGTGGTTCCTGTGAACTGCTTCCCACATCTAGCTAGAAGCGGCTTCATTTCTCCCTAGAATGGGACTCCAACTGGAAAGTCAATGGAGGGGGTCGGAGGCAGTGAACCTTCCTACCTATGCTCTTTTAGGTTTCTGGACTGTGGGCAAAGTCTCTTAACCTACTAAACATTCTAGAGAAGTGGGAGACATTTTGCCCTACTGAAACATTTAACCCCCGCCACAAGGCTGACTTGACAAGCAAAAAAAGAGCAGGGGTAATCGCATGAGTTTTGCTCAAAAATGTATTGGCAGAAAGAATCTTGGTTCAGAAAATGTGAGTGTGTTGCATGCAACCCCATTATTTTGGCACAGAAAACCCACGTGTATTGTTAGAAATGACAACTTTCATCAAGCCTTCTTTAGCAATCTGTTTGTCTATGAACTTGTTGCTTACTGTTTCCCGTATGTATGTTCTGGTGTGCAGTTTCCTTTACTCTATGGTTTCTGAGAAGTTAAAAAAGGGGCTGCAGACCACATGCTTTCCTCTCTCTCCCTTTGACTATGTGACTTATTGATAGCTGTTTTGTTACAAGAGAGATGACGTGGCCGGCTGGCAGGGGGAACCACCTCAAAGATATTTGAAATTAGACTAATAAGGTTTTGTACCTGTGTATGCTGAACACATGACAGTTGTGAGTAAACCAAATACATTATTTCCATCACAAAGTCTATTTCATTTTTATCTCTTGAGAGCATGATATGAAACAAGTTATTTTATGGGAGAGTACTTTTTTGGACACTGAGAAAAAAACACTTCTAAAGCTCTGCTGTTTTTATGCACAGTTGAATCTTTGTTTTCCTGACAGATCTGAGACTGCAGGCTATTCTAACAACTGAAACAATTGCCTAGCATAATTATATTTGGTTGTATACCACAAAAGTAGATCCTGCTTTAAAGGGTTTTTTGGTTCTTCTCTAAAATGTTATGTTCTCTAATATGTATTTCTGCATAGAGTCATTTTCTAACAGACTTCAGAATGTATTGTATGGAAATAGCCATGGGCTTTGAAACTGGAAAGAAGTGTCGCAGAAATTATTTGTGGAGTTTTGTTTCCAAAAAGTATCAAATCTATTTGAATATTTTTATAGAAATATTTTAAAATGTACTATTTTTTTAAAATGTTATCATTTTGCTATAAAATGCAATTTTCCTGTATTTATTTATTTCGTGTCAAAAGCATTGGTACAGAAAATACATTTCAAATAATGGAAATAAAATAAAAAGAAGAAAAGAAATCACAAGCAACTAAATAGTTTTGGACCAAAAGCGGGCAACAGCAACCGCATTGTCTGTAGCTTTAAACAACTCCTCCTCCGTACATGAGGCAGGGCATTGTGGGCAAGCATACATGTGCTGAGTTGTTTGTTCAGCTCCACAGTCACACAAGGTGGAGGATTCCTCCAGGTAGTGCCACCTTGCCAAGTTGTCTTTAGATCTGCCCACTTCACTTCTGAGTCTGTTCAGGGACTTCCAAGTTGCCCATTCTTGGTTTGCCCCTGGAGGAAGACCCTCATGGGGGGCCATCCAGTTAGAATTGCCAGGTTTAGCTGCCCAGAGGGACACCCTTGCTGTTGCTGGGGGAACATCAAGAGGAGTGGTGGTTCTCATGAAGCCCTTCCTTGATTTGAGTCTGGTGGGAGGAGGCTGATAGTCATGCAGTGAGTGGCTTTCACAATGTTTGACCTTATTTCTCTCGCAGTTAGCAGCAACTTCCCGTCACACGTCGGGAGGGGCAATGCCAGCTAACTTGTAGAGTTTATCAACAGGTGTAGGTTTAAGGCATCCTGTGATGATTCTGCATGTTTCATTCAGTGCTATGTCCACCTGCTTTGCATGGGCAGACTTGTGCCAAACAGGACAGGCATACTCTGCAGTTGAGAAAGACAAGGCCAGGGCTGATGTTCTTATTACTTGTGGGTCTGCACCCCATGCGCTGCCAGTCAGTTTCCGCAGGATGTTATTGCGTGCAGCTACTTTGTGCTTGGTGTTCATGCAGTGTTTCCTATATGTTAGTGTTCGGTCTAAGGTGACACCAAGGTATTTAGGATGGAAACAGTGTTCGAGCTCTTGGCCTTCCCAAGTAACTTTCAGTTTCCTGCTGGCTTCGTGGTTACATAGGTGGAAAGCACACACTTGTGTCTTGGCAGGGTTAGGCTTCAGGTGGTTCTCTTTGTAGTAGCTGGAGAGATCTTTCAAGGCATTGGTGAGTTGCTTTTCAACTGTTTCAAAATCTTTTGCTTGTGTTGTAAGGCCAAGGTCATCAGCATATATAAAGCTCTTTGTGAGTGGTGGTAGTGGCTGATCGTTCGTGAAGATGTTAAATAAGGTTGGTGCAAGAACGCTGCCTTGGGGTAAACCATTCTTTTGCCTCCTCCATCTGCTTTTCTGGCCCTGAAACTCCACATAGAAGCTGCGGTTTTCTAAGAGGGTCTGGACAGTTTTTGTAAAGTCAAAGTCCTGGGTGATATGGTAGACTTTATGCAGCATTTTTCTATGTTGTACCGTGTCATAGGCTGCCATAAGGTCCACAAAAACTGTTCCCGTGATGCAGCCTTTCTCGTAGCCTTCCTCGATATGTTCAGTCAGATGAAGAATTTGACCTGTACAGTTTTTCCCTGGTCTGAAACCTGCTTGTTGTGCAATAAGCTTGGGTTCGATAACAGGTCCTAGTCGATTTAATAGCATCCTCTCATAGACTTTATATAGATGACATAAGAAGGAGATTGGTCGATAGTTCCTGGCATTGGAGGCATCTTTACCAAGTTTTAAGATGGCAATTATCTTAGTTTTCCTCCATGCTCTGGGAATCTGTTTGTGTGCCAGGCATTGATTGTAGAATTTCAAAAGCCAGTTTTCAGCTTTGGGGCCCAAGTGTTTGATTTGCTCCATCATCAGGTCATCTAGGCCAGGTGCTTTACCAGTCTTACATCGCTTGATGGCTTCTCTGAGTTCTTTCAGGTTTAGAGGAGAAGACAACTGGTGGGTTTCAAGTTCTGGCACCCTGTTGATTTTCATCTTTATTCTGCTGCGGTTGGTTTTCCCATTCTGAATTAGCTGGTGAGCTATCTGATCTGGTGTCACGTTCGCGTGTCCAGGGTTGACCAGGGGGTCACTATCCAGGCGTCTCAGCAATTGCCAGGCTTTTCGGCTACTCTTGGACATGTCCAGGTTCTCAAGCAAATTTTCCTGTAGCAAAGTGATTTGATACATTTTGATAGTTTTGATCTATATATAATATCCTACTCCTAGCCAACAATATGCTATCACCTATAACTCATTTTTATTTTATTTTTTGGATTTGATGCCTTTTGGAGACCCCACATTTAGTATCTCATATGAGGATGAATCAGTTGAAAAATGTCATGCCCTGTTCTAGTGTGTGTACCTTTAAGTTGCCTGTCAACTAAAGGGGACCCCCATTAATTTCACTGGGTTTTCTTAGGCAGGGAAAACTCAGAGGTGGCTTTGCTAATTTCTTCCTCTGAAATATAGCCTACGGCACCTGATATTTGTTGGCAGACTCTCATCCAAGTACTAACAAAGGCTGACTCTACTTAGCTTCCAAGACCAGACAACATCTGGTGCCTTTAGGGTATTATACTAACTACTCATCTTTCCTTTTGTTGCAGTCCATGCGTGATGTGCAAGTATATGGTTGCTCCCTTTAGACTGCCAGAAAGGATCCAGTGCAAGTGGATTATTTTTTTCTATTTAACTGTTGAAACCATCAAAAGCAGGAGAAATTTCAGACCTAACAGTCTCTTGAGGAAAGGAATGCCTGAAAATTCCAGAGTTTCACTTTTCTAACATGCTCCCAAAGACTATGAGGTAATGACAGAATCGGCTTCCATAAGACTTCCGGCATTACATCTGGAATTCATTTATAATAGCCTTCTCCCAGCTTGGTGCCCATCACCTCAGCCAAAACCAAGCAAGCATGACTGGGTATAAGACATATTCCTATGTATTTGAAAAAGAGAGATAAGCAATTTACATTCTGTAACCGTCTGACATCTGCCAGCAAAGACATAAAACTAAGTACCAGCATTTACCAGCGAAATTCTGTGCAACATTTCAGTCTGGTTGTAAATTGTGACAGTTTAATGAAATCAGCAAATAAGACCCAAGTTAAGCTTTAACACTAATTTGTACTGGAAATTTTATTGAACATAAAAACTGCAAAAACAAATTATATACAAACCTGTGATTTCTAACAGTGATTAAAAGCCTATCACCTTCCTAGATGAGAAGAGGAGACAACATTTGCGAGGCAGGCAGTTTCAGCTGTACTGCGTGCAAAGAACTGACACGTGCAACGAGTATTAAGACTAATGGGAGTGGCATGTGCAAATCCTTGTATAACCTGGAGAGTAATGCCAAAGAAGTGTAGAGAAAGAAAGATTGTTTCAAATTATGCAGGAAAAGGCCACAGTGGTCCATGACTTCAAGGGAAAAA